>NC_134164.1:15927500-16527500 GCF_033958435.1 Carettochelys insculpta
TGCCTATTAAATCTGGCAAGAATAGGCATGATTCTGCAGCAATACTCATTCCTAAGAAGTGCTACATACGGAATATTCATGAAAACACATCCCAATACCAAGAATGGTACAAAAACATTGTGTAGGGGTAAAAGAAACCCACAGACCTGTCCTAAAAGATGAGGTCAGCATTTCAGTGCATAGCTCGTTTGTATCAGGGTATAAATATGTATCTCACAGGAAGTATCTTTTGGGCAGCCTATGGGGCAGTGAAAAGTCCCACTATTGACTGAGCATCATCCATTGTCATGATCGTACATTTCTTAGTAGCCTCATAGAATCATAGAACTGAATGGAACCTCAGCAGATTATCATGTCCAATCCCCTGCATTCGTGACAGGACCAAGCACCACCTAGCCCATCCCTGACAGGGTTTTTACTAACCTACTCTTAGAAATCTCCAGACATGGAGATTCCACAACCTCCCTAGGCAATTTATTCCATTGTTCAACCACCCTGATACGAAGTTTTCCCTAATGTCTGACCTAAACCTCCCTTGCTGCAGTTTAAGCATCTTGCTTTTTGTCTTATCCTCAGAGGCTAAGGATATTAATTTTTCACCCTCATTTTGTAATGATTTTTAGATGCTTTAAAGCTGTTACCATCTCCCCTTTCAGTCTTCTCTTTTCCAGACTTAAAAAGCCCAATTCTTGCACTCTTCCATCATGGTTCTTTCTAGACCTCTTAGAGTCAACCAGGTGCTATTACCATGTTTTCTGGAAAAGAAACTTCCCTGGGTGCTTTTACATATTAGGTGATCTTGTGGTCATTGAGCAGTTTGCTCAAGATCTGCTGTGCCAACTCTTTGTGCGCATACATGCAGGCAAACATCTGACCACACAGCCAAGAGCATGCCGTGTGTCAAAACTTTTGTCCCTGATGGAGCTATAAATCTCAGATCCTTACTAGAGTCCTTCTTTCTGTAAGGGAATCAAGGGTTTTCTACCTGTTCCCCGATTCAGTCTCACAGACAGAGTTTAACAAAACAGAGCCATCATCTTCTTCATAGCTCCCATCTGGCCAAGGCTACTGTGGCTGAAACACCTGTCTTGCCCAGTCAATTGCTGAGTCAGCTCCCAGATTGCCCAGGCCTGTGATCTCACATGGCAGACATACTCTATCCAAACTGAAGCCTCTGTCTGTGACAGTCTGGTTATTAAGTATCCGAGGGGTAGCTGTGTTAGTCTGGATCTGTAACAACAACGAAGGGTCCTGTGGCACCTTATAGACTAACAGAAAAGTTTTGAGCATGAGCTTTCGTGAGCACAGACTCACTTCATCAGATGCTGGTCTTGGAAATCTGCAGGGCCAGGTATAAATAAGCCAGAGCAAGGGTGGGGATAACAAGGTTAGCTCAGTCAGCAAGGGTGAGGCTTACTACCAGCAGTTGATCTGGAGGTGTGAACACCAAGGGAGGGGAAGCTGCTTCTGTATTTAGCCAGCCATTCGCAGTCTTTGTTTAAGCCAGAGCTGAGGGCATCGAATTTGCAGATGAATTGTAGCTCAGAAATTTCTCTTTGGAGTCTGGTCCTAAAATTTCTTTGCTGTAGGATAGCTACTTTTAAGTCTGCTACTGTGTGGCCTGGGAGATTGAAGTGCTGTCCTACGGGTTTTTGTATATTGCCATTTCTGATGTCTGATTTGTGTGTTTATTCTTTTACGTAGAGACTGTCCAGTTTGTCCAATGTATATAACAGAGGGGCATTGTTGGCACATGATGGCATAAATTATATTGGTAGATGTGCAGCTGAATGACCACGATGGTGTGGCTGATCTGGTTAGGTCCTGTAATGGTGTTGCTGGTGTAGATATGTGGGCAGAGCTGGCAACGAGGTTTGTTGCATGGATGGGTCCCTGAGTTAGAGTGACTATGGTGCGGTGTATAGTTGCTGGTTAGGATTTGTTTCAGGTTGGCAAGTTGTCTGTGGGCAAGGACTGGTCTGCCTCCCAAGGCCTGTGAAAGTGGGTGATCATTGTCCAGGATGGGTTGTAAATCCTTGATGATGCGCTGTAGAGGTTTTAGCTGAGGACTGTAGGTGATGGCTAGTGGTGTTCTGTTGGTTTCTGTCTTGGGCTTGTCCTGTAGTAAGAGGCTTCGTGGCACACGTCTGGCTCTGTTGATCTGTTTTTTCACTTCCTCAGGTGGGTATTGCAGTTTCAAGAATGCTTGGTAGAGATCCTGTAGGTGTTTGTCTCTGTCGGAGGGGTTGGAGCAAATGCGGTTATATCTTAGTGCTTGGCTGTAGACAATGGATTGTGTGGTGTGTCTGGGATGGAAGCTGGAGGCATGAAGGTAGGTGTAGCGTTCAGTAGGTTTACGGTACAGGGTGGTATTGATGTGGTCATCGTGTATTAGCACCGTGGTGTCCAGGTCTGGTTTTTTTCCAAGTCTGGTTATTGGCTGGTTAAGTACCGTGGACAGCAACTTCTCTAGACTAGTCTAGGGGATCCTGATAAAATGTAGAAAGACTTCCACCAGAAGGACTTGTTCAGAATGGAAGATGTTCTCAATATTGGTGGCCCAACGTAGCTTGGGCCCTGTGATGGCTACGGTACTGAAAATCCTTGACCACTTGCTACATTTAAAACACTCTGGTTTCTGCTCAGCTCCTTTAGGGTTCACTTCCCAGCTTGCCATCCACTTAGATGTGCTGTCTTCTATTTCCTGGTGGTATTAATGGTCTTGGAGGGCCTGCTTCATATTCTACCCACTTGTCAGAGAACCTGCCTCTGCCTGGGACATGAATATTGTACTCTTGAGAATCCTGGAACCTCTCTTTGATGCTCCTGATGCCTCTCAACCCACAATCCATAGGAAGTACATCCCGCCTGCAGCGGGATTCACACTGACTGGTTGCTTACCCTACATAACTGTTCTTCTCCGAGGCATTGTTGTCTGTATGGATCCCACAGCCGTCTCTCCATCCCTGCTTTGGGTATGCTGACAGGCTTCCAATTGTGAGGAGAGTGGGGGTTGGGGAGATGCAGTTACTCCATCTACCTTACTCACAGGGGTGTGCAGCCCTGAGGGGCATGTGATTCAAGACTCTTTTCTTACATGCATGAGGCACATGCACTGACATAATATAGAACAACCACTGTTACTATGGGGCAAGTAAGTATTCTTTATGAATTGATTGACTTTGGATGGCTGGGAACACTGTGTGTCCACTGCTCTTCATCGAGCAGCTTCAGTGACAATTGCTTAGGTGCTCACCTTCTTTCTCCTACCTTCTTGTCTCGAGGAGAGGCACACTGGAGGCGGTATGAGGTCTCCAAACATGGCATGTGCTACATTGTGTGTGAGCAGCAGCTTCTTGGCAATAGAAGGGAGGGTGTTAAGGAAGAAGTTCCATCCTCAATTGTGTGTCTCTTGTGACAGAGTAGTAAAGCTCTGCAGATCTGGAGATATCGTTTGTTATTTATGAAAGTCATTGTGCTTAACTAGAGAGGTGATAAGGATTGTGAAATGTCAGCTTAAAAGGTAAGTAGCCAAAATGTAAAAAGCACAAGTTGATATTTTACACTGTTGAAATACAGATTTATTAGCTCATACAGGTGTTGGTTGAAAGACACAGCCTCTTTGCTGAAGTGACAAAGAGACAGTGTGAATAGCATACAAAAGGGAGAACCATTACATTGATGCATACTGCTTGGAGATTTAGAAGGAAACATGTAAATTGTTTAAAAGCCTATTTATCTTTAAGGACAAATGTAGGAAGTAATATATAATTTTTAGAAAGCCATTTTACATGTAAGCTAAACAAATCCTGTGGTTATTAGTTAGCGAAAAGATCAGGGTTTATGTTAGCTAATCATGCATCTCTGTTGAATTAGAAAAGGGGCACCGTCTGTATATCCATTCAGAACAAACTAATATTTCAAAACCTGTTAAAGTTCAGAATATAAAAAGTCACAGCAGTCAATTTTTTAGTTTTACTGGGTGGGAGGTGAGGGAGTTTCAGTGGGTTTCTTCAGGTTTGGCATTGAATAGAGGTGGAGTTTAGGTCAAATTAGTGGGACAAATTGATGAAGATTCATTGGATTAAACATATGGCTGTGTCTACAGTAGCAAGTTCTTTCAAAAGTTTTTGAAAGAAGGGGTCTCTTTCGAAAGATCCCACAGAGTGTGTACACACAAAAAGTGTTCTTTTGAAAGTAAATTTCGAAAGCACTCATCCACTCCCATTTCAGGAAGAACACCTTTTGAAAACTTCTTTCAAAAGCATTCACGTGTAGACACTCTGCAGAGCCCTTCTTTTGAAAGAGGAGGCCTCAGAGCACCTGATTTTGTTCAATCCTTGGCTCATTCTTTCAAAAGAGCAGGGGCTGTGTGGACACTGTCTTTTGAAAGAAGATCACTCTTCTGATCTGCTCTTTTTGTGTGTGGACGCACTCTTTAGAAAGAGGTTCTGTTGGAAGAGATCTTCCTGAAGGGCTTCTTCCAAAAGATCTTTGTAGTGTAGACCTAGCCATTGGGAGATTCTAACCAGCTGGAATTTTCTATGGGTTTAGAACCAGTGTAAATTAGCTTGCATTTGGCTATTGTATTAGAACCTGAAATTAGCTTTGTTTACAGAGCATTGAGAATAGAAATTTGGGGATAGATACCAGCCAATTCCTTTTGCATATGGTGTTATTATCTAATTCATTACATCATTTAGTCCATTTCTTTCCTCAGTACAACTCTCATTCCTGAGACCGCAAACATCCATGCTGACATGTAAGAGTACTGACTTTTTTTTTCAAATCAATAAAGCAAATAAAATCCAGCATCAAATGTAAGTTCTATTTATAGATATGTTATTTTAAATATAGTTTCTCTTTGTCACATGAATATAGCAGAGCCATGCGGTCATCCTTATTCCAGGGCTGAATTACTTACTGTATTCAGACATCGGCATAAGTTCAAGTTTTCATGAAGGTTTTAAATTGTCTCCAGTGATAACTATCCTAAAGTTACCTGTGACACACTGAGGCTGTTTAAGTCTTTCAGATATACATGTTTTTGTCCAAGGGTTCTTAAGATAGGCAGAAAGGGAATTTAAATGGCTGTTCAAAGAGTAAGAGAGATGGGGTGAGATAATATCTTTTGTTGGGCCAACTTCTGTTGATGATAGAGACAAGCATTCAAAAACAGAGAGCTCTTCTTCATGCCTAGGAAACTAATTCAAAGCAGTGGATATTTTTAGAAGGCCAGTCCTTCCATTATAGTTTCCTCAGATTGATTTCACAGAGGCGTTTTCCTGAGCTAGAGTCAGCTCTGATTTAGTCATGGGCGGATCAGAAAGACTTCTTCGGATCACGCTTCAAACTTTGGTAATCTCAGAGGAATGTACGAGGGTATGAAGAAGGCATTAGGACCCACCCAGGACAAGATGGCACCTCTGAAATCCAAATCTGGTGAAGTCATTGCTGACAAAGCCAAACAGATGGAGCGCTGGGTTGAGCACTACTCCGAGCTGTACTCACGCGAGAACGTTGTGGTTGACGCAGCCCTCAATGCCATCGAGTTCCTACCAGTAATGGACAAACTGGATCAAGAACCTACTGTGGATGAACTGAAAAGAGCCATCGACAGCATTGCAGCAGGAAAGGCCCCTGGTCAGGATGGTATACCACCAGAGGTAATCAAATGTGCCGCGGACACACTCCTGGAACCCCTGCATGAGCTACTGTGCCTGTGCTGGAGAGAGGGTGAGGTTCCACAGGATATGCGCGACGCTAACATTGTAACGTTGTATAAGAACAAAGGAGACAGAAGCGACTGCAACAACTACCGTGGAATCTCCCTCCTAAGCGTCACTGGTAAACTGTTCGCTCACGTCATCCTTGGCAGACTCCAGAAGATTGCTGAGAGGGTGTACCCCGAATCGCAGTGCGGATTCCGCGCAGAGGGGTCTACCGTTGACATGATCTTCTCTCTAAGGCAGCTGCAGGAGAAGTGCAGGGAGCAGAGAAAGCCACTCTACATAGCCTTCATCGACCTGACCAAGGCCTTTGACTTGGTCAGCAGGGATGGTGTGTTCAAACTGCTCCACAAGATAGGCTGTCCTCCACGGTTACTCAAGATGATCCAGTCGTTCCACGAAGACATGAGAGGAACCATCCAATATGACGGCGCATTATCGGATGCTTTCAGAATCAGGAGCGGCGTCAAACAAGGATGCGTGCTTGCTCCAACGTTGTTCGGGATCTTCTTCGCACTCCTCCTGAAGCATGCCTTTGGATCTTCAACAGAGGGCATCTTGCTGCACACAAGATCTGATGGGAAACTGTTTAACCTTGCAAGGCTGAAAGCTAAGTCTAAGGTGCGAGAAGTCCTCATCAGAGACATGCTGTTCGCAGACGATGCTGCTGTAGTGTCTCACACAGAAGACCAGCTTCAAAAACTGCTGGATCGGTTCTCCAAAGCGTGCAAGGACTTTGGGCTTACCATCAGCCTAAAGAAGACAAACGTACTCGGTCAGGATGTTGCTGAATTGCCATCAATCAGCATTGACAACTATACGTTAGAGGTCGTCCACGAGTTCGTTTACCTCGGGTCCACCATCACTGACACCCTGTCGTTGGACACTGAGCTAAATAGGAGGATCGGAAAAGCGGCCACAACTCTGTCCAGACTCAGCAAGAGAGTGTGGAATAACAACAAGCTGTACCCTCACACCAAAATGCAAGTCTACAGAGCCTGCATCCTCAGCACCCTCCTTTATGGCAGCGAGACTTGGACCCTGTATGCCCGCCAGGAAAAGAGGCTGAACGTCTTCCACTTGCGCTGCCTCAGGCGCATCCTTGGAATATCATGGAAGGAGAGCGTGACCAACACCGCCGTCCTCAAGCAAGCTGGAATCCCAACCATACACACCCTCCTCAGGCAGCGTCGGCTCCGCTGGCTTGGCCACATCCACAGGATGAACGATGGAAGGATTCCAAAAGACATCCTGTATGGTGAGCTAGCCTCTGGCAAAAGACCTCCCGGACTCCCCCAGTTGCGCTACAAGGATGTCTGCAAGAGAGACCTCAGAGAGGTAGACATCGAGCTGGACAACTGGGAAGAACTAGCAGATGACCGCAGCAGATGGAGGCAGGGGTTACACAAGGGCCTTCAGAAGGGCGAGATGAAGATCAGACAGCTAGCAGAGGAGAAGTGAGCGCACAGAAAGCACAATAAGGACTTGCCAGGCACCCACTACATCTGCTTGCCAGGCACCCACTACATCTGTCAGTGATGGTGGACCCGAGGTAAACGAACTCGTGGACGACCTCTAACGTATAGTTGTCAATGCTGATTGATGGCAATTCAGCAACATCCTGACCGAGTACGTTTGTCTTCTTTAGGCTGATGGTAAGCCCAAAGTCCTTGCACGCTTTGGAGAACCGATCCAGCAGTTTTTGAAGCTGGTCTTCTGTGTGAGACACTACAGCAGCATCGTCAGCGAACAGCATGTCTCTGATGAGGACTTCTCGCACCTTAGACTTAGCTTTCAGCCTTGCAAGGTTAAACAGTTTCCCATCAGATCTTGTGTACAGCAAGATGCCCTCTGTTGAAGATCCAAAGGCATGCTTCAGGAGGAGTGCGAAGAAGATCCCGAACAGTGTCGGAGCAAGCACGCATCTGGACACAGCACTGGACACAGAACAGATCCCTGCAGAGCCTCGCTTGAGACCGACCTCCCTCCAGTCTGACAACATTCTGTTAATATTCTTTGTTTACAGTTGTTTAATCGGTTATATAATCCCTTCATAGTAGTTATCGTAGGCCTGCATTTCTCCAGTTTGCTTACCAAAGTATCATGTGGGCTGTCTCTCATGTTGTAGTTCCAGCTATATTATATCCACCACATTTCTGTATGCATTAAATCAATTACCCTGTCAAAGAAGGAAGTCAAATTGGTTTACCGTAATTTGTTCTTAGCAAATCCATTGAGACTAACCCTTCATCTTCCAGGTACTTGCAAACTGAATGTTTTGTTGAATTGAATGAAGCTCTAGTTGCTTCTGGGGTAAGAAGACAGGCTGCCTGCCCTAGCTCCTCCTTTTTGGAAGAATTTGAGGCCCTGGCATAGTCAAGTAGTACGAGGTGGTTGGAATAACGGAGACTTGGTGGGACAATTTGCAAAACTGGAGCACAGTCATGGGAGGTTATAAACTGTTTAGGAAGGACAGACGGGAGAGGAGGAGGAGGAGTTGCGCTCTATAGCTACGTCTACACGTGAAGCCTACTTCGAAGTAGCTTATTTCGATGTAGCGACATCGAAATAGGCTATTTCGATGAATAACGTCTACACGTCCTCCAGGGCTGGTGCCGTCGACGTTCAACTTCGACGTTGCGCAGCACCACATCGAAATAGGCGCAGCGAGGGAACGTCTACACGCCAAAGTAGCACACATCGAAATAGGGGTGCCAGGCACAGCTGCAGACAGGGTCACAGGGCAGACTAGCGCTTCCGGGGCAACAGCTAGCTGCTCCCTTAAAGGGCCCCTCCCAGACACACTCAGCCTGCACAGCACGCGGTCTGCAGAGCCATAGGCACGCACACCTCGGGTGACGCAGTCATGGACCCCCAGCAGCAGCAGCAGCAGCAGCCAGAGGTCCAGCCAGCCCTCCTGGCAGGAGCAGGGCTTGCCCTGATCCATGCCATGCGGGAGGCAGCTGAGCACCTCCTTGCCACACCGGAGGAGGAGCGGCCCCCAGGGGAGCAGGGCTCAACCCCCAACCCTGCAGGACCCCGACCCCCTGCCCCGCCTCACACGCCGGCGGCTGTGGAGCTACCCCACCAGCACCGACTGGTGGGAGCGGCTGGTGCTTGAGGAGTGGGACGACGACCGCTGGCTCAGGAATTTCAGGATGAGCCGGCAGACATTTATGGAGCTGTGCCAGTGGCTCACCCCCGCACTCAGGCACCAGGACACTGCCATGCGGCGTGCCCTCACAGTGGAGAAAGGGGTCAGCATTGCTGTCTGGAAGCTGGCCACTGCAGACAGCTACCGATCCGTGGGCCAGCAGTTTGGCGTCGGCAAGGCCACAGTCGGGGCTGTCCTCATGGAGGTAAGAGGACCCACGGGCGGGGTGGGGGGGAGAGGGCAGGTGGGCCCTGGCAGGGGAGGGGAAGGGAGGGCAGGGCTGGGCTGGGCTGGGCCACGCCATGCACACCCTGCTCACCCTTCATTGGTGCTCTCCCATGTGCTTTCCCTGCAGGTCGTGTGCGCCATCAACGCCATGCTCCTCCACAGGCTTGTGAGGCTGGGGGACCCAGATGCCACCATCGCGGGCTTTGCCACTCTGGGCTTCCCCAATTGCTTCGGGGCTCTGGATGGGACTCATGTCCCCATCCACGCCCCGCAACACAGTGGAGGACGGTACACTCAGTGGTCCTCCAGGCCTTGGTGGACAGCCAGGGCTGTTTCCAGGATGTTTATGTGGGCTGTCTCAGCCAGCGAGTATCAGCTGGCCCCAGGTGTCCCTTGGCGGTCCGGCCCTCGGTGGCGGGTGGCGGGTTGACGGCGGACGGCGCGGCGACGAGTGGAGCAGCGGGTGGCAGGGCGGGTGGAGCGGGCAGGGCGGGCACTGCGGCGGCTGGCGTGGCACGGGGGGCCAGGTAGTCCACGAGACAGTTGAATGTCTCCATGTAGGCCCCCCATGCCTCTTGGCGCCAGGCCAGCGCCCGCTCCTGGAGGTGGAGGCGGCGTTGCTCCACCCGCAGACGCTGCTCTGCGACCTCCAGCTGCCGGCGATGGATGGCCAGCAGCTGGGGGACCGTCACCGGCGTGTGGTGTTGCTGGGTCCGCCGTCTTGCCTGCCGTGGGGCCGGTCGGTCCTCCGCCAAGGGGCTGGCCTGGAGCGATGGCCCTGGAGGGGATTCCGGGACCACTGAAGCCTCGCCGGCGCTCTCCGGTCCTTCTGATGATGCAGCTGCGGAACACAGGAGGCGGGGAAGAAGAGTGGAGACAGGCGTTAGTGTGGGCCCCGAGCCGTGGCCCTTGTCCCCCTACCCCGTGCTGCAGGTTCCCCATCCCCATCCCCGGGAGATGCTGCTGTGATGGGGTTCAGGGGTCCCCCTGCACTGCACCCCGTCCCCTGGCAGGAGTGACTCTCACTTCACTCAGCAGGGTCTGACAGGAGAGGTTTCTTAGGCCACAGATGCCCAGTTTCTCCCAGGAGTGACAGCACAGCAGTCAGAGACAGTCCTTCCAACCCGTCCTGGGGAGAAGACCCCGAGGGGTGCCCCTCTGGGGTGTAGCTTTCCCCCTCCTCAGGCTGGCTGCCTTCCAGCTCTCCCTTCCCCAGCCTCTACCTGCGGCCCCCGCCCTGATTCAAAGCCAGCTCGGCTCCTCCCTCCTCTTTGTTCAGGGCAGAGGTGTCACCTGCCAGCTGTAGCCCCGGGATCATCCTTTGCCCCTGGGAGCTATTCAGCTTGTTGCTCATATCTTGCCTGAGTCTCCCTTTTGCACTCCACCCACTCCATCACATGCTGCTGCTGCTGCTGCTGCTGCTGCTGCGGGGTGTCCCACCCCCTCCTCCCAGGGGACCCTTGAGGTTCCGCTCCCCCCTGCCCCAGGGATGGGGCATGGCACTGTCGTGCTGGGGGGTAGGGGCAGGGGCTGATGCACTCCTGTGAGGGACATGGCCCTGCTGTCCTTGGGGCCATGGCCATGTGGGGGGCCCTGGGCGCACATCTCTCACCCCCGCCCCTCAAGCCCAGGGGTTTACACCAGAGGGGGGTACATACCTGTTGGTCCACTCCCACGGTCCGAAGATCCCCGGGGGGCGGACGCCTGGCTGCTGCTCCGGGATGGCAGGAGGAGGATCTGCAGCCTGGACTCTGCAGAGGAGGAGCCTCCCTCCTCCTCCTCCTGCCGCGATGGCCCGGGGGTGGGCTCCGGGGGGGCCCCCGGGGTGCGGGGCTTACCTCCAGGGTGGACTCCGGCTGCAGGGACTGCTGGGGCTCGTCGGCCGAGGTATCAAGGGTGGCCGGAGGGGAGGAGGTGTGCCGGGGGCCCAGGATGTCCCTGAGCTCCCTGTAAAAGGGGCAAGTGACGGGGGCGGCACCAGATCGGCCGGCCGCATCCCGGGCCTGGGTGTAACCCTGCCGCAGCTCCTTCACTTTACTGCGTACATGATCCGGAGTGCGGGCAGGGTGACCCTGGGCGGCCAGGCCCTCGGCCAGCCGAGCGAACGCATCCGCGTTCCTCCTCTTGCTCCCCATTACCTGGAGCACCTCCTCCTCGCTCCAGAGCCCCAGCAGGTCCCGCAGCTTGGCCTCCGTCCAGGAGGGCCCCCGCTGCCGCTGCCCGCCTGGCTGGCCTGGCTGCTCTGGCTCCCCTTGGGGGGGGGTCCCCTGGGGGCGCTGGGGGGGCTGCCGGGCAGCCATGGCAGGTGCTGGCCCTGTTTTGGGTGGCTGAGGGACGTGCAGGCTGGCCGTGTGTCTGGGCTGCCGCCTGCCCGTTCCCTCAACTTCCTGCACAGGAAGGGAGCGGGAGGGGGAGGGGACCTTTAAGGGGCCGCTCCACACGGCCACCATTGAGCTGAGGGGCTGGAGAGAGCATCTCTCAACCCCTCAGCTGATGGCCGCCATGGAGGACCCCGCAATTTCGATGTTGCGGGACGCGCAACGACTACACGGTCCATACTTCGACGTTGAACGTCGAAGTAGGGCGCTATTCCCATCCCCTCATGGGGTTAGCGGCTTTGACGTCTTGCTGCCTAACGTCGATGTTAGCTTAGAAATAGCGCCCGACACGTGTAGTCGTGACGGGAGCTATTTCGAAGTTAGTGCCGCTACTTCGAAGTAGCGTGCACGTGTAGACACGGCTTATGTGAGGGAGAAGTATCATTGCTCAGAGCTCCAGTATAAGGAGGGAGAAAATCCAGTTTTGTGTCTTTTGGCTTAAGCTTAGAGGCGGAAGTAACAGAGGTGATGTAGTTGGTGTCTGCTATAGACTGCCAGATCAGGGAGAGGAGATAGATGAGGCTTTCTTCAGGCAGCTAAGTGAAGCTTCCAAATCACAGGCCTTGGTTCTCATGGGAGACTTTAATCATCCAGACATTTGTTGGGAGACCAATACAGCAGCATGCAGACAATCCAGGAAGTTTTTGGAGAATGCTGGGGATAACTTCTTGGTACAAGTGCTGAAGGAACCAACCAGGGGCCATGCACAACTTGACTTGCTGCTCACAAAAAGGGAAGAATCAGTGGGAAAAATAGAAGTGGGAGGAAACCTGGGCTACAGTGACCATGAGATCGTAGATTTCAGGATCTGGACAAAAGGAAAAAGGGTGAACAGTAACATAGAGACCCATAATTTCAAAAGTGCAGACTTTGACTCCCTGAGAGAACTGATGAGCAGGCTCTCTTGGGAAATGAAGGTGAAGGGGAAAAGAGTTCAAGAGAACTGGCAGTATTTTAAAGAAGCCTTGCTGAAGGCACAGGAACAAACTATCCTGCTGCGTAGTAAGAAATGCAAACATGGTAGGCAACCAGCTTGGCTTAACAGGGAAATCCTTAGTCGGCTTAAACTCAAAAAGGGTGCATACAAGAAATGGAAACGTGAACAGTTGACTAAGGAGGAGTATAAACATATGGCTGGAGAATGCCGGGGAGTAATCAGGAAAGCAAAAGCACAATTGGAACTGCAGCTGGCAAGGGATGTGAAGAGCAACAAGAAGGGTTTCTACAGGCGTGTTAATAATATAGGTTGGAGACCGACTGGCTCAGGAGCAGTATGATGGAAAGGGACCTAGGGGTTATGGTGGAGGAAAGGCTGGATATGAGTAAACAGTGTGCCCTTGTAGCCAAGCAGGCTAAGGGCATACTAGTGTGCATTAGGAGGAGCATTTTGCGCAGATCTAGAGAAGTGGTTGTTCCCCTCTATTTGGCACTGGTGAGGCCACATCTGGAATATTGTGTCCAGTTTGGGCCCCCCAGTATAAAAAGGATGTGGATGTGCTGGAGCAAGTTCAGCAGAGGGGAACAAAAATTATTAAGGAGCTAGAGCACAAGAACTGTGAGGATAGTCTGAGGGATTTGGTCTTGTTTAGTTTACAGAAGAGAAGAATGAGGGGTGATTTAATAGCAGTCTTCAATTCCTGAAGGGGAGCTCTAAAAAGGAGGGTGAGAAACTGTTCTCAGTGGTGTCAGATGGCAGAACAAGGAGTAATGGTCTGAAGTTGAAGAGGGAGAGGTGTAGGTTAGATATTAGGAAAAACTACTTCACCAGGAGGGTGCTGAAGCAGTGGAATGTGTTGCCTAGAGAGGTAGTGGAATCTCCATCTCTTGAGGCTTTTAAGTCCCAGTTTGCCAAGGTCCTGGCGGGGATGACTTAGTGCGGTTTGATCCTGCTTGAAACAGGGGGCTGGACCAGATGACCTTCTGAGGTCCTTCCAGCCCTATGATTCTCTGATTCTGTGATTCTATGATTTTTAAGGATGGACCCCACATTAGTCTCACTCCAGTTCTCCAGCACCTCTCTTGTCATTTATGAATTTTCAGTTACTATTGCCAGAGGCCTTGAGATTTCTTCAACTAATTGCTTTAGCACCCTTGGGTGAATAGCTTCCAGCCTTGCAGGTTTTAACTTATTCAAATTGTTCAGAAGGTCTCTGTTGTGTTGTTTATTTATCCTGAGAGGATTTTTTCCCTTTTGCTGTCTATGAAAACTTCTTGCTACTCAACCAATCACATGATATTTTTGTGAGAAGACTGAAGTATGGTAGAGGCAGA
The DNA here is from genome assembly GCF_033958435.1 of Carettochelys insculpta. Taxonomy (NCBI): domain Eukaryota; kingdom Metazoa; phylum Chordata; order Testudines; family Carettochelyidae; genus Carettochelys; species Carettochelys insculpta. The sequence continues at coordinate 15,941,261 of NC_134164.1, forward strand.
GCTGTGCAATGCCTTCCTATGATCTTTTATTACTAGGTTACATCTTCCACTGAGCAGCAGGCCTCCACTGTCCATTGGTTAAGCTTAATTCAGTTCTCTGTAAAGTTGCCACGTATATAGAGAGAGCGCCCTGGAACACATTAGTCTGTTCGTTTTGTACCTCCTTTGTGTAGAGCAGAGACAACATAAACTTTTCCCACCTTGCCAATAAACAGCCATGGTCAAGTAATACAATCTCTAGGAATCATAAGGGAGTCTTGTTTCCAGGATGTTTCTGCCTTTCTGTTGAGATTCAGTGAGGAAGAACACTCAAATGATTTGACTTGTCAGATGTGTCCACCTGGTTTCAGGGTACATAGACAGAAATTAGAGTAAAATACTTGCAGTGCACATTGATAACTTACTCTCAGTCCAAGAGTTCATGTGATGTTTAGACGGTAAAGAATTTCAGGTACTGTTAACACATAGGCTAGATTTGGGCCCAGAGGAAGTCTTTGAATTACAAATACTAATCTCCTGCATCATCCAGTCACCTTGGTGTATTTAAATGTCCTTGTAGACGATGATGGTGCCTGGTGTAGTAAGGTGTCAAGGCTGATCCCCACTCTAAAATTCCAAGTGTAGAAGGTGGGGCCCCCAAGAAACCTTAAAAATATCTTGCCTCCGTGGGCTTCTCCTTAAAAGCATCTCAAGATCAGATTCCTTGACTCTGGGAGGTAGCTGCCACCACTCAAGTGAGGGGAAAAAATCCTTTTTAAAGACCAGGAAGACACTTGTGATGTCTCCCTGTGGGGTAGCCTCAAACTCCTCTTCTAGGAGAGAGCTTAAAAACAAAGAGGAGGAAGTTGAGCTACAGTCTGATAGGTGACCTTTCAGTCTTAGGCATGCATATACACAGACCTTTCTTTAGGACACAGGAATCAAATCATTACTTTTAAAAAGAGGCGTTTTTTTTAAACAAAACAAAAATAAATTATACAAATGATGTCATAAAGCATACTTGGTTGCTAGGTGTTAGAGTAACTTAAAGAGGGTAGGTTAAATCACAGAATCCCTGGGATTCAGTTTAAAAGTTACAGTGTACAGGGAAGTACATCAGCCAGCCTCAGAAGTCCCATACCAAAACCAAAATTAAGGGGGCGGGGAAAAAAACCAACCTGATCATGTCTGACTAAACATTTCCTTTCTACTTACATGTCTGAATTCCCAGATCTTCTTGAGGCCTGGATACTTACTGAATTCTGATTACTAATTACTGCTTAGGCTTAAAAATCTCTCTCCCCTCTGGCCCCACACATAAAAAAGACCTCTCAGCAGGTAGATGCTTCAATTTAAATAATCCATCTCTCTTCCCATTGGCTCACCTGGCTGCTTGCCAACAGAGAACCCACTCTCTCTGGTATTAACCCTTTACAGGCACTCATTCATGACATAAAGGGCAGAAGTGTCTCTTACGGTAAAACGTGTAGTTTGGAGATAGAGAAAAATCTGTTCAAGTCCATAAGTAACTAATATAAAAGGATATCACCTTGAAATATGCCATTCTTGTTTTGTAATGGATACTTCACCTGATGACAGTGAGGCATTTGGGGCGCCTGGGGCCAACGGGTTTGGATTCTGGGAGGGAGTGCAGGGCTGGGGCAGAGGGTGGGTGTGTGGGAAACTTATTTCCAGTTGCTCCTGGGTTTGGAAGTGACCGGCAAGTGCCTGAAGCTCTGCAGGAGTAGGGAGTTGATGCAGAAGAGCTGTGTGGACAGTGCCTGCAGGTGAAGGTAGCTTCTCAAATCACCACGAGATAGCACTCGCAGCTCCCCACATAGGCTCAGGGATTCTGCCCATGGTGTGGAGACTTGCCATGAGCTGAATGAAATTCAGCAGGTGGTTGGACCAGCAGAGGTTCTCCTCTCCTGGTGTAATACATCATGTTCTTTCAAACTTGACTTGTACGTCACCACTTCATGGATGCACATTTTATTAACGCCTGTCCCCCATTCTTCTTGTGTCTACAAGCTGCTGCTTGGGATCTGCAGGCAATTGTGGCAGATTTGCTATTTGTAAGAACCAGTTCTTTTATCTGCATCATGTTAAGTGGATTTAAAGCAACTTTGCAGGTCTTATGAGTCCCAGTTACTGCCCAGGGCATTCAAGATTTCAAAGTGCCATAGACTCATCAAGCCATACACATTTTGATGAAAAGGTTCCACAGCATGTGAAGGATGTTCCCGGATGATATGTTGCCAGTGAATTAAAATGCACTGGTACATCAGTGTGGACAACACAGCCTACCAGTGTTGTTTGTGCACTTCATTTTGACTAAGCCATTCGTAAAGATTGCGAAGGACCCTAGTGTCTCAGCCAGTTTCTGCTTTTAAAGTTCAACTGTTAGATCTTGGAGGGTTGTGCAGAAAGAAACAGAACTTCTTTTTTGTCATGGGAAAGATAAATTATTCATTTGAGGCTGAATTCAGACCTTCTAAGCAAAGTTGATAGTACCATTGTTAGTAAAGCAGTTTGATCCTAAATTAAAATAGGCTCTGGTAATGTTCACCTGATGTAAATTTAAGGAAAGCAGCAAAAAATCAAGCATTTAGAGCTTTAAAATTCCCACATTAAGACAGTCCTTGAGGTGTTGGGTGGGAGCCAGGAAACTCCAGAGGTGTTATCCCAGCTCTCGCACTCTCTCTCCTGAGTCTGGGTAAATCACTGAGCACCACATCTTGTGAGGTGATGAAGACTGTGCAGAATCAGGCCCTTAAACACCACCCCTCAGTATCCCACCCTGTAAAATGCTAGTATTAATGGTTCACAGCCAGACATGGGTGTGAGAACTAACTAATGGTTGTGATTCACATTGGAGATGAAAATTGTTCTAGGAGTGCTCAGTATTTGTGTTTTAAATGTGGTGTTATATGAGATTTCTTTAGATTATATTGGTGTACAATTAACTACAGAATCAAAATTCCTTGAGTACAGAGGATGATGATCAGTGCTTCCTTGAGGTAACTTGTAGTCTGAGACTGTGTTAACCCATTTTCTTATTTCTGTAGGCCAGCACCAAAGTAGAAGTGGACATGGAGACAGCAGAATGCCTGCGAGTGACGAGGGGAGACTTCTTAGCCTCTCTGGAGAATGATATCAAGCCGGTGAGTAGAACCTGTTTAATTCATACAATCAATCAGTGACTGCAGGAGAAGAGCACGCACTTCCTTAACTAACCAGTACAGCAACCACTATCGCTCTGTGTACCTGGGCAAGCATAATGGTGCAGCATGGCTTGCTTCCACAGCACAAGGGTTCTCGGACTTTGTGATACTGCAACCCTCTAAAATGCTAAATGAATGTGTGTAAAAACCGCCCCCCCCACTGCTCCCCAGGTAAAGCTAATCATTTTATTGCAATTAGAATCGGACAAGAAATAAATATGCCAATGAGTTTTGATAATTAATTTTTTATTGAAAATAGACAAAATATCAAATTTGGAATCATATTGTTTAATGTGAAGGATGAGCTTGTTTGCTGCATAATTTTTGAAATATGGGTTTGATTGTCATAAAGCCAATCCCTTCTCTTTCCACATTTACTTTTGATCGATATTTGTTGTTCTAGCAGCAGCTGCAGAAAACCCTGACTCGCACAAATTAGATATTGCAAACAGGATCAGCATGTTCATAGCATTCTCACTTAATTCTTTGTACTCATTTTGCACACTGACCCAAAATTCAGAGAGACATTGTTGAGAATTGTATTTTTAAAGCAGTGTCAGAAGAGATATCAATGATTTGCTCCTCCTCAGTAGTAGTGAGTGTACCAACTATTAGTTTAGCATTGAATGGGTTCCTTAGCCAATCAAATTTTTCAATATACATATCTGAGAAATAGTTCTTAAAGTGAAATTTTAAAGAAAGCTGATTTAAAATACAAAATTTCATATTTTCATTAATGTGTGTTTATTGCTTTCAATAAATTGTTTTAAAGTAGGAAACGTGACTTAATTTGATTTTTCCGTTTTTCCTGTGCCACAGTTCAACTTTCCTAATAAGCCCTTTCAATTTATCAGAGTTCAAGGTTATTATTATTACCACTTCGCAGTGAGGTATTAAGTGCATTCAGCTTATTGAATATGTAACTTAAATATGCTAACTGCGTTTTGAAATCAAAGTTGGTAAACATGCACTACTATGCTTTTCCTCAATTAAATACTGGTGAAGTTCATTCCTTCGTTCAAAAACACATGTCAAAAGGGTTCCCTGAGACAACCATCTTGACTCACAGTAAAACAGCAAGGAAGTGTGTTCAGTGCCTGTCTCTCTGCAAAACCTGGCAAACATCCTTGTCTTTACAGGCCTGGTTTTTATGTAGTTCACAACATTTATGGTTGCTTGTAGAACATTTGCCAATGCTGGGCTCAAATCTGTTGAAGTGGGAGTTTGCCTATGAATCATACAGTTTGTCAAAACAGCTCCAGGAGATTTTTGGTGTATTAATGCTTGAAGTCCTTTATTGCAGCCTGACATAGAGGGTGCTCGGGCAGGGCATATGCCCATGCAGTTCGACCACTGTCAGAGATTTGACTCTATAAAGCTATCAATTATATCAGAAAGATCCTCAGTTTTACTCATCCCTGTAATTTCTTTACAGGACAGTAAATCTTCATTTATTTTACCATCATCAATGAATCTAATGTACGTTATTAAATGAGAATTTTTAGCGTTCTCTGTTGGCTCATCTGTCTGAACGGCAAATGATTCACTTCTTGATTTTTTCAGTTAGTTGCTCATTAAGGTCTTCTGCCATATCTGCATTCAGCAGCAAACGGTGTCACTAGACACAGTGATACTATAAAGTGGTTTAGCCCTAGACTCCCCCAACATAGTTGTAACCATATCAGTAGCTGATGGAAGTGTTACATTTTCTCCAGTTGTGTGGGGCTTTTGGCACTGAGCAATTCTGTATGCAACTTGATAAGAAGCTAAAAGTGATTTTGAAGGGATGCTTATCTTACGTACTTAACTAGACTCTCACATTGTGCTGTTTCATTCATCTCTTTTTTCAAATGAGATTTGTTAAGTCAGCATGACTTGTTTCCAGATATTGTTTTAGTTTGCTTGGCTTCATACTTTCAGCAGATAGCATTTGCTGACAAATTACATATTGAGGCTGTTCTATTCCAGTAACAAAAACACTTGTGAAACCAAAAGATATGTAACTTTCACCATATTTCCTTGATTTAAGCCTATTTTTATCAGCAATATCGGTAGATTTGTCATCAGTTTTTCATTTACCACCCCACAAAAACCTTTCCAAGTTGTAAGGCTAAAAATTTAAAATAACATAAGTTTTTATTTTTCTATGTTTTTATAAGTTTATGCAACTTTTTATAAGTTTTTATAAATTTATAATAATTAGTAATAGACTGGAACTACATATACACGCTATGGACTACTAAAGACGTTGTACAGTAAGGTCTCAGAGTACGCAAACCCAGAGTATGTGACTCTGCTCTTATGTGGCTGACCCCTTCATTCAGGTGCAGATCCTACTCAATCTCCCTGGCCCCAGTTCAACCCCCCTGCCTGCTCTCAACCCACACATGGCTCTGACTCAACCTACCCCCATGCCTGGCCCTTATGCGTGGCGCTGGCTCAACGTGCCCCCCCCACCCCCCCGCTTTAAACCTCCTGTGCGTGGCCCCAGTTCCATGCTCCCACCCCAGTTTAAACCCCACCCCCTCCCCACACGTGGCCCTGGTTCCATCCTCCAGCCCTGATTCAACCCCCTGCGCGCGGCTCCACTTCAACCCCCCCCGCCCGGGTTCAACCCCCTGCGTGTGGCCCCAGCTCAAAGCTGCCACGGCCCGACTCACCACCCCTGTGTGTGGGTCCAGCTCAACTCCACCCCTCGACCACCTGCTGCCCTAACTCACCCCAGGCTTAGCCCCCAGCCGACCACTAGGCTTAGTCCTCCCCAACTGCCCCCATGCTCCAGGACTTACCTTTCTGCTGCTTCCCCGGCTGCAGAACGTGCGTTCAGTGAGGGAAAAAGTCAGACCCTAACTTACGCATTATTGCAAAAGAAAAACCGAATCCAGCTGTGACTCTCCTTTAAGTTGCTTGTGATCCCCTGAGGTGTTGGGACCCACAGTTTGAGAAACACAGCCATAGAGTAATAAAATTGAATACTGTTCAACATCAGTGAATTGAGGCTGTCTCTTTTCTGTCATTTTAGGACTCTATTCTGCAGCCTCTCTGTGTATGGAAAGTATTAAATAGAGCGATTGCAAGAGGGGGCCCTTCGCTTTGCAGTACAAAGTACTTGATCTTTAGCCTAATCTCACTGAAATCAATGAGAGATTAAACTTGAATTCGGTGGCAGGAGGAGAACTTGATACCTTTTACTAAAGTGTAGATGATTTCAAAACCTAATGGTGATTAACATACAGATAGATATTTCATTTGATTAGAGATTACCATATACTAAAGAGGCAATAGTCTACTTCATAATCCCGTGAGACAACTTGTACTACATCGCTGGTAAATCTATCATTTAATGGCTCACTCATCTAAAATGTATACCAGAATCTCTCATAATTATATCGAAAAAGCCCACTGCAGTTCCTGTCATTCTAGTTTTATCTATTTGCCTTTGCCATGTTTTCCTTTGATCAAACAAGGTTCCCTACTGAACAATTCTTTCATCTTATGAAACACAGGCATTTGGAACAAACCAGGAGGATTACGCAAGTTACATCATGAATGGCATTATCAAGTGGGGTGACCCTGTAACAAGGGTGCTGGAAGATGGAGAATTGCTTGTCCAGCAAACCAAAAATAGTGACCGCACGCCGCTTGTTAGCGTTCTTTTAGAAGGTGAGTATAGGGGGCACTAATATATTGCTTTTGAAAGTGAACTACAAACACAAGCCAGTCTGGTCAGTTATCACATACGACTGTTTGGAGTAGGCATCTGATAGAATCATAGAATACTAGAAGTGGAAGGGACCTCAAAGTCATCAAGTCCAGTCCCGTGCACTCATGGCACAACAGGCACCATCTAGATCATCCCTGATACATGTTTATCTAACCTACTCATAGATATCTTCAGTGATGGAGATTTCGGAAGCTCTTAGCCAATATGTTCCAGTGTTCAACAGTCCACTTACCAGAAAGAAGAGTATCATTAGTACATGGCGAAATGAGTAGATGAATACATGTTGGGCCAGATTTTAAAATAGGGTTCTCTGGTTCTGAGAGAGTGTAGGGCATTCCTGCTCTAGGAGCGCTGGGGTAGGGTGGGGGGTATTATTTGTAGCTAAGTCATACTCGTTGGAGTCCAAATAGTCTCTGTAATGAGCCCATTTAGAAAGTAATGTTATGCATGAGCCAAGAAAATAGTGAATTTTCTATACGTAGAAGGTCACTTCAAAGTTTCAGGTCCTAGTGAACAAGATGATTAACTTGCTCAAGTCCATCTAGCTTTCCTTGAGCTTTGTAAAATCTATTACTCCCTCTTTCTGACTTGCATCTTTTTCTTCACACAGGTCCCCCACATAGTGGAAAGACTGCCTTGGCAGCAAAGATTGCAGAAGAATCCAACTTTCCTTTTATCAAGATCTGTTCTCCTGATAAGACAATTGGATTTTCAGAAACCGCAAAGTGCCAAGCTATGAAGAAGGTACTATGGTCTCTTCCAGCCCAAGCATTTTAGGATTACTATAATTACTTGAACCTGATTATTGAACATAATACTCAGTTTAACCAGGGTATTATTTTTAGAGTCCTTTTTATTATTTCAGGTGTATGTTTAATTTGAGCTTCTGTTATGATGATTTATATTTTTGTGCAGTCTTCTTGTGATTACTCTTTGATTTGACTAGCTTCTTCATTGCTTTGTAATTCTCCCTTTTGGAGTTAAATGCTACTGTGGTGGATTTCTTTAACAATTCTTCCTAAAAGGATATTGAATGTAATTGTGTTATGGTTGCTATTACTGACCAGTTTAACTATATGTTCTTCTTGGACCAGGTCTTATACTGCTCTTAGGACTATGTTAAGAATTGCCTCTCCTTTGTGGGTTCCAGATTAACTGCTCAAAGTAGTTGTCCTTGTTCTTGTGTTTGGAAATTTTCTCTGCATCCCATCCTGATTTGACAAGTACCCAGTAAATATGGGGATAGATGAAATCCCCTGTTGCTGCTTGTATGTTTGCAGCCTTTCTTATCTCCCTGAGAACTTTACAATCACTATCCTAATCATGTGGTCTGTAGTACATCTATACTTTTATTAATCAAGCATGGTATTTCTGTTCATAAAGAATCGGTGGTACTGTTGGATTTATTTAAAGTTTGTACTATATTTGGCTTTTATTTATTTCACATGTAGTGGTGACTACTGTGTGGGGAAGTGCTAACTGTATATTCCTCATTTTCTGGGTGCTTGACTTGAGACCAGGGGGGCTAATTTGCAGAAGTACTGAACACTCACATCTGCAAGTGACAACAGTGGGAATTGTCTTCTGAAAGTGTAAAGTGCTAAGAACTCTGAACAATTAGGTGTCTGAAATTGGGCTCCTGAAGCTGCTTGAAACTTCTGAATTTAATCTGTATCTATTGTCCATCAGTAAAAGGGGGATCAGAGTAGCCCCCTAACCTTCCAGGAATGTTGCCAAGCTAGATGAATGATTGTGAAGCGCTCTAGGTGTGAATGCTATAGAAAAGTCAAGGAAGAAATTGATTAGTCTGTCTTCTGTGCAGAATTTGAATATAGTGCAGTAAATGAACCATGAGACTACTCACTGGACATGGAGGATAAAATGAAATATTGAGTAGCTCATCATTCAGTGTGCACTACCCATAGTGTGTGCTGAATTAGGCAGGGTCTAACGAGAGGAAAAAAGGGTGCTCATATAATAAAAGGTCTGATAATGCATGTACATAAGGGGGCTCAATTAAGATCATACTACTAAACTTAATTCTGGAATTTCTTTATTTTGAGTGCCTGACTTTTCAAACTGTGTGTTCTTTAAACATTTGTGTGTGTAATGAAACATGAATGTTTGGGTATGTGGAAGAATTCAGAAGAAAAAAGGACAGGTTGGAGCCTGCAGCCTGGGGTAGTCGACAAAGCATAGTCTTGTCCTGGGGGTCTGAGTTTTATATGACTGGGAAGCGAAGAAAAAGGGAGGAATAGAAGCTAGGGAGGTTGCAGTGGGTGACAGCTTTCCTCTGAGGTATCTGGAGATGCACCCGAATTTGGGGCGTGCTGAGCCAGGGTCTCGATGAACTGTTACAAAGCTATCTGTATTGAAATCTGATTAAAGGGGGCATTTCATTTTACTAATAATGTGTTGGCTTCACTTTGATTAAAGTGAGTCATGGGGAAACTAAACTGGTGCTACCAGTTTAGATACACGTGGTGCCTGAACAGGGACTGAAACCTCCATCCCAGCAGGGAAAAGAGAAGGCAAAGAGGTGTTTGTGCTGTTCATGGCTGTGAGATGTCCAGCCTGCTAGGCTGGAGCATGGAGCCACAGCAGCAGTCCCAGAAGTGCTTGGTGAGGGGCCCAGCAGTTTCAGGAGCAACTGAACAGGACAGCTTGTGACAAACTCTGAAAGGGAAGGAGACATTGTCTTACCAGTTGTGTGCACACTGTCACCAGGAGAGGCACATAATTTGTATCTGCTCAGTGCTTTTTTGTGTTTAAAAAAAAAAAAAAAAAAGAGGGTACTGATACCATGTGCCTGGGGTGCTGTGCCCCGCTGGCAGCCCCAGTTGTGGGATCCCCAGCTGGAGCACTCTGAAAAAAGGCTCTGGCACTGCATACCAGCACAAAACAAGCACTGTATCTGCCACAGGGACACACGGGACTGTGTGTAATGCTGGCTGACAAGTAGCACTGAAAATCCTGGGTACGTTTGCAGTGTTAGTGATGCTAGCTCCAGACAGAAGCTGAATAAAGTACTCAGGGGGAGTTGGAAAGGGTGTCTCAGTTGTAAGTCAGGAAGGATGATACCCTGGTGGTAACTGTTTTTCAGTGTGGGGAAGAAGGGTGTGTCAGAAGGTGCTGCCTTGCAAAACCATTGGACAGATTTTTGGAAGTAAAAGAGTGCAGTAAGAGAGCTCCACAATCAGATGCACTGTGAGAGGTGCAAGGCGCAGTGAGCTGGAGGGGCCAAGGTTGGGCCTGGACTTTTCCCCACTTCCAGGGTTGCCTTGACTCAGGACTCACACCCTCAGAGGATGAATGTGGGGAATCTAAATAGCATGATACCATGTCCCAAAGAAGGCAGTAAGCCGGTCTGGAAGACTGCAGGGTTCCCAAGCAGGAGAGACTAGGGGAAAGACCAAAATGAGGTTAGTGGTTCTGGAGGCTCTCATGGGCTTGAACAGTTAGCTTTGCAGGCCCAGATGCAGGTTTTCTTATACAACCTGGCTAAGCAACAAGAATAAATCCAGTGCATAAAAGACAGGTATTTGGTTGTGGCCAGGCCTTATCAGGTGAGGAGGGTGTGGGTATGTGTGCGCGTGCATGCATAGGAGGGCCATTTGGCCCAGGCCTCAGGAAACAAAAGGGGCCTCAGATTTTGACATTTTTCTACCAAGTCATTTCCATGTATTATACACCTTCCAGTCATAACAGAGACAACAAAAGAAGCTATATGTACCTGCAAAAAATTGATTTAAAGAATTGTGGGACCTTGGGCCTTCGCTGTTTTTTTTTTTTGGTCACACCTGAATTTTCATTTGCATGTCTGGAGTCTGCAATAGCTTTGTGTTTAGTGATGCTATTTATGAAATGCTGTTTACGGTCTTTGCGTAGTTTAGGGCAGAGGTGAGCAAAATTTTTAGGTCGTCCTCCTGCCCCCTTTTTGGCCCTGGAATTAACCAGGCCTTCCCAACCTGTGGGAGAATCACAGGAAGGGATGTGGTGGCGGGGGATGCTCAGGAAATGGGTGGTGTGCTTAGGAAGATGGTACTGGGTAGCTCCCTATCCCTATCCTTCAGTATATCTACCTCTCCCCCTAGCTTAGTGTAATCTCCGAACTTGCTGAGGGTGCAATCCATCCACTCATCCAGGTCATTAATGAAGATGTTGAACAAAAATAGCCTCAGGACTGACCCTTGGGGAACTCCATTTGATACTGATCGTCAGCCAGATATCAAGCCATTGATCATAACCCATTGAAGCCAACGATCTATCCAGCTTTCTGTCCATCTTAAAGTCCATTTATCCAATCCATACTACTTCAATTTGTTGGCAAAAATACTGAGACCGTATCAAAAGCTTTGCGAAAGTCCAGGTATATCACATCCAAGAAGGAAGAGGAACTGGAAACTGCTTTGACTGAGGGGGAAGAGAATGAATCCCAGAAAAACACGTCACTGAAAGCAGTCCATGAGCTCAGCTCACTATACTTCAAGGAGACCTGCAGGTGGAGTGAGCAACCAGTATCAAAGTTGAAAACTGGAAGCAGGAGTGAGGGAGGAACTAAAGAAACTGGAAAAGGAGCTAGGAGATACATCAGATACGCCACTGTTCCACAGTGGAATCTTGGGTCAAACTGGGAGTAGGAAATGATTCCTCTGAGGAAAACCCTGGATGATGAGTGTGATATTTTCTCAGTGGGTCCAGAAGTGACTGACTTGTTATCTTTCTTCCTTAACAGAGAGACTATTTGGTGTTAAAGTTTGTTAGCCAGCCAGCCAAATTTCCTAAGACTCTGCTAGTCGTCTTTGGCTTGCAGGTAACCTTTGATACACCCTAGTCCCCAGGTTTCATGGAAGAGCAGTCCTTTGCAGTATTCTGTCACTGGACACACTCAGAAATTGCTGAGTTTTTGCTGTCTCCGCAGAGGCGCATACATATCAGCCTGTTGGCTCAGCTGAGGAGATGTCACCTCTGACTTTACTATTGCACTGGTTGAACTTATGGTAAAATAAGAAAAAGTGATTATTAACAAAAGGCAGAGATTTAAATGATACTATGCATAGCTATTAGCAATTGAAAATGGCTACAGTAAAATGAAAGTATAACCATGATTAACTTGTGTTGTAGGTTAACAAAACTTAACCTGCAGCACAGGTTTATCAAAATTCCTTTGCTAGGAACGAGCTTGCTTGTCAACTCTGCCTGATTTTAAACCTATTTTTAGTAGAGTCATACAACAATTTTTTGTTACCCGTACATACATCACACAGGCCGTGTCTACATGAGCCCCAAACTTCGAAATGGCCATGCAAATGGCCATTTCGAAGTTTACTAATGAAGTGCTGAAATGCATATTCAGTGCTTCATTAGCGTGCGGGAGGCCACGGCACTTCGAAATTGACACGGCTTGCCGCTGCGTGTCTCGTCCCAACGGGACTCCTTTTCGAAAGGACCCCACCTACTTTGAAGTCCCCTTATTCCCATGAGCTGATGGGAATAAGGGGACTTCGAAGTAGGCGGGGTCCTTTCGAAAAGGAGCCCCGTCGGGACGAGCCGCGCGGTGGTGAGGCGTGTCAATTTCGAAGTGCTGCGGCCGCCCGCACACTAATGAAGCACTGAATATGCATTTCAGCGCTTCATTAGTAAACTTCAAAATGGCCATTTGCGTGGCCATTTCGAAGTTCGGGGCTCGTGTAGACGTAGCCACAATGATTATGATGACCAGTGTGATATAAGCTTTTATTTGATGCCTTTTTATAGCTAAATACTGTAACAATGTGTTACGTTCAGTGAGGTTGTCAGAAGTCGCTGTTACGTAACAGTGATCCCTTTGCCAGCAGGTACTGAAGGACTCTTAGGCTACGTCTACGCTACCATGGCGATGTGCATGGCAATTTCAAAGTTTTTGGCTAGTGTAGACACAGCCTTAATGTTATAAATCAAGATTCAGGAGGCACAAATCCAGGGGAGGAGCTGAAGGCATTTACAAGAAGTGAAGGAGCTGACAGAACTGCTGGAAGGAACCAGATAGCTGATAGTGAGCTTTGAGATGGCAAAGCAGGGAGTGAACATGCAGAACTATCCACAGGGATGAGGATTATTCAACAGGGCAAGGACGACTGTGACCACAAGCACAAGAAGGTGGGAGCCCAGATTCAAAAAGTGTGAATAAATTGAGTTGTTGCCTTAGTGCAGGGATGGGTAATAAGGGCACGCCCCCTCCAATTGGCCATGGTTTACTGTTCCCAGCCAATGCGAGCTGCAGAAAGCAGTGTCCTTGTCCACCCTCCTCCTTGCAGTTCCCATTGAACAAGACATGAGAAGTCATTCTTCCGCTCTACTCTGTGCTGGTTAGGCCTTAGGTGGAGTATTGTGTCCAGTTCTGGGCATCGCAGTTCAAAAAGATGCAGAGAAACTAGAGAGGGCCCAGAAAAGAGCGACAAGAATGATTAAAGGTCTAGAGAATGTGACCTATGAAAAAAGGCTGAAAGAATTGGGCTTGTTTAGTTTGGAAAAGAGAAGATTGAGGGGAGACATGATAGTGGTTTTCAGGTATCTAAAAGGGAGTCATAAGGAGGAAGGAGCAAACTTGTTCTTCTTGGCCTCTGAGGACAGAACAAGATGATGTCTATCAGGGATGGTTTAGATAGTACTTGGTCCTGCCATTGGGGCAGGGGGCTGGACTCGATGGCCTCTCAAGGTCCCTTCCAGTCCTAGTGTTCTATGATTAGCTAGGAACAGCCAATTGGAGCTGCAAGCAGCCATACCTGCAGACCCACAGATGACCCAGGCAAGTGATGTCGTAGAATCATAGAATCCTAGGGCTGGAAGGGACCTCAGGAGGTCACCTTATCCAGCCCCCTGCCTAAAGCAGGATCAACTCTAACTGAATCAACCTAGCCTGGACTTTGTCAAGCCAGGGCTCAAAAATCTGTAAGGATGAAGATTCCACCAACTCTCTAGGTAACGTGTTCCAGTGCTTCACCACTCTTCTGGTGAAATAGTTTTTTCCTCATATCCAACCTACACCTCCCTTTGTATCTTCAGACCATTGCTTCTTGTTCTGCCATGTGCCACTATTGAGAACAGCCTCTCTCTATGCTCTTCAAGAAGTTGAGGCTGAAATCAGATCACCCCTCATGCCTCTCTTCTGCAAACTAAACAAGCCCAAATCCCTCAGCCTCTCTTCGCAGGCCATGTGCTCCAGGCCCCTAATAATTTTCATCGCCCTCTGTTGAATCTGCCCCTTTGTATCCACATCCTTTCTGTACTGGAGGGCCCAGAATTAGATGCAGTGCTCCAGATGTGGCCTCACCAGTGCTGAATACAGGAGAATAATAACTTCTTTAGATCTGCTGGAAACGCTGCTTCTCATGCACCCAACTATGCTATTAGCCTTCTTGGCTACAAGAGCACACTGTTGACTCATATCCAGCCTCTCATCCACTGTAATCCCCAGGTCCTTTTCTGCTGCATTGCTGCTTAGCCAGTCAGTCCCCAGCCTGTAACAGTGCTTGGGATTCTTCCGTCGCAAGTGCAGGATTCTGCACTTGTACTTGTTGAACCTCATCAGATTTATTTTGGCCCAATCCTTCAATTTATCTAGATCACTCTGGACCCTATCCCTACCCTCCAATGTATCTACCTCTCCCTCTAGCTTAGTGTCATATGCAAATTTGCTGAGGGTGCAACCCATCCCCTCATCCAGGTCATTTATAAAGATGTTGAATAATACCAGCCCTAGAACCACCCCTTGGGGCACTTCACTTGAAACCAACCGCCAACAAGACATAGAGCCATTGATCGCTACCTTTTGGGCCCGACCATTTAGCCAGCTTTCTATCTTACAGTCCATGTATCCAATCCATACTTCCTTAGCTTATGGGGAAGAATGTGGGAGACTTTATCTAAAGTTTTGCTAAAGTCAAGGTGTATCACATCCATTGCCTTCCCCATGTTCACAGAGCCAGTTACCTCATCGTAGAAGCTAATCAGATTGGTCAGGCAGGACTTGCCCTTTGTGAATCCATGTTGACTACTCTTGATGACTTTCCCCTCTTCCAAGTGCTTCAAACTGGATTCCTTGAGGATTCCCTCCATGATTTTTCTGGGGACTGAGGTAAGGCTGACTAGTCTATAGTTCCCTGGATTGTCCTTCTTTCCATTTTAAAGATGGGCACTGCATTTGCATTTTTGCAAACATCTGTGACCTGTCCTGATTTCCACGCGTTTTGAAAGATAATAGCCAAAGTCTCTACAATGACATCTCCCAATTCTCTAAGTACCTTTGGATGCATTAAATATAGACCTATGGGTTTGTATAGTAACAGAGAGGGAGCCGTGGTAGTCTATGTACTATCAAAACAAAAAAGCAGTCAAGCAGCACTTTAAAGACTAACAAACTAATGTATTAGCTTTTGTGGGACAGACCCACTTCTTCAGACCATAGCCATACCAGAACAGACTCAATATTTAAGGCATAGAGAACCTGATCCACAAACCAGTTAGTCTACATTTTAATGGAGTGGGCCATTCTATTAATGACTTAAGAGTTTGTGTCTTATTGAAGAAGAATTTTCCCAAAGCAGACTGAAAGATAAACTGCTGAACTCGCTCTCATATTCAAATTCGACACATTTAATACGTGGTTTAGATAGAAAGGGATAGAAAATAAGACAAAGAATATCTTACTTCCCCTATATAAAACTATGGTATGCCCACATCTTGAGTACTGCATGCAGATGTGGTCTCCTCACCTCAGAAAGGATATATTGGCATTAGAAAAGGTTCAGAAAAGGGCAACTAACATGATTAAGGGTTTGGAACGGGTCCCATATGATGAGAGGCTAGAGAGACTGGGGCTTTTCAGACTGGAAAAGAGGAGACTGAGGGGCAATATGATAGAGGTATATAAAATCATGAATGGTGTGGAGAAAGTGAATACAGAAAAGTTATTTACTTGCTCCCATAATATAAGAACTAGAGGACACCAAATGAAATTAATGAGTAGCAGGTTCAAAACTAATAAAAGAAAGTTTTTCTTCACACAGCGCACAGTCAACCTGTGGAACTCCTTACCAGAGGACGCTGTGAAGGCCAGGACTCTAACAGAGTTTGAAAAAGTAACAAAGAGGAAGCTGTGCTAGTCTATACACTATCAAAACAAAAAGCAGTCAAGTAGCTCTTTAAAGACTAACAAATTAATGTATTAGGTGATGAGCTTTCATGGAACAGACCCACTTCTTCAGACCATAGCCAGACCAGAACAGACTCAATATTTAAGGCACAGAGAACCAAAAACAGTAAGCAAGGAGGACAAATCAGAAAAAGATAATCAAGGTGAGCAAATATATAACTATATAAAAATATAACTATAGGGGCTCATCTGCATACTTGGCTCAATCTAATTTTTGACCTTCCCCCCACCCTTCCACTCTCTGATTTGCTCACCTTGATTATCTTTTTCTGATTTGTCCTCCTTGCTTACTGTTTTTGGTTCTCTGTGCCTTAAATATTGAGTTTGGTCTGGTCTGGCTATGGTCTGAAGAAGTGGGTCTGTCCCACGAAAGCTCAGCTAATAAACTATTTTGCTAGTCTTTAAAGTGCTACTTGACTTCTTTTTGTTTTGAGAGTTTGAAAAAGAGCTCGATAAATATTTGGAGTTTAGGTCCATAGATGGCTATTAGCAAGGGGTAAGGTGTGGTGCCTCGCCTTTTGTCGAAGGCGGGAGATGGATGCAGGAGACAAATCGCTTGATCCTTGTCTTCGGTTCACCTCCTCTGGGGCACCAGGCATTGGCTACTGTCAGCAGACAGGTTACTGGGCTAGATGGACCTTTGGTCTGACCCAGCATGGCCGTTCTTATGTTTAAACCGGGGTGCAAATTTTCTGGGACATTATAAGGGCTCTTTTGCATACTTGTCTTAATCTAATTCTTGACAACCCCTGCTCCTCTGCTCTCTGATTTGCTCACCTTGATAATTTTTTTCTGATTTGTCAACCTTGATTACTGCTTTTAGTTCTCTATGCCTTAAATATTGAGTCTGTTCTGGTATGGCTATGGTCTGAAGAAGTGGATTTGTCCCACGAAAGCCAACCTAATAAATTATTTCATTAGTCTTTAAAGTGCTACTTGACTGCTTTTTTTGTTTCTATGGATTTGTGTAAGTCTAGTCTGCAGTTCCCTTATTGCTGTAGAGTCGCATCTTCAGGGTACTTAATAACTGGTGCAGAAGAAAATGGACCAGAAGCTGAGGCAGATAAGGAGAAAGAAAAATATGGCTCCAAACACCTGCAAAATGAGACAAGGCATGACTGTGAGGTCCAGCTCTTGACTCAGGATCAGTGTCACCCAGCTCTAGGAGCAGAAAAGTAAAGACACACAGAAGAGGAGAATGATGAAAGGACACACCGAAACTACAGCCAGATGTCCCAGGGCAAGACAGCTATCAGTAAGCAACATGGTGCTCATTACACACATCCCACTACCTCATTGTCCAAGGGGTGGACACAGACTGTTGAAGTGGGCCATGCCATGCAAAGAGTGCACTTACTCTCACGTTCTTTCACCTGCCGCTACACTGGTTGCTTCTCACTACTTGTTCACCTTTGAAGTCTATCTAGGATAGGAGGGATACTGAAGCAGTGTCAGTTTGCATGGCCTATTATAGGCTTGGCTGTAAACACCAGGCAGATGTACGTCATGCGTGTGTGTCTGCAGTCACTGCTGCAAAACCTTACACCTCCAGTGCCTGGTGTGCATGCGACTCTTAACGGGGACAGCTCATCTCAGAGAACCTCCAGTTACACGGACGTAATCTCCTCTCAGTTACAAGTAACTGGAAATTTTTGAGATCTGTGGTCTGTGTTTGTAATCTAGTATCTCCTCTCCATCTCCTCAACTGCAGACTGGCCTGCTGAGTGATAAGAGGATTACTGGACAGCTGTTGACCCACACCATCTATTATGTACCCTTGGCTTGGGAGCAAGTCAGGATGCATAGCACACATGTGGGTCAGTGGACCCTAAGAAAACCTTCTGGATCCCATGCATGGCGTACATGTACTCCCACGTTTGGAGCACAGCTGATTCCCCCACTCCCGCATGCTTTTTGAAAATCAGCTTATGAAAATGCATAACTCAAAGAAGCTCTAGGCAAAATGCAGTATGTAACACGTTTAAAGTTACAATCTGCTAAATATGTGTATTCTACTTCTCTGCTTGTATCCTTCTTGTGTATGACTTCAGAAATATGAAGCATGACTCTATAAATCTAGACTTTGTAGTGAAAGTATTTAAAAACTCAGTGGCCCGGTGCTCAAGATAAAGTCCAGTGAATTGTTTTGTTTTTCCTGTAACCCAAACTGGGGTTGGGCCCACAATGTGGGCAGGCCACATGATATTGGAACCCATTTTGGGTCTTGTACTTTTCTATTCAAGGTGACAAAATTTTGCACTGAACACAAAGAATTCCATCTTGGCTGACAGGAATACGAAGGTGGGAAAAATAGAGGTGCTATCCAGATGCCATGAGACACCCCACTTACCATCCAAGATGCCTGCTGGAAACATCTAAGACTGAATATGAGAAGGATTGGACCCAAGCTAGGAGGCTGCCTTGCTTGTGAAAGAGATGAATGGAACAGCTGTTAGAGTACGAATTTGATTGTAGCAAGTTGTAGACTGTATTAGGCTCAATTGGCATGTTTTGTTTATTTTGGCTTAGTAACTAACTTTAATCTGCTTTCACTTGCAGTCACTTAAATCCTACTTTTATTTATTACAAGTCCTGTTATCCAGAGGTGGGGGGAGGGGTAAGGAAAACCACTGTGCATATCTTTTTTTCATTGATAAAGTGGGCTAGCCTCATGAGCTTTCTCTGTGTAAAATTTCTATTTGTTTGGATTTATTTGAGGTTTTGGTCCTGTTTGGTGCTCCTGGTTGCTGTCAGTGGCCTTGTAGTTGAGCTTGCCCAGAGCTGAGTTGGTTCACCTTCTGTCTAGCTCTACTGTGGGTGAGTTGTTACCCCAACTTTGTGCATTGACTGGAGGTACCAGAGCTTCTGGCCTAGCGGGATAGGTGGTGGGGTGTCCCAGAGAGCAGATAGATGGGCCCGTCATGTGCATCATTTAAGAACCTCTGATTACAAGTAAGTAACTTCTTCCTCTGCTGAATTCACCCTACCAAAAGGAAGCATAGTAGCAAGTTATGTGGAAAAGCTTGAAGTACTCAATGATTTTCATGCTTTGGTTTTAACAGGAAAGATCAGCTCCCAGGCTGCTGCACTGGATAGCGCAGTAGAGGGAGGAGGTTGGAAAAGAACAGGTTAAGGACTGTTGAGGAAAGTTGGACATTCACAGATCGATGGGACCAGATCAGATGTATCCAAGGATTCTTAGGGATTTGGCTGATGTGGTTGTGGAGCCTGGGCCATCAAATTTGTATGTGGGAGAGGTCCTGGACAATGGGAAAAAGGCAAATGTGGCACCCATCTTTTAAAAAGGGAAGGAGGAGAATCCGGGGAATCACACATCAGTCAGCTTCTCCTCCATTCCTAGAGAAACCAAGGAGCAGGTCCTCAAGAAATCCATTTTGAAATGGAGGAAAGAAAGTGATCAGGAATGGTGAATGTGGATTCCCCTGCCTGACCAACGTAATGTGTTCTTTGAGTTAACTGGCTCTGTGCTTACAGAGGAAATGGTGGACATGCTATACCTTGATTTTAACAAAGCTTGTGGTGTGATCTCCTGCAGTATTCTTGCCAGCAAGTTAAAGAAGTGTGTCTTGAATGAATGGACTATAAGGTGGATAGAAAGCTGGTGAGATTATCATGCTCAATGGGTAGTGATCAACAGCTCCATGTCTAGTTGGCAGTGGGTATCAAGCAGAGTGCCCTGGGGTCAGTCCTAGGCCTGGTGTTCAAAATCTTCATCAATGATCTGGGTGATGGGATCAGGTGCACCCTCAATACGTTCATGGGTGACGCTAAACTGTGGGGAGGAAGAGATTGATATACAGAAGGGCAGGGATAGGGTGCAGAGTGACCTAGATAAATTGGAGGATTGGGCCAAAAGAAATCTGTTGAAGTTTAACAAGGACACATGGAAAGTCCTGTGTTAGGATGGAAGAATCCCATGCACTGCTGCAGGCTGGGGACTGACTGGCTGAGCAGCAGTTGTGCAGAAAAGAACTAGGGGAGTGCAATGTATGAGAAGCTAGTGAGTCACCAGTGAGCCCTTATTGCCAGCTGTGCTAATGACACCTTGGGCTTCATTAGTAAGTAGGAGCATTACCATCAAATCAGCACTAATGAAGTACCATCTGTAATATTGCATCCATTTTTGGGCTCCTCACTGAAGAAAGAATATGTACAAATTGGAGAGAGTCCAGCAGAGGGGGCTGGGACACAAGACTTATGAGGACAGGCTGAGGAAACTGGTCTTATTTAGTTTTCAGAGGAGAAGAATGAGGGGGGATTTGATGGCAGCCTCAGCTATCTGAAGAGAGGTTCCAGAGAGGATGGGGGTGAAAGGTGAGGAGGCATTGTGTTATGTCAGCCACAAATATGTTGGCATAATGTGAGGCTGTGTGTGTTCCCATAGCCGTGTTGCTGACTTAATGGTGTAAATCATTACCTAAATCTCAAAAGTTTGTGAGTGTGGAGAAGATTACAGATCTCAGCCTCTGGGTGTGCTGTGACAGGAGGGATACCATTCCTGATTGCTTGTGGTGCATCTTTGCCAGCAGTTTTGGTGTTCCTCAGCTCTTGTCTCCAAGTGCCCTTCCTCTGTTTGCCCTACATTTATGACATCACGTGGACCATGGGAAGGAGGCCCTTGAAGAATTCCAGTGGGATTTCCGCACTTTCCACCCCATCATCCACCTCAACCTGTCCACAGAAGAGATCCACTTCCTGGACATTACAGTGCAAATAAATGACGGTCACACAAACATTGCCCTACACCTGAAATCTATTGACTGCTATACTTACCTCCAGCTTTCATCCTGAGCACATCGTATGATACGTTATCTGCAGCCAAGCCCTGGGATACAACCACATTTGCTCCAGTCCCTCAGACAAACACCTACAGCAGAGGCGACCAACCAGTTAGGGACTAAGAAGCATGTGGACGGAGTGCAGAGAGCCACGTACTATATATTTATTTGTATCTATATAGACATACATATAATAGCTCCCTCTCTATAGATAGATAGATACAAATAAATATAGAATATGTGGCTCAATGTCCTCCCCTTCCTCTGGAGCAGGCACCCCCAGAGGGCACTCCCCTGCTCCATCTTGATACTGTTGACTCACTGGAGCCACCACCGCCGTGACCATCCCGAGTGGTGGGGCGCTTGCGCAGAGTGGCAGGCAGGACTCCCAGCACACGGCTTCCAGGCAAAGCCACGTTTAATGGCTCAAAGGACGCATGCAACTTGAGAGCCCCTGGGTTGGCCACTGGAGAAGTAAAGAAACAGATTCACAGAGCCAGACGGGTACCCAGAAGTCACTTGCTACGGACAGACCCAACAAAGTAACAGAATGTCACTGGCCATCATCTACAGCCCCCAACACATCATCAAAGATCTACAACTTTACCTGGGACTAGGGTGATGGTCCCGTTTTAGCTGGGACTGTCCCTTTTTTTTAGCTCCCTGGAGAACTCCCAAGTTTTTCCCCCCCCCCACCACCCAAACAGTCTAATTGTCCTGTGTGCTGCCAAGCAGGGACCTGCATTTTAAAGAGACAGCTCCTTAAGAAGCAGGGGCTGTCTCTTTAAGGAGCCATCTGCAGGAGGTAGGTAGGCCCTTTAAGAAGATTGTTTAAACACACTGTTGCCAGGAGCACCCAGCGTGATGAGGAGGTGATGGTGGAGGAAGGGCAGAGCCAGGCTGCATGGCTGCTGTGCACGCTGCGCACACGGCCTGAGAAAGACAGAGTGGGCTGTGTCTCAGATTGTTTACCCCCACCACTGCTGGCAGGTAGTAGGATTGAGAGAGGGAGGGCAGGGCCCTGTGGCGAGGGAAAGGGGGGTAGCTGCTAGGGGTTTGCACTTAGCTTGGTAACCCAAAGGCAGTGCAAACAGGCAAGTCTCTGGAATAAAGGGCAGCTTGACCCAGGCCAGTGTTTAGATGGGGATCTGTGGTTTTGGAGGTGTCCCATGAAGGATGGGGGGGACAGGACCCAGGAGGGAGCAGAGATCTGAAGAAGGGGAGAAGCAAGGTGAACCATAGAGAGCTGGTAGCATTGGATTAACTCTTCTGGAGGCCAGGGCTATTAAATTTTGTGGGGGCCAGTAGGATTGGGGTGAGCACAAAAATCATGGGTTCAGAATGTGGGGGTTGGGGGGCTTCCAGGCTGGGAGAGAAGGCTGGGGGTGTGAGTTGGGGTGAGGTTGCTCCTGCTCTGAGTGCATGCTCTAAGGTAGAGCCTGGGATGAAGGGCTTGGGATGCAGCAGTAGGGAGCTCCAGGCTGGGGCCCAGGAGTTTAGAGTTTGGGAGGGGCCTCAGCCTGGCCTATTGATGAATGGGGTCAAAGAGGTAAGTGCTCAGGACCCCAGGCAATTTAAAATGGCCTGGAAGGCCCAGACCCTTTTAAATTGTCTAGGCAGGTGTGGCAGGTGGAAGCCCCCATTTGGGGAGGCTAACCTCTCGCGCCCTGCTCCATTCTTTTTGCCAGTGTCTTCCCTCAAAGACCAAAGCCGCAGCCCTCACACTTCCCGAGGAGGTGGAAAAAGTTGAAGTGATGGGAGAAACGGGGTGGAGGCAGGGAGTTTGGCTGCTCCACTTTGCACAGGAGTTAATGGTTTAGAAGGGAAAGAATTCTTTTTACAGCATAATTCTTAAGGAGTTTTGTGGCTATCTGAAACTGATTTATTTTTTAAATATCTTGTGTTACTTTACTGTTTGGTTCATGGCGAATTACAAACTGGAAGAACTTTACCATTGATACTGTTTATTTGAATTTTCAATTACAGTTGGATTTCCAGATAAGTGATTTCCATCAAGTTGTCGCTTTTGTTCAGGGATGGGTATTTGAGCCATTAGGCTGCAGCCCTTATCTTAATCTGGCCCTGCCCTGGCCAATGAGGGAACTAGCTAGGTCAGGTCAGGTCAGGTCTGCAGAGATGGGGAGGGTCTCAGCGAGGTGGCCTTGTTAGTCTGTATAGTCACAAAACAAAACAATAGTTCTTTAGCATCTTAAAGACTAATAATATTATTTATTAGGTTATGAGCTTTCATGGGATGGACCCACTTCTTGGAAGGGGTGGCCCAGAAGCAGCAACAAGGAAACAAACAGGGACCATGTGGCCTGTTTATCTCCGGAGTAGAGAGGGGCAGCTGGGCTTGTGATTAGATGGGAGGTCAGGTCACTGTTTGGGGGAGAGAAACCCACGATGGATGAGTACAGAGAGAGAGAGCAGGAGGCAGCATCAAGGCAAGGGGTGAGGATTTTCAGGCACCAGCCCCCCAACTGCTGGTGACTCACCAGAGCCATTGTGGCCAGACACTGCTCCTGGCCCCGATTGTATTTGTCCTCCACATGGTAATGTAACACATCCATCTTTGCATATGTATATATACCCGCCAAACTGAAGTTTCCACTTAATGCAACTGACAAAGTGGGTTCTAACGGATGAAAGCTTATGCCCAAATAAATTTGTCTTTGGGGTGCCACAGGACTCCTCATTGTCCTGCAGCCTGGGGATAATCAACAAGGCCCTGTCTGGCTTTGGCAGCTGAGTCATGCAAATACAGGAAACTGAGAGAGAAGAGTAGAAGCCAAGCAGGCCATTGCTCTCACAGGCACTTGGAGACACATCAGGTGTGGAGACTGACTTACTCAGCTGTTAGTTCCTGAGCCAGGATCCTGATGAACTCTTGTTACAGTGATTCTTGGAGTAAAACCTAATTAAATGGGTAGCTGCATTTTACTAGTCATATGTTGGATTCCCTTGTCCTGGGCAGTTAATGTGAGGCTTGCACTGTTCCTTTTTGGGAAGGTAAGGTGGTGGCCACCTGCAAGCACTCAGGAGCCACCTGCACTACTACAAGGAAACAACGTGAAATCAATTAATATAATGGCAAAATAAAAAAGCCTTGGTATTTGTTTGGGTTATTCATTTTCATACTTATTTCAATACATCTTCCATTTTTAATTTAAATAAAGCTGCCACCTTGAAGTGCTGCAGATTGCAGTAGTTCTTGCTGTGACAGATGTCGGACTGAGGGGGACTAATTTGGAAATACCTATTCATATTGATGTATCAGTATTGCATGTCCCTGATTCATGACAAGTTCTTACTGAACATAAGAGCAGCCATACTGGGTCAGACCATAAGTCCATCAAGCCCAGTGTCCTGTCTGCTGACAGTGGCCAATGCCGGGTGCCCCAGAGGGAATGAACAGAACAGGTAATCGTCAAGTGATCAATTACCTGTTGCCCATTTCCAGCCTCTTGCAAACAGGGGGTAGGGACACCGTCCATGCCCATCCTGGCTAACAGCCATTGATGGACCTATCCCCCATGAATTTATCTAGTTCTCTTTTGAATTTTACTATAGTCTTGGTCTTCACAACATTCTCCAGCAAGGAGTTCCACAGGTTAACTGTGTGTTGTGTGAAAAAATATTGCCTGTTTGTCTTAAACCTGCTGCCTATTAATTTAATTTGGTGACCCCTAGTTCTTGTGTTGAAATGTTTACTCTGTGGGTGTGTGTTTAATAATAAGATGCTAGAGGGACAGTAACGGTGGATTGAGATAAAACACCTCCTGATAAACAGTGCTGAAGATTAACAGCATAGTATCGTTTAAGTGGTGAAGATGCTGTTTAGAATTGGCAGTTAATTTACAGATCTGTTTTTCCCAGGCTGAGAACTAGCAAATCAAAAGGACACAAGAATTAAAAAGGGGGCTCTGAGGAGAGTGGGAGGCAGTTGGTGTAGGCTGTTATTGGGAAAATAGAGAGAGGATGTGTCTGAAGGAGACCTTCCAAACTGTTAGGGAGATGGCAAACTTTAGGTAAGACAGGCAAATATTCACGCCTTTTAATGTTTAAAACCCACAGGTAAGTGAAAGCTGTGGAGACCTGGGAGACAGGTCAGAAATTGGCGGGAGCATGGTCTATAGTAACAGAGATAAGGGAGGGATAAAGGCAGAACTTAGGGATAAAATCAAATCAGTATTTAAGCTGTCTGTATACAAATGCAAAAAGTATGGGAAATCAGAAGGAAGACCTTGAAATGCTAGTAAATAAACACAAGTATAACATAGTTGGTATCACCAAGACTTGGTGAGATCATACACTTGATTGGACTATTAGTACAGAAGAATACAGTTTGGTCAGGAATGATAGGTAGGAGAAGGAGGAGGTGATGTTGCATTGTATATAAAATGTGTATATTGGAACTGAGGTTGAGATGGACATAGGAAGCAGACGTGTTGAGAGTCTCTGGGTAAGTTTAAAAGGATGTGGAGGGGGGTAAAGATTAAGGACGATGGCATGGTAGTGTGTTTACTGCAGACCACTTAACCGTGAGTTGCTGGATGAGGCTTTTTTAAAGCGACTAACAAAATAATCCAAAGCACAGAACTTGGTGATGATGGGGGATGTCAACTATTCTTATAAAAACACTAGGCAAATACAAGTTAGATGAGGCTACTGTAAGGTGGGTGCACAACTGGCTGGATAACCATACCCAGAGAGTAGTTCTTAATGGTTCTCAATCCTGCTGGAAAAGTATAACAAGTGGGGTTCCGCAGGGGTCTGTGTTAGGACCGGTTCTGTTCAATGTCTTCATCAATGATTTAGATATTGGCATAGAAAGTACACTTATTAAGTTTGCAGATGATACCAAGCTGGGAGGGGTGGCAACTGCTTTGGAGGATAGGGTCATAATTCAAAATTATCCGAATAAATTGGAGAATTGGTCTGAGGTAAACAGGATGACGTTTAATAAGGACAAATGCAAAGTGCTCCACTTGGGAAGGAACAATCAGTTTCACACATACAGAATGGGGAGAAACTGTCTAGGAATGATGACGGCAGAAAGGGATCTAGGGGTTATAGTGGACCACAAGCTAAATATGAGTCAACAGTGTGATGCTGTTGCAAAAAAAGCAAACATGATTCTGGGATGCATTAACAGGTGTGTTGTGAACAAGACACAAGAAGTCATTCTTCTGCTCTACTCTGCGCTGGTTAGGCCTCAGGTGGAGTATTGTGTCCAGTTCTGGGCATCGCAGTTCAAAAAAGATGTGGAGAAAATAGAGAGGGTCCAGAGAAGAGTGACAAGAATGATTAAAGGTCTAGAGAATGTGACCTATAAAAAGGTTGAAAGAATTGGGCTTGTTTAGTTTGGAAAAGAGAAGATTGAGGGGAGACATGATAGCGGTTTTCAGGTATCTAAAAGGGAGTCATAAGGAGGAAGGAGAAAACTTGTTCTTCTTGGCCTCTGAGGATAGAACAGGAGGCAACAGGCTTAAACTGCAGCAAGGGAGGTTTAGGTTGGACATTAGGAAAAAGTTCCTAACTGTCAGGGCGGTCAAACAGTGGAATAAATTGCCAAGGGAGGTTGTGGAATCTCCATTGCTGGAGATATTTAAGAACAGGTTAGATAGATGTCTATCAGGGATGGTTTAGATAGTACTTGGTCCTGCCATTGGGGCAGGGGGCTGGACTCGATGGCCTCTCGAGGTCCCTTCCAGTCCTAGTGTTCTATGATTCCATGATTCTATGATCTGTTGGGAGAAGAGCACAGCAGGACACAGATTATCCAACAAGTTCTTGGAATGCATTGAAGACATTTTTTATATGTATTTATTGATTTATTTTAATTTCAAAAGCTGGAGAAAGCTACCTGGGGGAAGCTGTCCAAGATTTGATTTTAACAGATAGGGAGGAACTGGGTGAGAATTTGAAAGTGACAAGCATCCTGGGTGGAAGTAATCATGAAATGATAGAGTTCATGATTCTAAGGAATGGTAGAAGGGAGAATACCAAAATAAAGACACTGGATTTCAGGAAGTCAGAGATCTGATAGGTACGGTCCCATGGAAAGCAAAACTATGAGAAGAACAGTTGAAGACACCTGGCAAATTTTCAAAGAGAAATTACTAGGGATACAAGAGCAAACCATTCCTCTGAAAAGGAAGGATAGGAAGTATAGCTTGGCTTAGCCAAGGGATCTTGAATGACCTAAAAATCAAACAGGAATTGTGTGAAAGTGGAAACTAGGTCAAAGTACAAAGGAGGAATATAAACAACACGGGAATGTAGGTGCAAAATTAAAAAGACAAAAGCACAACAAAACCTCAGTCCAGCTTGAGACATAAAGGGAAACAAGAAGACATTCTAGAAGTACATTAGAAGCAAGAAGACGACCAAGGACAGGGCAGGCCCATTGCTCAAGGAAGAGGGAGAAACAGTGACAGAAAACATGGAAATGGCAGAGGTATTGAATGATTTGTGTCAGTTTTCACCAAAAAGGTTGATGGAGACTGGATGCCCAACATAGCAAATGCTAGTGGAAATGGGGTAGGCCAAGAAGTTAAAATAGGGAAAGAAAAAGTTAAAAATTACTAATAAAAGGTAAATGTCTTTGAGTCACCAGGGCCTGATGAAGTTCATCCTAGAATATTCGTGAAGCTGATAGAAGAGGTATCCGAGCCACTAGCTAAGATCTTTGAAAAGTAATGGAAGTTGGGAGAGATTCCAGGAGAACTGGAGAAGGGCAAATATAATGCCCATCTATAAAATGGGAAAGAAGAACAACCCATGATGTTACAGACCAGTCAGCCTAACTTCAGTACCAGGAAAGATGATGGAACAAATAATTAAGGAATCCATCTGCAACCATCTGAAAGATAATAAGGTGATAGAGAACAGTCAGCATGGATTTATTAAGAACAAATCATGTCAAACCAACCTGATAGCTTTTTTTGGCAGGAAGCAGTGGAGGTCGTATGTGTAGAATTTAATAAAGCATTTGATACAATATTCCACAGCCTTTTTATCAGTAAAGTACGTAAATGCAACCTAAATGGGAGTACTGTTAGGTGGGTGCATAATTGTTTGGATAAGCATTCACGGTGAGTAGTTATTAATGGTTCACAGTCAGGCTGGAAGGGAATAACAAGTAGGATTCCACTGGGTTCAGTTCTGGAACGAGTTCTGTTCAATATTTTCATCAGATATCTAGATAATGGCATAGAAAGTATGCTTATCAAGATTGCAGATGGTACCAAGCTGGAAAGGGTTGCAAGTGTTTTGGAGGATATGGTCAAAATTCAAAAAGATCTGGACAAACTGGGGAAATGGTCTGAGACGACAAAGGGATGAGGGATGAAGTTCAATAAAGATGAATGCAAAGTACTCCACTTACGGAGGACTAATCAGATTTTGACTTGCATGTTCATGCTCTGCCTTTTTGGTTGTTAGATTGACCTCAGCCATCCTGAAATGGTTTAAGAGGAAGTTTTGGAGGAACTGGAGGCATGTTCACATGTGTAACTTGAATCTTGGAGATCTCCTAGGATGAGATTTGTGACAATGATACATTATTATTTTTCCCTAGATCTTTGATGATGCGTACAAGTCCCAGCTCAGCTGTGTAGTAGTAGATGACATTGAAAGGCTTCTAGGTAAGTCATAGAATTTTGGTTTCACCTTGCAACAGCCCACCTAATGTTACAAAATAGAAGTGGACCCATAACTTTGTATAGAGTTTAATCTAAGTCTGATGATTCACAAGCCTGGAATTGATCCTCCATGTTGATGTGAACCTGTATCTTGTCTGAACTCCAGCAGTAATATTGTAGTCTTGTATCTCAGTGTTGGTTTCTTCTCGCTCTAAGGTATTTGAGTTGTTCATTGTGCTACAATCTTCATCTGCATCATTTTAAACTAAATAAGATTTATAGGCTTAACTAACAAGATAGAAAGGATCCTGATTCCTTAGTTCCTTGAACAATAATTTACATCTTTGTAAAATACTGCAGTAGAATCATAGAATCACGAAGTTATGGGTTGGAAGAGCCCTCAGGATGTCATCTAGTCCAACTGTAAATAAATCAGAACACCTCAGGAATGGATGATCGTAACTCAGCAAAACATTATGGTTCTTTCAGCAGTTTACAACTGAAGGTTGACTCAGTACAGTTTTGAAACTTGACTATGCAGAAGAAGAATGCTGCTTTTAACCAGCTTTTTTAAAATGAAACAAGCACAGAAATAGTTTACTCACCTGGTCAATTTTTTCATAATTTACATTTTGCACAGTATTATACTGTTGGTGTGTTTTTTGGTCTCCACTGCTACCTTGTTGTGCACTTCAGTTTTTAAATGATGTGTGTGATTGACAGGTCTGTTCATAATTCTGGTGTTCATAGATAAGGATCTACTCTAGCACTTGTCTGAATAACTGCAGAATTCTGATCTCCTAATATTTTACGCTTACCTGTTGCATCTGGGGCACACTGTGCAAGGGGCAAGGTGTCTACATTGTAAAAAGCAAGACAAGCTTACGAGAACAATAGAGTAAACACATAAGTCAAGCACTGTAGGTGCAGGAATATGGCTTTTGGGGGGAGTCGTCACCTCTGTTGCAAGCCTCATGCATTTAGTTGATTTTAAATGCCTGGAGTTTCTTTAGTATTTGTTTCAAAAATGGGTACACCCTCCACCCCCAATAAAAAAAAAAAAAAAAAAAGGATAGACAAACATATTCTCCTGGAAGTAGTAGACAGGCATCGAATATTAAAAAGTATGTATTAGTACACTTTTGTGGATACAGATTTAGTTCATCCAAGAAAAATGGTTTCTTCTCTATTTAAGCCACATGCCTTATGATGTCAGTCTGCTTATGAAATATTCAGAACTAGAATACCAGTTGTGTCCTTCAGTGAAAGGAAAGGATACTGTTCTGTAGGGAGGCTTCTAGAAAAGCCATACAGTGGACATTCACAAGTGACAAGGAAATGAAAATAGCGTGATCACTAAATTTGAAGTCCGTTGTGTCATTGTTACTACAAGGCTGTGTGAAACTTTGCCTTTTAAACAACTGCTTTCATTTGAGAAGCACAATGGAATATGAAAATTGAACCAGAAAAGTTTGATTCCTGCTGTACAACATGCTAAAATCTGGAAACGTGGGCATACTTATATTCAGAATTCCTAGAAATAATATTTTTTCCCCCCTTCCAGATTATGTTCCTATTGGACCACGATTCTCCAACTTGGTGTTGCAGGCCCTTCTTGTGTTGCTAAAAAAGGCACCTCCTCAGGTAAGAGAATGGGTATGGTAGGGATAAATTTTCATTGTCATTCTTAGAACTGGCCTGCAGTTAGAGTTCTTTGTAACATGCAAAGTCCTAAGGAAACAATTTATTGAAGTAACAGAATTACTGAGTGTATTGATAATGTGGACCATTCCAGTTTGTTACAGTATTTCTTGGGGTTTTCAAATATGGTTTTACATTGTTTGGAATTATTCTAAACTTTTTTCCTCACTTAGTTTTGTGCTCCATGCTTTATTAAAATTAGAAGCCATGGTTTCTTGCAATGCTATCTTTTAGTTTAATAGCTTTTAATATCTTTTCAGGATGCAGTAAATATTACAGCCTTCCTAGCTTAGTTGTGAAATTAACATAGTTTACCACCCCATCCCCCGCAAAAATCAGAAGAAAAGGTATATGCAGTTCATTTCTCAGAATAAGCCTAATGTGTTTCCACAGTAGCAAGAAACTTGAAATAATATTGATAAAGAACTCTTGAATGTAAGCCAGGTTCTGGGGCATTAGTGGTGTTCTTTAAAAACAAACACAAGACTGTTCTTGGAAGGATTCAGTGTGAGATATTGCCACTAAAGTTATGGTTGTGACGTTAGTGATGGAAGTGAACTCTTGTCTAGCCTTACTAAAAGGGTTACTTAGAAAAAGGAGCCTAATAAAATGCACCAGATTTGACTGTGTACCCACTGATCATTTCTTGCCCCTACTGGCATCTGATTACCCCTGCAGGGCTGTGTGTTATCTGGTGAGTTTGTGTTCTGTGACATTTCAGATGCCTTTGAGACTAGGTGGCTTAGTGAATATTGTAGAGAAACCCCACAGCAAGCATCTAGTTTTTTATATGCTCTTTGCGCTGTGGCTGTGAGTAGAGAATATTTCCATTAAGAAGGAACTGCATCTCACACCTGTAGTGGGACAGGAACAGGACAAGCAATTTTTGGAACAAGTGGATCCTGTCATCGCAAAGTTAGTGTTTCTGACCTGGCTTTTGATCGGAGGAGGCAGATGGGGTGAGAGAGTCGCAGGGTTTCATGTAGAGGTGGCCATTTGGAATGGGACCTACTGTAAGGAAATACTGTGTCATTCCCACAGTGAGTGGGTAGTCTGCCCTAGCAACCGATTTTGGTCATGATCTGACAGACACATGTGGGTGAGTCCCATTGCTGCTACTCACATGCATAAAATTGAGCAAACATGTAAGTCTCTGCTGGATTGACATCCTGGGCCAATTCATTCCTAATAAATATAACATGACCCTTATCAAGCATATCCTAAGCACTCTTGAGAGCTGTCACTGAATAGCAGAAAGACAACTGCCATCTCTCACATTGCTGTCAAACAGGCCTTCTAGCTAGCTTTATTTTTTTTGTCAACATGGCATGCAGCACGCACGGTGTCATTTGTTTGACAGAGCTCGTGTGTTATAGGAACCACAAAGGGATGACAAGACAGCTGAACACATATTCATGCTGCGAGTACCTAGTCACCATATCACTCACAGAATGGAGACTTAATCTGCAAACAGCTTCCCACAACCACCATGGGCAAAAGTAGTGTGTAAAGTGTGCATTTCTGGGGCACTGTATTATTGTGCATCAAGATGCATAGTTTTGTATTAAATTGGCTTAGGGAAGCTGCCTCCCAGATTCCCCCTCTCCTCATGGAGACTGTCTTTGTTTTTGCTCTTCCCATGCAGGACTAAAAATGCTAGTCAGATAGCAGTCCCTGGGAGCTTGGGGGATTTCTGGCTTGTTTGCTATTTTTTAAAAATTGCAAAAAAATCTGTAAGACTTTAACAGCCATAGACAGCCAATCTCAATTTGCTTTAAATTCCTTCTTGCACTCCATGATTCAGGGTTTCTTTGAGCAATGCTTAGAAAGTGGTATCTATTACCAGTTCAAGAAGACTGAGAAACATTGCATTTTGTTTAGCATCTTTTTAAACCCATTAAAAAGCTTTTCTAAAATGGATTGAAGAGAAGAAAATAAAACATGTTCTCTTGGGTCTTTATTTCAATTAGATTTCCCTGGGTTTTGCAGCAGAAGAGCTGGGGGTGGGCGAGAAATAGAAAGGTTGAAAAGGGCTGTCGCAGCAGGGAGCCACTCTGTAGAAAAAGGACTTCTCTGAGAACTAAGCAGCAGCAGCTCTGAAAACCTAAGAGGCTGCTTCATCTACATGCAGAGTGACACAAGGCATGGGGACGCTCACCAACTCCACAGAGATTTCACATGTGCTTCCCTGCTGGTTCCTGTGAAAAGCTAACAATCAACTCAGGGAGTGAATGGCCATTGCAGCATCCCCTAACTAAGCTGGACGCACAATTTGTACAGTGTTGTGAAATGTCCGTGAGATGCTCTTGGACACCCTTGTGAATGCCCTTCCTATGCTCCCACCTCCATTTCTGGGATTTGGCAGGCTTCTGCAGATTTGAGAAGGAGGAGGAGAATGTGCACCTTCTCTGGTACCGTTCCACATGCAGAATGATGATGTCCTAGCATTGAGGACATGTGGGGATGTGAAGTTTGAAAAATAGAACCAAATCTTGTTTTCCGTTATACTGATGTAAACTGGGAGTGACCTCATTTTAGCCAATAGTTATTCTGCATTTAAATCTATGGAACTGACAGCAGAATCTGGCCTGTTGTTTGGGAAAAGCCCTCTGTCCCATCACGTAAGGAGGGATTCCAGTCACCCAACATGACCATTAAAAATCTGTAAGAAACGAAGGACATGTGAATAATCCCTATCAGACATGGGCTAGTATAGCTTTATTCTCTCCCTCTGCTATCTGTCGTTGCCCAGCTGTAATGTAGCTGCAGCTTCTCAGTCAGGCCCTTACTGACTGAGTTAGCATGGAGTGATCAGATTAGCAGAATTTGTTAGTTGCTTGGAACCCAGTTTGGTCTCTTGGGGATCAGAATAATCTTATGTTTAGCAGAGTTTACATGGAATCCAAGCTGTTCATTGAAGTCATTTTGAATAGAGTGTTGAACGCTGAAAAAAATCTGTATTGTTTCAGAAGAGGGAAAAATAGCAGTTTAAAATAATTGGCACTTACAAAGCATGTGCTTTCATTCTTGGATCTCAAAGTATTTTTTAAATTTGGAAAAGTGGCATCTCCATTATACAGATCAAGCATCTAAGGCACAGACCGACTGAGACATGGCCATGGCCATTCAGTAGAACAGTGGCAGAGTAAATGTTTCAGGCTCCCAGCTTTGTAAATGATTATTTTGATGCAAAATCTTCCATCTCATACTGTTGCATGGGATGCACTGTCTTGGTGAAGCTGCCACGGCTCGACAGTGGAGACTAAATGTTTTAGGTGATTAACTTAAAACATCTTTTCTTTCAGGTTTTGAGCACTGGCACCTCCTTTTGACTTTCCAGGAGTTTGCCATTGCTCAAAACCTGGGGCAGCTGGTCCCTTAAAATTTCTCAGGTTAGGCATTGTAAATGGGACCATTTGTGAAAATGTTGGTCTTAAATTTTCTGTTTCAGCAGTTTCTACTCAGTTTGGAAATAATACTGACCTGCCATACTGGGGACAGGGGCTGTGTGGCTTCACATGCACAGTGCTGCAAGGGCGAGTTAAACTCTGGAGACAGATCATCTATGCACTGAAGTAAGAATGGCTGCTCTTGAGTTTTTTCTCTGGTCACTGTGTGAATCTGAGATTCTCTAAGTGAGCAATGTGTGCCTTTTGGGAGCTCAGTGTTCCCTGGGTGACTACAGCTATGTCTGTACTACATCCAGATCAGCACGCTGGTGATGAGTGCACTTTTGGGGACTGATTTAGTGGATCTAGTGAAGACCCACTAAATCGATGACAGAGTGCTCTCTGTTCAACCCTGGTACTCCTACTCTATGAGAAGAGTAAAGAAAGTCAGCTGGAGAGGGTCTCCTGTTGATTCAGTGCTGTGAAAACACCGCAATAATTTGAACTAAGCTATGTTGATTACAGCTATGTCACTTAGGTTGACTTACTCCTGTACTGAAGACAAGCCCTGTCACTCATTGGGAGCTGAGTGCTCAGCTCTTCTCAGGGCCTAACAATGGTGGACCTGACCTTTGACTTCTTGGTGACTGTTTAAAAGAGAGCTGGTAATCATAGAATCCTAGGGCTGGAAGGGACCTCGGAAGGTCATCAAGTCGAGCCCCTTGCCTGAAACAGGATCAGCCTTGTCTAAATAATCCCAGCCAGGACTTTGTCAAGCTGGGACTTTAAAACCTGTAGAGTAGTAGGCATCCTTCAGTCTGCACAGACTATGGATCGCGCCCTTTAAAGTTTCAATTTAAGACTTCATTTACAGCATCTATTGTGACTATAAAGACCCACACGAGAGTGACAGTCCTTGCTGCATCTCTTGCAGATGTAGTGGGTGTCTGGCAAGTCCTTATTGTGCTTCCTGTGTGCTCGCTTCTCCTCTGCTAGCTGTCTGATCTTCAACTCACCCTTCTGAAGGCCCTTGTGTAACCCCTGCCTCCATCTGCCGCCGTCGTCTGCTAGTTCTTCCCAGTTGTCCAGCTCGATGTCTACCTCTCTGAGGTCTCTCTTGCAGACATCTTTGTAATGCAACCGGGGGCGTCTGGGGGGTCTTTTGCCAGAGGCTAGCTCACCATACAGGATGTCTTTTGGAATCCTTCCATCGTTCATCCTGTGGACGTTGCCAAGCCAGCGGAGCCGACGCTGCCTGAGGAGGGTGTGCATGGTTGGGATTCCAGCTTGCTCG
Source organism: Carettochelys insculpta (assembly GCF_033958435.1). Lineage (NCBI taxonomy): Eukaryota > Metazoa > Chordata > Testudines > Carettochelyidae > Carettochelys > Carettochelys insculpta. Next base: position 15,976,213 of record NC_134164.1, read on the forward strand.
AGGACGGCTGTGTTGGTAACTCTGTCCTTCCGTGATATTCCAAGGATGCGCCTGAGGCAGCGCAAGTGGAAGACGTTCAGCCTCTTTTCCTGGCGGGCATACAGGGTCCAAGTCTCGCTGCCATAAAGGAGGGTGCTGAGGATGCAGGCTCTGTAGACTTGCATTTTGGTGTGAGTGTACAGCTTGTTGTTGTTCCACACTCTCTTGCTGAGTCTGGACAGAGTTGTGGCCACTTTTCCGATCCTCCTATTTAGCTCAGTGTCCAAGGACAGGGTGTCAGTGATGGTGGACCCGAGGTAAACGAACTTGTGGACAACCCCTAACGTATAGTTGTCAATGCTGATTGATGGGGATTCAGCAACATCTTGACCAAGTACATTTGTCATCTGTAGGCTGATGGTAAGCCCAAAGTCCTTGCACGCTTTGGAGAACCGATCCAGCAGTTTTTGAAGCTGGTCTTCTGTGTGAGACACTACAGCAGCATCGTCTGCGAACAGCATGTCCCTGATGAGGACTTCTTGCACCTTAGTCTTAGCTCTCAGCCTTGCAAGGTTAAACAGTTTCCCATCAGATCTCATGTGCAGCAAGATGCCCTCTGTTGAAGATCCAGAGGCATGCTTCAGGAGGAGCGCGAAGAAGATCCCGAACAGTGTCGGAGCAAGCACGCATCCTTGTTTGACGCTGCTCCTGATTCTGAAAGCATCCGATAATGCACCGTCATATTGGATGGTTCCTCTCATGTTTTCGTGGAATGACTGGATCATCTTGAGTAACCGTGGAGGACAGCCTATCTTGTGGAGCAGTTTGAACAGACCATCCCTGCTGACCAAGTCAAAAGCCTTGGTCAGGTCGATGAAGGCTATGTAGAGTGGCTTTCTCTGCTCCCTGCACTTCTCCTGCAGCTGCCTTAGAGAGAAGACCATGTCAACGGTAGACCTCTCCGCACGGAATCCGCACTGCGATTCGGGGTACACCCTCTCAGCAATCTTCTGGAGTCTGCCAAGGATGACGCGAGCGAACAGTTTACCAGTGACGCGTAGGAGGGAGATTCCACGGTAGTTGTTGCAGTCGCTTCTGTCTCCTTTGTTCTTATACAACGTTACAATGTTAGCGTCACACATATCCTGTGGAACCTCACCCTCTTTCCAGCACAGGCACAGCAGCTCATGCAGGGGTTCCAGGAGTGTGTCCGCGGCACATTTGATTACCTCTGGTAGTATACCATCCTGACCAGGGGCCTTTCCAGCTGCAATGCTGTCGATGGCTGTCTTCAGTTCATCCACAGTCGGTTCTTGATCCAGTTCGTCCATTACTGGTAGGAGCTCGACAGCATCGAGGGCTGCGTCAACCACCTGTGAACCCTGTAAAGATGGAGATTCCACCATCTCTCTAGGTAACACGTTCCAATGCTTCACTGCCCTCCTACTGAAACATTTTTCCTAATATACAGCCTACACCTCTCCTTCTGTAACTTCATTGCTTCTTATGCTGCCATCCATCACTACTGAGAATAGCCTCTTTCCATCCTCTTTAGAGCCCCCCTTCAGGAAGTTGAAGGCTGCTACCAAATCACCCCTCACTCTTTTCTGCAAACTAGTAACAGAGAGAAAGCCATGCTAGTCTATATACTATGAAAACCAAAAACAGTCCAGTAGCACTTTAAAGACTAACAAAATAATTTATTGGATGAGTCTTTAAAGTGCTACTGGGCTGCTTTTTTGTTTTCTGCAAACTTAAAGAAGCCCAAATCCCTCAGCCTCTCCTCTTAGGTGATGTGCTCCAAACCCCTAATAATCTTGGTTGCCCTTTGCTGGACCCTCTGCAGTGCATCCACCTCCTTTCTATACTGGGGGCCCAGAACTGCACACAGTACTGCAGATGTGGCCTCACCAGTGCTGAATAGAGGGGAAGAATAACTTTGCTAGATCTGCTGGAAATACTCTTCCTAATATACCCCAATATGCCATTATCCTTCTTGGGTATAAGGGCACACGGTTGACTCATATCCAGCCTCTCCTACACTGTAAACCCCAGGTCCTTTTCTTCTGCACTGCTACTTAGCCAGTCAGCCCCCAGCCTGTAACAATGCTTGGGATTCATCAGTCCCAAGTGCAGGATTCTGCACTTGTCCTTGTTGAACCTAATCACATTTCTTTTGGCCCAATCCTTCAATTTGTCTACGTCACTCTGGACCCTGTCCCTACCCTCTAACGATCTACCTGTCCCCCAACTTAGCGTCAGCTGCAAATTTGCTGAGGGTGCAACCCATTCCCTCACTGGGTCATTTATAAATATGTTGAACAATATGAGCCCTTGCAGTGGTCTGGGAGCTGACCTTGTCCATGAAGACGGGCAAAATAATATGGTGCAGTATAGAAACTAATGGAGAAATGTAAGCAGAGTTGTCTGACAGGGCTGAGCAAATGTTTACATCGGGCCCCACTTCTCATCCCTACAATGACCAGGCCACAGCAAACCTGTCTCATGTCATCCAAACGAATGGGAATTTTGGCTATGTTCATGTGGAAGAAACCCTAACCTTTTGGCATGTGTAAGAAGACAAGTATGTAGAATGTACAGACTCTATTGGTATCTAAATGTGAACACACACACATAAGAAAAGTAACATTTATCATTCTAGTGAGATGGGTGACCCTGAGAACTGGCAGCTGATCCTGCTGTGGCCCTCCTCCCGTCCATGAAATTTGTGCCCCTTACTTTGCTCATCCCTGGTCTATGGAGTTGCATGACTTATTTGGAAAATCCTTTGTGTAACTGGGTGGGACAATCCTCTGTGGCATCTCCTGCTGGTTATTCAAGGAATCAACTCTTCAGCCTCTGGAGCACCCTCTTCTGGCTGTATTCCACCACCCAGTTACTCAGTATCTGCGTCCCTCTCAGACCATGATCCCTTCCCTCAGGGTACTACCCTGCCACAGTGTACCCACTCTCTCCTCTCCACCCCTCCCAGGGAACCTTGCATCCCAATACCCACCTGGCTTCAGTGACCCACTGACAGTCATCATCTAGCCCTTTATCTCAGGGGTAGACTGCAGTCTGAAATGTCCACTCATCTTTGGCAAGCAGTTTTTGACCTGCTGCCTGCCGGCAGCCCTAGTTTCTGCAGGCCTAGTTTCAACCCCTTTAGCCTGGGAGCTTGCCTGGTGAGAGCTCCCCTGGCTCTGCCTGCCTTCCCCCAGCCCTGCATTGTGTTAGGAACCCCGCAGGGATTCTGTGGCAGCCAGGGGTCTCCTGCTCCTCAGCTGGAGCAAGAATCTTCTTTTCCCCACCTGTCAAGGGGCTCTCTATTTATACTGCCCCAGCTGGGCCCTAATTAGCTGCAGCCCTAATGGGCAGCTAATTGCCCCAGTCCTCTCCCAGAGCCAAGTTTAACTTTTTCTCCTCCTGAAGCAGGATAACCACCCTCCTACACTCGTGCAGCTATTTGGTTTGAATGAAAAACAAAACAAAGAGCAGCTACAGAACACTGAGGATGAGAGCACCAGGGAGGATTTGTCCTGAAGGTCTTTTCTTTCCCTATTACTAATCTAGTCTAGGGAGAGAGGGACAAGGTAGGGTGTGTGTGTGTGTGTGTGTGTGTGTGTGTGTAAGTAAAACTGGCTTTCTTCAAATTGCTTTTGTCAGAAATGCAAAACTGAAAAAACTTTCTCAAAAGTACCAGAGAGGAAGCCGTGTTAGTCTGTATCTTTGAGAACAACAAGAAGTCCTGTGACACCTTATAGACTAACAGATATTTTGAAGCGTAAGCATTCATGGCCAAAGACTCGCTTCATCAGATGTGTTCTCAACAGATTTTGGTCACCAAACTGATTCCCCACCCCCGCCATGAAAAGCTTCACATGTTTTCGAAATTCAGTGGAAGTGGAAAGTGGAAGATATTTTTTCATCAGCTCTACTCATCACATCCTTCTAGCCAGCTGAGGTAGATAGAAACTTCCACTAAACATTGACGCTCTCTAGTCCAGCATCTTTGGGACCTGCCCATTGCCAAACAAGAGAATTTCCTGGACCATGGGAGGTCAGTATCATCTAGCAGCATTACCAACAGATCCACTGCTTAATGAGCTCTTAGAAGACATTTAGGGGGTAAATTACAGCTAAATAACAGTACAGAACACTGAGAACCAGAACTAGTGGCTGTAAACAGACTTTTTGGGACTATGGGAAACTTGGCCATGCCCATGAAGAGTGGTTGCCCAGCTAACTAAAATCATGCCAGATTATGAATGCTGATGGACAAGAGTGTGCCAAGCTACAGAGGTTCAACCTGTGACTTCTGCACCCTGCTGCCTCTGATATTTGTAAAATGACTTAATTGTTTTCATGAGAGCTATATTTCTGTTCAGAATTTCTCTCCCGCAAGTCCATCAGGCACAGAGTTCGAATGGCAATGGTTTAAGAAAAGCAAGGAAAGTCACAGTTAGGGCTGAGATTCTTTACATAGCACAAATCTAAGGTTTTTCCTCAAGTGTTGCAAGTTTTGAACATTGGAAAGTTGTTGTGGCTGTGTACTGCTGGACTTTTTGAATGATTTATAGGGACACTTGCTGCTTTAACTCTAAAGTTGCCATCTTGGTACAGTGTTGGCCCTCCACATCATTTGAATATCCCTTTTTGTGGTTCATTGGGGTTTTTTAAAATGTTCTTTTTAGAATTAATGGTATCATATAGCTTCCAAGCCTTTGTTTAAAATCTGCTTTGTTAGGGAGGGTGAGACTCAAATGGGGTAAGGATTATTGGGCTAGTCTTGTCTTTTGTGTAGCAAAAGGCTTAGTGATTGCTTTAGTCTCTTTTATTCTTTACAGCCTATAAACAAATGCTTTAGATGAGGAATCAACACCTGACTGTTTGGCTTATCTTTCACACTTTGAATTTTTTCGCCTCTGTTGCTTTTTGCAAATAGGAGTGAGGGTTCATCTCACTTATTAACACCTCATTGGACATGTGTAATTTTTCAGTCCTCGTGTGAAAGACCTGCTGAGCTAATAATCTGATCTGTTTGTTTAAATTTAAGAAACACCTCTCTATGAGCTTTCTAGCAAAATAATACGATAAATAAAAGACTGTGACTAACAATAGAGCGTGCCAAGATTGTAGTGTTTTTTTTGCCAGTGTAGGCAAGTTTGAGGGAGCAGTAACAGAAGAGTGTACAGGTCAAACCTCTGTAATCTGGAACTCTCTCATCTGGCACCATCTGTAATCCAGAAAGATTTTACTTAGCTGGATGACCACTTATCATGGGTGTGGCTGTGTCCCCCGTGGTCCCATAAACTTAGTTTACAGCCACCAGTTCTGGCTCTCAGTCTTCTGTGCTGTTATTTAGCTGTAATTTACCCCTAAATGTCTCCTGAGCGCCCAGTAAGTAGTGAAGTGTTTGGTAATATGTTAGAAAGTACTGACCTCCTGTAGTCCAGCAAATTCTCTCATCTGGCTCTGATCAGTTCCCGAGAGGTTTAACTTGTGTAGTGCTTTTTTTCATATGTCAGACATGTTGTTATTGCGTACTGTTCCCAGCAACATCAAAGGGCATGTTTCCAGACTGTGACTTCACTAGTTAAGGTATGTCTGCACTTGGGAATAAAGTTGAATCTTTTAAAGTCAAATTTTGAACACTAGATTTCATCAAGTCGAGGTTGATTGTTCTGACCAGCTCAGAAAGTCAGTTTAGTGTGTCCCCACATGACTGCCTGAATCTGACTGTGGTAGCAGTGCATTATGAGCACCTATACCATAGTTCCTGCAGCCTCATTGTATTGAGGGATTTTGTGATAGTGTCTCTGGGGAAAAATTCACCACACATGGTTCTGGGTTTCTGATGTCATCAGCCCAGAATGCATTTTCCTGCCCTTCCCTTTCTGCCTGGAAAAAAAAAAAGCATTTTTGTGCAGTTTTCATCTTGACTGCCAGCCACCGTTACAGACACTCATGAGGATCCTGATATGCTTCGAAGTTTGATGCAGCGTGTTTAGGCTCAGTTCTTACACTGTGTTGCAGTATCTTCTGAACATAACATCCATGCGGTATGAGCTCATTGGTTCCGGGGGCATTGACAGACATGAATCTCTGGAGAGAAGAACCATGGAGTTTCTGGCAGCACTGGAGTCACTGTACAGTGTGGAGCTCAATTTCTGGAGCTGCAAAACCAGCACAGACTGGTGGGACCATGTTGTTTTGCAGTCATGGGACAAACAGCAGTTGCTGTGAATCTTCTGCATGCATAAGGCCACTTTCAAGGACCTTTGTGAACTGCTGTCTCCCATCCTGAAGCACAGCAATACCGGAATGAGACCTGCCTTGACAGTTGAGAAGTGTGTGGCAATTGCTCTTTGAAGGGTCCAGTCGCCCAGCAGCCCTGCAGGGGGAGGGAAGGTGGGCAGGTGCTGCTGCATGTGCGATCACCTGCCACCGTCCTGGGAAGTGGGGGTTGCCTGGAGAGCTTGCTGCTTAAAGCAGTGCCTGGATTTTAAAGCGGCCACACCAGGAGATGCATAAGTTTTGCTCTGCACTGGGTAGATCCCAGGCACAAAATCATCAGAGACTCACGAAACTTCCCATGCCAAACAAGACATCAGCCTCCTCACACTAACAAAAAGGGATAAAGAAAGATTGCTCGTTCTGTCTAGGTACCATGTTGGAAAATTTGCAAGAATGCTCTGTGGGGCCATGCTTCTAGATCACTTACTGGTAGATTGGTGCAGTAAAGAGTCTTACTGTGGAAGCAGGAACAAGTGAGGTCTCCCCAGAAATCCCGTGAGGAGAATCCACAAGTGCCTGTCTAAGACTTTCAGCTTTTTGTGCAAACAGAACAAAATATCCCCAGTCATACTAACAAGTTCTAAGGGAAAGTGGCATAGACCTCCTACCCCATAGACCTCCTACCCCATGATTGCGAAATACTATTATCAGTAGAAAAAAAAGAATACTTATCGGAAGTGCCCTCTCCAGGATCTGGGTTGGCTCTGGAGCCACCTCCTGAATTAAGATCCACTGGCTCCAGTTCAATAAACAGCTCCTGGCTTTCAGCGTCTAATTCTGTGCTGGAATGAACTCCGTGAACATGAGTGATGCGAATTTGAGGGGAAGAGGTTACATCTGCCCCCAGAATAGCGTGAACCTAGTTGTGGTATGAGCATTTCTGGGGAGATGACCCAGACTGCCCTTTCTGTGTTGCATTTCTGGTAGCTCTGTCTCAGCTCCTTGATCTTCATGCTGTACTGCTGAGTGTCCCAGCTACACCCTTTCTCCATCATGCCTTGCAAAACTCTTGCATAAATATCAGCATTCCTTTTGCTGGATTTGAGCTGGATTACAACAGCTTCTTTGTGTCTCTCCCTTAACCCCCTGAAACGAGAGCTTAGATCTCCTGATGGCTCCATGCTGGGACCATTTTGTGATCCTGCGGAGTCATGGCTACAAGCTGTGCTTGGTGTGATGCAGACACACCTGCTCGCTGTGCTGGCCAGAGAGGAAAGGACATGTAACAAAAATTCCCTGGTTGATGACCACTGGTTCCTGTTGTCTACTTCCAGCTCACCTGGAGAGCAGCGAAGTGGAGTGATGACTGGAAAGTAAAAGTTACTGGTGTCCCTCTGGAAAACTAATTGAGAAGAAGTACACATGTCACATCTAGATTGTACTCAAGTATCCAGAAGTGAAAGCAGCTGCATTTTTGGGTACTTTTTCCACCTCTGCCCTTGTACCAGGGACCACAGGAGCTCTGTTTCCTGCCTCATTAGCTGCGACATCTCCCTCTGGGTCTCCAGTTCATGCTCTTTCCTGATGATCCACATTCCTTTCTTCTTGATCAGCTCACCTCTCCTCCAGTGTGGGTCTCTGCTATGCATTTAACTGTGCCCTGTCCCTGCAGGCAGCTTCCATGTGCTCTGTGAACATATCTTCCTGCATTCATACCGGTCTAACAGGTGTAGCGGAGGGGGGTTGTGGGGAGAGCAGTACTCAGAGCCTGCTGTTAAGCTCATGGGTGAAGGTCATTAAGGAGATAAATTTAAGAATACACAAAAAGGAATCTTATGAATAAACCTGTGTGAAAGACAATAGGCACATATTCTCTGCAAGGACAGATGTTGGCTTTTAAGCATCCTGTGTGCAGCGGGTACTACACAGAGATCTTAAGGGACAAGGTTTAGTTCCAGCCATGGTAAGGCGCAGGTTGGGGCATCCTTTCAAACCTGTGATTGCAAAAGCAGCTTCTGAAACTGTGCATGCTGCAAGTGAGTGGAGGGGGTGGTCTAGGGGATATGGTAATGGTAGTCACCACATGTGTGTGGGTCTCCCAGTCACCATGTGGTTCCCCTCTCACCCTCCTTAGCATTCCCCTTTTGGAAGAGGGGCACTAGTGTAGACACAGCCTCCATGTATCCAGTCCATACTTCCTTAATTTATGTGCATGAATATTGTGGGAGACTATCAAAAGCTTTGCTGAAGTCAAGGTATATCACATCTATTGACTTCCCCATGTCCACAGAGCCAGTTACCTCATCATAGAAGCTAATCAGACTGGTCAGGCACAACTTGCCCTTGGTGAATCCATGTTGACTACTCAATCACTTTCCCCTCTTCCAAGTGCTCGAAAATGGATTCCTTGAGGATCCCCTCCATGATTTTTCTGGGGACTGAGGTGAGGCTGGCGGGTCTATAGTTCCCTGGATTGTCATCCTTTCCTTTTTTAAAGATGGGCGCTACATTTGCCTTTTTCCAGTCATCTGGGATCTCTCCTGGTCTCCATGAGTTTTCAGAGTTAATAGCCAAAGGCTCTACAAGGATATCTGCTAATTCCCTCAGCCCCCTTGGATGCATTATATCCGGCCCATGGATTTGTGTACCACTAGCTTTTCTAAATAGCTCTTAACTTGTTATTTCCCCACTGAGGGCTGCCCACCTCCTTCCCATACTGCATTACCTAGTGCTGTAGTCAGGGAGCTGACCTTGTCCGTGAAGACTGAGGCCAAAAAAAGCATTGAGTACTTCAGCCTTTGCCACATCTATCACCAGGTTACCCCCCTCATCCAATAACGGTCCCACACCCTCCCTGATAACCCTCTTATTAACATACCTATAGAAGTCTTTCTTGTTACCCTTTACATGTCTTGCTAGCTGCAATTCCAATTGTGTTTTCACTTTCCTGATTAACCTGCAGCCTTCTCCAGCCATATATTTGTATTCCTCTTTAGTCATCTGCCCAAGTTTCCACTTCTTATATGCATCCCTTTTTGCATTTAAGCTCGCCAAGGATTTCCCTTGTAAGTCAAGTTGGCTGCCTACCATATTTGCTTTTCTTATTTCGTCATCATCATTGATAACCGTGGGCTCAGCGCCCATTGATGTCTCATGCCTCTCACTGTTTCCTGCCATATTCCCCAATCCGGTGCAGAGTGGCTTAGTTTCTGTAGACTAGCTCCACACCAATATACTATATCATCTATCCATTCTCTGTGGAGTCAGCCTGTCCTATTCGAACCATCCATTATGCCAAATACTAGGTCTTGATTTTTTTGTTCATCGTTCATTCTGCAGATATGCCCAAATAGTTGTAGCTTCTGTTTTAACGCCTTCTGCAGCAGGTTCTCTTCCAGCTGTATCTTTCTATGCAGTTCCTCATTGGTGACCTTCTGCATCTATCCTATTCTCAGAATCTTTCTAGAACAACTCCTTTCCAATGACAATATTCTTCTTTTCGAATCTTTCATTATCACTCATGTCTCACTTCCGTACAGCATGCTGCTGAATACACACGTTTTCAAGACTCTCAGCTTCGTTCTTAAACTAATTGCTTTGCTTTTCCAGAGCTTATCCATCGCCTTCAAACTCGCTCTTGCTTTTGCTATTCTAGTCGATTTTTCCTTCTTACAGTTTAGATCATATGTTATGTTGCTCCCCAGATATGTAAACTTCTCTACATTCTCTAGTTCAATACCATCGACGCTGATCTTCCTTCCCATTTCCTTTTCCCCAAATACCACTGTTTTTGTTTTATCGATGTTCATAATCAGTCTGTACCGCTTCCCTTCTTCGTTTAGCACCTGCACCGTTTTCACTAGCTTCTCCTCATCTTCCTCAATGATAACTATATCATCTGCGAACCTCAAGTTGTTAATCCTTTGCCCATGCACAAATATCCCTTCTATCTCTTCCTTGATCTTGTCCATCGTGCTCTCCAGATGTGCGATGAAGATACTTGGAGATATTGGATCTCCTTGTTTCATACCTCTACTTGTTTTAAACCAACTTCCCAACGCCCTGCATGCTCTCACCACTGCCTCCACATCGTCATTGGTATCCTTCAACAACCGTATCAGTCTGCTATCCACTCTATATGACTCCAACACTGCCCAAGTCGCTTTCTGATCTATGCTATCAAGTGCCTTTTGAAAATTGACGAAGCAAGTGTATACGTTCTTGTTCTTTCGTCAACCTTTCTCCACTATCAGTCTTAGTACCAATATCTGCTGCATGGTACTTCTATGTTTTCTGAACCCCGCTTGCTCATCTGCTATTATGTTCTTCTATCTGCAGTCTTAATCTCTCCATCTATCATCATCAACACCTTGCCCAGATGGCTCGTTAGGGTAATTGTTCTGTAGTTCTTGCACTCCAATGTATTTCCTTTCTTGGGTATTGTCACTAGCACAGATCTTGTCCATTCCTTTGGCACCTTCCCCTCTTTCCGTGCTGTATTACATAATTGCTGTATTTCCTGAATCATGCTTTCTCTGCCATATTTGATCTCATTTCCAGGGCTCTTGTTGTTCTTTAGTAGTTTCACTGCTTTTCCTACTTCCTCCTTCGAAATATCGGTCTCACTCTCGATGCTCAGTTGGAGATACCTCTTTCAGTTCTTCAATCAGTCTCTCTGAGATGCTTGGGTCCAACGGTGCTTTGTATAGATTGGTGCATTATCTCATCCATCGCAGCACAGTCTTCTCCCTGTTCACGAGCGCTGCTTCATTCTCATCTTTGATCGCCCTCTGCTTCGACTGCCATTTCCTGTTAATATTCCTAGTGGTCTTATACACCTCCCTCGTCTTACATTCACCGTAATACCTCTCAATATCTTCACATTTGTCCTCTAACCATTTCTCCTTATCCTTTCTGGCTGCTTTCCTTACCTCATTGAATTTCACCCTGTATTGCCGTTCTGCCAGCTCAGAAACATCTCTTCTGATCTTCAATGCTCTTTTCTTTTGAACCAACTTCAGTGTCTTCTGAGCAATCCACTTGTTGTTGATCTTCTCTTCTTCTGGAACAGTCTGCTCAATTGCCTCTTCTATAGCGATGGCTATCCCTGTGACTCTCTTAGCTTGGTCTTTCTCTGTGGTGATATTCTTAATCTTCTGTCCGAGGGCTGTTCTGTATGCATTCCCTGTTTCTTCCTCACATAGCCTCACCATGTCTCTTCTTTTGTTAAACTGTGTCTTACACTTTCTTTTGAGTTTATCTTGATGTTTGCAATCACTCTTCTTTTCTTAAACTGTCTCTTACACTTTCGAGTTTTATCTTGATGTTTGCGATCACTAGACTGTGGTCCAAGTCTCTATCCGCTCCTTGGAAAGTTTGACACAGCTGCACTGATGTTATTCATTTTCTTATCAAAATCATATCTATTATGTTCTTGGACTTTCCATCATTCAATCACCATGTCCACTTCCTACAATCCTTTTTGGAATTTCATGTTGCAGATCACCATCTCATGCTCTGTAGCAAGCTCTAGTAGTTTCTCACCTCATTCGTTTCTTTCTCCATATCCAAACCTTCCCATGACTCTCTCCCAACCTTCATTATCTGTTCCAACCTTTGCATTCCAATCTCCTCCGATGATCAACACATCGTTCTTCAGTATCTCCTCCACCATCTTTGTCAAGTCTTTATAGAATAGCCCAATCTCTTCCTCCGTACTGTCCGACATGGGTGCATACACCTGAATGACTGAGATGTTGAACATTTTTTCTTTGAATCTTGCTACCATCATTCTTGGCTTTACCAGTTTGTATCCTAATAATGCTCTTCTAACTGTTTTGCTAAGAAGGAATCCAAATCCTGCTTCATGCTTCGTTTCATTTCCTGACCAAATGACTTCGTAACCGCATATCTTTTCTGATGCCATCCAACGCATCTCTGCCAATCCAAGTATATCTCATCGGTATCTCTCCATCTCTTTCCGAAGCAGCTGTAATTTTCCAATTGCCCACAGTGTTCGGATGTTTCATGTTCCAACGGATAGCGTATTTGTTAGTTGTAATTTTCTTTCGGTAGCCAGCTTATCGAGCCAACGCCAATCGCTCGATTGGTATCGTGGACCTTGTTTATCTGGGTGATGTCTGAGACGGCATCTTTTGTCATTTAGTTGTACTGGCATCAGATTTCATTCGCATTGTTGTTTGACGCATCGACACTCATCTGACCAACCCTCCTCCTTCATCGAGGCTTGGGACTGGCGTGGAGCTTATAGAGGCTTCATGGGGATAATTTGTTCCTGTGCCTTCTACAAGACCTCTTTAAAATACTGCTAGTTCTCCTGAACTTCTTTCCCCATCATATTAACTTCCCAGGGGTCCTGCCCATCAGTTCTCTTAGGGAGTTGAAGTCTGCTCTTCTGAAATCATATGCCTAAAACTTTTAGTAAAACCTTTTGGACTTTTCTCTCATCCCATTCACTTTGGTTGGTTGCTGTTGCTTCTTTCCAAGTGAGTCTGTTTTGTCTTTCTCTCTGTGTGCACTATAGTGCGCTAGTGTGTGTGTGTGTGTGTGTGTGTGTGTGTTTCTGGGTTGAGAAGGAGAACGCGCTGGGAGACAGGGTGGGGTCTAAATTGTGATAATGGAAAATCTTTAGAAGAAGCAGACAATAAAACAAGGCTTTTGAGGCTGTAAAAGTGAGAATGAAGTTGACCTGACGTGAATCTCTCTTGTTTTTTCTGGTTTGCCTGTTGCTGTTTGTCTGGGCTCTCTAAGAACTCTGGCTATTGAACTAGAGGACCTGACAATGTCTGTTTCATAGCTAAGGGTTCTTTTAAGAGCTCATGGGAATAAGGGGACTTCGAAGTAGGCGGCATCCTTTCGAAAAGGAGCCCCGTCTGGACGCGCCACACGGCGGCAAGGCGCGTCAATTTCGAAGCACCTCGGCCGCCCGCATGCTAATGAAGCGCTGAATATGCATTTTAGCGCTTCATTAGTAAACTTCGAAATGGCCATTTGCGTGGCCATTTCGAAGTTTGGGGCACGTGTAGACGTAGCCATAGAGACATAAAATAACCTTCCTCTCCTGCTTGAGATTTTTCATTACGCATCCCAGGACTGTGTTAACTCTTTTGGCCACAGAGAGTATCTCACAGGAACAAAAAACCTGTGACTGTCCTGGGTCACCTGATTCAGTTTCAAGGTATGGGGCTGAAAAGTTGCTGTGTAGATGTTCAGGCTTCATTTGGAGCCCAAGGTAAGTGTTGGAGGGTCCCAGAGCTTGGACTCCTGCCCAAGCCCGAACATCTTTAACCTGAGAGCCTGAACGCCATGTGTCTGAGCCAGTTCACCTGAGCGAGCCACAGTCATGCTCTGTAGCCATAACTGGGGCACACAGGGAGCTCATGTTCAGCTGATTATCCACCACAGCACCCCCCCACCACAATCTTCTTCCTTCTCAGCATGTGCACCCAGTCATGTGAACTTGGGAGCTGCTGGTAGTGAGAGTGCATAAATATGGGCTGGAAGCCTCCTGTGTGTTAAACACTGGCAGTTAACAGTGTTCTCTTTCCTTTAGTCAGGAGTTCAGGGATGCTGTGTCCTGGGGTAGAAAGGGAGCCTTCTGACACAGCAATAGGAGCTGTGTATGCAGAGTGAGGTGGTGCCTGGCTGAGCCAGGCTGGCTGCTCTCCGCTACTCAGATGGTTCTCTTCAGAATTTAAGCTTTTTAGTTGACTTAAAGATGATAACTGCATTTTTGTCTTTCCTGACTGTGGGAAATGCAACTGCCGGATGTAATCCAATGGCGTTCTATCTAAAGAGCCTTGTCTCCAGCAGTGTTAATGTGGGAGAATGGGAAAAGGAGCTCTCTATATGAGGCCTGGGCAACTCCTGACTGTTTTACATGGACTTGGGGTAAAAATGCTGAAAGTGGTTGGAACTTTGCATTCTAGGGTTCCCAGCAGTCATCACTGCTGCAGCATCTTCAGTAGAAACTATAGCTCTGATTGGGTGTTAGTGCCCTAGTTCAGCTTCGTGATGTGAACTCTGAGTTCTTATGATGTTCATGTGTCACTAATGGTCATTTTAACAGAGAAGTTCTGATAGACAGCCTTTATGGATGGGGCTTAACAAACTTTAGGGGTCTCTTGATTCTGACATGCAGGAAGGATTCTGATTTCCTAAGCCTTATACTTAGACGTTGTCTTGTTACAGATTTATGCTGATGATTACCAGTATTTTAGATGTGGTATCTCTCATCTTTCAATCTCTTAGAGATATGTTGAAGGTGTTAAGGAGTATTTTTCACCATCCCCCTAACACAGTCTTCCCAAGCGTGGTGCTGGTACTTTCCTTTTTTCTTTCTTGACCTTTATTCAATTATTTTCACGGGCAGGGACGCAAGCTTTTAATCATTGGAACCACCAGCCGTAAAGATGTTCTGCAGGAAATGGAAATGCTTGATGCTTTCAGCACCACAATTCACGTACCCAATATTGCAACAGGAGAGCAGCTGATGGAAGCCTTGGAGGTAAGGAGAACACCCTGCATTTTGAGACAACTGAGACACCACCTGAGTGACTTTTAGTATGAATAATATCCCACACAATGGAAAGCTTAGTGGAATCAAAAGATGCCCTTGGGGAAAGTGCAATGCTCATTTTGAAACATTAACCTATACTTCTCTCTATTGGCCCAACACCTGTCATCAGGTGTCACTGAATGTAATATTCTCTTGAGTAAAGAAAGTTGGAGCAAGAGGGAGGCAGATACAGGGAGAGAAAAAGTATGAGAGGAAGTGACTTTGTTTCTCTGCTGTCTGGAAACAGTTCAGAGGGCATATGAGAGAACTAGCAAGTTGTCCTCCAAAACACTTGAAAGTTGAATTCATGGGGCCCAATCCCGTAAGGCACTGAATTCTCAGTGAATCGACTAACGGGGGCTAGGGAAGTTCAACATGTCAAGAGGTGCTTGACTGTCTTTAGGATCAAGGCCATGGGCAGTTTCTTCTCCTCACAATAGTCTGGCGTTTGTAGCAGATAATGTAAATGCTTATCAGACTATCAGTATCGCTTTGCAATATGGTATTCCACAGAAGTAAATAAAATACCATTATCATCATCATGAGGAAGGGTAGTTGGGGTCTGGTAATTTTTCCAACAGTTTTTCAAGGTTGCTTTAACACGCATCGCTATGGTTCTTATCAACTGTCCTATCTGGGGGTGATTAGCCGAGAATATAAGATTCTGAAAGTAAATCAGTGACAGGTTGGTGAAATTGGGTGTGATAGCTGTGCCATAAAGGTATCCTGGTATGACTGTCCCTGTAGCACCTCCAGGCAATTACTCTTAATTGTTTCCAGGACTAAGCTAAGGATTGTTTTCCAGTTCTGCACTCAGCATTGTGGCCGGCACACTTGCCCTTCTAATGTTGCTGGCTGTCTTGTGGGTTTCTTTCCAGCTTCTTGGTAACTTCAAGGATAAAGAGCGCAGCACCATTGCACAGCACGTGAAAGGGAAGAAAGTGTGGATTGGAATCAAAAAGCTGCTGATGTTGATTGAGATGTCTTTACAAGTAAGGCCTTTTGCTTCACGAGTGTTTGAGAGAAACTAGTACATGCTTGGAAGTACTTTCGGGCCATAAAAGATTAGTTTTTCCTTACGTTTGATATGTGGGGAGCCCTGTATCATGGCTGTTGTGTTATGAACATGCTACATTTCTAAAAAGGCAGCTGCTGCTTGCAGATTCTGCTACAGCAGTTTTCAGCTTTAGTCAGGTGAAAGAGCACCATGTCTCAGTCCACTCAGATGTCCTGGAGTAGCCTGTTAGCTACATCAAGTTAGTCTTCAGAGGAGAGTGTCAGCAACCCAGAGAATCTGGGTTGACTTGCTTTCTCATCACAAGTAATGTGTTTGCAGATAGCGATCACTGAGAATTTTTTTTATGAAAAGTTTCCTGTGCAGGTGTATCATTTCTTTTCCTGAAAGCAGATAAATCTGTCAAGCTGTTCAGCTGCTCTCCTCATTTTCCATTTTCAGCACTTTAAAGAAAAGAATTGCCTAGGGTAGAAATATGTAGCTCTTAACCCCTCACCCTTGCATCTTCTGTGCCTGCAAGCTAGCCATCACCACATACTCCACTGTGTATCTGAGTAGAGCGTGTCTGTGTAGCCTTTGGCTGACATTTCAGAGCCATTTGAACCCTTCCCTCCCATTCCTCCTCTGTCTCCCTTCATTAAAGGGATTGCAGCTGAATGTTTTGTCTTTAGATCTTCCTACGAGACGCTGAGCATAAGTGAAGAAACATCTATTGTAGCAGCATATAAGTCTTGTATCCTCTCTGTTCACTCTTCACAATTCTGTTAAAACTTGCACAGTTCTGAGGATCTGCTCTAACTAGATGTCACCTCAGGGAATAGTCATTCATCTAGATTACTTTTTCCTCTTCCCTTGATTTTTAATTCCATACCTACAGGCAAGTCAGTAAGCTATTGCTCACACATTAAATGTGTTTAATGGGCTCAGACCTGCAAGGATAAGTTACAGCCAATCTTCCTTAGAATCTCACAGTTGATGCCTCTGTAACCTTTCTCTGAGACAGGTAAATGACTTTGGTTAGATTGTTACCTTGAGCATTGGTGCTTTTAAAACTCCAGAATTAAAAATGTGCAGAGTATGGGCAGCTCTGAAATGAGGGAGTGGGAATCAAATTGCACCTGCTTTTCCCACTGCTGCACACCACTGTTCTGAATGGTGTTGCTAGAGGGTAGGGTGCTTTCGCCCTTCGGTTGACAGGCCACTGTCCTGGAATGCTTCAGAAGAATGTTGTTGCTTACAGTCCAAGTGCAAGTTCAGGCATTTAAAGTGATATTTTAAGAAGGTGGTCATTTCACAGATGATTTGAACACCTGAGGGAAAGCAGGCAGCATTTTAACTTAGGTTAAAGTCATTTTGAATATGTTAAATAGGTGGATAAGTAGAGCAAATTGCTGCTTCTGGAGATGTTGGGTGTGCACTGGGTTGGTAGCAATGTGACCCGTAGCTTTTAATTTATTAAAGTAATTTTAATTCTGCATAGCTCTTTTATGCTTAGTCTCCCACACACTTGATAAGTGCTTTGCAAAAAGCCATAGCTTCCCACACAGGTCTCAGATGTCCTTGGTGGCATAGATGCTAGATACATTTTCACAACTGATAAGCAAACATTCATGTTTAGAGATCTTAAGGGACCATAATGCGGGTCTGACTCAGCTTCCTCCATAGCCAAAGTTGTGGAATGTCACTAAGGGAAGAGACTTGTCAAGCCCACAGAGGCCTTTTGGGTGAGCTAGGGTCAGTCTTCTTGACAGGCATCTAATCCTCACTTAGACTCCCAGGGACGAATCCACCACAGGCATAGGTATTTTGTTCCTGTTTAAAACATGCACTTAGTTTTGCTTTCTTTGCGATAGGTTTGTATTGTTGATTCATGCTAATGACATGATCCACCCCAACCTTGTTGCTGCCACGCCAATCACTCCTCCACCCCCATTCCGTATTTTGTGTGTTGGATTTATCTTTCTTAAGTGTAGTAACTTACATTTGCCTTTGTTGAATTTAATTCTCGTCTGTAGGCCAGTTCCCCCAATTTACTAAGATCCCTTTGAATTTTCGTTCTGTCCTCCAAAGTGTTTGCACACATCTGTGTGCCTCCAGCTTCGTGTCATCTTCACACTTGACCACTATGGTCTCTATGCCAACGGGCACATCATTATACGGATGTGAAACAATACTGGACGCAGAACAGATCCCTGTGGAGCCCACTTGAGCTCCGTCCCGCCAGTCAGACATTATTCCATTTGCAGTTGCTCTGTTTGGGGTGGTTTAACCGGATGTGTATCCACTCTATGGCAGTTCTACTGAGCCCACATTTCTTCAGCTTATTTATGAGACTATTGTAAATGGGACAGTGTGAGAAGCCTTGCTGAAGTCCAGGTATATTATGTCCACTACATTCCCTGAGCCATCACGTCAGTTACCCTGCCAAATGAAGAGATGAGTCTGGTTTGCTGGCTGCTAATGGCCACTCTTTCATCTTTGTTTTGTGTTTAGATGGATCCTGAGTATCGTGTGAGAAAGTTCTTGGCTCTGCTAAAAGAAGAAGGGGCGTAAGTATGGTAATATTTTAAGGGCTGATCCAAGACCCAGTTCTGCTCTCAGATGCAGGGTGCTGTCCTCACTCTCTTTCTCCATGTGTCCCCTCTCGCCGGGCATGCACAATGTCAGAGTACCTGAAAGCAGTATTGGGGTCTTGGGGTTTGAGCTTTCACATTCCATTTTGAATTCTAGTGTCGTTCTGTCCCTCAATGACTCTCCAAAGCTGTTAGGGCCCCAAAATAGCTTTAACTTCATGGCCTTTCTTGAATGTCTTGCTGTAGGCTTTAAAATTGTGCCTGATGGATCTGCTGTCTCTGACTAGACTAAAGGAGGAGTGGCGCCACTGTAGGTAATGGAGCTGTGACATCAAGACTGGGCCATTTGCCCGTAGGCTCTGTTTGCTTTTCTGTTTGTTCTGCTTGCGCAGGGCCCAGTCCTGCACCTGTTGGAGTAACTGGACCTAGAGTGAGGCCCACAGTGGCAGCATTAGCTCACAGAAACCATCTCTACAATGCATGCACTATCATCTCTGGGGTGGGAGGTTGCAGTTTGCAGGTGTGTCTGTCTTAGAGAGACACGCTTTGTGGTGACTGTGGTCTATTTTTCAGTAGTGGGCTCAACAGAAGGGAAATGGACTAAATGCTGGAGAAGTGACCAAGGTGAAGAAGACACTGGGGTCGTTGTTCTTCTGTTCAACACACTGGATGAAGTGAAATGCTCATCTGCCTTCAACATCCCACTTGGAATTTGCATGTTTAGCAAAATAAAATATCCCTTCTTTGGTCTTAAATATTCTGGTGTCTTGTGGAATGGTCAGTCTCCTTTAGAAATACCTTGCTTCTGTTTCTGTGCAGGCCAAAATACATTCTCACTCAGTTTATCATGGAGGGACACGTCCAATGAATTTTGAAGCTTACACTTACGCCTAGCTTTAAAATGAATACCACATGACAACTTTTTTGTAGAAATGTTCTACTTGCAACTTACCATGCTGCAGTCTGCGGGTGTATTGCAGTGTGTTTGTGACGTTGCTGTGATTGTGAATGCTTTCCTGTCATATGCTGCAGTGGAAATCGTTGTTGAGCCTCTGATGGAACTTCTTAGTTGTACCCGAGAGGATGTTCCATGTTTCAGCCAGACTGACAGCCAGAACTAGCATTTGTGAGAATTCCCACCAGGAAGCATTGTCCTCACTGCCTTTGGCAGCACAGTTCTGTCATGGAGTGGCTACAGCCCACTCCGTTGGTGACCCAGCAATGACTGCAGCTGCCAGTGAATGGCATTGTTCAGAGCTGGGCTCCTGCCCTGGCTAGGCATGCACACAACAATCATTGCTGTAAAGCTTTGAAGAAATTTTTGAATTTTCTCACTCAATCATCTTTAAACTCATGATGTCACTTGAGAACCTAAATTTTATTAAAAGCCAGTGTGTGTGGTACTGAAGCTGGAACTGGCATTAACCAATGTAAATATATCACCTGGCTTTCTTGGTGAGCTGTTGAGGGTGGGAGAAATGATCTTTCCTTTCACCCTGTGAAAGTTATGTTTCCAAGTTCTTTTTTCTGAGTTCTCCAGGTTCTGCAGGGTACCTTGTGTTGCCAGGGGAGGTTCAGTTTCCATTCTTGCATTGTGGTAAAGCAATGTATCAAACTTTGGCTGCATAGCACCTGCATGATAAGCTTTCAGTGATAACTGAGTGAGAATTCTATTCCTTCGTTAATGAGCTCTGCCCATATAGTAACAAAGTGCATGGAGCATGCTGCTGTATTTTTCCCACCCAGGGTGAGGTATACAGTCAAAGCCACCTACAGCAACATATAACCAGTGTGGCTTCACTAGCTGCCTAGGCATAGTGCCACAGGCTAGCAACTCAGACACCCTGTGGGGTTTTGGAGCAACTTCCTTCTCTGTGAATGTCCTTTGGCCCATGGTTGATGGCAAACCATACTCTAGACCTTGCTGTGTACTTGACCTTGGTCCTGTGTTCTAGCCATGTACTGTACCTCCTTGGTTTTTTTATTCTTTTGTTCAGTGCTGCTGTATTGTGATTTTGACTGTCCCATCAGCCAGTATGCACCCTCCCGTATTTGGGTATGATCTTGCAATTTTTGGTTGTCCCCTTCTACCCCACCCTTCAATCCTAGCGAAAGCAGCAGCCAATGTATTAATTTATATCTCAGATTAAATGATGTAAACATTTTATTGGTTTTTTTCAAAGATATATTGAGAAACAAATATTATATGGTTTAAATGTAGATTATGGATGCAATAAAAGGCATATACTTGGAATGAATTAGGAGGCTGAATTATCCTTGGGAGCGGGATGTGGATGGTGGGAATGGGTACATATTGAGAGCTGGATATACTAGCTGCGTTCAGGCCTCAAACTGCTGCTTTGGAGGTCTAAGATACAGCAATGGCGATGGTTGGAAATAACGCACAGGTTCTTGCAGCAGGTGGTGTGCCAGTTACAGAGAATGGTAGAATGGATTTTATGTGCAAAGAGAAAAATCGATCAAGGCCAAGATTTCCACCAATGAATATCTTGGTGCCCAACTTGAGACATGATGAAGGGTCTTGATCTTTAGAAGCCTGGGGACAACTCCTTGGAGCATCCTAGCCCCTTAAGAGTCACACTTTAGAAAATCCTGGTTGAAGTCATTAACTCTGGCTCTGAGTTTGCAGGAAATGTTACCGGATTGAGTTTTAACTTTAAAGCTACATGGGACTAAGCTAGCAGGAAATGCCCTTCACTAATGTAGTGCTGCTCTGAAGCGCAGACACACAAACGATATATACAGTGGTCACGGATGGCAGAACACGGAACAATGGTCTCAAGTTGCGGTTGGAAAGGTGCAGGTTGAACATTAGGAAAAACTTTTTCACTAGGAGGGTGGTGAAGCATTGGAATGGTCTGCCCAGGGAAGTAATGGAGCCTCCATGCCTGGAGGTGTTTAAGTCTCGCCTCGACAAAGCCCTGGCAGGGCTGATCTGATGGGTTTGGTCCTGCTTAGAGCAGGGGGCTGGACTTGATGCCTTTTTAGATCTCTTCCAGCTCTATTGTTCTATGATATAAGCCTAGGCCTAGTGGGACCCAAGTCCCAGAACCTTGGGCTTGAACTTCTACAGTGTATTTTAAACCTAGGGTAAGGACTTTCTGACCCTTGCTCAAACTTAGGGCTGTGGCTGCCCCACCCCAGTGCATAGACCCAACCCCAGAATGCCAGTGCCGACATGTCAGCCGTATTTACACAAGGCACTGTGGAAAAGCTCTGCTCTGGATGCAGGGATGAGGCTTTCCTGGGCACCTGGGAGGAAGTTTTTGGGTTAGTGCCCACTCCCTGCTCTCACAGTGCACAATGCCTGGGCCCTGTTGTATGTACAGCCCCACGGAGGGCAGGTGGGGTCCAGGGGCAAGGGTCAGGACCAAGTAGCTGCCCTGCAGGAAATGGGAGCAGCACAGCTTGTGGCTCAGCACCGTGGGAAGTAGCATAACCCTCAGCGTCCCAGAAGCCGCTGCCCACCTGGGCAAGCTCTGGGCATAGCAGTGAAGAGAAGCTGGCGCATGGAAGGCTGCAGCCAGGGTTTGGGACTGGCCATCCTGACAGTTCATACTGCCCAAGCACGTATAGTTCCCAGGAAGTGGTTGAGCAGAGAAGGGACCAAGCTCTGCTGCACCTCCTTCCAACAAGGCAGCCATTTAGTCCCTGTTCTGCTCTCATGTCCCTGGAGCTGTCCCCAGGGCTGTGTGTGCAGAGGTGCCCAGTCAGTATGCTCCAGAATCTGGCTGTGCTCTTGTGATCAGGGAGCAATTCCTTGCACAAAGTATTGTGGCAGACTGCTGCCTGGGAGCTACAGGAACCTGCAAGGCAGCTCTATTTGGGAACAGTACACTGAGCAGGTCTGGGCCAAGGACGTCCCAAAACACACGGTAAAACTCCACTGTCAGCCCGTCCACGCCCTGGGATTTGCTGGTGGGCATGAGACGGAGGGCTTCCGAGAACTCGGCTAGAGTGAGAGAGCGCTCCAGCCAGTCCCGGTCACCTGTGCTGACCGAAGGGAGTTGGTCCCAGAGCACTCTTCAGGCATCAGCGTTGGTTGGATCCGGGGAGAAAAGGGAGGCGTAGAAGGCGGGGGCCCTCTTGCGCATCTCCACCAGATCTGTAAGAGGGGGGCCATCCTCTGCAAGCAGGCAGAGGATGTGTCCCTTGACACCCCTCTTTTTGTCCAGGGCGTAGAAGAAGCGGGAGTCACGATCCATCTCCTGAAGGAGCTGGATGCGCGACCTCACAAAAGCCCCCTGCACCCGAAGACCATCGAGGGCCCGGAGCTCGTCCTTCTTCCAGTACATGCTGCAGAAAGATGGATCCCTGGGGCTGGTGGTGAGATGCCTCTCCAGCTCAAGAACCTCCTGCTCCAGGTGCCCTATCAACGCATCCCGCCCCCGGCTGGCCCCCCCAGGTATAGTCGCAGCAGAAGAGCCGCGCACGCACCTTTCCCAGATCCCACCACCACCATGCCGAGGAAAAGGCACGCTGTTGCCCACTCCAGGCCAGTCAGAACTCCCAGAAGGATGCTACGAAGTCCATGTCCTCCAACAGACTATTGTAGAAATGCCAATAGGCTGACCCCCCCTTCTCTGGTGAGAGGGAAGCCTTCACAGCTGCTAAATGGTAGTCGGAGAAAGGGGCCAGATGCACACTGGAGGAGTGGGCTTGTGAGAGATGTTGGCAGGAGATGTAAATGCAGTCAAACGGGGAATGTATTGCCACTTGGCCCATTACCTGGACATACGTGAAGATAGCGTCCTCGTCTGGGTGGTGGCTGCGCCAGACATTCACTAGGGAGTGATGGTTGATAAGCTCCCCGAGGACATCCGCAGCAGCCTGGCACTTCTCAGCCCCCATACGGTCCCGCACTTCGAGGGTGCAATTGAAATCCCTGCTGAGGACCAGGCACGCGCGCGGATCGATAGCATCGAAGGCCACTGCCCACTGAAAGAAAGATGTCCTCTCCAGGCCAGATGTCGGGGCATAGACATTAATGCAATGGAGGGGGAGCCCCCCCACCCAAACCCAGAGATGCAGCAGGTGGCCCGGCATAACCTCGACGTTCCCCAGCACTTTGGGCT
Source organism: Carettochelys insculpta (assembly GCF_033958435.1). Classification (NCBI taxonomy): domain Eukaryota; kingdom Metazoa; phylum Chordata; order Testudines; family Carettochelyidae; genus Carettochelys; species Carettochelys insculpta. Next base: position 15,999,691 of record NC_134164.1, read on the forward strand.
GCAGGTCTGGGAAGAACAGGGTCACCACCCCGACCTGATGGGCCAAGAGGTGGCTAAAATAGACCCCGTCTCCCCACTCCAGCCACCAGCTGGCTTTGGCAGCTGGAGTAGTGAGAGTCTCCTGAAGGAAGGTGACCGAGTACCCCCCCTTAGAGGAGAGAGAGCACCCAGCACCTGCAGAGACCCAACCTGCAGCCCCTGGTGTTCAAAGTGCCTATGATGAGCGGCGGTATGAGGAGGGCTGGGGAGGATCCTCGCTGGAGGGAACACCAATGGCCCCCATGGGGCCCCGCAGCAAACCGTGACTGACGCCGAAGGTAAGTAAGGCATCTCGGAAGCTGCGGACCCGCTGGTAGGCAGTGGTGCTCCTCCTCTGCGTCCCTTTGCCCTCTTTCAGGAGGGCTTTCACCGTCTCCAGGACAAGGTGGAAGTCTCCCCAGCACTGAAAGGTGAGAGTTACCTTATTCTTGGAGCCGCGAATGTCCTCCAAGAACTAGTGCATCTCTCCCCACAGCACATCGGGTGTCCAAGCGTCAGGGTCCTGAGTTACCCATCAGCCGGCCATCCTCGCGGGCCCCACGGCTGACAGGGAAAATTGGGCGGGGGCTGGGTCCCTGCCACAGGAGAGTAGCCCTGGAAGTGCTGGGAGAGGGCGAAAGAATGACGCCTCCCAAGGAATCACGGCCTCGGGGGCAGTTAGAAACAAATGAGGATCAGGGAGAGGAGCAGGGACAATAGAGGTGGGAGTGGTGGTCATGTGAGGGACAGGGGTAACGAAAGTATCAGGGGAAGGGAGAGGAGGAGGAGGGGGTTCAGGTTCCAGGGTAGGGCATTCCCCAGAAGGGGAACAGGGGCAGGGGTGGGAGCGGGATGAGTGACGGGGGGGCGCTGAAGTGGGACTAGGAGCATGGACACAGGGTTTCAGGAGAGGGGGCTTTGTCAGGGGGTGAAAGGTGGGGAAGATCAAAGGTAGGGTGCTGGTGCGCCCAATTCCAGGCACCGATGGGGTAACGGGGGGAGCATCAAAATTGTCAGTGCTGGGGGAAGCAGGGAACGGGAAAAAGATCAAACCCGTCCAGGGGTTCAATAGCCACAGCTGGGAGACCAGTCCCAGCCGGGCAGGTGGTCGCATTCTGGAACATCCCAGGATCGATTGGGGGGACAGTTGGGGGGGTCATTGGTGGCTAAGGGGAGAGAGGATGAGGGGGGCGGCTGACCCACAGGCCTTTAGTAATAGGTTGCCCACATCTGAGGTGGCTGGGGTCACATCTAAGGCCTCTACCTCCTGCAAGAGGAGGGTGAGACCAATGGCCACCTCTTTCAGGTGCACCTCAACGGAATAAAGTTGGAAGTGGGCGTGGGCTCAGGGTCGGCCATATTTGCCCCGCTGGGCTCGGGCTCCAGGGCAGGAGGAATGGCGTCCCACACCGCTGCCATGGCAACCTCAGTCACCCCCAGCTAATGATCAATGGCCGGGGGTCCAGCAGAGGGAGCGGGGCTGGCGGCTCTCTTAAGCACCTTGCGTGGCATGTCCACCCCGTCCTCTGACAGGGTGGAGGGCCGGGCGCACGTACTTCGTTTTTTTTTTAGTTTTCCCTAGCACTCAGTCCTCCAAAAAGGCGGGCTGGGCAGCGGAGGGGGAAGGGCGAGAGGATGAGGGCAGCGAGGAGAGGAGGAAGGAAAAAGAGGGCAGGACACCGAGGGAAGGGAGTGACCTGCCCTGGGGTGGGCCCTGCCAGAGTCCCATCGCTGGCCCTGCCTCTCTATCCTTCCCAGGCCCAGCTTGAGTGCCCGCTTGGGTGTTGGCGCCTGCTGCTTCTTGTTCCTCCCATGCCTGGGCATCCTCCAATGCTCAAGTGGTGGTGGTGGTATCCTCCACAGCAGGAGGAGGAGGGGAAGTCCCAGGGCTCGGCGTGATAGGGGCACCAGCAGTGGCGTGGCTGGCCCCCTCCTGGGTGTTGGGGGTCCCGGGTGCCTCCCTGTGCCAGGCTGGGGGCAGTCCCTCCAGGCGTGCCCCACTGCCTGGCACAGGAAGCACTGGGCCTCCCCCAAGGTGTAGGACACCTGCTACTGGGCCCCTCGATGAGGCACCAGTATAGTCCCCTCCTGGGCAACCCCGCCCTATGCCGCCAGCAGTGGCAGTTGGATATGCGCCTGTTGGCAGAAGGAGAGCATGTGGCTGATGGTGGGGTCCTTGCAGCCTCGAGGGAGGGGACTCAGGATTGACAAGGGCCAGGCCAGGGAGGTGAGGAAAGGCAGCAGGGTGGAACTGGGGAGGAAGGGAGGGAGAGGAGAGACCACCACCCACGTGCCCAGGTCTTTGAGGGGCTCGAGGGGCATGAGGACACCCCGACCTCCAAGCCCCCCTCCACTGCCTCTTGGGCAGCGGCCTCCAACGCCAGGAAGAAAACGATCTTTCTGAACACGCGGGAGGCCACCACCCCGGCCGTGGGCCCCACCACCCGTGTCAACGCCAGCACCTAGGTCTCCACCTGGGGTGAGGTAGACACCATGAGGCAACGGACCCCGTGCCTCCTGGGGAGGATGGGGAAGGGGCTGCGACCGTTGGCAATGGTGTTTCCAGTGGAGGCGGAAGGAGTAGGGTGCGAGGCGGCTGCTGTCTGGGTGTATGTCCTGGGGGCCGGGGAGTTGGAGTCCCCAGGATTGGTGGAGGAAGCAGGGGGGTGGGAAGGAGGGGGAGCTGCAGCAGGTGTTTCTTCAGCGGAGGCGGTAGTCTCTGCCACACAGGTTTGGCCTTGCAGGCGGGGCTTTTGCCCCGCTTGGTCCCCTGGCCCATGGGTCCAGGGCAGAGTCAGCAGAGGATGCCGCCACAGCGGGGACAGCAGGAGCCCGCGCCCTTGGCCACCACAGAGGTAAAGTTTCCAGCATTCTCGGATGGGTCGGCTGCCACCGTGGAGGTGGGAGGTAACAAGGGAGGTGTCAGCAGATGACCCCCCCCGTTGGCTGTAGAAGCTGTGGCAGGGGGCACAGGAACAGGTGGCGTAATGGGGGAATTCTTAAAGGCAGGGGAGGGGAGGAGAGGAGAAGGGAAAGAGGTGGCTGCCCCTACCCTACCGGGTGGGCTGAAGACCCGCTCACGCAGAGGTGGGGCAGGAGGAGTGAGGGAGAAGAGAACACAAGAGAAGCCACAACCCCCGGCACAAGATGGTGGACAGCTCCTGCTACTGCACTTGGGTGTGGGGGGGACTCAATACATGTACGGGTGGGGAGGTGAGTGGAGGAAGGGGAGGGGGCTCAGGCGCCTCACAAACAAAGGAGGCGGGAGGGCTCCTGGGCACAAGAGAGGAGAAGATGAGGGAAGAGAAGGGGGGTAGCAGAGCTAACGGGGGGAAGGGGGGTGTAGGGATGAGTGCGCCCACAGGCGCCTGACGGGTGCACTCAACGTAGATGTGCGCCAGGGTCTCCCTCATGCCACAAAAAGAACAAGTGTCCGTGACAGGAGTGAACCATGCCAAGTACACGCCTGTGCTCACCCCCCGCCCCCCCCCGGGGAGGATCCTCCAACCAATGTCCCCAGCAGGCTGCCGGACTAGGGTGGAATAAAGGCTAGCCCACCTGGGGTTCCCCACCCCCCCAAAGGTGGTAGAAGGTCCTGCCACTTGTGGTCGGGGCGGGACACGAGGGTGGGGAAATGGAGCATGTGAAGCACAAGCAAGTACAGATGACATCTTGGTGTGATACGGAAAGGGACCAGCTGCCAGGTGTGCAGCTGGCTGGGGTGGGGAGGGGAAGGCAGGTGGGGAGGCTCACGAAGCCAGGGGCCCACAGAGAGATCCAGAGGGCCAAGAGTGAGAGGGTGGGTGGGGTGCACTCTCTCGCAGGACCTGGCCGAGGTAGATGTGAGCAGTAGGCGGCAAGGCAGCCTTCACCTCCTCGAGTACGCGCCAGGGGGAGCGTAGGGTGGAGAGCCCCATGCACCGGGTGAGCACTGGGGTCTTGGTCCACTCTCCCTGGTCATAGTTGAGGAGGTCTCTGACCCTGGTGCTTCCACCCAGGACCCATCTCGGGCACGCTGCAGGGGACGCCACCGCCTGTACACAGAGATAGGGGTTGTGTAGCAGGGGCTCCCCGAGGAGGTGTTCCACCATGGTGCCCCCTAAAGACCCAGAGACCAAGAGCAGCCCTCAGGTGCAGGGAAGGTCCTGGTGCAAGGCTGGCAGCTTCGCGAGGCCTTGCGGAGGGGCTCTCAAGGACAAATAAAGGAGCTGCTGCTCATTTCAGAGCCCTCGGAAGCAACAGAGCAAAGCGTGCACCAGCGAGCTCCACGCCGGACTATCTGCACTGTTGGTGTTAAGGAGTCCCTGCAGGACCTAGAGGCAGAAGACATGGACCCGAGTGTGTAGGCAGGTTAGGCCTTGTCTCCCCTCCTCTCGGGGGCGATGGAGAACCCCTGCAGGGACCCAGTGCAGTCCCGGCCAGAAGAACTCCAGAACTAGCTTCTGGAGGTTGGCTAGGAACACTGGGGGTGGGACCAAGGTGTTGAGATGGTGCCAGAGCATGGACAGGTCCAGTTGGTTGAGCACCAGTGCCCTCCCACGCCGGGAGAGACAGTGGAGCAGCCCCGCCCACCTCCGCAGCCACTCGGCCGCCCTGCCCTCTCAGCCCTGCCAATTTTCCGGCAGGGTGGGATGCGCGGCAGATAGAAAGATGTCGAGATAGGGCAGCAGACCCGTGCTCCACCGAATGGCCTGAAGCGTGTGTGGGAAGCGGCCCACCTGCCATTCAGCCCCGACCACCAAGCCAGAGCGCTTGACCCAGTTGACCTGGGCGGAGGAGGCTGCTGATAGACGGCTTTGGAAGCCTCCAGCCGCACCAGGTCGCCCCGGTCCTGGACCACGAAGAGTACATTGTTGGTGTATGCAGACAGGACCAGCTGGAGCTCTGACTCCCGAAGCACTGACCCCATCAACCTTTGACAAAGGAGATGGAGGAAGGGTTTGATGGCCAGAGCATAGACCTGGCCTGACAGCAGGCAGCCTTGACGAACTCCTCTCCCAAAGCTGAACAGAGCAGTCAGGGTCCAGCTGAGTTTGACCAAACACTCTGAGGCAGCGTACAGCCCCCAGAGAAACCTGACAAAGTGGGCCCCGAAGCCGAAGGCCTGCAAAGTGCCCAGGAGAAACTCATGATCCACCTTGTCGAATGCCTTCTCCTGGTCCAAGGACAGGCAGGCAAATGACAGACCATCCCTACACCTGAGCTCGAGGAGCTCTGTCACCGAATGGCGATTATCAAAGATGGTACGGCCTGGGACAGTGTAGGTCTAGTCAGGGTGGACCAAGTCCTTCAGCAGACTCCAAGCGGAGGGAGATGGCTTTGGCGATAATCCTGTAGTCCGTGCTGAGGAGTGAGATGGGACACCAGTTCCTGAGATTGCGGAGGTCCCCCTTTTGGGGCAGCGCTCGCCTGCAAGAGAAAGGGAGGACCCCACTTTGTAAGGACTTGGCCCAGACACTGACCAGGTCTGGGCCAACGAAGTCCCAAAACACACGGTAGAACTCCACAGTCAGCGCGTCCGTGCCCGGGGATTTGTTGCTGGGCATGAAATGGAGGGCTTCCGAAAACTCGGCTAGTCCCGAGTTGCCCGCGCTGACTGAAGGGCATTGGTCCCAGAGCATTCTGCAGGTGTCGGTGTCAGTCAGATCTAGGGAGAAAAGGGAGGTGTTGAAGGCACGGGCCCTCTCGCGCATCTCCACCAGATCTATAAGAGGGGTGCCAGCCTCTGCAAGCAAGCAGAGGATAGGTTTTTTGGCACCCCTCTTTTTGTCCAGGGCGTAGAAGAAGCAGGGGCCGCGATCCATCTCCCGAACGAGCTGGATACGCGACCTCACAAAGGCCCCCCCATGCCTGAAGGTCATAAAGGGCCTGGAGCTCATCCCGCTTCTCTTGGTACATGCTGCAGAGGGATGGATCCCCAGGGCTGGCAGCAGGATGCCTCTCCAGCTCAAGAACCTCCCGCTCCACCTGACCTACCAACGCATCCCACCGCCAGCTGGCCCCCTGGGTGTAGTTGCAGAAGAGCCGCATGCGTACCTTTCCCAGATCCCATCACTACTGCGCTGAGGGAATGGCGTGCCGGTGCCTGCACCAGGCCAGCCAGAGCTCCTGGAAGGATGCCACAAAGCCCACGTCCTAGAGCATGCTGCTGTTAAAGTGCCAATAGGCCGACCCCCACTCCCCTGGCAAAAGAGAAGCCTTTATGGCCACCAAATGGTGGTCCAAGAAAGGGCTGGCCGCATGCTGGAGGAGTGGGCTTGCGAGAGATGTTGATGAGAAACGTAGTTGCGGTCCAACTGGGAGCATACAGATTTTTGGCCCACCACCCGTACGTAGGTAAAGACGGTGTCCTCAGCCGGGTGGTGGCTGTGTCAGACATCCACCAGGGAGCAATGGTTGATAAGCTCCCTGAGATTGTCTACAATGGCCTGGCACTGCTTGGTCCCCATACGGTCCCGCTCCTCGAGGGTGCAGTTGAAATCCCCACTGAGGACCAGGCACTTGTGAGGATCAATGGAGTCGAGGAAGGCCGCCGCCTGCTGAAAGAAGGATGTTCTCTCTGGGCCAGATGTCAGGGCGTAGATGTTAACAAGGTGGAGGGGGAGCCCCTCCACCTGAACCCAGAGATACAGCAGGTGGCCCGGCACAACCTCGATGCTCCCCAGCACCTTGGGCTGCAGGTCTGGGGAGAACAGGGTCACTACCTCAGCCCAATGGGCTGAGAGGTGGCTAAAGTAGACCCCCTCTTCCCACTCCAGCTGCCAGCTGGCTTCGGTGGCTGGAGTAGTGTGGGTCTCCTGGAGAAAGGTGATCAAGTCATTCCCCCACCCCCCGCCCCTTGGAGGAAGGAGAGCACCCGGCACCTGCGGAGACTTGACCTGCAGTCCCTGGTGTTCGGAGCAGCAAAGATGATCGGTGGCATGTGGAGGGCTGGGGAGGATCCTCGCCAGAGGGAGCACCGATGGTCCCCATAGGGCCGCACAGCAAACCGTGGCTGACGCCGAAAGTGATCAAGGCGTCATGAAAGCTGCAGGCCCACTGATAGGCTGTAGTGCCCCTCCTCCCAGTCCCCTTGCCCTCTTTCAGGAGGGCCCCCACAGTCTCCAGAACAAGATGGAAGTTTCCTCAGCACTGGAGTGTGAGCGCTACCTTGTTCTTGGAGCCACGAGTGCCTTCCAAGAAGCAGCGCATCTCATCCCCCAGCACGTGGGGTGCCGGGGTCTCAGGGTCCTGAGTACCCATTGGCCACGTGTCCTTGTGGGCCCTGTGGCCAACAGGGAAGGTCGGGCAGGGGCTTTGCCACAGAAAGAGATGGGGTGGCGGAGGGAGAGCAGCCCCAGAAGTGCTGGGAGAGGGCGAAGAAAACAGGGCCTCCCAAGGGATGGCGGCCTCAGGGCCAGTTATGAACAGATGGGCATCAGGGAGGGGAGTGGGAAGGAAAGGTATGGGAACAGGGTTAATGAAAGTGTCTGGGGAGGGGAAGGGAGAAGGGGAGGAGGAGGAGGAGGAGGATGATGACAATCAGGAGAGGGAAGGGGTGCAGGGTCCAGGGCAGGACATTCACCGGCAGAGGGCATGGGGCGGGGGCGGAGCAAGGGGTGGGAGTGGGAGTGGGAGGGGGGACAAAGGAGGTGTCAGGAGGGAGGCCGTTTTCAGGTGGTGAAGCGGGGGGAATTAAAGGGGAGGTGCCAGCGTAGTCAATCGCAGGCACCGATGGGGTAAGTGGGCCAACTCCAAGGGTTGCAATATCAAGGGAAACGGGGTATAGGGAGAGGTTGAACCCACCTGGGGCATCCGGGGGCTCATTGGCCACAGTTGGCAGACTAGCCCGGCCAGGCTGACAGTCACACCCCGTGACGTCCTGGGGCGGAAAGGGGTGATGGCTGACGGGTCGATGGTGGTCGGGTGGAGATGAGGGGAGTGGCTGGGTGTGGGCAACCGGCCCCCAGGCTTTCAGCAGCAGGCCGTCCACATCGGAGGTGGCCGGGGTCAGACCTAAGGCTTCGACCTCCTGTGAGAGGAGGGCGAGGCCAATGCCTGCCGCCTCCGGGCGCTCCTTGACGGTGGTCTGGGCAGTGGCTGGAGCGGAGTTGGAAGAGGGCGCGGGCTCAGGGTCAACTACTTTTGCCTTGCTGGGCTCAGGCTCTGGGGCAGGAGGAACAACGTCCCCCACCGCTGCGGCCTCAGCCACCTCCAGCTGACTGTGAATGGCCGGGGGTCCAGCAGGGGGATTGAGGCTGGCAACTCTCGAGTGCTTTGTGCGGTATGTACACCCCGTCCTCCAACAGGGTGGAGGGCCGGGCGCACGTGCGTGGCCTCTCTTTTCATTTCCCCCTCACCAATACCCAGTTCTTCGAAGAGGTAGGCTGGGCAGCGGAGGGGGAAGGGCCAGGGGACGAGGGCAGCGAGGAGAGGGGGGAAGGAAAAAGAGGGCAGGACAGCGAGGGAAGGGAGCGACCTGTCCCGTTGCTGGCCCTGCCTCCCTCTCCTCCCCAGGCCTGGCTTGAGTGCCCGCTCGGGCATTGGCGCCTGCTGCTTCCTGCTCCACCCGCGCCTGGGTGTCCTCCACCGCCCGAGCGGCGGTGGTATTCTCCCGAGCGGGAGGAGGAAGGGCGGTCCCAGGGCTCACTGCGATAGCGGTGTCACCGGTCACGTGGCTGGCACCCTCCGCGTGGCAGGGATCCCGGGCTCCTCCCTGTGCCGGGCCAGGGGCCAGTCCCTCCAGACATGCCCTGCCACAGGAAGCAGCGGTCCTCCCCCAAGGTGTAGTACACCCAGTACTGGGTCGCTTGATGAGGCACCAGTATAGTCCCCTCCTGGGTGACCCCCACCCTGTGCCACCACTGGCGGCAGTTGCATCTATGCTTGCTGGTGGAAGGAGGGCACGTGGCGGAGGGCGGGTCCTTGCATCCTCAAGGGAGGGCACTCAGGCCCGACAAGGGCCGGCCCAGGGCAGCAAGGAAAGGCAGCCGGGCGGAGTTGGGGAGGAAGGGAGGGACGGAGGCATGTGGACACCCCCGACCACCAAGACCCTCTCCACCGCCTCCTGGGCTGCGGCCGCCGACGCCAGGAAGAAGACGATCTTCCCGAATATACGAGTGGCCACCACCACGGCTTTGGGCCCTACCACCCGCGCCAACGCCCGCACGTAGGTCTCCACGTGGGGCGAGGCCAACACCATGAGCTAATGAACCCTGTGCCTCCTGGTGAGGGCAGGGAAGGGGCCGCAGCCATCGGGGATGGTATTCCAGGCGGAGGCAGAAGGAGCAGGGTGCAAGGCGGCTGCTGCCCGTGCGTATGACCTGGGGCCAGGGAGTCGGGGCCCCCAGGATCAGTGGAGGGAGCAGGGGGGGCGGGAAGGAGATGGAGCTGTGGTAGGTGTATCCGCAGCAGGGGCAGTGGTCCCCGCCACAGGCGGTTTGGTCTTCTGGGTGGGGCTTTTGCCCTTCCTAGTCCCCTGGCCTTTCCTGCCCCTCTGGGGAAGTGGGTTTGGAGCCCGGGGCAGCAGGAGCCCTGGAGCCTACGCCCGCACCCTCCTCCGCCGCAGGGGAGGAATTCCTGGTGGCCTTGGATGGGTTGGCCACTGTTGCAGAGGTGGGAGGGGAACAGGGGAGAGGGGGGCATCACCAGATGACCCCCCAGTGGACACAGAGGCCATGGTGAGGGGTGCAAGGACAAGGGAATGGATGGCAGGTGGGGTCCTTTAAGAAAAGGAAGTCGCTACCCCTCCCCCACCAGCCAGGGCGAGGACCCGGTCAGGCAGGGGTGGGGCGGGGCGGGAGGAAGGCAAAGGGGAAGGAAACACAAGAAAGGCCACAATTCCCGGCACCAGCCGGGGGAGGGCTCCTGCTACTGCAGTGGGGTGTAGGGTGGGGAGGTGAGTGCGAGGAAGGGGAGGGGCTCAGGCGCCTCGCAAACGAAGGAGGGGGAGGGCTCATGGGCATAGAAAGAGGGAAGAGAAGGGGAGGGGAGGGTGGCAGGGCCAACCAGAAGGGGGGCGGAAAGGGATAGATCGGCCCACGGGCGCCTGAGGGGTGGGCCCACGGCAGCTGCTGCAGAGCCTCACGAAGCAGGGGGAGGAGAAAGGGGCAGATGGTGGTGGGGCCCTGGTGGAAAGGGCCCCCGTGGCAGCCAGGTGTGTGGGGGGGCAGTAAAGGAGGCAGTGGTGGGGGAGGGACACACCGTAACACCCCACGCACACAGCCACCCTCCTGGAGCCCCAGTGGAGAGGGGCCCCACCCATACTCACCCCCTCAAACAAACACAGCAGGCTGCGGAGGGAAGCGCAGCCGCTGCCTAAGACACCCCCTCACCTCCTCTGAAGCAGCGAGGATGCAGCAGCCACCAGGTGGAAAAAGGTGGGCCCAAGCAGGGAGCCAGAAGACCCACCCCCCAGAAGATGGAAAGAGGGGGGCGGGTACCTCCTCTCCTGCCACAAGGCAGGGTAGCAGGAGTCTCCCCCGGAGGTCCAGGAACTAGCTGGAAGGAGTGGAGTGGGGTGGGGTGGGGTGGGGGAGAAAGCCGTCTGCTCAGGGCAGGGAAGAAAATGGCCCAAAAAGGGGCCAGAAGCAGCCCCAAGGGAGGCCAGAACCAGCCAAAGGCTGTCCACCTCTAGCAGCCACCTCCCAACCCCAGGGTCCCTCCAAGTGGGCTCCCTGTGACAACCCCACAGCCTGTGAGACCAGGCTGCAGGAGCTCCCCAGGTGGCAGGGCAAGGCTCTCCCATCCCACGAGCAAACCCAATTAGGGCAGCAACAAAGGGTCCTGTGGCACCTTATCGACTAACAGAAAAGTTTTGAGCATGAGCTTTCGTGAGCACAGACTCACTTCTTCAGATGCTGGTCTTGGAAATCTGCGGGGCCAGGTGTAAATCGTTTCTGTTACAGAGCCAGACTAACACAGCTACCCCTCCAATTAGGGCAGGCAGCTGCGGGGGTGGTGGGAGTGGGGCTCATTAACAATTAGCCACAGCTGAGTCTGATCAGCACTCGTGGTCAGCTGAGGCCCTGCACTCCCTATAAAAGGCTCCCTGCCCAGTAGCAGGGGGAAGGTTTTGGAAGGTGCACCCCATGGAAGTGGTGGGTGAATTGGTCCCAGGGTGAGGTTGCTACTTTGGGGCAGGGGTGAAGGCCCTGCTATCTGGCTCTTGTCCTCTCAGGGACCCTGGGCTGGAGTCCAGGGTAGAGGGCAGGTCTGGACTCCCTCCACCCATTCCCAGAGGGTTACTGCACTGCAGTGGGTGTGGGCCTGCGAGGGGACTGGCTTTATTCTCCCCATTCTGGACTTGCCTATGATGAGGGTAGCTTGCTAAGTGGAGACACCTGCCTCTGGAAAGACCTGGGCAGATAAGAGTTCTGAGGCACAACAGAGCACCCCAGAAAGCACAGGGATCGATAGGGGAAATTGTCACAGTATCTTTGGCTCCATCTCCACTGAAAACCCTGCTAGTGCCTTGGTTGTGCACCTGCAACTTATTTTCAAAGACAACGGCCTAAGAGTGATCTGAACAGCTGCTATGAGCAAAGGGAGGTGTAGTTGCTATTTGCAATAGGATGCAAGAGGTTGCTGTACAGATTGTTGGCACAGAGAAAGTTGTCCTACAGAATTCTGGAATACATCTCTGAGACCTCCAGGAGTCATGCAACAGAATTCAGGCTTTATATCCCAGTTTAGCACAGGCTTGGCCCCTTCTGCCCTGCAGGGTCCTGGGACCCATTCAAGGTTAATGCAAGTGGCTCAAGCCTGCATGGACCTGCTCACTGGGGCCAGCCCTGCTGTTGGCTGCTTCTGCACACTCACTTTAGGGGAATTACTGCGTTCTGGCACATACTGCCTAGCAAAGCACGGAGGAACCAGGAGTGATATGAACTGGTGGGAGCTCTTTGATTTATGGCTACTGAATTAAACCAACACCTGTCCAGTGTGTGTGAGGAGGGGAACTTTCCCAAATTGATGTCATTATTTTAACTTATTTATCATAGATAAAGATGAATTAATCACTGTACTGAAAGCTGGTGGTTCTAACGGGACCAGATTACAGTCAATATGGACTCCCACAGCATAATCCCAACCAGTAATATATCAGTCTGGTGCTTGTGAAATTGACTGTAAGGAAAAAATATATAGATAGACAAATGCTAGTGAAAATTGGGAGTTTATTAGATTTCCCCAATGCAAAATTCTGCAATCAGAAAAGAGGATAGGTTGAGCTGAAAACTCAGCCTGGCTCAGTGGGGAGAAATGCAGGCAAGAATTACAACTAAAGATAAATAGAACAAGGGTAAATAACTTCTGATTTACATTGATTGCTGCTAAATGTGCAACACTGATGATAAAAGCTAAAGATAACCAGGAAGAATCCCTGGCTGGCAGAACAAAAGACAATAAAAGGGAATTTAATATATTAGCAACTAAAGAAATTCTATCAGTGGTGTGGGCCCAAGTCTAGAGAGATGGCAGAAAAGGCAGAAATGTACAATAAATATTCTATATTTGGAAAGAAACAGGATAATGTAGTCCCATCCCATGGGAATTAAGAAATACTTCCCATTCTATTACAGATTGACCCTGCATCCTTGGGACCTGACCAGTGCTGAATCAGAGAATTTGCCAAACAAAGGGAGGTCAATATTGCCTAGCACGTTACCAACACTTAGGCTACGTCTACACGTGTACGCTACATCGAAATAGCTTATTTCGATGAATAACATCTACACGTCCTCCAGGGCTGGTGCCGTTGACATTCAATGTCGACGTTGGGCAGCACCACATCGAAGTAGGCGCTGCGAGGGAACGTCTACACGCCAAAGTAGCACACATCGAAATAAGGGTGCCGGGAACAGCTGCAGACAGGGTCACAGGGCAGACTAGCGCTTTCGAGGCAACAGCTAGCCGCTCCCTTAAAGGGCCCCTCCCAGACACATGCAGCCTGCACAGCATGCGGTCTGCAGAGCCACAGGCATGCACACCTCAAGCGACGCAGTCACGGACCAGCAGCAGCAGCAGCAGCAGCCAGAGGTCCACCCAGCCGCCCCTGCAGGAGCAGTGCTCGCCCTGCTCAATGCCATGCAGGAGGCAGCTGATCATATCCTTGCCACAGAGGAGGAGCTGCCCACAGGGGAGGAGGAAGCAACCCCCAACCCTGCAGCACGCCCCCCCCCCGCCTCACACGCCGCCAGCTGTGGAGCTACCCCACCAGCACCGACTGGTGGGAGCGGCTGGTGCTCGGAGAGTGGGATGACGACCGCTGGCTCAGGAACTTTCGCATGAGCCGGCAGACATTTCTGGAGCTGTGCCAGTGGCTCACCCCCGCACTGAGGCACCAGGACACCGCCATGCGGCGTGCCCTCAGCGTGGAGAAACGGGTCGGCATCACTGTCTGGAAGCTGGCCACTCCAGACAGCTACCGATCCGTGGGCCAGCAGTTTGGCGTCGGCAAGGCCACCGTCGGGGCTGTCCTCATGGAGGTAAGAGGACCCACGGGGGGAGGGGGAGGCAGCCCTGGTAGGGGAGGGCCACACACACCCTGCACACCCCTCACTGGTGCTCTCCCATGTGCTTTCCCTGCAGGTCGTGCGCGCCATCAACGCCCTGCTCCTCCACAGGCTCGTGAGGCTGGGGGACCTGGATGCCGCCATCTCGGGCTTTGCCACCCTGGCCTTCTCCAATTGCTTTGGGGCTCTGGATGGGACCCACATCCCCATCCGCGCCCCAGAGCACAGTGGAGGACGCTACCTAAACCGGAAGGGCTACCACTCAGTAGTCTTCCAGGCCTTGGTGGACAGCCGGGGCCGCTTCCTGGACATTTATGTGGGCTGGCCTGGCAGCACCCACGGCGCCCAGGTATTCCGGAATTCGGGCCTGTGCCGCCGGCTGGAGGCGGGGACCTACATCCCCCAGCGGGAGATCCCTGTGGGGGACACCACCATGCCCCTCTGCGTCATCGCAGATGCAGCATACCCCCTCCGGCCCTGGCTCATGCACCCGTACATGGGCCACCTGTCAGCCAGCCAGAAGCGCTTCAACATGCGCCTGAACCACGTGCACCAGGTGGTGGAGCGCACATTTGGCCGCCTCAAAGGGAGCTGGAGGTGTCTCCTCACCCGCCTGGATGCGGGCCCCACCAACATCCCCCAGATTGTGGGTGCATGCAGCGCCCTCCACAAACTGGTGGAGAGCAAGGGGGAGGCCTTCTTTCAGGGCTGGGCTGTGGAGGCCGGCAGGGCCGATGTGCAGCCACCCGCTGCCCCCAGTCACCAGGTGGACCCCGAAGGGACCCGGGTCCGGGATGCCCTGCGGGCCCAGTTTGACGAGGCTGCGGGGTGAATGCTGGCAAGTCCCCCACTGCCTCCCCCATCCTCCACAACACTCCCTGCCCCTGCGCCCACACCACAGAGCACCCAAGAGCACCCCCCCCACTTTTCCTGCAAATAAAAACAGACATGTTTTTCGTCAAACCAGAATATATATGTTGAACTCTTCTTCTTATATTATAACTATGTACAGCCAAAATAAATATTATATATATATGTATTATAAGATGAAAGGGAAAAAAAGGGGAAGACAAGGAAGGGGAGAACTATTTACATGGGGGTGGGCAGGTATCATCATAACATAACAGAACAGGGGTCTAATACAAACTATTTACAAAACATAGGTGAGGGGGATATATACAAAGCGGGGGGGCATGTCCTGGGCCCCACACACCCTAATGTCCAGCGCTGGGAGGGGTGGGCGGCCGCGACCCGCACCTCGGCCGCAGCTTACCTACGGGGCGGACTCCACCTCCGGGGCCTGCTGGGGCTTGTCGGCCGAGGTATCAAGAGTGGCCAGAGAGGAGGAGGTGTGCCGGGGGGCCCAGGATGGCCCTGAGCTCCCTGTAAAAGGGGCAAGTGATGGGGGCGGCCCCAGATTGGCCGGCCGCATCCCGGGCCCGGGCGTAACCCTGCCGCAGCTCCTTCACCTTACTCCTGACATGGTCAGGAGTGCGGGCAGGGTGACCCTGGGTGGCCAGGCCCTTGGCCAGCTGACCGAACGCATCTGCGTTCCGCCTCTTGCTCCCCATTACCTGGAGCACCTCCTCCTCGCTCCAGAGCCCTGAAGCTCGGCCCCCATCCAGGAGGGGCCCCGCTGCAGCTTCCCAGCCTGGCTGCCGGTCTGGGAGCCCTGGCTCCCCTTGGGGGGGGTGCCCTGGGGGCGCTTAGGGGTCTGGGGGGCGGCCATCGCAGCGGTGGGGGGTTGTTGTGGCTGCAGAGGAGCTTGCAGGTTGGCCGCGTGGCTGGGCTGCTGCCTGCACGCTCTCTCAGCTTCCTGCACAGGAAGGCAGGGGGTGGGGACCTTTAAGGGGCCGCTGCACGCGGCGACCATCGAGCTCAGGGGCTGGAGAGAGCATCTCTCAACCCCTCAGCTGATGGCCGCCATGGCGGACCCCGCTATTTCGATGTTGCGGGATGCGCAATGGCTACACGTTCCCTACTTCGACGTTGAACGTGGAAGTAGGGCGCTATTCCTATCTCCTGATGGGGATAGCGACTTCGACGTCTCACCACCTTACCTCGATGTCAACTTCAAAATAGTGCCCGCCACGTGTAGCTGTGACGGGCGCTATTTCAAAGTTGGCGCGGCTACTTCGAAGTAGCCGGCACGTGTAGAAACGGCTTTAGATTGGTTATTGGGCTCCAAGAAGACATTTAGGGGTAAATTACAGCTAAATAACAGCAAAGAACACTTAGAGCCAGGACTGGTGTTTGTACACAAACTTTATGGACTGCAGTGACCAGGGTGTCCACTCACTGAGCTCTATGTGGATGCTGGGAAGAACCCAACCCTGCCTGGTGGGCAGAATGTCCCCCCACTCTCCAGACCAGAAGGCTGGGGACGGGAGTACCTGTATAAAAGCCGCAGCCACTGGAGGAGCCAGACACTGAGCCTGAGCTCCCAGGCTGGGAGGCTGATCCAGCCCTTCAAGAAGCTGAAGACTGGCCCAGACCCCGGGGCCCACAGCTAGACCTCTTTGAGGAGGAGCTACCAGCTGGGACAGAGATTCCACCCTACCCAAACCCAGCAAAGTGCAACCAGGGGGTGGGGTTTTGGGGGTGGCCTAGGGAATAGCTGGGTCAGCATGTTGTGGTGTGGATCCCTGCAGACACCAGGGGCAGGCAGACTGCCCTGCTGTTAACAGGGCCCTGGGTCAGGGCACAGTGGAGTGGATGGGCATGTGCCCCCCACATCCCCCCTAACTTGGGAGTGGCAATCTTCCCCCTCGCCGTTCTAGGGATCATGCCAGACTAGAGCAGCTCAACTGGAACTGAGGCGATTAGACAGCAGCTGCTAGGTATAAACATTTGATAGCAACAGCCCTGGATAACTGGCACCAAAAAGTTCTAAAAGAGTCAGGAAAGGAGGTCTGCAGCTCCCTGATGTGGCTTTTTAATAAATCTTGGAACACTGGGGACATTCCAGAAGACTGAAAAGGGCTTATGCTGTGTCAGCATTCAAAAAGTGCAAGCAAGGATGACTCAGTAAATGAAAGCTGACATGGGGTAAAATGATGGGAAAAGTTGTATGGGATTTAATTGAATGATATAATTAAATGATAGGAATATAATTATGCCAGTCAACTGGGTTTGATGGAAAATAGGACTTA
Source organism: Carettochelys insculpta (assembly GCF_033958435.1). NCBI lineage: Eukaryota > Metazoa > Chordata > Testudines > Carettochelyidae > Carettochelys > Carettochelys insculpta. Next base: position 16,016,354 of record NC_134164.1, read on the forward strand.
TCAGACAAACCTGACTTCATTCTTTGAGTTCACAAGTTTGGTTGATAATATGGCATAGATGTAATAACTTGCACATCAGTCATGCATTTCACTGGGGACTACATTCTGATTAGGAAATCAGTATAGCTGTCAGCAGGGAAGCATTATGAAACGGAAGTTTCTACGGTGGTTCCACTGGGATCGGCACTAGTGATACTATTCAGCTTTTCTATCTGATGTATGTGGAAAAGAACACAAAGTGACTGCTGATTAAAAACTGGCAGATGACAAAGACTGGTGAAGTGGTAAATGCTGAGAATGGGGCAGTCGTACAGAGCAATCTGCATGACATGTGAAACTGGGCCCATTCAAACAAAATGCCTTTTAATACATCCATTTGTGATGTTACACATCTAGGGACACAGAGTGCAGGCGGTATCTACGGAATGAGGGACTGCGCAGTGGAAAGCCGTGGCTTTGAATGGGGCGTTGGGTTTCATAGCACGCAACTGAACACAAACTCCCCGTGCAGCACGGTGGCAAAAAGGGTTAACGCGATCCCCAGAGAAACAGACTGGAGAGGTAGTTTTGCCTGTGTGTGTGACATTGTTGAAACCGATAGTGAAACACAATGTGTAGTTGTGGTGTCTGCATTCTATAAAGGTGTTCTGAATAACTGGTGAAGTACAGAAGAGAGGCAAAAAATATTTGGTGGCTGAATGAAGCTCTCCTACAGTGAGAGACTAGGAGCTCAGTCTGTGTAGTTTATCAAAAAGATTGAGAGGGTACTTGGCTAGGGTGTGTGAGTACTGAGATAAGATCTGCCGCTCCAGAGCTGGATGGATCAGCCATCGACAGACTCACAAATAGGAGGGTGACATAAAGATGTCCTACTTGTTATGGAGTGACCACCAGGACAAGTGCCATTACAAGGAGAAAATACCAGGTCCTTGGAAGGGTCCTTCCAAGCACTGAAAACATGAACAAGAATCAGTGGCTGGAGTCTGAAGTCAAACATTCAAATTAGATATCAGGCGCACACTTCTAACTGTGAGTGTGGATAACATTGGAACAAACTCCCCAGTCAGGGGGCATTCTCTGCTCTTGGTATTTTGAGATCAAGACTGGAGGCTTGATGATTTATCCTACATACACATCATTGGGCTCAATACAGGGATATTTAATGGCCGATGACTTACAAGAGGCCAGACTAGACAGTTGAATTATCCCTTCTGGCCTTAAATTCTGTGATTCTATTTACTCTAATGCTATGGTGTTCTATGTAGGATTAAGCTACCATAGGATACCATCAGCCCCTGTCTTGACATTTGCTGATTTGCAGATTTCACTGTAGAAAGCTGCTTGTGATAAGCATTATTACACATGACACGTGACTGTGTAGTATCAGTTGTTTTGTGTTAAATGTGGTGGTGGCTTGATGAAGTTACATGTCCAGCAAGACCATTGCCCATTGCTGTGGCTATCAGTATCTGAGAAGGCTCCATAACAAAGGAACAACACAGGCTCTCAAGTGTATCAGTTTAAGTGCATTTACCTTCTCTTTAATGTCTTAACAGCACAACAGAAAGCAAGTTGAAATATATTTTCTTCAAATATATATATATTTATATAATATATATCTCAGTTGACGCAAAGGTATATACATTGTATAATAAATAATGCTCATAGAAAGAGAATTTTCTGAATATAAAATTTAAAAAAATCAACAACCTCTACAACTTTGTACAAAACTTTGGATCCAGCAGGTAGATGGGTAGGATTTTCCAGTCCATGCTAGAATACTGGGCTACAGGAAAAATAATTACAAGGCAAGAAATGTGCTATTTATTATTAAATACCCTTTTTCTTGATTAAAAATAAGGAACATTGTTGAAAATCGTGTACTTGAAGTATTCAGAATGACCCTAGAAGTGGTGATGTGGGGTAGGGAGCAGGAAGGCTGGGTGTAGTAAGAAGTCAACCAGTGTTCCTGTGCACTAGGAGTAGAGACAGCAGTGGTGGCAGGGGCTGTAGTAGTGGCCAGCTGCAGAAACAGCTGCTAGTGAACTAGCTGGAGAACCCACTAGAGCAAACTGGAGCTAAGAAGGTGCTGGGTGTGGTGAAACACTGGCAGTGCTCAGTTTTGAGTGGCCACAGGGTTGGAGTTCCTAACGTTTTCCTATGTTTCATGCTGTTAAATGCAAACCAAGTCTGCACAGCTGCTGAGCCAGTGCACCTCTAGCTTGACCTGGAATACCCCATGTTTTCCCAGATGTGAGAGCATTACATACCTCTTCCAATTCTGCCCTTTGCCACTCTGCTTCTCACAGAAGGTTGCCTGCCAGGTTGATGCTTGTCAAACAGAGTGGAATTAGCAAAAAATTGGTAGCAATGTGACCTGACGTGGATGTGGTCTGTCTAAGCTACTGAGCTGCCTTGTTCTAGTCTGGGAGCCATCCAGTAGCAGGGCCTGCCAAATTCACAGTCGTGAAGAATGGGTCACGGACCCTCTCCCCATGCCATGAAATCTGCTGTTTTGTGTGTGTTTACCCTGCACTATACAGATATCACAGGGGAGACAAGTGTCTGTCAAATTGGGGGCCTGACACCAAAGGGAGTTGTTGGAGGTTTTTTATGGCATGTTGTATTGCCATCCATACTTCAGCACAGTCTTCAGAGCTGGGTGGCAAGAGAGCAGCAACTGTTGGCCCAGGTTTGAAAGTGGCACCCAGCCAGCAGCAGCACAAATGTAAGGATGGCAATACCATACTGAGCCATCCTTGCTCTGCCTTCAGACCTGGAGAGTGGCAGCTGCTAACTGAGGGCCCAGCCCTGCAGGCAGCAGCGTGGAAAGGTGAACATATCATACCAGGCCACCCTTACTTCTGTGCTGCTGCTGGCCACGGCTCTGCCTTCAGACCTGGACTCCCAGCCAGCAGCCATCGTTCGCCAGCTGCCCAGCACTGCAGGCAGCTCTGCCACCAGCAGCAGCACAGCAGAGCTATGGTGTCCTTGCATAACAACTTTGGAACCCCCAGTTCCTTTTTGGGTCAGGAACTCGGCAATTACAACACCCTGAAATTTCAGATTTAAATAGTTGAAATCATGATTTTTTTTTTAATTCGATGGCCATGAAATGGCCAAATGGACTGAATTGGGCAGTGCCCTAGCGAGTAGGTTTGGCGAGCCCATGGCAGAGTCTCCCATACAGAAGCTAGACTTCGCTTGCTCTCAGTTTGGCAGTGGTATTTGTGACAAGAGCACTTGCCTAGACACATCCTGGCGCAATTTGTCAGGTACACGCTGGTCTTCTGAGCCATCCAGTGGCGCGTGAGGCCCCTGCATGAGGAAGGGTGATGCCAGGTTTAGTGGCACACAGGCTGGCCCCTGCTCTGGCCCAACATCCCATTGGCGGGGACCTGCCTGTGCTGTTTATTTGCAGGTGTGGACATCGTAGACGCGGGTGCATTCCTGGCAGCTCACGTAGCAGCACCAATGGAAGATGCAGTGGCACTTCTCTTTCCGCTTCTCAGTCCTGGTGTTGTGACCACGCCCACAGCACAGCAAGTCGCACCCATCGATCCCATGGGAGGTGACGTTGCACGTTCTGTCCCTGGTCCCGAAGGAGCCGGTCTCTGGGTTGGGCTCGCAGAAATTGGGGGAATTCTCATAATATACCAGGTCCCGCTCGGTCGGGGGCTTGAAGAGTGCATACTTGGCCCGGAGGGTTTCCACCCAGCCCCGCGACTCCCGGTGCTTCTCCACCACCATCTCGGAGGCACTGTCATACTTGTCCTTCAGGTAGTCACCAATTGTCCGGAAATCTGGCTGTGCCCACCAGCAGGTCTTCACCTCGCAGCTCCCGGAGAGACCGTGACATTTACACTTCAGGTGCATGTGATCCAGGATTGTCTGATGGGAAGACAGTAAGTAGACAATCAGCCTAGACGCGCCAGCCCCACCTGCTTGGTTGTGTGGATTTATCCCAGCTCTGATCTTAGCATGGGTGGAAACCTGCATGCTGTAATTTCAAAATGCCCCATGCACTATCGCCTGTGCCATGGAACCACCCATATGCGCAATGAGTAAATCAAGGAACAGGGTTTTGGCATTAACGTGCAGAATGGGAGGCAGGAAATACAACTTCTAATCACATCTTTGCAACAGAAACATAGGACTGGCTCCTCATGTCCAGGGCCCAGCTATTACAGGCAGCCCCATGATATCAGCTGGTTCATACACTAATCAAGGTCCATCCTTAAGCCAGGTAGGTTTCTTTTCTCCGCTACACTTGTTAAGTGGCTGTTCTAGAGCCTCATTCTGAGAGCCCAGCAGACTTGCTGTCCCCCCACCTCAGGCAAGTCATGTCACCCAAAACTTGGCAGCTGACCCATTTTGGGCTGCCCATTCTGCCCTGGCTCACAGCCTGCTTTCCAGAAGCCTCAAACACCAGCATCTCTCCTTGGCTTCAGCTGGGGTTGCAGGTATACAACCTCTGAAACTTGGGACCTACTTGAAAAATGCTGCTTAAGGTTCTGTTTCCTCAGCCATAAGAGGGGGATAACATCAATCTCTCCCACAGCTGCTACACTTTCGAGACACGTGAAATGCAGTCTTTACAGACCAGGCTTACAGCCTGCTGTTGCAAAATCCTCGTTTAGATTTATGTGGAGCTACCCTAGACCAGCCAGTTTTGGTTTTGACACTTGAAGGCTGAAGGGACAAACATGTTTTCTATCAGAGAAGCAGAAGTAAACACATTAAATGTCTGGCCAAATCTCAACCTTCAAGACTCTGTCCATCAGTGACATTCAGCAGCACCAGGAGAGTTAAGTTATGATTCCTGGATGCCTCCCTGCTAGCTAAAACTCCAGCTCAGTCGAGAGAGAAAGCAGCACAAGTCCAATCTGCATGTATCTGGGGACCTCCATCCAAGTGCTTTACAAACTCTACAGGAATTATACTTGTGCCCCTCCTGGTAGCCCTCAAATACAGTTGAGGAAACTGAGGCATGGAGCAGTTACTTTAGAAGCTGCCACACAGTGAATTGTTGGGAGGATGGGGAGTAGAATGGTCTGAGTCCATGTGCCACAGCTGAGCTAACACAACAATGCTTTGTTCTTGTGCGCTTGGTCCATCAACATGTCAGGAAACGGGGCAGGGGCTTATAATTCTAACGATTATGTCTGCAAGAAACTTTCACTAGACAGGACCAGCTGCAAGGAAATCACTGCAGCATGAAGCAGAAAGTCATGGCTCTCTGTGACATGCACTAGCCCTTTGACGTGGGGCGGTATTGCCCATTTCTTGTGAGTAAAAGATTTGAGAGTTACGGAGAACAGAGCTTCCCCACGTGCAAGCTCTGGTAAAGCCCCAAAGGAGAGTAACGCCTTTGCTTTGCGAGCTCCATTGTTTAGGCTCCAGCTGGGAGCAGGGTAACACATTTGATTAATGTGGCCTTTTTTGAAGCCTGCCTGGGGAGAATGCTGCTCTTCAGTAGCTGAAGCTAGTCACAAATTCTCTGTTTAGAATTCATGGTTTGTAGCATGGTGTAGCGCAGGGCATGCTTTGTCCCTGAAATAAAGAGGAAGGCTCCAGTGCCCAGCATTAGGCCATAATTAGGCCATTAGCTCATAATTAGGAATGCTAATACAAGCAGGGCCAATCAGAAGGGGGCTCAGGAGGGCCAGTTGGCCTTGGGCTCAAGCTCAAAGAGGGCTGTGAGTTTTCTGACATTTGAAAAGTTTCACAACTGGTATACGTGCATCCCTCAACCATTAGTGCAATTGTACAGAACAGAGGTTAGCAAAGCATTTGTTAAATAAAAAATGCTCCAATTATGTCTCACTCTTCTCTTTGATGCTGGCACGTGTCAGCATTTTTTATTTTTATTATGGCCAGGGGCCTCTCTGGACATCTGTAAGGGTCTGACTACAAACGCTGGCTGGTGTCCCCCTCCCTGTTTCTACACACCTTGCCAGAATGGGGAGAGAGGAAAATACAAGTGATGGAGATTACTGTGCTCCACGCGTCATCTTTCAGTTGCTCTTTAGGAGTTAATAAAGTCCCCTGATTCTTATCTGCTATCGTGGCCAGCACTAGCTTGCTTTAAAGTTGTCATCCTAGGAGCGGGGGTGCATTGGTAGGGTTAGGGGCCAACTGTGCCAAGAGCATTACCCACCATAGCTTGACTGAAGAGGCACGGGGTCAGTACGAGGAGACGCTCAACTATTACACTAGGGCTGTGGGCATGGCAAGGTTTTATCACGGCTGGAAATGCAGCCAGCGTCTGATCCATCGTCCATTAAAGTCACAAGTTTTTGCACTGAGGTAGTGGGAGCTGAATCAGGCCATCTGCCCATGCCAGGGGAGCACCGTGGAGTGGGGGAAAGCACTCACCGTTCTGCCCGCTTCATTATTGTGCCTGTTCATGGCTGATCGGGCATCTGGTCGGTTCTCTCGGGCATCTGCAAACTCCCGGGAAACCAGAACTCCAAAGTCAGCATCCTCACTGCAGCCTCCCCACTTCCAGCCATCACCTGGTGGTCCTTTATGGTGCGAGTCGCAACCGCAGATGGTGGAGGTGCCCTCGGCACAGGCTCGAGTGACAGCGAAGGCCACACCAGCCGAAGCAATGGCATGGACAAAGGCAGACTCTCGTGTGGCTGCAGAGAGACAGGGTTTGCCCGTGGGATTAGGCGCTAGCTTAACATTTAGTCGGTTCCCTTCCCACGTTCCCACCAACTTGTGTGAATCTTTTAAAAAAGTTAAATAGTAACAGAGAGGGAGCCGTGCTCGTCTGTACACTATCAAACCAAAAAGCAGTCAAGTAGCACTTTAGAGACTAGCAAAATAGTTTATTAGGTGAGTTTTCGTGGGACAGACCCTGAAGAAGTGGGCCTGTCCCACAAACACTCATCACCTAATAAACTATTTTGCTAGTCTTTAAAGTGCTACTTGACTGCTTTTTGTTTTAAAAAAGTTATTAATTAATCCAAAATAAATTTCAGAAAACCAAGGAGTTCCCTGCTGAGCAAACACTAGACCACGGGTCAGCAGAGTGGTATGTGAGCCAATTTCCACCAGCAAGCAGGGCAGGAGCTTAACTCCGCCCCTCCGCCCCCAGGCTGCCAGGAGCTTGCCTGTGGATTAAGAAAAGACCAGCTAATGCTACCAGCCACCACCCGCACAGTAACGCTCTGCGTCCTAATTCATTGAGTAATGAAGCGGTTTGCAAGTAGGACTGTTAGTGACTTTTAAAAGCATCACCAGCCCTTGGACCATACACAGAGGTCAAAAGGTCCAGTTCTGGCCCTCCAGTGGGAAAGGCTGCTGAACCTGTGTGCTAGTGCAAGGGCAGAGCCGAGCCGCTGGATGTGTACGGGGGAGGAGGCTACTGTGGTGCAACAGTGCAGTTCCAGTCCCTCTGTGCCTGGCGCTGGGGAGCCTGATGCTGGAATGCAGCCTAGGAAGGGGGTTCAGAATGCAAGCCCAGCTGGAAAGGGTTCACCCAGGAGCTGCAGGAATGGCTTGTGAGCTGCACCAGGTCCTGACGGGGTGAGCCTAACTACACCCACTCAGGTTGATTCAGCCAAGAGATGGTTAAAGGTCACCTTTATTCTTGTCTATGTACAGAGCCAAATAGCGAGAAACTGTCTGATCCTGGGGACAGACAAAGGCATAACCAGGTCTAGTGGTTCGAGTTTTTCAATGGGGAAGGTGCTGAACCATTGCAACAGCTGCTCGAGGGGTGGGCGTGGGGGCGGGCATGGGGTCTTTCGACCCACCAGCTTGTTTTTCACAAAGATGCACAAACTCAACCAGGCGCCCCAGGTGGGCGTCACTCGGTGCAAATCTCTGGCTGGTCTACCTGGAAGGTGAACTAGATGATTGTAGCTGCAGAAGGGCCTGTTGTGTTCATCTGCTCTGATGTCCTGCATGGCGCAGGCCAGGGAACTCTGCGGGAAGGTTAGGAAAACAGGCAGGCTGGATTGAAAACCACTCAAGAATGGAGCAATGTCCCCCCCCCAGCCTTAAATCTCAGCATGGGCCAAAGTGTATGGCTGAAGGGCTTCCCTCCTGGTGCCTGACGGACATCTCCCATGGCACATTCAAGGAAATGAGTCACCGCCACAAAGGAGCTAAAGGAGGAACCAAAGGACCTGGGAAACAAACCACAGAGATGCAATCTTTGTCTTCTGGGCACTCTGCAGGGTTTCAGAAACAGAGCTACCCTGGCTTTGCGCCCACCACTGTGCCCAGATACCAAATGCAAAGAACGAGTGGGGAAAATCCAGCCCTTGGTCCTCCTAGGAAGGATCAGTGTTAAGAAAAGGCCAGAGGGCAGCAGCCGGGAAAGCTGGAGAATGGCGGTGAGGCAGTGATCACTGCAGGGGCCAGCGCACAGGGTGGGAAGTCAGGCCTGGTTGCCTCTGCCTCACTATGTGACCTTAGGCAAATCCCTGCAGTGTAGCAGGTACAAGTTAGCCCCTAGCCTGTCAGCTCATGGCTGTGCTGGTCCCATTCATTCCCTGCAGCAAGAAGTCTTTTCAATTCCAGCACCAGTTTTTGTCTTGCTCCAGTTCTAAGTGACTGGTGTGGTTCTCTCCTGTGCTTGTCTCAGACCTGCTGCCTGCCGGCTAAAGCAGTCACATGGTCTGCTCTTTGCAGGTTGGTGGGAGGGGCACACTGCAGGCTCAGAGCCATGGAGATGTTACTTTTGGAGCTTATTTTGCTTTCATTATAAAATAAGAGCAGTTTAGTGTCTCACTCAGTTGGTACTGCAGAGTACTGTGAGCGTAAGGACGGGGTCCAGACTGACTTAGACAAATTGGAAGACTGGGCTGCAAGAAATCTGATGAGGTTCAATAAGGACAAGTGCAGAGTCCTGCACTTGGGCTGGAAGAATCCCAAGCATTGTTACAGGCTGGGGTCCGACTGGCTCAGTAGTCGTTTTGCAGAAAAGGACCTGGGAGTTGTAGTGGATGAGAAGCTGGACATGAGTCAACAGTGTGCTGTTGTAGCCAAGAAAGCTAATGGTGTATTAGGTTGCATCAAGAGGAGCGTTGCCAGTAGATCCAAGGAAGTGATTATTTCTCTTTATTCGGCTTTGGTGAGGCTGCATCCGGAGTACTGTGTCCAGTTCTGGGCCCCCAATTATAGGAAGAATGTGGATATGCTGGAGAGAGTCCAGCGGAGGGCGACCAAAATAATTAGGGGGCTGGAGCATATGACTTATGAAGAAAGCTTGAGAGAATTGGGCCTGTTTAGTCTGCAGAAGAGAAGACTGAGGGGGAACTTGATAACAGCCTTCAACTTACTGAAGGGAAGTTGCAAAGAGGCTGGAGAGAGGCTGTTCACAGTGATCACGGATAGCAGAACACGGAACAATGGTCTCAAGTTGCGGTTGGAAAGGTCCAGGTTGAACATTAGGAAAAACTTTTTCACTAGGAGGGTGGTGAAACATTGGAGTGGTCTACCCAGGGAAGTAGTGGAGTCTCCATCCCTGGAGGTGTTTAAGTCTCGGCTCGACAAAGCCCTGGCTGGGCTGATCTGATGGGTTTGGTCCTGCTTAGAGCAGGGGGCTGGACTCGATGGCTTTTTTAGGTCTCTTCCAGCTCTATTGTTCTATGATTCTATGATTCTGTGATATGTGGGGTCATTTTTCACTTGTGGAGCATGTCAGAGACCAGCATCTGCTGCTGTCCGACTGGACAAGAACATGCCATTTACTTTGGTGATTACAGTGAGGTCCTGCACAGACAGTAATTTGTGCAACAGCAAATTATTAGAAACAACTTCACTTGGACAAGTTGTGCTCAAGCACATGGAGGGGGCTTAGAGACAAGCTGGAGGGCTTGGATCATGAGGGGAGGCTCAAGAGCTTTGTGTCCAAGCAGAGTAAGGGGAATGAGAGGGCCAGTCTAAGGATGGGAGAGGAATTAGTGATGGCAGTGTGAGGAGAGGGGTTAAACCATGGGAGAGCATAGGTGTGATGAGTCTGCTAAGCAGGCGTCTACCAGTCCCAACAACCCACTTGGGACAGACATCATGGCACATCCCCTTCCTGGTGGAAGGAGCAGGAATTCTGCGGAAGGCTTTGAGCCAAAATGAATCTTTGCCTGTGGGGCTATGGTGGTGGCTTGGAAGCCACGAACAACAGGGAAGCAAGGCCCTAGGTCATCTTCAGGGAGATGTGTGCAGAGCAAACTGCAGCAGGAGCTGCCGTAACTGATGGACATTGCAGCCAGGAGCAGGTCTGTGCAGGACATGTGGGCAAGCAGCAGAGACTGGGCTGGGATCCAGTGCAGAGAATACTCAATGAGATACACCCCTTACTGAGCCTTGCCGGTAACCCTGTATATACCTAGAGAATGGGCTGAGAGGGCAACGCAGGCATTAAGAGAGGAGAGCTCCAACCTGCTGCTGGGCCGCGCCCCAGAGGTTCATATAGGACTTGTTCATTTTACTTTGAGCTGTAAATCTTTAAGCCAGTCCCCACAGGGGATCCACAGTTGGTCTCTGTGTTGCCAGACTTCACATGTTCAAGCGTTGAAGTGGCTGCAGGGACCCTTGAGGAGTCACACTGCTGGTGCCGAGCAGTTGTAGTGCTTGTGGTATGCAAGTGCCTCCCTCCTGTGCCATGTGTGGCACATGGACGACTCGATGCACTCCAGCAGTGAGGACCCCTAATCATTGCAAAGATCCTAGCAATGGCGTCCCAAGAAGAATGGCTGACAGCACGAAGACAGTTTAACATCCTGTTAAACAGGAGCTACTCAAGTGAGACAGGTTTAAATCAGTAGGTCTGGAATCCAAGAGCTCTACCGGGAGCTGGCTGAGGAACTCACTGGACTGTTAATGTTGACACTTGCAGTCTGGCCAACCCAGTCTGATCACCTGTATGACCCAGGCCAGAGACCGTCTGCCCACTCCTTCCTAGAGCAGAGCTTGATTTTAAAATTGTTGGAGATGGAGACTCCAGCATGGCCCTTGGTGAAACATTCCAGTGGTTAATTACGCTCACTCTTAAAGTTCCACCCGGCCACCGGATCGTGTTATATCTTCTCTGCTAGAGAGAAGAGCCCTTTATTTGTTCCCCAGGTGGGCACTTGTACACTGCACTCAACTCACCCCTTCACCTTCTCCTTGCTAAGCTAAACGGGTGGAGCACCCTGAGTCTATCACTTTAAGGCAGGGTTCCTAAACCCTGTGGTAAGTCTTGTGGTTCTTCTGGACCCTCTTCAATTTACCAACATGCTGCTCGAGTTGGATGAGAAAACTGGACACTGGATTCCAACAGCAGTTGCATCAGTGCCCAGTAATGGGGTAAAACAGTCTCTCTGCACCTACTCAAGATTCCCTCGGTTACGCAGCCCAGAATCACATTAACTCTTCTGGCCACAGTGTTGCAGTGGGGGCATATGTTCAGCTGATTACCCACCATGACCCCCACATCATCTTCAGAGTCTCTGCTTCCCAGATAGAGTTCCTGCCCTGTAAGTCTGGCCAGCGCTCTTTCTTCCAGGATGTATATGTTCACATTTACCCACCAAAAGGTCGCTGTATTAGTCTGTATCTTCACAAAACAAAAAAACAGGCCTGTAGCACTTTAAAGGCTAACAAAATAATTTATTGGGTGAGGAGTTTTTGTGGGACAGACCCACTTCTTCAGACCTGGAAGATCCTGCTAATGAGGGGAAGAAGTGGGCCTGTCCCATGAAAGCTCATCACCTAACAAATTATAAAGCTCCGGGACTGCTTTTTAACTTTTAGCCATATTAAAATGCTGACTCGTTGCTTGTGCCCTGCTTACCACATGATCCAGATTAGTATGTCCTGTGACCTGTTCTCTCCATTATTGATCACTCCTCCAATTTTTGTGTCATCTGAAAATTTTATCAGCGATAATTTTATATTTTCTCCCTCATAGTATAAGGCCAAAGTCCTATCTCTGCATGTCCCCTCTGAAACGGACCCACTTGAGGAGGATTTTGTGACCTATCAGTTACCCAATTTATAATCCATTTACTATGTGCCATGTTTATTTGACCCTGTTCTAGTTTTTAACTGAAATATTATATGAAACAGAGTTAAATGCCTTAGACTGACTGTGGAGAAATATTACATCAACACCCTTATGGTTCTCAACCAAAACTGTAACTTCATAAAGAATAAAGCCATAAAGCCATGGTGAAGAGCACCGCACTGCTTTGACACAGCAGCCCATTGGTGGTTCATGTTCTATATCACACACCACACATAACACACCACAGTAACCCTAACCCTACCCCTGCAACAAGCCCTTTGGCCAACTCTGTCCACATATCTATGCAAGCGGCACCATCAGGGGCTCAGACACCTGCAGTTCCACTGATGTGCTATTTGCCATCCTGAGCCAGCAATGCCCCCTGCCACGTATTGTGGACAAACCGAACAGGATCTGCACCAAAGGATGAATGGCCACAAACCTGTGCATCAGGAATACCAACACACACAACCCCCTCGGGGAACACTTTACCCTCCCCGGACATTCAACTATTGTCTTAAAAGTAGCCCTCCTACAACAAAATTTTACCATGAGATTACAGCGGGCGACAGCTGAACTGGAATTCATTTACAAATTTAGCACTTCTAAGCTTGGCCTGAACAGAGATCTTGACTTGCTTATGCATTGCAAGGGCAGCTTCCCCACCTTAGATATTCACTGGAATGATATGCTCCCAGGCAGGTGGGAAGGCAGCTGTGTTTGTGTGACAAATAATTTGCTTAACGGGTCCTATGAGTGACAGGTAACCTCCCCCACACGCATCACTGTATAAATGCTGCATTCTGTTTTCCTCCATTGTTCATTTGAGGAAATGAGTTTTGCCCACAAAAGCTCAGGATCTAATATGTTGTTAGTCTCCAAGGTGCCAAAGGACTGCTTGTTGTTTGTGAATCTACAGACTAAGACAGATACTCCTCTGAGACTGTTCTATGTCAGCCAGTCTTCTCTGGCCTGATGTACCCACTAACCCTAACAAGTACAAAATTTATGCTAGAATTATGTTCTTAATATGTTTTCAAGTAGTGCATAAATACAAGCTGCCTTAGATAAAGGAAGGTTGTACAATAATGTTGGATACAATTAGTTGATTCAATGGCTTATCATTTGAGGTTCAGCCATTAACCTTGTGAGTCCTGAACCTCAAATGATAACCCACTGAATTAAATAATTGTATCCAGTATTATTGTATTATCAAAGTGTACCACATAAGGTCTTTTCTGAAAGCTAATGGACACACTGGTGCTTACTATGTTTGAGAAAGGTCATTGTTAACACTAGATGAGAGGGTGTGACCAAGTGCAGAGAGAACAGGTTTTTCTCCCAGACAGGTGCGAAGGCAGCTGTGTTTATGTGGCAGATAATGCTGAGAGGTCAGCCCTACAGACTGAGCTTGTGTTTTAATAGAGCCAAATACAAGGTCATCTATCTATGAACCAAGCCTGGAGGTCACCAGGACAGGTGGGGAGTGTAAAATGGAAAGCAGTGACTCAAGGCCAGGTCTACACTAGACTTGAAAGTTGATTTCAGATACGCAACTCTAGTTACATCAATTGCGTTGCTAGAATCAGCGTTATCGAAAATCGACTTTTGTGACTTTCTTCGCTAAGAAAGGTTGATGGAAGTGTTGCTCCCATCGACCTGCTTTACTCCCCGTGAAGGCAGCATAGGGGTGGTGATACTGTGCCCTACCCCCTCAAATTAACCTTGCAGTTCCTTTTCGGCTGAGGACCTCCAACTTGAGGACTGCTACTCTCCCCTGTGAGGGCTGTACAGTATAGGGGAGAAGCACGCAACAGGCCAGACTGCACAGTACCTGATGTCGCGCATATTTAAATCAAATGTCACACACACGTTTAACATCATAACGAGGAGTTATGTGGCACCTCAGAGACTAACAGGTACCATACGACTTGCAGATACAGACTCACACAGCTACCCCTCTGAGCCTTAGAACCAACAGTTACCTTTAGCAACCAATCTTGTAATCTCCTCTGCCATCATTTAATTCTTTCCTTGCTGCGTCACACTAACAGAGCGCAGTGTGTACGTCAGCTGACATGTCAATAAAAGTTAGCAGAGGGAAGCAAAGAGGTGGTGGCAGAGAACTGGCCAGTTATTGTGAGGAGCCTCAGCCCTTGTGGACTGAGCACTGGATTTTAGGAGTTCAGCTCTTAAATTTTAATCCTAACTGTGAAGCAGGTGCCTCCTTTAGCTTTAGGCAAGTTGTGCCACTCACCAGTGCCTCAGCTTCCCTTTCAGTGACGTACGGAGTGATAGTGATTCCTTTTGTAGTGGAGCAGTGAGAACTTATGATATTGTTTGCATAGGATTATATAAACATTGCTGATTACACAGAACAAAAAAAATACCACACCATGTTTTAATCCTGGTGGATTGCTAGGGCTCAACCCATACTGCTGTTATGCAATAATCAGTCAACAGATGTCTCTCTTGTACCTAGTCTTACTTTAATTTGGTTTGTGAGCAAGTGTTTAGTCTTTGAAGAAGTGCTGTTGGTGTTGTAAGTTTTGTTCTATTGTTGACCTTTTGGAGAAACTGTGCCAGACAGTAGCATTTGTTCTCTGCTTGGGGCAACTTCTGCAACAGAACAGCTTCATGAGGATGAACACTGATGTCTGGTCTGAGATGTCTGGAAGAAGGGGGTTACTGCACACTGTTTGGGACCATTGCTGTCCCAAGCCTGGTGCATATGTATAAATAAAGCAATTTACACTAAGAAAATGCCCAGACTCCATGCCCCTGATTTGTCTACCTTGGAAAGCCAACCAGCAAGGCCTCTGACCTGTACTACCACACAGCAGGGAGGCCCGAGTATTAGTAAGAGTCACTTTGCTCCACACATGTGGAACCAGATGGTCCCAGCCTGCAAGACAATGAATGCCTGGGGGCTATAAACGCAGCAAAGTGAAACACAAAAGCAGTCCTGTAGCACTTTAAAGACTAACGAAATCATTTATTAGGTAATGAGCCTTCGCAGGACAGACCCACTTCTTCAGACCTGGAAAATTCAGCAAAGTGAAGTGCTCTGCTTACACTTACCCAGCCCATCATCTGACAGAGCCTGGACGAGGTCTCACACCCAGCCCTGGGACTTGCTCAAGCACCTCACTAGCTCTCAGCATCAGGAAGAGATTTTTCTGTCACCAAAGGCAGAAGGAAATATGAGCAAGCCGCAGGCATGTCAGCCATGGTGCTGCCACAATGTGATGGGGACTCATGCTGGAGCAGTCCTGAGGCCCGCCGATACCACTCACCCTGCTAGGGCATGGGCCATGGTTACACAACTAGTGCACCATGGTTAACTGTTGTGGGTTAGGTGCTTGTTTTAAATCTGCGGCCTATAAATTTCATTGAGTGAGCTACCTGTGTTATGTGAAAGAGGAAATAACGTTTCCTTATTCAATTTTTCCACGCTAGGCATGATTTTATAGACCTCTCTCCTTTTAGACATTTCTTTTCCAAAGTGCCAGTCATTTTAATCCATTCTCTATAGCTAAGCATTTCTGTTGCCAAATCCAAATCACCTTTTTTTTTAGGATGGCGTGACCAGATCGGCAATGCAGTATTCAAGATATGGGCATAGCACAAATTTATAGAGGAAATATATTTTCTCTTATCTATTCCTTTCCTAATGATTCCCAGCATTGTTAACATTTTAGATTGCCTCTGCACATTGGCCAGATGTTTTCAGGGATCTATCCACAATGATTCCAAGCTCTCTTTCTTGAATTGTAACAGCGAGTTTAGACTTCTTCATTTTGTGTATGTATATTTGGGATACTATTTTGCCATGTGCATCATTCACATTTACAGTCAGTCCTTGACATAAATCGCTCCAATGTAAGTTGTTTTGCACTTTCACTATTGAAGCTTTGAGGAACACGATGTAAAAATTCCTTGCACTTAAGCTGTGTTGTTTAGAAAATGGGAAATTAGCATATCCTCCCAGCACCCTCTGCAACTCTCTTCCGTCTCATATGGCACATAGGATAAAAATGGTTTAAAAATATACTTTGGGTTAGGATAATTTCTTTAAATGTTTTAAATGTGTTGTCAGGTGAGTGAGTGGCACATTAGGGTTTAATGGTCACATAGGTAAAATTTATGCTCTTCCAGTCCCTAGCCCCCCCTCTATTGACATTATTTCTTGGAGGAGTAGGGGTGGAGGAGGAATTCCTCGTTATATGTTGTTTCACTTTAAGTCATAACTTTAAGCCCTTTGTCACCAACATCTATCAAGGACTACTGTGTCAACACTGAATTCCACTTGCCCTTGTGTTGCCCAGTCACCGATTCTGAGAGATCCCTTTGGAACACTCTGCAGACAGCTTTGGACTTCACTAATTGGGGTAATGGTGTATCACCTATAGATTTCACCACCTTGCTGTTTGCCCCTTCTCCCAGATCACTTACTAATAAATTGAGTTGCATGGATCCCAGTACAGCCCGTGGAGCACTCTGGAGCACGCTGTTTACCACTTTTCAATCTCACCATTCACTTCTACTCTTTATCAATGACCTGAATGAAGGGATGGATTGCACCCTCAGCAAATTTGCAGATGACACTAAGCTAGAGGGAGAGGTAGATACGCTGGATGGTAGGGAGAGTGACCTAGATAAATTGGAGAATTGGGCCAAAAGAAATCTGATGTGTTTCAACAAGGACAAGCGCAGAGTCCTACACTTGGGACAGAAAAATCCCAAGCATTTTTACAGACTGGGGACTGACTGGCTAAGTAGCAGTGCAGCAGAAAAGGACCTGGGGATTACAGTGGAGGAGAAGCTGGATATGAATCAGTGTGCCCTTGTAGCCAAGAAACCTAATGGCATATAGGGGTGCATTAGGAGGAGCATTTCCAGCAGATCTAGAGAAGTTATTATGCCCCTCTATTCAGCACTGGTGAGGTCACAGCTGGAGTATTGCGTCCAGTTCTGGGCCCTCCAGTGTAGAAAGGACGTGGATGCATTGGAGCAGGTTCAGTGGAAGGCAACAAAAATGACTGGGGGGGTGGGGCACATGACCTATGAGGAGAGGCTGAGGGACTTATTTAGTTTTCAGAAGAGAAGAGTGGAGGGTGATTTGAGAGCAGCCTTCAACTTCCTGCAGCAGGGGGTCTAAAGAGGATGGAGAGAGGCTGTTCTCAGTGGTGACAGCTGGCAGACCACGGCACAATTGTCTCAAGTTACAGTTGCAGAGGTCTGGAAAACCTATTTCACAAGGAGGATGGTGAAGCACTGGAATGTGTTACTGACAGAGATGGTGGAATTTCCATCCCTGGAGGTTTTCAAGTCCTGCTTGACAAAGCCCTGACTGGAATGATTTAGTTGGGGTTAGTTGTGCTTTGATCAGAAGGCTGGACTCTATATAGAAAGGATGTGGATTTGCTGGAGCAGGTTCAGTGGAGGGCAACGAAAATGATTAAGAGGCTGGAGCACAAGACCTATGAGGAGAGGCTGAAGGATTTGGGCTTGTTTAGTTTACAGAAGACTGAGGGGTGATTTAATAGCAGCCTTCAGCTTCCTGAAGGGGAGCTCCAACGAGGATGGAGGAATACTGTTCTCAGTGGTGATGGACGGCAGAACAAGGAGCAATGGGCTGAAGTTACAAGGGGAGAGGTGTAGGTTGGATATTAGGAAAAACAACTTCACCAGGAGGGTGGTGAAGCACTGGAATGTGTTGCCTAGAGAGGTGGTGGAAGCTCCAACCCCTGAGGTTTTTGTCCTGGCTTGACAAAGTCCTGGCTGGGATGACTTAGTGGGGGTTGATCCTGCTTGAAGCAAGGGGCTGGATTCCATGACCTCCTGAGGTCCCTTCCAGCTCTGTGATTCTATGATTCCATGACCTCCTGAGGACTCTTCCGGTCCTAGGATTCTATGATAAGTGGAGTATCTGACAGGTCACCTGAGGATCCTGCAGTTACTTGAATGGCAAACCTTTTGTTATGCTAATCACTGGACCTCCCTCTGTTTATAAACAGACTCCCTGCCCCAAAGGCAAAGCTGGGAGCAGGACAAGCTCTGTTGGATGTAAGAGCGGTGTCTGTGTGCTTTAAACAAACCTCGGGTATGAAATTCTGGGGTTCAAACTTGGGGACAGAGGGGCTAGAGCCCCCACCCTACTTATGCCCCTGAATTTGGCCCATCTGGAATGGGATTCAGAACACAGAGGTGTCAAGTATTGGAGGGGTAGCCGTGTTAGTCTGGATCTGTAACAGCAACGAAGGGTCCTGTGACACCTTATAGACTAACAGAAAAGTTTTGAGCATGAGCTTTCATGAGCACAGATGAAGTGAGTCTGTGCTCACGAAAGCTCATGCTCAAAACTTTTCTGTTAGTCTATAAGGTGCCACAGGACCCTTCATTGCTGTTAGAGAACACAGAGAGTCATTTTCTGCCCCTGCCACAGCCTCCTGCATGACCCTGGGTGCACATAAGAACCACATTGAACAGAACATAAGAACCGCGATACTGGGTCAGACCAAAGGTCCATCTAGCCCAGTATCCTGTCTGCTGACAGTAGCCAATGCCTGGTGCCCCAGAGGAGGTGAACCAAAGACAATGATCAAGCAATTTGTCTCCTGCCATCCATCTCCCGCCTTCGACAAAAGGCGAGGCACCATACCTTACCCCTTGCTAATAGCCATCTATGGACCTAACCTCCAAACATTTATTGAGCTCTTTTTTAAACTCTGTTAGAGTCCTGGCCTTCACAGCGTCCTCTGGTAAGGAGTTCCACAGGTTGACTGTGCGCTGTGTGAAGAAAAACTTTCTTTTATTAGTTTTGAACCTGCTACCCATTAATCTCATTTGGTGTCCTCTAGTTCTTATATTATGGGAACAAGTAAATAACTTTTCTGTATTCATTTTCTTCACACCATTCATGATTTTATATACCTCTATCATATCTCCCCTCAGTCTGCTCTTTTCTAGACTGAAAAGCCCCAGTCTCTCTAGCCTCTCCTCATATGGGACCCATTCCAAACCCTTAATCATTTTAGTTGCCCTTTTCTGAACCTTTTCTAATGCCAATATACCTTTTCTGAGGTGAGAAGACCCCATCTGCACGCAGTACTCAAGATGTGGGCGTACCATAGTTTTATACAGGGGAAGTAAGATATTCTTTGTCTTATTTTCTATCCCTTTTTTAATTATTCCTAACATCCTATTTGCTTTACTGACTGCCGCTGCACACTGCGTGGATGTTTTCAGAGAAGTGTCCACTATAATTCCAAGATCCTTTTCCTGATCTGTTGTAGCTAAATTTGCCCCCATCATATTGTATGTATAATTGGGGTTATTTTTCCCAATGTGCATTACCTTACACTTACCCACATTAAATTTCATTTGCCATTTTGCTGCCCAATCACTCAGTTCGCTGAGATCTTTTTGAAGTTCTTCACAGTTTGCTTTGATTTTGACTATCCTGAACAGTTTGGTGTCATCTGCAAACTTTGCCACCTCACTGCTTACCCCTTTCTCTAGATCATTGATGAATAAGTTGAACAAAATTGGTCCCAAGACTGACCCTTGGGGAACGCCACTAGTTACCCCCTTCCATTGTGAAAATTTATCATTTATTCCTATCCTTTGTTTCCTGTCTTTTAACCACTTCCCAATCCATGGAAGGATCTTTCCTCCTATCCCATGACCACCTAATTTACATAAGAGTCTTTGGTGAGGGACCGTGTCAAAGGCTTTCTGGAAATCTAAGTATACTATGGCTACTGGATCCCACCGTCCGCATGCTTGTTAACCCCCTCAGAGAACTCTAATAGATTAGTAAGACACGACTTCCCTTTACAGAAACCATGTTGACTTTTGCTCAACAACTCATGTTCTTCTACGTGGCTGACAATTTTATTCTTTACTATTGTTTCTACTAATTTGCCTGGTACTGACGTTAGACTTACCGGTCTGTAATTGCTAGGGTCTCCTTTAGAGCCCTTTTTAAATATTGGTGTTATATTAGCTGTCTTCCAATCATTGGGTACCAAAGCTGATTTAAAGGATAGGTTACAAACCACTGGGTCAGACCAAAGGCCCCTCCAGCCCACTATCCTGTCTCCCACCAGAGGCCAGTGCCAGGTGCCCCGGAGGGAGTGAACAGAGCAGGGAATCACCAAAGTGATCCCTCTCCTGTCCTCCATTTCCAGTCTCTGACAAACAGAGGCCAGGTCACTGTTCCTACCCAGCCTGGCCAACAGCCGCTGATGGACCAACCGCCATGGATTTATCCAGCTCTTTATTGAACCCTGGTAAAGTCCTGATTTTTACAACGTCCACTGGCCAGGAGCTCCACAGGCCGACTGGGCGCTGTGTGAAGAAACACTCCCCTCGGCTAGTTTTAAACCTGCTGCCCATTCATTTCACTTGGGGACCTGATCCCTAGTATTTGTTATGGAAACAAGTAAGTAGCTTTTTCTTGTTCACGTTTTCCACACCGGTCATGATTTTATAGACCACTCTCGTACTCCCTCAGTCTCCTCTTTTCTAAGCTGAAAGGGCCCAGTCTTTTTAATCTCTCCTCGTACGGCCCCGTTCCCACCCCCCATCATTTTTGTTGCCCTTTTCTGAAGGGCTCCCAGCTCTGAAGCTCAGAGGTGGATCTGCCTCACTTGCGGACAGCCGTCCTGTTCCCACCCAGCAATGAGGAGGCCGGATTGGTTCTCAGAGAGAGACCCTGGCGAGGGGTGGGGGAAGATCCTCTGGCTTGAGGATTCCCCAGGCCTGCCCTGGGCCAGAGGGCTGGGAGAGCTGCTTCTGTGCATGTGACTCAGCCCAGGAGACCTGCCGCTGGCACTGGGGAGAACAAACTTGGCCTTCCCGTTGTTCCAACGGGGAGAGGAAGCTGGAAAGTGTTAGCGATACTTAAAGGGGAAACGTAGGGCAGCCATGTCTGAGAGATGCGCTTTGCTTTCCAGGTCATGTTCAAACCAGTGCAAGAGCCCAGCTAGACCAGCCTCCTGCCAGCCCAGTAAGTGTGTTCAACACGGGCGAGTTGGTGCCATGGGGTCTCTTGCCCAGGGCAGGGCATGTTAACCCCGGTCAGAACATGCTTTCTGCACACCCAGCAAGGCCCAGCCAAGCTCAAACACAGAGCCCTGGTTCCCTCCCGGTCCTTTTTGTCTCAGAGCGGAGCCCTGGAGGCTCTCTGGCAGTATCTGTCGGCGACTCCAGTGGGGCAGCGGGGGAGCGAGGAGACGCTCCAGGGCAGTGGAGCCTGGCAGCATAAATGAGGCTCTTGACAATCTGCGCTAGGTCTGCACAAGGCATTGGGGAGAAGTTTCCCAGCAGCGAAATGAACAAGTAAAGTTCCCAGAACCGGGGAGGGGCAGGGAGGGAGGATTAGTGAGCTCTTGACAGTGCACCACTGCGACTGTCTCCTAGCCAGGCCCGTTACCTGCTGGGCCACTCAATTTGCCATTGTTCCCGCCGTGTCACACTGTATTACCAGCATAATGTGGAATGTTTCCGCCGTCCAACGTCCCCGCAGCACAGAGAGCCGGCATTCCCCAAGAGCCCCGCGTAGCAACGGACAGTGTCCCTGGCCGGCTGTCCCCTTCCAAGCCCGCCCGCCAGGCTGGGAAAGCCCTATTGATGGCTCACCCCATCCCCCACCCCCAGAGCAGAATGGCTAAAGGGCGTGTGAATGGTGCAGCAGGCAGGGCTGGGCTGTATCGCTCACCCTGCCTCACAGTAGGGGAGGAAGCTTAGCTCTTTCTCAACATTATAAGCTTGTTTTGCTCTCTCCCTTGCTCTTTTTCTCTGGAGTTGATACTGAGCTGGCCCCCTGATCCCACCCTCTACACCCCTGTTTAGATGCAAATGACGGCTGGGGCATGGCTGAGAAAAGCCATGGGGCTAGCCTGGTTCTGTTGGCCTTTTCACAGCGCATGTCCTGGGCTCTGGGCTCCCCCCATCAACCAGACCCATCAAGACACCGCTATGCCCTGGCTTCGGCTCCCACCACTGGCATGGCTGGCTCATGTGGGGCTGGGACTGCCTGGAGAAAGTGGGCCCCTGGTCCAGGGGAATCTGTGTGTACAGAGGAGACAGTGTCCACCCCCTACCCCCAGCTAAGGCCTGGCTGGGGAAGAGGAGCTGGTGTTTCCTCCCAGGGCAGTAGAGGTGCTGGGACCCATGTGGGGCACAGTGTGTCAAAGTCCAATGCCCTTGGGCCAGAGAGAATGGGTGAGGCTGTTCTCTAATGACAGTCTGGTTCTAAAGAAGCCTTAGGTTCTCCCTGGCATGAGCCTCAGCCTCCTCCAGCAACATTACTGCTGCCTCCCAACTGCTCTATGAGGTCATTAATTGTCCCCATTTCACAGATGGGGAAACTGAGGCACAGAAGAGCAAAACTACTTCTCCAAGCTGTGCAACAAATCAGTGGCAGAGCTGGAAATGGCTTGCAGATGCCTAGGCCTTTGCCTCAGTGCTTAGATCCGCAGTCTTGTCTGATGCCGCCAGATGAGTGATTCTAGTCTTTGTGGCTGGGGGTGTTTCACGTCCCCGTTATGACCAGGGGCCTAAAGCCAGCTCAGCTCATCCCAGCTGGTGTCTTGGAACAGGGAGGGGAGACTAAAGCAGCAGCTGCTACTCAGGGGTCACTCAGGCCTTGCACTGGCCTGCAGGTTCCTGTTCCTAGCACGCTAACTTCCTCTCGTCTCAAGGAGCCTGTGGCATGGAGGGGCTGGGGCTGGGCACAACAGGGTAGCTGCTGCAGTTCCCTGTGGCTCTGGCTAGAGCACAGACCGGCGGGGGGGGGGGGCGGCTGTGGGCCCCCACTCCACCCCACTACAAGCCCCTTCCACAGAGGGCAGTGCGCTCACCAGGGCATGGCCAGGGCACTGCCCCCAAACCCTTTGGCCAAGCCAGCTGTGCTGGGGGACAGAGGGCTAGGCTGACACTGGAGCCGTGGGCCTCGGTGTTCATTGGCTTCCTTGGCAAGGCAGAGGACACCCTGCCCCAAAGATTCTCACGTGGGAGAGATTTCGGTGCCTGGCTGCAATCTGTCACCAAGATGAACTCTCCCTGGCAGTGGGGATTTGTCTGCAGAGTGCTGCTGTCATGAGCAGACCTTCCCTCTGCACAGCTCAGCCAGGCCGTGCCGCAGAGCCTGGGACCGATCCCAGTGTGTCTGCCTTGGGAGATGAGCTCTGCAGCTCCCCCATACCAAGCCTCCCAATCTGCATCTGCCTGCCTGGGCCCTGGGGCCAATGCTGGCTGGAGAGCGGAGAAGCATTACACCTGGGAAGCACTGGCGTGGTTTTACCTGGAAGGGATCTAGTGAGCATTAGCCTGGCAGGCAGTAGACCTTAGCTCTGCCACTGTCCTGCTGGGTGACCCTGGGCATGTCCCTGCCCCTCTGGGTCTGTGTAGTGCCCAGCACTAGAGGGCCTGATCTCAGCTTGCGCCTCAGCGAGGTCCTGGAGTGCAGCTGTGTGGAAGAAGCCCCCTCCGCACTCTGGCAGCCGCCTTGCCCAGCTGAGCAGCAGCGGCTCCCTTACCTTTGTCCAGGACTGGCCCGAAGATGGCCAGGCTGTCGTCAATGGTGGTGCAGTTCCAGCGCCGGCCTCGGAACTGGTGCTGACATTCCTGGATGCCCAACTTCACCCCCTCGGCCACGCTGGGCATGATCTCGACGTAGTTCCGGCAGAAGCGGAGCTGCTTGGGGACCAGGCCAGGGATCGAGCCGCACAGGAGGGGCTGCGACCCCAGCAAGGTGTATTGCTGGCCTAAGGCGAGGGACCTAGGAGGCAAAACAGACACAGAGCGGCACTTGTGACTTTGTGCCACCACAGGGAGCTGGCATCCCCCTCCCTGCCCTGACAGAGCGTCCCAGGGAGGAGCCAGGGGGATCACAGAACTCACTGTACTTTTTTGAGAGGTGGCATATGTCCGTCTGTCCTGAGTAATAGCTCTGCACTGAGCAGGGCTGGGAGCCCCCAGGCTGACATGAGCCAGGTGCATGGGCTGGGAGAGCACAGAAAAGTGAAGTCACAAGTGCCAGCAGAAGTAGCTTGGGTTGGGGGGGGCAGTGCGCTAGCTGAGCCCGCTGCTCCCCAGCTGTCTGCTTCGCAGCACTGTGTGACCTGGGCACAGGCCAAGCCCTTCCCCTGCCTTGCCTATTCTGACTGGAAGATTTGACCCACACCTGGGCCATCCTTGTGATTTTTGGTGCCCTACACAACCTGAACACCCGTCCTCCATCTCCTGCCTGGTAGATGATGCTCCATGGGGCAGGAGCTGTGGTGCAGGGAGCAGGAGGAGGGCAGGCATATTGTGGCACAGCTGGCTGGAGCTGTGGGCTGGGAGGTGGACCAGGCAGAAGTGGGTGCAACGCAGCCTGAGGGAACTGGGGGCTGACAGGTACAGGGAGGGGTGGAGGTTTGGGACGGGGAGCCTGAGGGCTGGGTGAGTGGGACTGATGGAGCCGGGAAGTGGTGCAGGGGCTGGGGGAATGGGTCTGACAGAGCTGGGAGGTGAGGCAGGGGATCAGGGGCTGAGAGACAATCTGGGAGGCTCCTGTCTGATGCTCACAGGTCGGGTTGTTTTTTTTTTGGAGTGGGGGAGAGTTAGGACACCCACCCGACAGCACGTGGTCTGGTAGGTATAGCACTATGGAAGTACAACATGCAACTCTCTCCACCAACGGCTGCTCCTGCTGCTCACAGCCTGCTGCACACTTTGCAGACAATTCTCATGAGTTTGTCAGCAAACCTGAGGGCTTAGAAAAGCATTTTCTCCTTCTGTACCCTGCACTGCTCACGTAAGCTGGTGCTCATGGAAGGGTCTGTTTGACCATTTGCAATGTTTGACTTGCGAGTGAGTGCTTTGTCCAGGTGACCCCTGAGTGAATGACTGGCTTGCAGATAAGGCTGCAGTTGATTGGCTTGCAGTTGAGGCTTTGAGCTGGGTCACTTGCTTCAGCCTTATAAAACTAGCAGCCAGATTGAACACAGCGAGCTGCGAACAGAAGTAGTTAGCCTGGGAGTTTGCTTTGGGGGAGCCTCACAGAGGTTGTGGGTGCTTCTTCACCCCCTTCTCTCCTCTGCTTCAGGGCACAGTAAGTACAGCTAAGGCATCTCTCTGAACAAAGACAGGATAGACAGTGAGAGCTCAGCTGGTGTGATCTGCACATGGGTTGTCTTCTGTCCTCCTCTGGCTTCCTCTCAGGGGATAGAAGCAACTTTGACCACACAAAGTGCAAGCTGGTCTCTATACTGGAAGAGAAATTAGAGGACTAGAGACCCAGGTATCAACCCTGCAGTCCATCAGAGAAGATGAACGCTTTTTGGATCGAAATCAGCAGGTGATACTGCAGGCACAACATGCAGAAGGACTGGAGAGGGCAGTGCAGAACAAGCAAGAAATTTGGCTGCATGAGACCTCCAGGAGAAGATAACTATAGAGTATCACCAAACCAGACAGTGTAAGTAACCGTTTTCAGGCTTTCTCCACAGATCCTATACTGGAGAATCCTTTGGAAGAGAATTCTGAGGGAAGGGCTCATCAGGAGATGTCATTGGCCAGAAGGCCTAGGATGCATTGTCCTAGGGATGAGGGTCCCACAACCACCACTCCGAAGAGGAGGAGATGGGTGGTGGTTGGGGACTCCCTCCTAAGGGGGACAGAATCATCCATTTGCTGTCCTGACTGGGAAACTAGAGAAGTGTGCTACCGGCATGGAGCCAGAATTCAGGATGTGACCAAGAGTCTTCCGAGACTGATCAAGCCCTCGGACCACTACCCATTCCTACTTCTCCACATGGGAACCAATGATACTGCAAGAATGACCCTGAGTGGTTCACTGCAGATTATGTGGCACTGGGAAGAAGTATCAAGCAGTTTAGGGCACAAGTTGTGTTCTCACCCATCCTCCCTGTTGAAGGAAAAGACCCAGGTAGAATTCAACAAATGTTAGAAGTAAATGTGTGGTTGTGCATGTGGTGTTGAAGAGAAGGCTTCAGATTCTTTGACCATGGGATGCTGTTCAGGGCAGAAGGATTGATTGGAAGAGATAGGAGTCACTGACCAAGGAGTGGAAGGTGCATCTTTGCGAACAGGCTTTCAAACCTAGTGAGGAGGGCTTTAAACTTGGTTCTTTGGGGGACAGTGACCTAAGCCCTGAGGTAAGTGGAGAAGTGGGGGTGCCGGGAAGAAACACAAGGAGGAAAGTGCAACTGAGAACTCCCGAGTAGTACTGAGAAATTAAGGCAATTGGGTAATTATCTTGGGTGTCTGTAAATGCATGCAAGAAGTCTGGGAAAGAAGCAGGAAGAATTGGAAGTCCTGGCACAGTTAAGGACAAATGGAGTGATTGGAATAACAGAGACTTGGTAGAACAACTCATTTGATTGGAGCACTGTCATGAAAGGGTATAAACTGTTCAGGAAGGACAGGCAGGGGAAGAAAGGTGGAGGAGTTGTACTGTATGCGAGGGAGCAGTATGATAGCTCAGAGCTCCAGTATGAAATAGGAGGAAAGTCTGCTGAGAGTCTTTGGGTTAAGCTTAGAGGTGGGAGAACCAAAGGTGACATTGTGGTGGGTGTCTACTATAGACCACTGGATCAGGTGGATTAAACAGATGAGGTTTTCTTTGGACAATTAATGGAAGCTGCCAGATCACAGGCCCTGGTTCTCATAGGGGACTTCAATCACCCAGACATCTGCTGGGCAACCAATACAGCAGGACACAGACAACCCAGGAAATTTTTGGAGAATGTTGGGAACAACTTCTTGGTGCAAGTGCTGAAGGAACCAACCAGGGGCTGGGCTCAGCTTGATCTGCTGTCCACAAACAGGGAGGAACAGGTAGGGGAAGTAAATGTGTATGGCAACCTGGGCAGCAGTGATCATGAGATGGTTGAGTTCCTGATCCAGAGTGAAAGAAGAAAGGAGAGCTTTAGAATATAGACCCTGGACCCTGATCAGTATCAAGTGGAGTGACCTGAGGTTTGGTCCTGGAAAGGATTTTGTTCAACATCTTCATTAATGACCTGGACAAGGGGATGGATTCCACCCTGAGCCAGTTCGCTGATGACACTAAGCTAGGGGGAGAGGTAAGATACAGTGGAGGGTGAAGATAGGGTCCAGAGTGACCTAGATGAATTGAAAGACTGGGCCAAAAGAAATCTGATGAGGTTTAACAAGGACGAGTGCAGAGTCCTGCACTTAGGGCATAAAAATCCCAAACACTGCTACAGGCTGGGGACCAACTGGCTAAGCAGTGGTTCTGCAGCAAAGGACCTGGGTATTACAGTGGATCAAAAGCAGGACATGAGTCAACAGTGTGCCCTTGTAGCCAAGAAAGCTAACAGCATATTGGGCTGCATTAATAGGAGCCCTGCCAGCATATCTGGAACAGTTACTGTTACCCTCTATTCAGCACTGGTGAGGCCACATCTGGAGTACTGCATCCAGTTCTGCCCCCTTCCCCTCCATGACAAAAAGGATGTGGATACATTGGAGAGAGTCCAGTGGAGGGCAAGAAAAACGATTAGGGGGTTGGAGCTCCTGACTTATGAGGAGAGGCTGAGGGATTTGGGCTTGTTTAGCCTACAGGAGAGAAGTGGGAATTGATGTCAGCCTTCAACTTCCTGAAGGGGGTTTCTAAAAAGGATGGAGAGAGGCTGTTCTCAGTAGTGACAGATGGCAGAACAAGGAGCAATGGTCTCTAGTTACAGAGGGGGAGGAATAGGTCGGATATTTCACCAGGAGGATGGTGAAGCACTGGAATGTGTTACCAAGAGAGGTGGTGGAATCTCCATCCCTGGAGGTTTTTAAGTCTCATCTTGACAAAGCCCTGAGTGGGCTGATTAAGTTGCTTTGAGCAGGAAGTTGGACTTGATAACCTAAGGTCTTGCCCAACCCTAGGGTGCTGTGGTTCTTGGGGGGGATAGCTCAGTGGCTTGAGCATTGGCCTGTTAAACTCAGGGTTGTGAGCTCAGCCCTTGAGGGGGCCATGGGAACAAACACATCTTTTAAAACAATTCTGTCAGGGTTGGTGCTAGGTCCTGCTGCTGTGAGGGCAGGGCCTGGACTTGAGGACCTCTGAAGGCCCCTTCCCGCTCAGTGAGATTGGTATTGGTAGGTGTAAGAGATGAAGCAGGCAAAAGCCCCGGGCCAGCCCCACCTGCCCTGTGCACAGCAGCAGAGCCCTGCGGCGTTTTGCAGGGGACAAGAGCAGGAGGAGGCGATGACGAAGAGTGCGCAGAGTGGGGCAGAGTGAAGCACTCACCCCACAGCTGGGTCTGATGGGGCCAGGAGGTGGAGCAGGGGGTCGGCCCCATGGAGCTGGACGGCAGTCAGTGCTGCTGGTGGTGGGTGGTGGCCCTGGGCAGCACAGGGCATTGCTAAGCAGCAGCACTGTACACAGGTGCATGTTACCTATGCCTAAGGAGGGCCCTGACCCAGGCAGTGTCTTATGGGCGTGGCTGGCGGGGCTGAGGGCTGCTGTGATGCAAGCAGCGTCAGTCACAGCTGGGACAGGACCAGGCGCTCCCCCCCACCCCATGCACTAACCCCAGGCCCCCTCGATACGAGTCAGTGAGCTGGGCACCGGCAGACCGGGATCTCCCAGACAATGCCCAGTGCAGCAGCCCCACCCAGTCTGTGTGGCAGGGCAGGCCGAGGGATGCCCTGGGGCCCTTTTGGGCTGGCGAGTAGGCAGAGGGAAAGGTGCTGAGTGAAGCAGCTGGACCCCCCTTATGGGAGGCCAGGCTGTTGTCGCCCAGGGATCAGTAGGGCAGAGCACCCACCCTGGCAGCAGCTGATCTTGTCAAGACAAATGCGTGACCACCTGTGGCTGCTGGATGGGTTCAGTGGGAGGCGAAGGGCTGCAGCCCTAAGGAACAGGCCAGAGGTGAGAAAAGCGGGGGCCAGGTGGCTGGATTTTTGTGCCTCAGCTGGATGAGACAGGGCCTTTCCACGGCCATGGAAAAGAGGGGGGGGCCCTTCTCCCCCCACATAACGCTGCTGGAAACCACAGCAACACCCAATGTTCTCACCAGCTAGGGGTGGGCGTGCAGTCACCTCCTGCCGGCAGCGCCAGCTGTGGAGTGGGCAGCAGGCGTCCACACTCCCCTTCTACTTCCTACAATGCTCAACTCCTGCCTGTGTAATGCCCTCAGACAGGCTCAAAGCTGGGACCAGGGGAGCTAAGCGCAAGCATCTCTGCAGCTTGAGCTAAAGGCCGGCTGGCTCTCAGCTTGGGCTGTACAGGACACTTGTTCTTGCACTGTGAAGTGGGCTGGGCGCGACTCCAGGGGCGTTAACCACACAAAGGTGTGCGGCTTACACCTTCAGCTGTCCTCCTGGTGCAGGCTGAGGCCTCACTGGGGCGGGATATTGCAGGGGTGGGTCTGTGGTCAGCCCCAGCCAGCAGCATCAAATGCATGGCTCCAGCAGCTTGGAGTCAACAGGGGGAATGCCAGCATCATCAACTGGGGCTGCTATTCATTCAGGGCACAGACGCAAATGTGTGGCCAATATGGCAGCCTTGGGCAGAGCGGGAGGCCAGAAACAGTGGCTAGGCCAGGTTGCAGGCTTACATGGCTTCTCAGAGGCATTGCATGTTCCCTTGTGCCCTCGTGCACCTGAGCAGCACAGTCACACGTTCCCACAGGGCCCAGCTATTGCACCCCACCCTGTGAGCATCACCACCCCACCCTGCGCAGTATTGGCAGCCTCAGGGTCCATCAGCGGCTGTATCTGAGCCAGGCAGCACAAATGCTGGACTATGGGCAGACACATAGAGGCAGTTTACTGCCCCTATTCACTCAGCTTTCAGCGGGTCGTTGGCTATTGCTTCTCACACACAGCAGAGGAGCTGCTGGGCCTTGTGCGTGCCACCCCCTGGACCCAGCCATCCCAGCACATTACAAACAGCTGGATGCAAATCTTGGGGCTGGCTCAAGCTGACAGGCTGGCTGGGGCCCCTGTGATTGGGACGCCCCTGATCTTGCTGGTGCTCACTCCGCCCACAGTGAAATGTTTCTAGGCTGCAACCGACCCACTGCCTTGCTCCCAGCCACCGCACTGGTCAGAAAGGGCTGCTCCGGCTGGCCCCACGCCCATGGTCGTCAGGTGCGCCCTGTCGCTAGGTCAAAAAGTCACTGCTGGTGCAGGATGAGCAAGATGCCAACACATTGCATGCAAACAAGGTCCCGGCAACCCCTCTCTGGTGCAGCCCCCAGGGCACAGCCCCCAGTGAGGTGCTGCAGTGCGTGTGGATTTGGAGGTGCAGTAACAGAGCACACACGCACCTGGATTCCACTGCCGGACTATGCGGTGCCCAACACAAAGTAGACCGAAAAGAGCATTGAAACAGTGTTCCAGCTGCAGCGCCTCAGCAGCCTCGGCACTGCGAGGAAGCACTCAGCTTGCGTTAAAACATCCATTTGTGCATGTTACAGCGGTCAGAGCTGGCGCTCACTGCAGCAGCGAGCAAGCAAAGAAGAGCTACAGGAACAGAAAGCAGCAGAACCGGAGGCAGCTGCTCATCCCTCCGCAAAACAAAGGGAAACACCGGGAGGAAATCTGCAAAGAAGGGCAAGAACAGCCAGAACTGCAGGGACCAGGAAAATAGGGAAAAGGCAAACAGCCTGCACCCACTGCTGCAGGGGCTTATTCCAGTATGAAGGATTTTGCATCGAGTGATGGAAACAGCCCCAGCTCATACGCTGGCTGGAGAGACAATGACACATCCTTGGAGGCATTTCTCTGAGCCCCCTGTACACCAGCCCTGGTGCTAGAGCTGTGAAGAATAAAGGAAAAAGTGGTTTTTCCCACCTACGACATCTACCATCCCCCAGGCCCTAGTTAAATACAGGCTCTGCCTGCACCTTAACGAGCAGCACCCACAACTGCAAAACTGAACAAGCTAATTCCCCACACTGTGAAGCAGTTTGTGTGTGGTGTGAGACAGGGCACGCTGACGCGGCCGTGCAAAGGCGGGTACCACGCACTAGCCTTGAAATGATCGGAACAGCAGTGGCAGGTGGCCGATGACGCGGGACTGTACAATGTAATAGACCCAGGATGTGCAATACCTTCTGGCGAATGAGACACCGCGGTGTGGTGAATTGGCTCTTAGCGCCTTTAAATGCGGCTCCTCAGAGCTGCACACCTGAGTGCCCTCCGTCCGCTCTGCACATACGCCCCAGCATGTGGCTTCTGCCTCACCGCTGCTCTGGCCCCGCCATGGCTGCAGCCCCCGGCCACTGCGGCTCCGGCTCCAGAGCAGCTCAGGTCCCAGCGGAGCCCCAGTGCAACTCCAGTGTCTGCAGCTCTGGGGAGTTGCCACGCGGGGGGTGGGGGTGTGCCTGGCTCTGGGGTGGGGGAGGGCATTTATTAGCGGGGGGCTGGGGGAGCCTGGCTCTGGGGTGGGGGAGGTCATTTATTAGCGGGGGGCTGGGGGAGCCTGGCTCTGGGGTGGGGGAGGGCATTTATTAGTGGGGGGCTGGGGGAGCCTGGCTCTGGGGTGGGGGAGGGCATTTATTAGCAGGGGGCTGGGGGAGTACGGAAGGACAACGAGCACAAGTGTGGAGACCCTTGCATGACTATTGGACAGCGCTGCACTAGCCACGCCTTGTCAATGCCACCAGCCTAGGAGGGGGCCATGCTGCAGGCTATGGCAGGGCCACTCTAACCCCAACCCCCTGCCCAGCCCTGAGCCCCCCAACTCCCTCCCATGCCCCAACACCCTGCCCAGCCCTATGCCCCCTAATTCCCTCCTACATCCCATGCCCGAACCCCCTGCCCAGCACTGAGCCCCCTAAATCCCAACCAGACACCACGCCCCAACCCCCTGCCCAGCCCTGAGCCCCCATCTCCCTCCCACACTCCACACCCCAATGTCCTGCCCAGCCCTGAGCCCCTCAATCCTTCCCAGACCCCACCCCCACCCCCCACCCAGCCCTGAGCCCCCTAACTCCCTCCCATGCCCCACCCCCCTGCCCAGCCCTGAGCCCCCTAGCACCCGCCCAGGCCCTGCTGCCCCAGCCCTGAGCCCCTCTCACACTCCAGGCCTCAGCACTGAGCCCCTCCTGCACCCAACCCACCCCCACACCTCACCCCCTGCCCCTGTCTTGAGCTCCCTCCTACACCCCAAACCCCTCGTCCCCAGTCGAGAGTCTCAGCCTGCCCCCAAAACACCTCCTCCCCAGCCCTGCCCCCCAGGTACACAGCCGAGCATGGCGTTAGCCATGTTTCCCTGAGTGATTACGTGCCATTGTTTGTCCCTGTGAGCCCCTGTCCTGCGGTCTGGAGTACAGTCTCCGCTCCGTGCAGAAGGGCTGCCCTGCATTGCTTTGCTGGATTATAAATGGGCATTTGGCTGTGTTAAATGCAGTTTGTTTAAATGAGCCCAGCTGACCAAGCCAGTGAGCTCGCTTTGTGTGACTGCCCTGTTCCCAGCATAATTTGCCACTTGTTTAACCAGTCCTGGCCTCGTTCATCTGCTGTGGTTACTCTATATTTACTTCCAGGTTATTAGCAAAAAGGCTGAATAGCATTAAGCCCGTTGGATGATGATGAAGCCTAAGCATTTGTCACAGGTTTTTTAGTAAAAGTCGCAGACAGGTTGTGGGCAACTGAGAAGAATTCACAGAAGCCTGTGTCCTAGCTTTACGTTTATTGGCAATAAGTATAACCAAATAGAGAGCTGCAGGCTCCCCACGCCACCCAGGGGTTTGGCTCAGCATTGCAAGGTCCCCCAACAAGGGCACTCCCGCCACCCACAGGGTCTCGGAGGGGTGCCTCTGCTACCCAGGGTGGCTCTGTACACCCTGGCACCTGCAGGAGTTAAGAGCTCTGTGTGTGTGTCAGCTGGGAGCTTCCGGGAGCCTTGGGCCCCTGCAGTTCCTCACAGTCAAGAATGGAGCTGCCAGAGGCTCAGGTCTTGCAGGTTTCTGGAAGACATCAGATTCCATGACCTCATGACAAAATTATAGCCCTAATGGTGATTCCCCATGGACAACTACGTTCTGTGTGCTGTCCATTAGCCAGTTCCTAACGTAAGCGCTATTGATATTGTGTGGGGCTAGTTTTTAGTCTGCCTCCAATAACTTACAAAGTGAAGCACATCACCTCAAACCCCCTGGTACCAGCACTCCCAGCTATCTCTGAGATACCGCTGACTTCCTGAGGAAATTACAGAACATCTGAAATCTTCCTGACAGCACCATCCTTGCCACCATAAATAGAGAAGCTCTCTACACCAATACGCCACATGAAGGTGGACTACAAGCCATCAGGAACACTATCCCAGATGTTCCCATGGCACATCGGGTGGCTGAGCTAACTCCTTCCCACATCCTCACTTACAACTATTTCCTATTTGGGGACAATTTATACCTCCAGTTCAGCAGCACTTCTTAGGCACCTACATGGCCCCATAGTATGCTAACATTTTTATGGCTGACTTAGAATAAATTTTCCTCAACTCCTGTCCCCTAGTATCCTTCTTTCATTTATGCTATATCAATGATATCTTAATCATTTGGACCCAAGGTAAAGAGACCCTTGAAGAATTTGACAGGGGTTTCAACAACTTGCACCTCACCATTCCACGTGCCAGATGCATCTCCTGGACACCACAGTAAAATCACCAATGCTCAAATCAATGCTGCTGTATACTGGAAACCCACTGACTGCTACTTTTACTGACATGCCTCCAGGTTTCATCCAGGACGCATCCCATGATCCATCATTTACAGTCAGACCCTAAGATACTACGGCATCTGCTCCAATCCTACTGACAGCAACAGAGGGTCCTGTGGCACCTTATAGACTAGGACCAGGTATAAATAAGCCAGAGCAAGGCTGGGGATAACAAAGTTAGCTCAGTCAGCCTTGCCCTGCCTTATTTATACCTGGCCCTGCAGATTTCCATGACCAGCATCTGATGAAGTGAGTCTGTGCTCACGAAAGCTCATGCTCAAAACTTTTCTGTTAGTCTATAAGGTGCCACAGGACCCTTTGTTGCTGTTACAGATCCAGACGAACATGGCTACCCCTCTGATACTTGAATCCTACTGACAGAGACCAAAAACTTCAAGATCTCTACCAGGCATTCATAAAACTTAATTACCCACTGGGAGAAGTGAAAAAACCAGACTGACAGGGCCAGATGAATACCCAGAAACCAGTTACTTCCAGATAGACCCAAGAAGTTTAACAACAGAATGCCACTTGTCATCACCTATCACCCCAGCTCAAACCCCGTCAGCCCTTTATCAGTAATCTACAACCTACACCAGAACATGATGCTGCACTCACAGGCTCTGTGGGACAGGCCTGTTCTCTCCTACAGGCAGCTGCCCAACCTCAGGAAAATTATCATTAGCAACCACACACCACACCACAGAAATAACCTTTCCTTGCAACAAACCCCATTGCCAACTCTATCCACATATTTACACTGGAGACACCATGACAGGACCTAACCACGTCAGTCAGGGGCTCATATTCTTGTACCTCAAACAATGTTACATATATCATCATGTGACAGCCATGCCCCTCTGCTATGTATATTGGACAAACTGGACAACCACTTTGCCAAAGAATGAATGGACACAAATCAGACATTGGGAATCTGAATACACATAACCTGTCAGTGAGCATTTCAATTTTGCAGGTCATCCAACACGTAATGGTGTGCATTTTAAAACAAAGAGACTTTGACACCAGATTACACAGGAAGACATCTGAACTGGAATTTATTTTCAAGTCTGATACTTGTCACCTCGGACTCAAAGATATCAATTACCTTATGCATTACAAGAACAATTTCCCCACCTCTGATATTGGCAGTGACCCTAAGCATCTCCTTTCACTTACAAGACATTTGCAAAAACCTTTTTGTTCCCTCTTCTCCCCTACTTCCTTCTATCCTATCTATCTGAGTCATCAGTTTTTACTTCATTTTTTCCCTACCTTTCTTTTAAATTCTCTTTGTCTCAGCTATCAGCTATCAGGATTCTCCAGATCTGAAGAACTAGGTCTGTCCCACGAAAGCTCATCACCTAATAAATAATGTCATTAGTGTTTAAGGTGCTACAGAATTGCTGTTTTGTTTGGTGAAGATACAGACGAACACGGCGACCTCTCTGAGATGACGTATCACCTCAGTTACCTTTACCAGCTGACCTTGTAATCTCAGCAGAGAATGAAATCAGGCTTGTTTGACAAGACAGATTTTCCATAACCCCATGCAATTGTCTGGCAATCGCTATGGACGGAGGTCACCTCATAGGAGTGGTTTGGCTTGAAAGCTAAGTGGGTGAAATCCTCTGGCCTGGGTTATGCAGGAGCTGACATTAGATGATCAAAATGGGCCCTTCTGGCCTTGGGTTCTAACAGCACAGAAATCTCCTGAGGCAAAGAGCAATAAAAGAGCCTCACGATAAAACCTCACCGAGCAGACACACGCAAGCTGACTGGAAAGACGATTACCTGAAACTTAATGAACTTAGAAGACTATTCAATGGAATTCTGCAGTGCCCATTAGCGGGGGAGGGAGGGCACTTTTTACAAGTGTTCGACAACTGACATGGCTGCCCACATGTGAACAGGTACACAAAAAGAGCAGCAAGTTAGGAGGCTCTTTCAGGGGCTCAGGGTAAATGGCTTCTGGTGGGCAGCACCTCCTGTGCCTGGGCTCCCAGTCCAGCCTCTGAATCTGTTTCTGGTCAGTTCAGCTCTGAAAGGCAGGGCCATAGGACTTTATGGATGGGGCCTTTTCCAGCACTGGCTTGTAAATAGGGTACTGCTTTAGTATTCAGGGGACTTGGGTATTTCTCCCAGGTTTGCCACTGATTTGCTGTGCTAAGGCACATGCATCTCCTTGCAATGCCGCTCTCATCGCCCTTGTCTGTTAACCTGTGAGCTCTGTGAAGGAGGCTCCGCATGTTTTGTACAGTCCTTAAAGCAACAGGGTCTGACTGCTAGGGCCTCTTGGTGACCGACAGGGTCAGAGCAATGCAGAAGCACATTGTGACAGTCTACACCTTGGGGAAGCAGCCTGGAACGCCTCTATGCCTCACCTGTGCCATTGCAGCTCAAACATGCCAATGGGAGGCGTGAGGGTTATGATTGGTTGAAATCTCCTCTGTCTAAATCTGTCTTTAGGGCATGTGAAGTTATGAGATTGTGTTGTATGACCGGCACTAAAGCATGCCTCAGTCGTGTTTCCCAGGCGAAGGGCAGAATTTTGACCTTTTGACCTCTACATATGAGCCCAGTGCCGACGATACTTTATAAAGTCACTAATAGCCCTACTTACAACAGCTTCATTAACAAATAAATTAAGATGCAGCGCTTTGCTGTTTAGATTGGGGGTCAGCAAACTTTCTGAGGCAGAGCAGCAAGTCTCTTGGTTGAACTGAATCCAGTGCAAAATTCTGAACAGTGCTGCAAGGATATTTTGCCCATCACAGATAATCACTAAAATCTATCTTTTGTAGTCAATAAGCTTAACTGTTTATTTTTATTGTTGTGTTATTGTTCAGATGGCCTGACGTGCTTGGCAAATCGCCTCCAGTGTTACAAAGGCTGTTGAATAGCCACTTTCCATTGATGAAGTGGTGAAACAATTAATACATTTGCTGGTATATTTTTGAGGCAGGAGGCTGGGAGCTGAGAGGAGCTGCTTGGCATCTCTGTGTGATGCATGAGTGGCTCTGGACGCATTCATGCAAGCCAGTGGTGGGGGGGGGCGCACAGGCGGATGTGCTGAGGGTTGGAAGAGGTTTGCTGCATGTCACTAGCAAAGCAATGTGATGGACCGCCCTGGCTGGAGTGTTAGGAGGGCAGAGCTGTCCCAAGGCAGCACCCTGGGATCCCATCCCACACACGTGAAGAAAGTAAATATTATACTTACGAGTTCAGGTCTTGCTCTTTCCATGTCAGGTGAAAATGGCATAGTGCTAGGAGGACTAGAGAGGGTCCAGAGAAGGTGACACTTGGAATGACTGGTGGGATCTCTCAGAGAGGATCTCTGGCCAAACAAAGACCGTGTGCCGGAATTATTATTTTTTCTATTTCAGAATTACACATTTCATAAAATTAGGGCCAGATTTATAGAAGGACACAAACAGAAATGAATGCGCCAAATGTACAGATTTCTTATTTATTTAGTAATCTGGATTTGCTTCCATGTGACAGGGTTACTAGGCAGGCTTTGACGGGCCTGCTTTCAGGAGTTTAGCTGAGGTGTGATGCCCTGTTTGGGAAGACAAATGCCACCCAGGAAGAGACAGCTCCTTTTGTGGCAGCGTTCAGGGGACAGCAACTGTACCAGGCTGGCGGAGGAGACTGCCAGGAAGAGGGTGTCTGGCTGGTGCTTGACTAGAGCCAAGGAATCATCCAGCAAACCCTTGGGCTTGCAACTAAAGGGTTTGAAGTTTTCTACATTTTCTATCATGATACCGGAAAATTTCCACAGAACTTTTTGAAAAGAAGAGAAAGCTGTTTGCTTCTTTCCCACATTGCTGGTAATAATTCAGACCCTTTACTGAACAGCTCTAGACCTGGCTCCAGAAAGAAGAGGGGAACCTGGTGCATGAGCATTAGGGCAGGGAGCGTGTCACAGCAGAGTCTGCAGGAGGAGCCAGAATCAGCACCAAGCTGATTAACGGCCCCCTCTAAATCCACCTGGCCTCAGGGTGGTCTACAGACCAGCCAGGGCAAGGAAGCGGTGGCTGCAATCTCTGCATAATAGTTGCACCTTGTCCCCTGAGGCTGTAGAGCATTCCTCACATTGCTGCTTTTCCCTTCCGCTGCCTCCGAAGAGTAACAAGCCTCTTTAACCCTGCTGTGCCGGTTCCCCTATTTCCTCATTCTAAGCGTTTATGATAGTCTCAGCCCATGGGCTCCAATAGGGCTCAGCCCAGTGCACAATCTGGGCAGGAATATGTGACTGTGCATTAGGCAGTGCTCAGAAGAATGCAGCCGAGTGTGGCAGGGTTTGGCTTCATGTCCTTGTACTCAGTGAAGAAGGGCACATAGGCTAACTGCCATGCTGGAAGGGATAGGCCTGTGGGCCAACTAGGCCAGTGTCCTGAGGCTGGCAGAGTTCATGCTGAGGGCTTCCTAGAAGTAGAGCTAGCTGTTCCTACTATGCCACAGTAAGATGCTTCTTCCTGCCCTCCACCTGGCAATCAGCTCATGCCTAGAAGCAAGAAGATTGATCTGCCAACAGCACTGATGTAGGGTGCAGGAGATCTAGGTCAATTCCTGGCTCTGCCACTGCCCTGCTGAGTGATTTTGAACAAGCTGTGTTGCTGACTCAATTTCCCCACCTGTAAAACAGAGATAATGTCACTGATCTCCTTTGTACACTGCTGATGCAAAGTGTCGAGCCTTTTTATATGAACATAATGGCTACCATGCTTTCCAGTTGCAGGTGTACAGACATATCTGAGACCCTGAACCTCAGCCCCACTGGCACTGCAGCCTACAGTGCAGAGCAGATTCCATCTCAGTCTGAATATTTTGGTGGCTTTGTTGATGTTCCAATATTTGGTAACGGGGCACCAGTGTAGCCATTGCACCTGCAGCTGCAAACCAAGCAGGGATTGGTGATGTTAAAGACAAGCCCTTGCGTGGTACAGTCTAGACAGGGCTAGAGGACTGTGCTCTCACTTGCCACCCACCAGCTTTGTAATGTGGTTGTGCCTCAGTTTTCCTAGCCGGAATGTTAATAGGGACCAATGTTCCCACTCATTTTTCCATCCATGTGCAGAATAAATGTTCTTACATGCACTGAGGCATGGGTGGGCGTGCCCAAGCAGCAGACACACAGGCTGCTGGCTACAGGCACTCTGTACTCAGCTAATCAGCTGAGTAGTATTGAATCTCTCCTGGGTGGCTGCCCAAGTGCTCAGCTTACAAGGAACACTGGTGTGGACTACCCCAGCAGGGTAAGAAAGACCGTGAGGATTGATAGTAAATATTCAGGAAGCACGCTGAAGGCTCAGCTACATGCTGAAGTATTTTACATACATGTCACTCATCATCTTACAGCATCACTGGCTAATGGCCTCACTAACAGACCAGCCAGGTGTCACACGACAATCACACATTTTGCGTTTTGGGCATGTATTTCCCCAAACATGAATTTCCACAAGCAACCAACTCTCCTCTCTCTAATATCTGGCAATCCAGGGGAAGGGGCAGAGAGAAGGTCTGAGTGACTAACTGATTTTTCTGTTTGGGACTTGAATTGGAAAAAAAATTCTCACAAGACTGCTTCATTTTTTTCATACAAAACAAAAAACCTGGATAAAAAACAGAAACACGCCCAGCACATAATGAAATAAAACAAAACACAACTCCAGTCAAAAGCAATTTTTTGTTTTGTTTTTGATTTTCAGGGTGTTGTTTGACCTGAAATAATTTTTGTCAGTTTTCCATATAGTCTCGTCAGGTATTTCAGGGGCTTTAAAATAAATATGGCTAAATTTGTAGCTAACTGAAAATTTGTAACATTAACTTTTTAAGTGGTTACTTTTTTCTCCTGAAATTATTAATCAAAATCAAACTGATTTCAGAAATAGTGTGAGTATAAATAATAAAAATACATTTTTGTTAAATTTGCTAGTACTCAGCTACAAGCCCAGAGCCTATGGATTTTAAACTTATTATTTCTACTTACTGTTTTTCGTTCTGTGTCTGCTATAGGGGAAGTCACCCACCAGGCCCTTAGTTTGCAGCTAGGATAATGGAGGAGATGGACAAGGGCACTGAGACAGATCTGGGAACAGAAGGCAAGTCTGCCCCCTAAGTGTGAGCCAAGTCTGGTCTATTTTGCCACATTGCCTTCCAGCTGGAAAGGACAAACTTCTGTGCTTGTCTAACCTAGGGTGGCACTTTGTTCCTCTCCTCTGGCTCGACCACATGCAGAGGTTTGTGATTATGAATTTGTAATGGCCTCCATGTTAACATGCAACGTCTTTCAGTTCAAACAGTAGAAGTTCATGGTTTTAGCATTCAGAGATCCTGGCCATGAAACTCGCTGGTGATTCAAACATGGGCACTGTCACATTTGGCTCTGCAATCACTAATTACTAGACCAGCGTCTGCTGCCTGGGCCAGGAGCACAACCTGAAAATCCTGGTTGTCAATGTTCTAGTACAACTTCACCAATAAATGTGTAACCCAGTGACAAAGGGGGGTTAGTTTCTACCCTTTAAAAACAGTCCAAACAAATCTAGCTACATTCTGTTCACTTTTCTGACTGCTGCTGCACACAGTGTAGATGTTTTCAGAAAACTGTCCACAATGACAGTAAGGCATGTGACACTGTCTTGCAGGGTCTTCTTATCAATAAACTGGGTAAATACACCTTAGATGGGATCACTGTAAGTTGGGTGCACAACTGGCTGGATAACCATTCTCAAAGAGTAGTTATTAATGGTTCGCAGTCATGCTGGAAGGGCATAACAACAGGGGTTCCTCAGGGATCTGTTTTGGGACCAGTTCTACTTAACACCTTCATCAAAGATTGGCACAGAGAGTATGCGTATTAAGTTGGCAGATGATATCAAGCTGGGAGGGGTTGCAGCTGCTTTGGAAGATAGGGTCAGAATTCAAAATGATCTGGACAAACTGGATAAATGGTCTGGGGTAAACAGGATGAAGTTTAATAAGGACAAATGCAAAGTACTCCACTTAGGAAGAAACAATCAGCTTCATAAATATAGAATGGAAAATGGCTGTCTAGGAATGAGTACCGTGGAAAGGTATTTAGGGGTCATAGTGGACCACAAGCTAAATATGGGTCAACAATGTGATGATATTGCAAAAACAGTTTATATTGCAAGTACTGCAAGGGTGCATTAACAGCAGTATTGTGAGCAAGACACGAGAGGTCATTCTTCTACTCTACTCAGCACTGATTAGGCCTCAAATGGAGTATTGTGTCCAGTTCTGGGCACCACATTTCAAGGATGATGTGGAGACATTGGAGAAGGTCCAGAGAAGAGCAGCAAGAATGATTTAAGGTCTAGAGAACATCAACTATGAGAGAAGACTAAAAGAACTGGGCTTGTTTAGTTTAGAAAAGAGAAGATTTAGAGGGGACATGATAGTGGGTTTCAAGTACCTCAAAGAGGGTTACAAGGAGGGAGAAAAGTTGTTTTCCTTGGTCTCTGAGGATAGAACAAGAAACAGTGGCCTTAAACTGCAGCAGGGAAAGTTTACATTAGACATTAGGAAAAACTTCCTAACTGTTAGGGTGGTCAAACACTGGAATAAATTACCCAGGGAGGTTGTAGAATCTCCATCGCTGGAGATTTTTTAAGAGAGGGTTAGATAGACACCTATGAGGGACGGTCTACAGTGCTGGGTCCTGCTGAGAGGGCAGGGAACAGGACTCAATGACCTCTCGTGCCCTTCCAGGTCTAGTGTTCTATGATTCTATAAATGACCCCAAGATCTCTTTCTGGAGTACAAATCATTAATTTAGATCCTCATTGTTTTATATCTATAATTAAGATTCTGCTTTCCAATGTATCAGGGGGGTAGCCTTGTTAGACTGTATCTGCAAAAACAACAAGAAATCTTGTGGCACTTTATAGACTAACAGATATTTTGGAGCTTAATGGGTCCTTGCCCATGAAAGCTTCTGCTCCAAAATATTTGTAAGTCTATAAAATGCCACATGACTTCTTGTTTTGCAATGTGCATTATTTTGCATTTATCAACATTGAGTGCCATCTGCCATTTTGTTGCCTAGTCACCCAAGTTTGTAAGTTTCCCTTTTAAGTATGTTTTGGCTTTTAACTATCTTGAATAATTTCGTACAATCTGCAAATACTGCCACCTCACCGTTCCAGGTCATTTATAAATGGGTTGATTAGGATTGGTCCCAGCACAGACTCTTGGGGGACACCGCTATTTACCTCTCTCCATTTTGAAAACTGATCGTTTACTCCTACACTTTGCTTCCTAATAAGCAGTTACCAACCCAGAAGAGGACCTTCCCTGTTACCCCAGGACAACTTTTTGTGCTTCAGAGCTTTTGGTGAATAGCCTTGTCAAAAACTTTCTGGAAACCTAAGTACACATCCACTGGATCCTTGACCCCCTCTGCAAAGAATTCTAGAAGATTGGTGAAACATGATTTTCTTTTACAAGAACCATGTTGACTCTTCCCCAACAAATTATGTTCAGTTATTTAAAATCTAGGTTCAGGTTCCTGTTGTGCTAAACATTGTACACATATCAAAAAAGATGGTCTCTATCCCCAAATAACTTCCACCCCAGAGATTCAGCCTGTAGATCATAGACAGTCTGATCCTACTGGGTATGTGATGTGGCAGTGGTGAGAACTCAGTACCTTGCAGAACTGAGCCCATAGTTTACAGAGAAATTTGAGGTTCTTTGGATGAAATGCAAACATCAGCAACAGTAAAACTGTATCCAAAACAAGTGTATACATTGACAAAATAAATGCCTGAACAAGCTTTGACGTGGATGGATGTCAGAACCCAAACACACCATGAGAATGTCCCCAGATCCTAGGCAATACAGATTAAGTTATCCTATAAAATTTTCTGGTGAAAGGTCTAGGAAACTGGACTGAGCTCCAGGAATCCCAAGTTCTACTCCCAGCTCTGTCCCTGAGAGACTTTGAGCAAGTCACATCAGCTGTGTCTGCAACACATCCCATCAGCTATAACAGCAGCAATAACGTTTTCGTGACTTGGTAAAGCATTTGGAGCGCTCTGTACAGAAAGCTCTCTCCATGCTAAATTCATAAAGGGTGAGCTTATAAGCATGAAGAGGAGGGAGCAGAAATGCACCTAGTTTTAGCTCTTCTTAATAAAACAACAATCACGCTTTGAGCTTTTAGCTGGACTGATTTCCCCCCTCTTTTTCTGCTACACCTCTGCACTCCCTGCTGGTTGCAAATTACTGCAAGAATGGTGCTGTTTTCAGGCAGCAGGTGTTTAGGAAACATGGGGCAGAACTCCCAGGCTTGAGATTTCCAGCTAATTTTTCTAGCAATAAGGAGCAAAATTCTGACATAATCCTTGGGCGACCTCAGTGCCACACAGTAACTTATGTGTCCAAAAACATTTACAAGTTTTCAGCATTCATCCATCAGACAAAGGAGCACCTAGTAAAGAGGAAAGGTCACCAAGCAGGCCACACATAAAGGCTACCAAGGCACTCTCTGGCAGACTGATCTAGTGACTGTTCTGGATACCTTTAGCTCCCCAGCTGACCTTTGTCCTTCCCTTAATAGGCCATTAGCCAACAGTCAGAGTACTAGAGTAGCCTGGAGAATGTTGCATGTTTGAGCTCAGAGCAGGTTCTCCCATGTCTGCAACTGGGGAAGCTGAGGCAGAGTGGAACATACCTTGACATACCCAAGGTCGCACAGTGAGTCTATGACCATATCAAGAGAGACCTCTGGAATCCTGACCACAATGCCTTTGTCGAACCATTAGCCAGTAAGCCCATTCA
This sequence comes from Carettochelys insculpta, assembly GCF_033958435.1. Classification (NCBI taxonomy): domain Eukaryota; kingdom Metazoa; phylum Chordata; order Testudines; family Carettochelyidae; genus Carettochelys; species Carettochelys insculpta. Next base: position 16,059,879 of record NC_134164.1, read on the forward strand.
CTGCTCCCAGATATAGCCACAAGAGTGGCCCAGGAGAGGCATTCATGTTGACATATGATACAGGATATGGCAAGCCAGTCAGACTTCAACAGCACAGGAAGTACCCCTGCTGCAAGTATAGATGAAATAAATAAATATCAAGGCCAACTTAGACTCCACCCCAAGTTGAGGCTTTAAAAATACCTCAGCTTTGGTCTCTTGTTCCTCTTTGGTGCCATTTCCTTGCAGTAGCTGCAATATACACTCTCTTCTCTCACCAGCCAAGGCCAGGAGCTGCGCATACTGTGCCTGTTGGGTGGTGACCAGCACATTTTAGCAGCCGGCTCTACTGAGCATCTCTCTTAAACTAGTGCTACCAACCTCTCTCTTGCATTCCACTCAAGCCAGAGTCTGTGTGGCACTGGCACTCAAGATATAGAAACAGAGTGGTGAGTAGGAGCAATGAGGTGATTTTACCTTTGCAAAGGGTATTGGCAAGACCAGTCCTGAATAGTGCACTCATGTTCTGGTGTCTCTCCTTCGGGGGGGGAGGGCTAGCTCAGTGGCTTGAGCATTAGTCTAGTAGATATGGGGTTATGAGTTCAGGCCACCTGGGACAAACAGATGTCAGGGATGGTGCTTGGTCCTGCCAAGAGAGCAGGGGACTGGACTAGATGACCTCCTGAGGTCCCTTCCAGTTCTAGAAGATGTACATCTCTAATCATATCTTTCATTTCAAAAGGGTGTTGTAAGATCAGGGGGTACAGTAAAGAGCTGTGCAGTGACAGTTGGCTCACCTTCTCTAAAGCCATTGAGTCCAGCCCCTTGCTGTAAGCAGTACCAAACCCATCAGATCAGCCCAGCCAGGGCTTTGTCAAGGCAAGACTTAAACACCTCAAGGGATGGAGACTCCACTACTTCCCTGGGTAGACCATTCCAATGCATCACCCTCCTAGTGAAAAAGTTTTCCCTAATGTTCAGCCTGGACCTTCCCAACCGCAACTTGAGACCATTGTTCCGTGTTCTGCCACCTGTGACCACTGTGAAGAGCCTCTCTCCAGCCTCTTTGCAGCCTCCCTTCAGTAAGTTGAAGGCTGTTTTCAAGTCCCCCCTCAGTCTTCTCTTCTGCAGACTAAACAGTCCCAATTCCCTCAACCTTTCTTCATAAGTCATATGCTCCAGCCCCCTAATTATTCTGGTCGTCCTCTGCTGGACCCACTCCAGTGTATCCACATCCTTCCTATAACTGGGGGCCCAGAACTGGACACAGTACTCCAGATGCAGCCTCACCAAAGCTGAAGAAAGAGGAATAATCACTTCTTTGGATCTACTGGCAACACTCCTCTTGATGCAACCTAATACGCCATTAGCTTTCTTGGCTACAACAGCACACTATTAACTCATGTCCAGCTTCTCATCCACTACAGCTCCCAGGTCCTTTTCTGCAGAACTACTACCGAGCCAGTTGGACCCCAGCCTGTAACAATGCTTGGGATTCTTCCGGCCCAAGTGTAGGACTCTGCACTTGTCCTTATTGAACCTCATCAGATTTCTTGCAGCCCAGTCTTCCAATTTGTCTAAGTCACTCTGGACCCTGTCCCTACCCTCCAGCGTATCTACCTCTCCCCCTAGCTTAGTGTCATCCGCAAACTTGCTGAGGGTGCAATCCAACTCCTCATCTAGGTCATTGATAAATATATTGAACAGAACAGGACCCAGAACCAAACCTTGGGGAACTCCACTAGAAACCAATCACCATCCTGACATAGAGCTGTTGATCACTACCTGCTGGACCGGACCTTCTAGCCAGCTTTCTATCCATCTCACCGTCCATTTATCCAATGCACATTCCTTTAACTTGCTGACAAGAATATTGTGGGAGACCGGATCAAAAACTTTGCTAAAGTCAAGGTAAATCACATCCATTGATTTTCCCCTATCCACAGAGCCAGTTATCCCATCGTAGAAACTAATCAGATTGATCAGGCATGACTTGCCCTTCATCAATCCATGCTGACTATTCCTGAGCACTCTCCCCTCCTCCAAGTGCCTCAAAATGACTTCCTTGAGGAACCCCTCCATGATTTTTCCAGGGACTGATGTAAGACTGATCAGCCTATAGTTCCCTGGATCATCCATCTTCCCTTTTTTAAAGATGGGCACTACATTTGCCTTTTTCCAATCATCCAGGATCTCTCCTGATCTCTACGACTTTTCAAAGATAACGGCCAAGGGCTCAGCAACAACATACGTCAACTCCTTCAGAACCCTTGGATGAATTAGGTCTGGGCCCATGGATTTATGTACATTTAGCTTTTTTAGATAGCTTCTAACCTGTTCTTTCCCCACCAAAGGCTGTCCACCTTCATCCCACAATGCATCACTTATCGCATTAATCCAGGAGCTGTCCTTGTCCATGAAGACAGAGGCAAAGAAAGCATTAAGTACTTCAGCTTTCCCTACATCATCTGTCACTGGGTTACCTCCCTCACTCAGTAGTGGTCCCACATCCTCTCTGATCACCTTCTTCTTCCTAACATGCCTGTAGAAACTTTTCTTGTTATCCTTCACATTCCATGCGAGTTGCAAATCCAGTTGCACTTTCGCCTTCCTGATAATTGCCCTACATTCTCGAGCTATACATTTATATCCCTCCCAAGACATCAGTCCCAGTTTCCACTTTTTGTAAGCTCCCTTTTTGTGCCTAAGTTTTCCAAGGATTTCCCTGTTACGCCAGTCTGGTCTCCTACCATATTTACTTCTCTTGCTACGCATTGTGACGGTTTCTTTCTGCGTCTTCAATAGGGCTTCCTTAAAATACTGCCAGTTTTCCTGGACTCCTTTTCCCTTCATGGTAGCATCCCAGGGGATTCTGCCCAATAGGTTCCTGAAGGAGTGAAAGTCTGCTTTTCTGAAGTCCCAGGTGTGTAATTTGCTGCTCTGTTTCCATCCTTTGGTCAGAATAGTGAAGTCTACCATCTCATGATCACTGCTGTAGACTAACATGGCTCTCTCTGTCACTATTCCTAATGGGCCAATGTGCATATTTACATATAACCATAAAATCCAATTTAATGACAGTTGTGTGGATTTAGTGCTAGTAGCAGCTATTGCCCTGACTGTCCTGGTTATGGAATCCCTCTTCTTGTCTACTGGGCAGCTCCAGCACATGTTCCCCCACACCAATGGCTGGCTGACATGACCCAACATTGATGTGCGTGGGTGTGTCCTCTTCATACGGGACCAGGCTCGTCAGTTTCTCTGGCCCATGAAATTCCAGGCCTCAGCTGGTAACACAAAGGGTGAGTTGTGATGTGGGAAATCAAACTCAGGCCAAAATACCTTTTGTATTAGTGGCCTCCATGGAGCCACATATGAGAACAACTTTTAATGCCTTCTGAAATGGCCTGGATTCAGGAGGTCATCTAGTCCAGCCCCCTGATTCAAGCAGAATCAACCCCAACTAAGTCATCCCAGCCAGGACCTTGTCCCGCCGGGACTTAAAAACCTCGAGGGATGGAGAATCCACCACCTCTCTAGGCAACGCATTCCAGTGCTTCACCACCCGCCTGGTGAAGCAGTTTTTCCTAATATCTAACCTACACCTCTCCCTCTTGAACTTCAGACCATTTATTCCTTGTTCTGCCATCTGACACCACTGAGAACAATTTCTCACCCTCCTCTTTAGAGCTCCACTTCGGGAAGTTGAAGGCTGCTATTAAATGACCCCTCAGTCTTCTCTTCTGTAAAGTAAATCAGCCCAAATCCCTCAACCTCTCCTCATAGGTCATGTGCTCCAGCCCCTTAATAATTTTTGTTGTCCTCCACTGAATCTGCGCCAGCGCATCCACATCCTTTTTATACTGGAGGGCCCAAAACTGGACACAATATTTCAGATGTGGCCTCAGCAGGGCCGAACAGAGGTGAATAACCCCTTCTCTAGATCTGCCTGCAGTGTTCCTCCTAATGCATCCTAATATGCCATTGGCCTTCTTGGCTACAAGGGCGCACACTGTTTACTCATTTCCAGTCTTTCATCCACCACAACCCCTGGATCCCTCTCCACTGTACTGCTGCTTAGCCAGTCAGTCCCCAGCTGATAACAATGCTTGGGATTCTTCCATCCCAAGTCCAGGACTCTACGCTTCTCCTTGTTGAACCACAATGGATTTCTTTTGGCCCAGTCCTCCAATTTATCCAGGTCACTCTGGATCTTCCCTCTACCCTCCAACATTTCTGCCTCTCCCCCTAGCTTAGTGTCATCTGCAAACTTGCTGAGGGTGCAAACCTGTCCCTCATCCAGGTTATTAATAAAGATGTTGAACAACACCAGCCCCAGAACCAAGCCTTGCGGCACTCTGCTTGAAACCAACTGCCATCCAGATATTGAGCCATTGACCACTACCCATTGGGCCTGACCGTCAAGTCAGCTTTTGATCCATATTACAGTACATGGATCCAACCCATACGTCCTTAACTTATGGGCAAGAATGTTGTGGGAGACTGTATGAAAAGCTTTGCTGAAGTCAAGGTATATCACATCCACTGACTTCCCCATGTCCCCAGAGCCAGTTGCCTCATCATAGAAGCTAATCAGACTGGTCAGGCAGGACTTGCCCTTGGTGAATCCATGTTGACTGCTCTTAATCACTTTCCCCTCTTCCAAGTGCTCCAAAATGGATTCCTTCAGGATTCCCTCCATGATTTTCCCAGGGATTGAGGTCAGGCTGACAGGTCTATAGTTCTCTGGATTGTCCTTCTTTCCTTTTTAAAGATGGTCCCCATGCTCTGGCCCTGCAGTCCACTGTGGAGGCCCCTGCACTCCCGCTCTGCACTTCAGTGGGAGGGGGTTACTACAGCCCCCCCCACTCCAGCAGGGGGGCCAGCTCTGGTCCCATGATCTGCTGGGGGGACCTGACTACAACCCCATGCTCATGGCAATAGAAGAGGCAATTGAACAGACTGTTCTGGAGGAAGAGAAGATCAAAAACAAGTGGAATAAAGGGAGACACTGAAGTTGGTCCAAGAGAAGAGTACTTTGAAGACCAGAAGGGATGTTTTTGAGAGGGTGGAAGAGCAATATAGAGTGAAATGCCACGAGGTAAGGGCAGCAGCCAGAAAGGATAAGGTGAAATGGTTAGAGGAGCAGATATGGAGAGGTCTTACGGTGAGTGTAAGACCAGGGAGGTGTATAAGATCAGGAATATTAATAGGAAGTGCAGCTGAAGCAGATGGGAATGAAAGATAAGAATGACGAGGTAATTATGAATAAAGAGATGGTTGTGCAGCTATGGATGAGATATTGCACTGATCTGTACAAAGCACAGTTGGACCTGAGTGTCTCAGAGGGACTGATTGAAGAGCTGAAAGAGATCTCTGTGTTGAGACCGAGACGAATATTTCCAAGGAGGAAGCAGAAAGATCCGTGAAATGACTAAAGAACAACAAGAGACCTGGAAATGAGAAGATCATGGAGAGATGATCAAATGGTGCAGAAAGTATGATTCAGGAAATACACCAACTGTGTACTATAGCATGGAAAGAAGGGAAGGCACCTAAGGAATGGACAAGATCCATGCTAGTGACAATACATAAGAAAGGAAGTGCATTGGAGTGCAAGAACTACAGAACGATTGCCCTAACGAGTCATCTGGGCAAGGTGCTGCTGCTGCTGCCTTGTCTGCACCACCCTTATTCTGAAATATAGGCGCTATTTGTCAGAGAATGAGGTCTACCAATTTCAAAATAAACCATCCCCCGTTTCAAAATTATTTCAAAATAGCAGCTTCATTGTGTAGACACTTGCAAAGTTACTTTGGAGCAGAGGCTGTTATTCTGAAATAACTTGGCTACGTACAGACAACCTGTGCGACTTGTACCCTTTTCGGGGATGGGGCCAGCAGGTCTCCACATGCTGCACATTGCCCCTGAAGCTCTCATTGGCTGGTTTCTGGCCTATAGGCATTCACAGGCATTGCCCCTGAAGCTCTCATTGGCTGGTTTCTGGCCTATAGGACCTGCAAGGATTGTGCTGGGGGCAGGGACAGCACACGGAGACTTCCTCTTCTCAAGGGTGTGTGTTGCCTTACAGCCATCTGCTTTGCGCAGCAGACAGGGACCCTGTCTGCAGGTCCTGCTGGGCTGCAGCAGGCTGGATCTAAATGTTTGGTGGCCATATTTTGCCCATTCCCAGAATAAGACAATCACTTCCTTATGCATCTGTCTAAACAGAGTAGGAAAGAGAATCCTCATGTGATCAGGGGGACTTCCATTTGTATGACGTATGTTGGAGGTCTCATGCAGCCAAGACTAAAACACATTTGCGATTTCTAAATATAACAGATGACAACTGCCTAACTCAAAAAGTGTTGCAGCCAGTTTGGAGGAATTCTATGTTAGACCTTGTCCTGATAGCTAGAGGAATAGCTTAGGTACAATTAATTGATCATGTCTTGTTCCCACTTATAATATACAAGCAGAATAAAATCCTTACCTGGAATAGATATACTTGGTGCTTTCAAAGAGCCAATTTCACAAGGCTAAAAACAATTATAAGCTTAATCAAGTGGGAGGAAGAATTTAACCACAGAATTTTGAATGATAATAAGTAATCATTTAAGAACACATTACAAGAAGCCACAAAAGCCAGCTTCCCACAACTGAGGAAGAAGGGCATGCTGATTAGAAAACAGAACTAGTGTTATAGGGAAAGTGAAGGCAGCTATACAAACTTTTTTTAAAAAAACGTAACAAATAGACTAAAGAAGAAGTTGATATTTATGAATATAAATCAGAATGTAGGAATTGTAGAAAATTGTTAAGGGAAGCAAATGGGTCTATAGGATCAGAGGAGTAGCCAAGTTACTCTGTATCTTCAAAAACAATGAGAAGTCCTCTGACACCTAACAGATTAACAGATATTTTGGAGCATAAGCTTTCGTGGGCAAAGATCCGCTTCTTCAGATGCATGAGTGGGGGTTTCAGAGGACGTTCTAAATGTATAGCCTCATGAGAAGGAGGGAGTCCCAGTCAAGGGGAGGGTCAGAGTTGATAAGGTCTAATCAGTCTGTTCATCCTCTGAGACTGAATAGACCTTGTCAACTCTGGCCCTCCCCTTGACTGAGACTCCGTCTTTAAATCCTCTTCTGGAACCACCTCCCCCGCCGTCACTCATGCATCTGATGAAGCAGGTCTTTGCTCACGAAAGCTTATGCTCCAAAATATCTTTTAGTCTGTAAGGTGCCACAGGACTTCTTGTTGTTTTTGAAGATACAGACTAACTCAGCTACTTCTCTGATAGATGATATACTGTCCATCATGATGATAATACTCCTTCTAATCCTCTAGTGTCAGAGGAGGATGCTAAACAGAAGCTATTAACATTAGACATTTTTAAAATCAGCAGGTCCCTATAACTTGCATTCAATTGTTTTTAAAAAGAGCTGGCTGGGCTGTCAATGATGACTTTCAATAAGTCTTGGAATTTTGAGGAAGAACTGGAAGATTGCAGAAAGCTAATGAAATGCCTATTTTTATGTAAAGTAAACAGGATGATTTCAGTAATTATAGGCCTGTCAGCTTGAAACGCTGGACATATTAATGGAATAACTATTATGGGATTTGATTAATAAAGAAATAATAGAGAGTAATATAATTAATGAAAATCACCCAAGTTTACAGCAACTAGATCCTGTTAACTGAATTTAATATCTATTTTGAGGAGATTACAAATTTGGTTTGTTAAAGACAGTATACATAGACTTGTGTAAGGCACTGGACTTGCTACCAAATGACACTTTGATTTTACAATTAGAATTGTATAAAATTAGCTTGGTACACATTGAATGAATTAAAATCTGGCTAACGGATTGATCTCAAATGTATCTGTAAACAGGAAATTGTCCTCAAGCAGGTGTGTTTTCAGTGGCATCCTAGTGGGATTTGTATTTGATCCTACTTTAGCTAACATTTTTATCAAGGCACTGGAAGAGAACTAAAAAACATCACTTATAAAGATGATACAAAAATTGGGGGATTGGTAAATAATGAAGAGGACAAGTCACTGGTACGGGGAGAGCTGGACTGCTTGGTAAATGAGGTGTATACAAACAGTATGCACTTTAATGTGTCTACAATATGTACAAGGCATGGATCTCTATTCTGGGAACCAGTGGCTCTGAAAAAGATTTGGGGATCATGGTAAATGATTATCTGAATACGAGCCTTGAATATGAGGCTGCAGCCAAAAGGGCTAATGCGATCTTTAGATGCTTAAATGGGGAATCTCGAGTGGGAGTCGAGAGGTTATTTTACCTCTATATTTGGCACTGATGCAAGTGCTGCTGGAAACCTGTGTAGCCTTTTGGTGCCTGCAATTAAAGAGGGATTCTGATATACTGGAGAGGGCTAAGTGAAAAGCCACACAAACGATTAAAGGTTTAGAACACCTGCCTTTCAGTGAGAGACTCACGGAGCTCAATCTAGTTAGATAACAAAGAGAAGGCAAAAACATGACTTGATTGCAGTCTGTAAGTACCTACGCAGAACCATGGAATACCAGAACTGGAAGGGACCACAAGAGGTCATCAAGTCTAGTCCCCTGCACTCATGGCAGGACCAGGCACCACCTGGGTCATCCCTGATAAAAGTTTATCTAACCGCTCTTAAATATTTCCAATGATGGAGATTCCACAACTGCCCTTGATAATTTAGTCCAGTGCTTATCCACCCTGACAGTTAGGAAGCTTTTCCTGATGCCCAACCTTGATTTCCTTTCCTTCAGTTTAAGCCCATTGCTTCTTGTCCTACCCTTTGAGGTCGAGGAGAACAATTTTTCTCCCTCTTCTTTGTGCCACGTATTTAGGTAGTTGAAAACCGTTATCATGTCCGCCCATCAGTCTTCTCTTTTCTAAACTAAACAAACCCCGTTTGTTCAGTCTTCCCTCATAGCTCATGTTCTCTAGACCTTTCATCATTTTTGTTGCTCTTCTCTGGATCCTCTACAATTTCTCCACATCTTTCTTGAAATGTTGTGTCCAGAACTGGATACAATACCCTGAGGCCTAATCAGTGCAGAGCAGAGTAGAAGAATGACTTATTGTATCTTGGTCACAACGCTCCTGTTAATGCATCCCAGAATCCCAGAATCATGTTTGCTTTTTTGCAACAGCGTCACACTGTTGACTCATATATAGCTTGTGATCCACTATGACCCCTAGAACTCTTTCTGCAGTACTGAAAATCTGAAGATCATCTTACCCATAAAAGCTCATTACCTAATGAATAAATTTGTTGCTCTTCAAGGTGCTATAGGACTGTTTGTTTTTTTGTGAATCTACAGACTAACACGGCTACCCCTCTGAGACTACTTCCTAGGCAGTCACTTCCCATTTTGTATACATGAATTATAGAACACTAGAATTGGAAGGGACCTTGAGAGGTCATCAAGTCCAGTCCTCTGCCCTCATGGCAGAACCAAGCGCCATCTAGACCATCTGTGATAGACATCTGTCTAACCTGCTCTTAAATATCTCCAGTGTTGGAAATTCCACCACCTCCCTAGGCTGCTTATTCCAATGTTTAACCACCCTGACTGTTAGAAAATTTTTCCTAATGTCTAATCTAAAGCTCCTTTGCTGCAGTTTAAGACCATTGCTTCTTGTCCTGTCCTCAGAGGTCAAGGAGCACAATTTTTCTCCATTCTCTTTGTAATATTCTTTTACGTACTTGTAAACCACAATCAGGTCCCCAATCAGTCTTCTCTTTTCTAAACTAAACAAGCCCAGTTCTTTCAGTCTTCCTTCATAGCTCTTGTTCTCTGGACCTTTAATCATTTTTTGCTCTTCTCTGGACCTTCTCCAATTTCTCCACATCTTTCTTGAAATGGGGTGCCCAGAACTGGACACTATACTCTAATTGAGGCCTAATCAGTGCAGAGTAGAGAAGGATGACTTCCTGTGTCTTGCTCACAGCACTCCTGTTTGATTTTTTGCAACAGTGTTACACTGTTGACTCATATTCACCTTGTGCTCCATTATGACCCCTAGATCCCTTTCTGCAGTACTCCTTTCAGAATTAGGAATAAGGGGTCTTTAGAAGATGGGATTTATTTTCGAAAGAGCTCTGACTACACTGCTTTTTTTCTTTTGAAAGAATCTCCTCCAAAATGAGATTATGCAAATGAAGTGTGATATATGCAAATCAGCAACTCATTTGTGTTTCTGATTTCTCTCATTTGCATTCCTCTGTCACAGGAGGAAAGCACATGTAGATAAAGCTTCTATGCCAATATCTAAATCTTTTATGAAGATATTGAACAGAACTGGCTCCAAAACAGACCCCTGAGGAACCCACTTGTTATGCCCTTCCAGCATGATTGTGAACTGTTAATAACTACTTTGTGAGAACAGTTATCCAGCCATTTATGCACCTACCTTATAGTAGCCCCATCTAAATTGTGTTTGCCCAGATTATTGGTAAGAAAATCATGCAAGACTGTATCATATGCTTTACTAAAGTCCAGGTAAACCACGTCTACCGCTTCCCCCTTATTCACAACACTTGTTATCCTATCACAGAAAGCTATCATGTTGGTTTGACTTGATTTGTTCTTTACAAATCCATGCTGGCTGTTAACCTAATATCTTATTATTTACCAGATGTTTGAAGATGAACTTTATTATTTGCTCCATTATTTTTCCTGGCACTGAAGTTAAGGGGACTGGTCTGTAGTTTCCTGGGTGGTTTTTATTTGCCTTTTTTAGATAGGCAATAGATTAGCTCTTTCCAGCTCTTTTGGAATCTCTCCTGACTTCTGTGACTTTTCAAAGATAACAGCTAATGGCTCAGTTACCACCTCTATCAGCTCCTCAGTATTCTAGGATGCATTTCATCAGGCCCTGCTGACTTGATGATATCTAACTTCTCTAAGTAATTTTTAACTTGTTCTTTTCCTGTTTTAACTTCGAAACTACTCCATTTCCATTTGCATTCACTATGTTAGGCATCCACTCACCTTCAGCCTTCTTAGTGAAAACCTGAAAAAACAAATTTGTTAACCACCTCTGCCATGTCCACATTTTCTTTTAGTGTTTCTCCCTTTTCATTTAGCAATGGGCCTATCCTGTCTTTGGTCTTCCTCTTGCTTCTTAGATATTTATAGAATGTTTAGTTGTTACACTTTATGTCTCTAGCTAGCCTCAGCTCATTTTGTGCTTTCACCTTTCTAATTTTGCCCCTACCCACTTGTGTTATATTCATCTTTTGTACATTGACCTAGTTTCCACTTTTCCTACAACTCCTTTTTGACTTTTAGAACATTTAAGATCTTCTGGTTAAGCCAGGGTGGTCGCTTGCCATATTTCCTAACTTTCCTACACAGAGGAATAGTTTGCTTTTGAGCTGTTAATAATGGTCCTTTAAAAAACTGCCAAGTATCTTCAATTGTTTTTCCCCTTAGTCTTGCTTCCTATGGGACCTTTTCTCCCTGCCCCAGAATTTACTAAATTCTGCCTTCCTCAAATCCATTGTCTTTATTTTGCTGTTCTCCCTTCTACCACACCTTAGAATCCTGAATACGATCATTTCATAAACAATATGAAGATCTGTGGCACCTTATAGACTAACAGATATTTTGGAGCATAAGTTTTCATGGGCAAAGACCCACTTCATAAGATGCATATGACAAAGTGGGTCTTTTCCCGCAAAAGCTTATGGTGAAAAACATCTGTTAGTCTATAAGGTGTCACAGGACTTCTTGTTGTGTCTGAAGATACAGACTAACTCTGTTACCCCTCTGATATCTATCATTTCATGATCACTTTCACCTAAGTTGCCTTCAAATTCTCAATCAGTTCCTCCCTATGTGTTAAATCAAATCTAGAACAGCTTTCTCCTTTAGTCGCATTCTTAACCTTCCGAAATTAAAAAAAAAAAAGTCACCGATGCATTCCAAAAACTTTTTGGATAATCTGCGCCCTGCTGTTTTATTTTCCCAACAGATGTCCGGACAGGTGAAGTCCTTCATCACCAAGTTCTGTGCTTTGGATGAGGAACAAATATTCACATGAGGAACAAATATTCATTAACGGTCTCTTCAATGCAAAAGAGAAAAGTAAAACATGATGCAAGGGTGGAAGCTAAAATTAGCCAAATTCAGATTGCAAAGTGTCATGTCAGATACTCCAGCACTGACCATTTTCAAACCCAGCTGGGAGCTTTTTCTGAAAGCTCTGGTGCGGGAATTATTCTGCACTAGTTCTCTGGCCTGTGTTATGCACAAGGTCAGACTAGATCAGTGGTTCTCAAACTGTGGCTCATGACCCCAAAGTTAGGGAGACCATCCATCCTATTTTAGCTGTGACTGTCCCTCTTTCCAGCTCCCCAGAGAGCACCTCAACTTTTTTTTTTTAAAGAAAAACAGGCTAATTGTCCCATATGTTGCAAACCAGGGACATGAATTTTAAAGAGACAACTGCTTAAGCAGCAGGGGCTGTCTGCTTAAAGAGCCAGCTGGAGAGGCTGGAGGAGGTGGGCAGGCTCTTCAAGCCATCTGTTTAAACACGCTATTGTCAGCAGTCCTGGGGCGATGGGGGCTGAAGAAGGAGGGTCAAAGGGTCAGGTTGCTATACATTTTTTGTGCACACTGCCTGAAAAAGACAGAGGAGTCTGTGTCTCTGATATCCCCACCCCAAACACTGCTGGATTGGGATGGGGAGGGCAGGGTCCTATGGTGGGGAACACGGGGCAGCCACTCAGGAGAAAGTGGGGACAGCTGCAGGGAGGCTGCACTTAGCTTGGTAGCCCACAAGCATCAGCAAACAGGCAAGTCGATAGAGTAAAGGGCAGCATAATCCAGGCCAGGGGTTAGATGGGGGGGATCATGCATTTGAAGGAGTCCCATGAAGGGTGGGGACAGAGTTCAGAAAGGAGCAGAGACAGGAAGAAAGGCACAAAGAAGGTGAATTGTGGAGCAAGGCTGGTAGGGTTGGATTAACTCTTCTGGAGTCCAGGGCTATTAGATTTTGTGGGACCCCCTGGGATCTGGGGTGAACACAAAAATCATGGGTTCAGAATATTGGGGGGTGGAGCTCCAGGCTGGGACAGAAGGCTGGGGTGTGAGATGAGGTGAGGGTGCTCCAGCTAGGAGTGCATGCTCTGAGGTACAGCCTGGGATGCAGAGTTTGGGGTGCAGCAGGAGGGCGCTCCAGACTCAGCCCTAGAGGTTTGGAGTGTGAGTGGGGGTCAGCCTGGCCCACTGATGGATGGGGGCAAAGAGGGCAAGTGCCCAGGACCCCAGACAATTTAAAAGATTCTGGGGCTCGCCAACCCTTTTAAATTGCTCAGGCAGGTGTGGCAGATGGAAGCCCACCAGCCGTCTTTGGTTAACCCCAGCCTCACCCCCCAATGTTTGAGAGGAGCGGGAAAAAGGTGAGGTGATGGGACAAATAGGGTGGGGCTAGGGAATTTGGCTGTCCCACTGTGCATAGGTGTTAATGGTTTAGAAGGAAAAGAAATCTTCTTACAACATAATTCTTTTGGAGCTTTGTAACTATCTGAAAACTGATCAATATGTTTTTTTAAAAAAAGAGCCTGTGTTACTTTACTATTTAGTTCATGGTAAATTAAAAACTGGAAGAACTTTACCATAGATCCTATTTATTTGTTTGCCTTTTCAATTACATTTGGATTTCCTGTGATTTCTATCAAGTTGTAGCATGTGTTTGGGGAGGGGTAGTTGAACCATTAGGCCGCAGCTCTTATCTTAATCTGGCCCTGCCCTGGGGAATGGAGGAGCTAGCTAGGCCAGGTCTGCAGAGATGGAGAGCAAAGGGTGTCCCAAAGGCAGTAACTAGGAAACAAATAGGCACTATAATTTATCTGTTGTAAATCCACCGACTCCAGTGAAATTTAAATTGGGCAGTGGGCGGGGGGGGGGGCATTAAAGTGGCCTAGTAGGTTTTATTCTCTCTTTATACTGCTGCAAAAGTATGAAATGGTTGACATTGTTCCAGAACCCAGTCCCAGGGCTCCTCCCTGCTCCCAGCTTCCTGTCTAGATTCCTGGCCCCGGCCCTAACTCCTGCCATCTTGCACACACACCCAGCCCTGTTTTCCAGCAGCTCACTCACATACGTCAGCCCTCCCTCACATTCACCTAGACCCTGCTGTAGCTCCTGCACCTCTGTGTCTCACTACCAGCCCACACTCTGGAGGACAGCAAAATGAGGAGCAGGCAGGCACTTCTATAGAGCAATAACCACTTAAATGTAGGTATATATTTTTAATTTGTACCTGGTTTTGTTGCCACAATGCAGTATGTGGTTTAAAAGGTGCTCAGTGAACTTAATGTTATATTGAATGTTTGTACTGAATAGTTCTAGTGGATTGCCACTGAACTTGCGTAACTCCAAGCAGTTTTACCAGGAGTCCTGTATTTCACATAGGGAAACATGGCCACCCTACCCAAAGTGGGTTTTGACCCTGTTTTCATGGGGTCACCAGGAATCATTAAATTTTCTGAGGCCAAGAGCCAAAGTCCAAGCCCCATGGCTGGTGCCCACGCCTTTCTTGTTGTGGCTCAGATTACAGGCCACTCACTGGGACTGAACCCTTGAACTTTGGCTTTGCCTCCCACCCAGCCCCAGCTCTGGGGGTAGTGTAGCAATTTTTGCTGTAGAAGGGGGTCATAGTGTGATGAAGCCCTGGGACTAGATGGTGACAGTGGTCCCATCTGGATTTAGAATTCGTGACACTGGGGCCAGCATGGGAAAGTCTCTGTGGTGCATTAGCCATGCCCCAAAGTCAGCTAGTCCCATAGGCACTAATGCTATCCCTATGAAAACAAGGCTTGTTTTGTGGACAAGTTTGTTGAATCATATGCCCCATGTCAGGGTCCCCCATACCTTGCTCTCACTCTTCTTCAGACAAACTAGCACTACAGTAAGTGCGCTGCACTTTTCTTGCAGAGACAACTCCATTAACCAAACACAGCATAGAAATCAGTGCTGCCAACCACCAGCTCTTCCCAAATCATGAGTCCAGTCCCCCAGAGTCAGGACACTGGCTTCAAAACTCTCTATTTAAAAACTCATAAATGTGGGTTCTTGTTATCTGCTGTCTGGTTTTGCCCTGCTGTGGGACATTCTAGTCATGTTTTCAAGCTTTTTGGACACTTCTGTGCCGCTTTCAAAGCTGGATGCCTTGCCAACTGCCGCTGCTTTCTGCTCTGTCTTCAGAGGTGAGTGCCCAGCAGCATCCACTGCTCTTATCTGCCTTCAGAGCTGCGTTCCCAGCCAGCAGCCAATGCTCGCTTTTCTGCCTTCAGTGCTGGGTGGTGATATGTGTACTTTTGTGGGGGAGCGGGGGGCATAAACAACTACAGACACAAAGACTAATGTATGTGATCAAATACATTTGAGCACCACCGCTCGAACATAGTCCTGTTACTCCAGAAATTGTGGCTCTGAAAAAAAAACAAGAAAATCACCAGATATTGTAAGACTTGCAATAAAAGCCACAAGATCTGCAAATCCTATGGGCAATTTGGGCAGGGATCATCTCTCACTGTATAGCTACGTCTACATGTGAAGCCTACATCGAAGTAGCCTATTTCGATGTGGCGACATCAAAATAGGCTATTTCGATGAATAACGTCTACACGTCCTCCAGGGCCGGCAACGTCAATGTTCAACTTCGACGTTGCGCAGCACCACAGCGAAATAGGCGCAGCAAGGGAACATCTACACGCCAAAGTAGCACACATCGAAATAGGGGTGCCAGGCACAGCTGCAGACAGGGTCACAGGGCGGACTAGCGCTTCCGGGGCAACAGCTAGCCGCTCCCTTAAAGGGCCCCTCCCAGACACACACAGCCTGCACAGCACGCGGTCTGCAGAGCCACAGGCACACAGACCCCGGGCGCCGCAGTCATGGACCCCCAGCAGCAGCAGCAGCCAGAGGTCCAGCCAGCCCTCCTGGCAGGAGCAGGGCTTGCCCTGATCCATGCCATGCGGGAGGCAGCTGAGCACCTCCTTGCTACACCGGAGGAAGAGCAGCCCGCAGGGGAGGAGGACTCAACCTCCAACCCTGCAGCACCCCAACCCCCACCCACCTCACACGCCGGCGGCTGTGGAGCTACCCCACCAGCACCGACTGGTGGGAGCAGCTGGTGCTTGAGGAGTGGGACGACGACTGCTGGCTCAGGAACTTTAGAATGAGCCGGCAGACATTTATGGAGCTATGCCAGTGGCTCACCCGCGCACTCAGGCACCAGGACACCGCCATGCGGCGTGCCCTCCCTATGGAGAAACGGGTCGGCATCGCTGTCTGGAAGCTGGCCACTCCAGACAGCTACTGATCCGTGGGACAGCAGTTTGGCGTCGGCAAGGCCACCGTCGGGGCTGTCCTCATGGAGGTAAGAGGACCCACGGGGGGAGGGGGGGGACGCAGCCCTGGCAGGGCAGGGGGGCCCGGGCAGGGCAGGGCAGGGGGGCCCAGGCAGGGGAGGGCCCCCCACACACCCTGCTCACCCCTCATTGGTGCTCTCCCATGTGCTTCCCCTGCAGGTCGTGCGCGCCATGAACGCCCTGCTCCTCCACAGGCTCGTGAGGCTGGGGGACCCGGATGCCACCATCGCGGGCTTTGCCACCCTGGGCTTCCCCAATTGCTTCGGGGCTCTGGATGGGACTCACATCCCCATCCGCGCCCCGGTGCACAGTGGAGGGCGCTACATAAACCGGAAGGGCTACCACTCAGTGGTCCTCCAGGCCTTGGTGGACAGCCGGGGCCGTTTCCAGGACATTTATGTGGGCTGGCCTGGCAGCACCCACGACGCCCGGGTATTCTGGAATTCGTGCCTGTGCCGCCGGCTGGAGGCGGGGACCTACATCCCCTAGCGGGAGATCCCTGTGGGGGACACCACCATGCCCCTCTGCGTCATCGCAGATGCGGCATACCCCCTCCGGCCCTGGCTCATGCACCCGTACACGGGCCATCTCTCTGCCAGCCAGGAGCGCTTCAACCAGCGCCTGAACCATGCGCGGCACGTGGTGGAGCGCTCATTTGGCCGCCCAAAGGGCGCTGGAGATGTCTCCTCACCCGCCTGGATGCGGGCCCCACCAACATCCCCCAGATTGTGGGTGCGTGCAGCGCCCTACACAATCTGGTGGAGAGCAAGGGGGAGGCCTTTTTTCAGGGCTGGGCTGTGGAGGCCGGCAGGGCCGACATGCAGCTGCCCTCAGTCGCCAGGTGGACCCCGAAGGGACCCGGGTCCGGGAGGCCCTGCAGGCCCACTTCGATGAGGCCGTGGGGGGAACGCTGCCAGGCCCCCCACTGCGCCCCCCCTCCCCCCATCCTCCACAACACTCCCTGCCCCCTACGCCCACACCACGGAGCACCCAACAGCACAGCCCCCCCGCCACTTTTCCTGCACAAATAAAAGCAGACACTTGTTTGTGAAATCAAACTGGTTTACTTTCAACTCTGTTCTATAACTAACTAATACAAACTATATACAGGAACTTCTAACTAACTTAAATATGAAAAGTGTACGTACATATTAACAAAAAAACAGGGATAACAAGGAAGGGGAGAACTATTTACATGGGGGGGACTGGGCAAACGGGGGGCACAAATAAATAAATACCAACTATATACAAGGGGGGGCATGTCCTGGGCCCCACGCCCCTATAGTCCAGCACTGGGGGTGGGCGGCCGGGAGCCCTGCCTCGGCCGCAGCCCTGTCCGGGGCTGGCTGGGGGCTGGGCGGACTGGCAGATACGTCCGGTGAGTGTCAGCTGGCCCCAGGTCTCCCTCGGCGGAACGGCCCTTGGTGGCGGGTGACAGGGTGATGGCGGATGGCACGGCGACGAGCGGAGCAGCGGGTGGCGCGGCGGGTGGAGCAGTCAGGGCGGGCGCAGCGGCAGCCAGCGCGGCATCGGGGGCCAGGTAGTCTGCTTTGCGGTTGAATGTCTCCATGTAGGCCCCCCATGCCTCTTGGCACCAGGCCAGCGCCCGCTTCTGGAGGTGGAGGTGGCGTTGCTCCACCCGCAGGCGCTGCTCCGCGACCTCCACCTGCCGGCGGCGGAGGGCCAGCAGCTGGGGGTCCGTCGCCGGTGGCTGGTGCTGGGTCCGCGTCCGCCGTCTTGCCCGCCGTGGGGCCGGTTGGTCCTCCGCCGAGGGGCTTGCCTGGAGCGATGGCCCCGGAGGGGATTCCGGGACCACTGAAGCCTCGCCGGCGCTCTCCAGTCCTTCCAATGGTGCAGCTGTGGAACACAGGAGGGGGGGAAGAAGAGTGGAGACAGGCGTTAGTGTGGGCCCCGAGCCGTGGCCCTTGACCCCCATCCCTGTGCTGCAGGTTCCCCATCCCCGTCCCTGGGAGATGCTGCTGTGATGGGGTTCACGGGTCCCCCTTCACTGCACCCCGTCCCCCAGCTGGAGTGACTCTCACTTCACTCAGCAGGGTCTCTGACAGGAGAGGTTTCTTAGGCAACAGATGCCCAGTTTCTCCCAGAAGTGACAGCACAGTAGTCAGAGACAGTCCTTCCAACCCGTCCTGGGGAGAAGACCCCGAGGGGTGCCCCTCTGGGGTGTAGCTTTCCCCCTCCTCAGGCTGGCTGCCTTCCAGCTCTCCCTTCCCCTAGCCTCTACCTGCGGCCCCCCCCCGATTCAAAGCCAGCTGGGCTCCTCCCTCCTCTTTGTCCAGGGCAGAGGTGTCACCTGCCAGTTGTAGCCCCAGGATCATCCTTAGCCACTGGGAGCTATTCAGCTGGTTGCCCATATCTAGCCTGAGACTCGCATTTGCACTCCCCCCTACTCCATCACATGCTGCTGCTGCTGCTGCTACTGCTGCTGCGGGGTGTCCCACCCCCTCCTCCCGGGGGACCCTAGAGGTTCCGCTCCCCCCTGCCCTGGGGATGGGGCATGGCACTGTCGTGCTGGGGGGTGGGGGGGCAGGGGCTGATGCACTCCTGTGAGGGACATGACACTGCTGTCCTTGGGGCCATGGCCATCTGGACATGTGGAGGGCCCTGGCCACATATCTATTACCCCCGCACCTCAACCCCGGGGGTGTACACCGGGGGGGTACATACCTGTAGGTCCACTCCCACGGTTGGGGGACACCCGGGGGGCGGACGCCCGGCTGCTGCTCCGGGATGGCAGGAGGATGTGCAGGCCGGTGTCAGTAGAGGAGGAGTCCCCCTCCTCCTCCTCCTCCTGCTCCGGTGCCCCGGGGGTGGGCTCCAGGGGGGGCCCCTGGGGTGCGGGGCTTACCTCCGGGGCGGACTCTGGCTCCGGTGCCTGCTGAGGCTCCTCAGCCGAGGTATCAAGCGTGGCCGGAGGGGAGGAGGTGTGCCGGGGGCCCGGGATGTCCCTGAGCTCCCTGTAAAAGGCGCAAGTGACGGGGGCGGCCCCAGATCAGCTGGCCGCATCCCGGGCCCAGGCGTAACCCTGCCGCAGCTCCTTCACTTTACTGCGTACATGATCCGGAGTGCAGGCAGGGTGACCCCGGGCGGCCAGGCCCTCGGCCAGCCGAGTGAACGCATCCGCGTTCCGCCTCTTGATCCCCATTACCTGGAGCACCTCCTCCTCACTCCAGAGCCCCAGCGGGTCCCGCAGCTCGGCCTCCACCCAGGAGGGCCCCCACTGCCGCTTCCTGGCCTGGCTGCCAGCCTGGGAGCCCTGGCTGTCCTGGCTCCCCTTGGGGGGGTTCCCTGGGGGCGCTGGGGGGGCTGCCGTGCGGCCATCACAGCTGGGGTGCGTGCCTGTGGCACTCAGAGACGTGCAGGCTGGCAGCATGTCTGGGCAGCCGCCTGCACGTTCTCTCAGCTTCCTGCACAGGAAGGGAGGGGGTGGGGACCTTTAAGGGGCCGCTCCACGCGGCCACCATTGAGCTGAGGGGCTGGAGAGAGCGTCTCTCAACCCCTCAGCTGATGGCCGCCATGGCGGACCCCGCAATTTTGATGTTGCGGGATGCGCAACGACTACACGGTCCCTACTTCGACGTTGAACGTTGAAGTAGGGCGCTATTCCCATCCCCTCATGGGGTTAGCGGCTTCGACGTCTCGCCGCCTAACATCGATGTTAACATCGAAATAGCGCCCAACACGTGTAGCCGTGATGGGCGCTATTTCGAAGTTAGTGCCGCTACTTCGAAGTAGCTGGCACGTGTAGACACGGCTTATGTGTTTGCGGTGCCCAGCAGCATGGGGTTTTCTCTTCTGGAAGTTCTCTAGGGACAGCTCCTGCAGTAGAAGCCAAGATCTGAATTGTGTATGAGTTGGCAGCACTGTTTCACACACACATTACAGGGAAAGAAAGTCAGCAAACAGAGCAAAAAAGCAAGAGGGTATGTTATAAAATTCCATGACTTTTTTGGGTCAGTCATGCCTTTTGGACTATTGGACCTTATCTACAAAAGGAAAAAGGTGTGTTTTTAGCCTGTATTAGCTAGCATAATTTTATCCACATGTCAACAAGGCCATAGGGTTGTCAATACTGCCACTATACCACTGAATTTTATGGTGCTATAAAACTAGTTGTTGAATGGGTGGCATGATATCAACCATTAATTGATTAAGGTCCAAAGGAACCACTACATCCGTGGTTCTTAATCTTTACTACAGCCTGCACCCCTTTGGTTCTCAAAATATATTCTCACACCCCTCATCAAACATCTAAAATGGAGATGGTGAGGCCTATACACTTTTAAATGCATATTAAAGATATGTAAAATAGTTTTGTTATTACTCACCACAAATAATAGTACAATAGGCATACGAAATATGAAAGTACTACCCAGAGATGTTGTGGAGTTTTGCTGTGAAAGTAAACTGTAACTGAGGTGCTAACGGTTAGTGGCTAACTGATTTCAAACAAAGCCGCTGTGCTGCCACATCATCATTGGCGCATACATCAAGAAATACCCCGCAATGTGGCAGTGCACTGTATTTTGAGGTGCAATAATTTCACTACAATTAGCTTAAAAAACGGAAAATAATCTTTGTTTATATATTACAGTAATTGTTAAGAAAATGTATAATGTTAATAAACACATAGGTTTGATGAAACAAAGCAGTTGTACTTTCATGCCTGTGCTTAATCTGTGTTCTTGATGATCTACCTTCTAAAAAAGCTGGCATGTCTTGCACCCCCAGAAAGGGCATCATGCACCCCAGGGGTGCGTGTTCCCCAGGTTAAGAACCACTGCACTAGATTATCTATACTGCAGGCCAGACCACTTTAGCATGTAGCATTGCTCCCTGTGCTTGGCTATAGCACCTTCCAGAAAAGCTCCAGTCTGGCTCTGAAGAGATGGAGACTCCCCCACTTCCCTTGGGAGTTAGTTCCAATGGTTATCAACCCTGACTAACGTGGGGGATGGGGTGTTGGCCTGAATTTAACCCGAATTTGTCAGGTTTCACTTCCAGCCAGTGGTTCTTGTAAGGCCGATGTCTGCTAGCTTGAAGCACCGTTTGTTTCTGGTGTTTTGTCCCTCTGAGAGGAAATTTGATGACAGCGCATAAGAACCTTCAGTCTTATTTTTATGAGCTAAATGGACTGAGCTCTTTAGGTCTCTGACTGTGCAGCATTTTTTCCAGCTCTTGAGTCATGTTCAGTTGTTTCTCCACAGTGACCGCAAACTGTGTTCCAGTCCCTGCTTCTCAGGGTGCACCCCCACCACCAGATATTCCATGTGGATCACTTTGCACTTGCTTTTATTAAAGAACCTGAGCTGCTGCAGCCACACTGTAGTACACTCCCTGGTGCAGAGTGGGCACGGGGCTATTGACATGCACTGGGAAGCACTCTTCCAGCTGCGGCGTCCACATAGCCAAAATGTGGGATTGGCTTAACTCTGCCCCAGCCGAAGTACAGTGAGCTCTGTGCAATTCGTGGGGTTCTGCAGGGGTCTGTTGTGGGACCAGTTCTATTCAATACCTTCGTCAACGATTTAGGTACTGGCATACAGAGTACGCTTATTACGTTTGCAGATACCAAGCTGGGAGGGGTTACAACTACTTTGAAGGACAGGGTCAGAATTCAAAATGATCTGGATCGACTGGAGAAATGGTCTGAGGCAAACAGTATGAAGTTTAATAAGGACAAATACAAAGTAATCCACTTAGGAAGGAACAATCAGCTTCATACAAGTAGAATGGGAAGCGACTGTCTAGGAAGGAGTGGAGAGGGATTAAGGGGACATACTCGACCACATGCTAATATGAGTCAACAGTATGACGCTGTTGCAAAAAAAAAAAAATCAAACAAGATACTGGAATAAATTAACAGGAGTGTTGTGAGCAAGACACGAGAAGTCATTCTTCCACTGTACTCTGTGTTGATTAGACCTCAGTTGGAGTGTTGTGTCCATTTCTTGGCACCGCATTTCAAGAAAGATGTGGAGAAATTGGGGATAGTCCAGAGAAAAGCAACAAGAATGATCAAAAGATTAGAGAACATGAGCTCTGAGGGAAGACTGAAAGAACTGGGCTTGTTTAGTTTAGAAAAGAGAAGACTTAGAGGGGACATAATAGTGGTTTTCAAGTACCTTAAAAAGAGTTACAAAGAGAAGGGAGAAAAATTGTTCTCCTTGGCCTCTGAGGATAAGACAATGAGCAATGAGCTTACACTGCAGCAAGGGGAGTTTAGATTAGACATTAGGAAAAATTTCCTTACTGTCAGGGTGGTCAAACACCGGAATAAATGGCCTAGGGAGGTTGTGGAATCTCCATCACTGGAGATATTTAAGAGCAGGTTAAACAGACACCTAATAGGGATGATCTAGGTGGTGAGGGTAAGGGGCTGGACTCAATGGCCTCTCGAGGTCCCTTCCAGTCCTAGTGTTCTGTGATTCACATTGCACCTCCAAGCAGTCCACGAGAGACTCAGTAGCATGTTCTTTCGGGTCTCTTGGAGCATTTCTGTCAGAGTGGTTTATCATGGAGATTATGTAGCGGTCATAGGCAGGGTGAGCTTGACAACTGCATGTATGCAAGAGTGGGCCAGATCCTGAGGTTCTGACTCAAGCTACAGCCCAGCAGCAGTTTGCCCAGGGAAAGCTCTTGAAGACCAGGCCCAATGACAAAGAACATAGGAGCACAGTATACTGCTGCTGTAGGTGGCTGCAGGGCCATGTTCTCTGGTCAAGGCACCAACCACACATATCCACCGCTGCACTCATTATGTTATCATTCTGCCCACGTGTGTGTAGAGTGGGATTGCTGCAGCTACACAGCTGTTCTAAGAGGAGCCCAGCTTGAAGGGCTTGGGTGACTCAGGTCCTGATCCTGAGCGTGAAGTGAGCTGACTTACGCATCCCTTTGGCAGGGCATTGCACATGCGTCTGTTCTGACGTTCATCAGAGAGACAAGGGCGAGCCTGCCACCTCACTTTGAAAGCTAGTTGAACAAAGGGACTGACAAGGTTGTATGTGTGTTTGGGGGTGGGGAGAGATCAGGGCTCTTTTGTGCTAAATATTTCAAAACATACACGTTATGTTCAGATGGCCAGTCCAAAGCCATGTTACTCTGTGTTCAGGAGACACAATTGAGTGATTTGCCATGGGAGGGAAGCCATTCTACAGGGCCTGTTATAACATTATTCACCCTGAAATTTACATAAATGCATATCATTTGCACATGTAAATGAGGGCTCCCAGGCCGTGCTCATTATGAGCACAGTGAGATTTTCAGCATAGCACAAACTTTCCTTGGAAGAGTAAGATGCTGCTTCTAGAATTCACGTGGAGTTCTACTCTCCCCAGACTAGTGGGATTTGGCAGAGCTGCTAAGAGGGCATTTGCATATGCACAGAATGCAACTGTGTCCATCCCGTGGGTCAGCGCCAGCTCCCACCCCCACCGGCTGGCAGGCATCTTTGCCAGGCTTCCCCAGGAATGGGAAACCTTAAACATCACGTTCACCCCAAAGCCTCCCCCTTCCCTCACCCCCGACAGAGCTGAAGTGGAAAGACAAAGTGGGAGGAGAAAGGGGACAGCAAGAATAGACCTGGATATTATGGAAATGAAAGGAAGGAAAAACTCTAAGGCCCAGTTTACCCTCCCCTCCTCAGCTCATGTCTCTCCGAAACAGCAAGCGCTTATGTGGTGCAATCAGGAAAGTTGGGCAGGATCCAGCTAGATCCCATAGGCCACGGTTCTCAAGAGTGATGAGTGGGTGCCCAGCTGGAGACTTGAAGGTGTCTAATTTCAGAAAGTGCTGAGGCCTCACTCTCTGGAAATCAAGCCTCTATAGAGTGTGCAGTTAGGCACCCAAACTCACTAGCCATAGAAAAACCTTGTCATAGCATGACCTTATGGTGATGGGAGTATTAGATTAGGCCAGGGCATATACCACCACACTTGAGTCATTTTAAAGCAGCTCAGCCAATACACAAAGATAACCTCGAGTGTAACCGTCTGAAGCACCAGGAGGCTGTAAGAGGCCATGTGTGTGGTATGGGCTGGCACTAAACTTCCATCTCCAACTTCTGTTTCTAGGGACTATGAATCTGGATTTGTTGCATTGAGGTCTGTGTGAATTCACCTTGGTACCAAACTAAAGGGTCACAATTAAGCCCATGAGAAAACTGACCCATTTGAAATGGTCTAGGATTAATCTTGATGGTTGTTTTGTGAGAGAAGCATTGCTGGACCTTAATCTTCTGCTGTCAATGGAGGAGCCGGAGGGACTTGCATTGGTCTTGAGAGGTATTTAAGGCCCAAGATGCTCCTAATCTCTATTACTCCATCCACAAAGGCTGTTGGGCAGGACATTCTCTCCTGCCAGCTACCAGCCTGGCAGGGATACAGTGTTCCCAGTGCTCATGCTATTCAGTGTCTTTAAAAAACAGCTCTGGAAGTCCTGTGCTTATGGGTCAAAACCAGAAACAAAATTTGTTTGGGTTAAATTATGAGATTATTTAAAAATAGATCATAATTTGTGTGCCTGATTTCTGAACATTTGGGCTTGGCTAAACAGAGCTCACAATTCAGAGCAAAGCCCGCAGGTGATTTTGTGATGTGGGGCTGGAAATGCGACCAGAGCATCCAGTAGGTGAGAACAATGTTTAATCCCAGTTAAGAGTTGAGCAGGGCAGCGTGGAAGATGATGACCTACACATGAAAGACTGGGCTGGGTGAGAAATGGTTTTCCCAGGCCATGACAGTGTTCAAGATCTCGAGCAATTTACCCAATGTCTTTGGGGCAAAACTCAGACTAGCTGAAAGTGACTACGCTCAGCTGGGCCACAGTTGGGCCTCTTTAGATTCAGGCACAGCAGAGTCTCCAATGCTGACTTTCCACAATGCAAGGCAGGGTCTAGCCACCAGGCTATTGGAGCTGTGCATAGGTGGCCGTGTCTGAGACCAGAAACTCCATCCTCAACCTGAGAAATCATTCCTCAGCAAAGTTTTGCTGAAACACGTAAATGGTCCCATTAAAAGTTTACATTCAACAAACCAGCATTTTCAGGTGAAAACATGCTTTGCTGAAAAATTCCCTCCGTAACACATAGCTTGTCTCCATAACACCTAGCTTCGTGTCCTCTAACCCCATTCCCTAACGTTCACCCAAATGCAAACTCTAAAATGATAAGGGGGGAACAAATGCCAATACAGCATCCACATTCACAGTTCAAAAATGTTTTCTAATAAAAAAATCAATGCCACAATCAATTCACCTCTCATTGTCCCAGTACAGATCATTGACAGGTTTGAGCCTATGGCTTTCAAACCAACCATCTAATTCTTGTCCTTCACCTATAGTTAACTAGTGGGAAGAAAACACATGGAAAGCAGCTCACACACGGACACCCAACACACTCTGCCACTCACAGCAGACCCCCGTCCACATGTAACTCCAACAGGGAGAGCAGAACCTGGGACCTCTGGAAGGTCGGGCATACCTCTAGTTTGAATGAAGTGGTGCTTGAACTCAAGCCAACAGACCTGTCACAGGACAGTGTGTGAAACTCAGGTGCAACTGATGCAAGAGCACATTAATAAGGGTGCAGCTACCAGTTAAACCTCTAGACACCACAAGTCATGAACATGCTGTGGGCTGAGTGAGCTTTGGCAGTGTGGCTTCTCTCACTTGCGCTAGGCTTTCTCTATCAGAGTAACTCAAGCTGAAGTGCAGACTTGTCCTGATTTGTTCAAAGGTTTGTGAGACACCAAGGGCTAGGGAGGCCATCCATCCTGTACTTGGCTGGACAGGCCCTCATTTGGGACACCTACTTATTTTGTAAAAGGGATTAATTGTCCCATATTTGGGCCCTTCCCCACTGACCTTTTCTGCAGGTACAGCTGCTGGCCAGAGAGCACTAGGTCACTTCCCAGAGCCCTGGGGGAGCGTGGGTGGCTGCCACTTCCCTGGGCTCCTGTGGAGGGCTGACAGCTCCCACTTCCCCAAAGTTCTGGGAGCACTGGGGGCTGCCCCTTCCCCAGGAAGTGCTGGGGGATGTTGCTTCCCTGGGGCTCCTGAGGCAGGCTGGCGGCAGCTGCCTCCTTCCCGGCGCCCTGGGGCTTGGTGGAGCTGGGAGAAGCTGCCCCTTCCCCCATGCCTCCCTGTCCCATATTTGGGATAGGAAAATATGTTGGCCCTACTAGTGGCATGCTAAGGGCTGGGATTCTTGGGTTTTGTTCCTTGCGCTGGGAGCAGATTAAGGTCTACTGTTTACAGACAGCACAACCAAGAGTAACAGTGTCAGTCACTGGGTCATCTGAGAGCAGGGCGACCACATTGTCATATGGGACAAAGGCTGCCAGTGATGGGGGGCTGCTGTTCCATGCCAGGGTGCCTCAGTGAAGTGGGCAGCTGCCCCACAGTGAGGCATCAGGGATGGGGGTGCCACATGAGGGGGGAGTGCAGGAGGAGGGGGCTCCACAACCTCCCCACAAGATGGTGCCAGGGAATGGAGAGGCCTCCCCATGGCAGAGCTCACTGGCAGTGGGGGCTGCCTCTGTGCCGTGACAGGGAATGGGGCAACCACCCAGAGGAGGTGTTCCCTGGCAGTGGGGGCTGCTGCCTCAAGACAACAGGAGCAGGGAACAGGATCCCCATGAAATACAGGACAATTAGCCCATTTTCTTAGAAGAGTCTGTGCGACATCTTAAACAAAGGACTGTCCCAGGAGAAAAGGGATGACTGGTCACTGTGACTGAGCACCCTCCCCAGACTCCAGCCCCAGCCCCCTGCCCTGACTCCCAAACATAGTGTTGAGCCTGTGGTCCTCAACTACTTGAACCAAAGTGCCAGCTCACTTAGTGGGGAAATACGACCTTTCACCAGGTGGTCAGTCCTTTCCCTACTGCACATCTCCCTGTTGAGCCCATGCAAAGCACAGCTTTCTCAGCAGCGTTCGGTTGCATCACGAACACTAATGTGAGCTCGAAATTCTGCGATACGAACAGCTTCACTTTCAGCTACTCACCAGTCGATCCCAACCGCCCTTACTTCGGTGCTGCTGCTGGGAGTGATGCTGCCTTCAGAACTGGGCAGTTGGCCTGCAGCCACTGCTTTTGGCCTTCCTGTCCCGAAGGCCCAGAAGCAAGGGTGCGAAACCGGTGAACGTGCATGCCACTACCAGGGCATGCTGGGAATTGCAATTCTCCCAGATTCAACGTTGGAATAAAAGACAAACAAGGAAAAATCACAGACATTCGTTCCTATTTCAAAAATCCATGCTAGTGGAGATCAGAGGACTGAAAAAGAGGTCATGTGTGGGAGAAACCCGTGTCGTAGTCCTACTGAGACTGCTAGTTATACCCTCAAAGTATGAGTCCTCGGTCTAGAACAGGATTATTAAGGCCAGTGAACTATTAAGAGCGGTCACTGGAAGAGCTGGGCGTAAAATGGGTGGTTTCCAAGTCAGCAGCTGGCTTCCTCCACTTCCCCAAGAACATGTCAAGGCTGCAGCTTGGTCTTCATGAGACTGCCTGTAGCAAGGGCCCAGAAAAATGACAAGACTTGCAAGCCTGCCTGGTGTGGTGGTGCTGAGCAGTGAACAGCACTTGCCCTAAAGTGATTTTTGCCTAACGGTATAAACACAGATTGCTTGTGAGGTGCGTTTCACAGATACAATGCCACCACCTGGCTCCCAATAACATAGAGCATTGCTCCTTGGTGCGGTAGAACTAAAAAAATCCACCCCTTCAGCCATTCCCAGCTCCTGGCAAACAGAGGCTACGGGCAGCAGCCCCATCCACCCCGGCTAGGACCACAGAAGTAAAAGTGAGCTGGAGCACTGTGAAGTGGCACTCCATCCCCTCTGCCCCCGTGCCCAGGTGCAGCTGCATGTACCGGGGGTTCTGCAGTTCTTTTCCCTCTTCCTCTGATGCTCAGAAAATGAAGGGAAAGCACACAGGCCTCCCTGCAATCACCTCTACTCCCTCAGCCCTGAAACCTCTACCCGCTCGCCACCAGCCCCCTGCCCTGACTCCTGAACCCCCGACAGCCCCTCTGCCTGGAGCCCCTCCTCACCCGTAAGCTCCTGCCTGGACTCCTGGATGGTCCACGTCCCTCTGCCCCTTGCCCGGAGCCTCTCTTACTCCACCCCACCCTTAAATTTCTTGCAGATGCTGTTTTATCACACGCCCCAAGCCCTGCCTGGTGTGAGAGCTGTAACACATGAAAGAGGCTTTCACCCTGGATCATAGTCATTGATTTGTCCTTGAGTTGTAATAAGGAGGCATTGGGCACCCTCATCACGCAACTCTGACACTCTTGGGCACAAACCAGTTATGTAACTGTAGATTCCAAATATACTGACTGCTGCATTCACGGCAAACACACTGTGAAAAAAGAAACAGAGCAGCGATCAGCAAAGAAGGGCCAGCAAAGCCACTCATGCTGGGAAAACAAACCCAGGGAAAGGGCAAAAGTCCAGCACCCGCCACTGGGTGCTTACTGCGAGATAAATCATTTTGTAAAGCGTGACAGAAACAGCCCTATCCGTATACTGGGTGGAGGGTGACAAAGGCAAATCCCTGGATGAGTTTGTCCGACAACCCACCCCCGTCCCACCCCCTGTACTAGGGCTGTGACGAGCAAAGGAAAAAAGGGATAGTGCAACTAAATTGGCTCGCCTCACCCAGGTCCCCAGCTAAGCTTGAGGCTCTACTGGCACCATAATGAGCTGCACAAATGACTGCAAACCTGTACAAGGTAAATTCCCCAAACGTTGAGTCATCTCCCCAGTAAAATCAGCAGTGGGCAATTTGTGCATGGTGTGGGACAGCGCACTCTGATGTGGCCATGCATGGGCAGGCACTGCAAACCAGACGCTGAACTGGCACACTGCAAGGGTCTCTGCAGTCAGCGGAGCTGAGGGACAGGCAGGCGTTTGCAGGTAGCATATGATGCACTGCTGTACAATGCAACAGACAGTCCCCGTCACAGGCCTCTACCAAAAGCACAAATACCCAGACTGGACTGTTTTTAAATGCCTTGGCTCCCTTCCTGGGGAATACCACTAGGAAGTCAACCTCTAGGTAAAATTGCCAGGACGAGCACCATGTAGAGCTGTAGGCCCTTTGGAGGAAGAACCTAGAAACTAGATTCACTCCTTTGTGGGGATGGAATCATAGAAGAAATTGTATCAGCCGTAGTCATTTAAGCAAAGAAGCAGGAAAGTCCACAGGGGCACCAACGCCCCCTGCTCTCACCAGGCCCATCAATGGGGGCAGGAGGGGCAAAGGGGGCAACTTCCTCTGGGCCCAGCATTTCAAAGGGGCCTGGACCTCCAGCCGCTCCTGTGACAGCAGCAGCATCAGTGCCTGGAGCTCCAGGCCCCTTTGAAACTCCACTGAGTGCTGTGCCGCTGTGCAGCTGCTTTATATGCAGTGGGGGAATCGGGGGGGAAGAGAAAGGGCTCACTGCCCTAAGCCCCGCCCCTTCTGCCCTTGTCTCTGCCCCTTCCAGGGGCAGGGACCTGCCTCCCCTCTTCGCCTCCAGCCCTGCAGTGTTGTGCCTTATTTCCCAAATCCTCTGAATTTGTCTAGCTTCAGCTTCCAGCCTCCGGCTTGTGTTATAACCTTTCCTGCTAGCTCGAAGAGCCCCATATGCTCAATTTGCTCCCCCAGTAGATACACAGAGTGTACAAGTCACCCCTCACCTTCTCTTTGCTAAGCTACATTGATGGAGCTCATTGAGTCCGACACGGGAAGGCAAATTCTGTAATCCTTTAGCCATTCTCCTGTCTCTTCTCTGAACCCTCTTTGATTTATAAACTTCCTTCCTGAATTGTGGGGCTTTGGCATTCCAGCAGCAGCTGCACCATTGCCAAATAACCTCTCTGCTCCTACTCCAGATTTCTCTGCTTCAGCATCCAAAGATCACATTAGTATGTCTGACATTCTGTGTTCCTAGACATATACCTTTACATCTAGCTGCATTGAAATGCACACTGTTTACCTGCACCCTATTTACCAAGTTATCCAGCTATCTTACCACTCCCTGTTTTTGTGTCATTTGAAGATTTTGCCAGTGGTGATTTCATGTTTACTTCCACGTTATTGATTAAAATGTTAAATAGCATAGAAGCTGTGATAGAAAACACACCAGTTTGATGATGACCTATAATCTGGCCACTTCTTAATCCATTTTATACATGCCATGTTAATTTTGTATGATTCTACATTTTTAATCAAAGTCTGCAGTAGTAAGTCAAATGCCTTAGAGAAGTATATTACATCCGCACTATCATCGTTGTCAGTCAAACTTGTCATCAAATCCATTTAACATGACAGGCTCTGTTTCCCATAAACCTGGGTTGATTAGCACAAATTACGTTACATTGCTTTGCTTTAGCTCTTTATTAATAGAGTTCCATATCAGCAGCCCTATTATCTCACCCTGGATTGATGTCAGGCTGACAGACCTATAATGAGCCAAACTATTTACCCTTTGAAAAAAATTGGCACAACAGTAACTTTCTCCCAGTCTTCTGGAACCTCCCCAGGATTCCAAGGTTTACTGAAAATCTATGTTAGCAGCTCAGTGGGCTCCTCAACAGACTCTTGGGTGTACAATGTCTGGACCTACTGAATTTACAAATACCTGACTTTAGTCATTTCTATTTAACATCATCCAGAAGCACTAGCAGGATGGAAAGAGTACTGTTTTTACCCAGAGACAGAACAGAAATATGTATGGAACATTCTGCCTTTTCTGCATCATTATAAATAATACTACCATCTCCACCTGGTTATGAACCAATACCACTGTCAGGTTTCTTGTTATTTCTCATTGTGGCTGCATGTTTTGTTTCCCTTATCAACTTTCTACAATTCCTAGTTTCAGATTTATATTCATTACTATTGACCTTCCCTTCCCTCCACTTATATTAACTGCCTAGGCCAGTCTTTTAACCAGCATAGCTTTCTCCCACCATTTGTCACTTGTGGAATCATGGATTTTGGGCAGCTAGCAAGGTGTTTATTAATGATTTACAACTAACATTCACATTTTTGAAATTAAATTCTTTCTGTCATCTGATTTTAGCTCATAATAATTTTCAGATTTAGGAAATTGGCCCCATTACATACCAAGTACATATATTGCTGGCCTGGATTTTATTCTACTTGCAGAGAAATATGATTAAGTCATGATCACTCACCTAACCTACCATTTTTAGTTCTGTGATCTGTTCCCCTTTACCTACAAGGATAAGTTCTAATGCAGAATTCCACCATGCTGCCGGCAATGCTTTCTGAGTTACAAAATTGCCCTTTATAATGACATCTTAGAGATGACATCTCAGTGTTTGGTTATGGAAATGCCTAAGAAGAGGCTAAGAATGACCATGATTGTAGCCTGATAGCTCTGCTCAACAGAACACATCACACATGGTTCAAACTGAATGGGAAATGAAGCTATGCTGTGTATCACAGAGGCCACGTCTACACTAGCAAGATCTTTTGGAAAATCAGGCCCTTTTTCAAAAGAGCATGTGGAGTGGCCAAAATCAAAGAACGCGGCTCTCCTTCCAGAAGCCCTCTTCCGCTTCCAGGTCAGGAAGAGTGCCGCTTTTCTAAAGCTTCTTCAGAAGAAAAGAACGTATGTGAAGACTCTCCGCTGACCCTTTTTGTGAAAAGCGGTCCTCATGGTGCTGGATTTGTCGATACCTGGCCTGTTCTTTCGAAAGAGCGGGGGCCGTGTGGATGCTCTGGATTGAAAGGGCGGATCGATCTTTCGATCCACCTTTTTGTGTGTGGACACGCTCAGTTGGAAGAGTTCTCCTGGAAGATCACCTTTTGAAAGATCGCTGTAGCGTAGACTCAGCCAGATCAGATCCTAAGCAGGCTCCAAAAATTCCAGGCATTCCCTGCCCACAACTGACTTTGTCAATTATCTGTTCAACTCTCTGCCACACCTTCCCCAGTCAGTCAATGTTAGATAGTTTGCAGAGGTGCTGGATGGTTTGGGGAAATCCAACAGCAAAATACTCCAAACAGATTCAAAAGTTGGTTGGGCCTAATTAGCATGAGGTAAAGAAAAATGTCAGTATTTGATGTGATGCCAATGCATGTCGATTTGGAGTAGTGCTATTACAAAACTCGATGGAAACATCGAGGGAGGCATTGGACACCAACAGGGGCTGAGCTCATGGTTGTTGTTGATGATGATGACACTGATATTACAATACGATCAGCCTGTAGCCTTTGCCTCTAGGACACACTGTGCCATAACTGCAATGAGGGCAGTCTGTCCTAGTGGTCATAGCAGGAGTCAAGTCAGGCCAGACACCAGGAGGGTAGAGTTCAAGGCAGGCCAGAGTCACATGTCAGGTTACCAGGAGATCAGTGGCAGGCAGTAGAAGCAGATGCTACAGCAGAAGCAGTCGCAATCAGCAAGAACCCAGTTGCATGGACAACTTCCTCATCCTGTTAAAATAGAAGCTGTGAAAAAATCAGGAGCCAGCATCCCAGCCCATCAGATCCCAGATCTCTCAGATCCCATCTTCTACAGCATGGGTGTCCAACCTTTTGGCTTGCCTGGGCTGCATTGAGTGAAGAGGAATTGTCTTGGGCCGCATATAGAATATATAATATAGTTAATGTATATAAATCACATAATAATGTTAAAAGTTTACGATCTTGTGGGGCTGCATTACTAGCTGTCCATGGCTGCATGCAGCCCGCAGGCCGCGGGTTGGACACGCCTGTTCTACAGCAACAGCTGTTAGCAGTGTCTTGGGTACTGCCTAAGCATCCTGGGGCCTAGGGTTACAGACCCAAAGACCCTGGCACTCCAGAGCAAGGCTGTACTCAGAAGAGATGTGCCAAACCATTAGACCTGTGGGCACCAAACATGATCAATCTTTCCTGAGCTTTGACACTATAACACAGACACAAACCTTTGGAATCCATCTTCTAAACACCTCTGTGATTGGCTCCAGAGTCTCTGCAAATAATGTTAAAATTCAAAAATAGCTTTTGGTTGCACACTGTCAAGGGTCACTGATGTTCGCTGCAGGATTCTTGGGCCCTGGAATCCTCCCATATGCCAGGAGAAGTTTCATCAGGAACCTGAATGTATCAACCAAACAGAATTCTCTCTATATGACAGATGGCTGCTGCAGATATAGAAACCTACCCAAACAGAAATGGTCCTTCAAGCACTCCAAACAGTCATACTATCAGGAAAGCCAGACAGGAAGGAAGAGGAGCCACTTCATATTTATGAATGTTAGCCATACAAAAAACTGGCTGTGGAAAATGGTGTTCTCTTTACAAGTGATAGGGTCATAAAACCAAAGATTTAATCACATATTTTAAGAGCAGAAGATAGAGGCAGAACAGTCTCTGGAACAAATATCTGTCATCCAGCATGATTTCAGTTAGCTGGATGTCCACTTATCATGGCCAAGTTTCCTGTGGTTTGTTTTCAACCACCAGTCCTGGCTCTCAGTCTTCAGTGCTATTATTTAGCTCTAATTTACCCTTAAATGTCTTTTAGGCTATGTCTACACGTGAACCCTACATCGAATTAGCCTATTTCGATGTGGCGACATCGAAATAGGCTATTTCGATGAATAGCGTCTACACGTCCTCCAGGGCTGGCAACGTCGATGTTCAACATCGACATTGCGCAGCACCACATTGAAATAGGCCCTGCAAGGGAAAGTCTACACGCCAAAGTAGCACACATCGAAATAGGGGTGCCAGGCACAGCTGCAGACAGGGTCACAGGGCGGACTCAACAGCAAGTCGCTCCCTTAAAGGGCCCCTCCCAGACACACTTTCACTAAACAGCGCAAGATACACAGAGCCGACAACTAGTTGCAGACCCTGTGCATGCAGCATGGATCCCCAGCTGCCGCAGCAGCAGCCAGAAGCCCTGGCCTACGGGCTGCTGCACACGGTGACCATAGAGCCCCACACGGGCTGGAGAGACAGCGTCTCTCAACCCCCCAGCTGATGGCCGCCATGGAGGACCCCGCAATTTCGATGTTGCGGGACGCGCAATGACTACACGTTCCCTACTTCGCCGTTGAATGTCGAAGTAGGGTGCTATTCCCATCCCCTCATGGGGTTAGTGACTTCGACGTCTCGCCACCTAACGTCGATGTTAACATCGAAATAGCGCCCAACACGTGTAGCCGTGACGGGTGCTATTTCGAAGTTAGTGCCGCTACTTCGAAGTAGCGTGCACGTGTAGACACGGCTTTAGAGCCCAGTAAGTGGTGAAAGTCTTGGTAATGCTGTTACACAATATTGACCTCCCGTGGTTTGACAAATTCTCTGGTTTGGCAACAATCAGGTCCCAAGGGTGCTGGACTAGGGAGGCTCAACCTGTATCATTATGATCATTTGGTATGATCCCCTGTATAACACAGACCAAAATAATTTCTGGATGAGCTATAGCAAATCTTTTAGAAAGATGATCTTGATTTAGAGAATTCAAGTGATGGAGACACCCCCACTTCCCTAAGGTTAATTACCCTTATTGTAAAAAACTTCCACTTGATTTTCTAGTCTGAATTTGTCTTGCTTCAGTTTCTAACTACTGAATCTTGTTACAACTTTGTCTGGCAGATTAAAGTGCCCCCTGTGATTGCACATCTTCTGCTGATATTTAGAGATAGCGATCAAGTCACTTCTTGACTTTTTTTGGTTATTCTAAATAGATTTTACTACTTCAGATTTTGTCTCTCTATAAAGCAGGTTTTCTGTCCCTAAATCACTCTTGCATCTATTTTCAGAATGTCTTTGCAATTTGTCAATGTCATTTTTGATGTATGGACGCCAGAACGGGACAAAGTATTCTAATAATGGCATCACAATGCTGTAGGCATTGGTAATTTTACTTCCCTATTTCTACTTGACAGTTCCTCGCCTGTACTTCCAAGAATCACATTCGCTGTCTTAGCCACCATATTGCATTGAGAATGCATGTTCAGTTGGTAAATACACCATGTCCTCTTAGTTATCGTCTGTCACTATTTTCCAAAAATACTCTCCCGTCCTACACTTTTACTCTATATTCCAGATTCACAGAATTGTCTCTTTACATTTGTCTCATATTGTTCACGTGAGCCCAGCTTACCATATCATAGAAACATAGAACACTAAAAGTGGAAGGGACCTCAAGAGATCTTCAAGTCAAGTCCCCTACCCACACAGCAGGACTAAGACCATCCCTGATAGGTGTCTGTCTAACCTGTTCTTAAATGTCTCAAGTGATGGAGATTCCAGAACCTCCCTGAGCAATTTACTCCAGTGTTTAAACATCCTAACATTTAGGAAGTTAATGTCCAAACTAGAGCTCCCTTGCTGCAGTTTAAGCCCATTGCTCCTTGTCCTATCCTCAGAGGCCAAGGAGAACAATTTTTCTCCGCCCTCCTTGTAAAACACTTTTATGTACTCATAAACCACTATAATTTGATTCTCATCTCTCAGGCTACCTCTACACTACAAAGATCTTTTGAAAGAAGCTCTTCCAGCAGATCTCTGCCGAAAGAGCTTCTTTTGAAAGAGGGCATCCACACACAAAACACCAGTCAAATGAGTGAGCTGCTTTCTCGAAAGAGAGTGTTCATACAGCCCCCGCTCTTTTGAAAGAACAGGCCAGGGATCAAAAATGAAGACTGTTCTTTCAAAAGAAGGCTCTGCGGAGTGTCTAAAGAAGCACTCGAAGGAGGTGCTCTTCCCGAAACGGGAAAGGAAGAGTGATTTTGAGAGGAGCACCACATTCTTTCAATCTACTTTTCAAAGAACACTTTTTGTGTGTAGATACTTCATGGGATCTTTCGAAAAATATTTCAAAAGAACTTGCTAGTGTAGATGCAGCTTCAGTAGAACTGATCTAATGCTCACAAACAGGGAAGGAGTAAGAGAAATAAAAGTGGGTGGCAACCTGGGCTTCAGCGATCGTGAGATGGTGGATTTCAGGATCTTGACTAAATAAATAAATACCTGTCTCATAGAGCTGGAAGGGAGCTTAAGAGGTCATTGGGTCTGCTCCCCTGCACTCACAGCAGGACCTACCTATTGCCCTGACAGTTTTTTCCACCCCCCCTATAAATGACATCTATTTGGCCCTGATCCCTAAATGGTCCCCTTCAGGGTTGAGCTCACAACCCTGGATTTAGCAGGGCAATGCTCAAACCACTGAGCTACCCCAGCCCCTTTGAGGCCTGCACCCCCCACCCGGCACACATGAGCCCAGCCCAGCCACAAAAGGAAGAAAGGTGAGCAGTAAAATACAGACCTTTGGGGTGTGTGTACACTAGCTCCCTACTTCAAAGGGAGCATGGTAAGTAAGATGTCAGGAGATTATTAATGTAGTGCTGCAGTGCATATGCAGCACTTCATTAAGCTAATTCTCCCCTGTGGTAGCTTCAAAGTGTTAAACTTTGAAGTGACGACTTGTGTGTAGCCACAGCTAACCCGCTGGTACTTCAAAGTGCCTGGGCAACTTTGAAGTCCCCTTACTCCTCGAAATTTTGAGGAATACATGCGAGCCAGCACTTTGAAGTTTAAAACTTCACAGAATCACAGAATCAAAGGGCTGGAAGGGATCTCAGGAGGTCATCTAGTCCAGCCCCCTGCTTCAAGCAGGATCAACCCCCACCAAGTCATCCCAGCCAGGACCTTGTCCAGCTGGGGCTTACAAACCTCAAGGGATGGAGAATCCACCACCTCTCTAGGCATCACATTCCAATGCTTCACCACCCGCCTGGTGAAGTAGTTTATCCTGATATCTAACCTACACCTCTCCCTCTTCAGCTTCAGACCATTACTCCTTGTTCTGCCATCTGACACCACTGAGAACAGTTTCTCACCCTCCTTTTTAGAGCTCCCCTTCAGGAAGTTGAAGTTGAAGGCTGCTATTAAACTTCGAAGCTGCTGCAGGGGAGAATTAGCTTAATGAAGTGCTGCATATTCACTGCACAACTTCATTACTAACCTCTCGACACCCTACTTACCATGCTCCCTTTGAAGTAGGGAGCTAGTGTAGACACAGCCTTGATGTCTGAAGAGCAGACTTTGAATCCCTGAGAAAACTGATGGGTTGGGTCCCCTGGGAAGCAAATATGAATGGGAAAGGAGTTCAGGAGAACTGGCAGTATTTTAAAGAAGCTTTATTTTCTATTATACGAACCATCCTGATGCTCAGTAAGAAAAGTAACTATGGTTACCTTGGCTTACCAGGGAAATCCTTGGTGAGCTTAAAGTCAATAAGGAGGTATATAAGAAGGTATATAAGGTATATAAGAAGTGAACACTTGGACTGATGAATAAGGAGGAGTATAAATATGTTGCTTGAGAATGCAGGGGAGTAATCAGGAAGGTGAAAAGCACAATTGGAACTGCAGGTATCAACGAATGGGAAGGGTAACAAGAAGAGTTTCCACAGGCATGTTAACAATAGAAGGATGATCGGAGAGGGTGGGGGGCCATTACTGGATGAGAAAGGA
This sequence comes from Carettochelys insculpta, assembly GCF_033958435.1. NCBI lineage: Eukaryota > Metazoa > Chordata > Testudines > Carettochelyidae > Carettochelys > Carettochelys insculpta. The sequence continues at coordinate 16,097,779 of NC_134164.1, forward strand.
AAACTTGTGACAGATGATGTGGGAAAAGCTGAAGTACTCAATGCTTTTTTTGCCCCTTTCTTCACAGACAAGGTCAGCTCCCAGACTACTGCTTTAGGCAGTGCAGTATGGGCAGGAGCTAGGCAGCCTCAGTGGGGAAAGAACAGGTTAAGGGCTATTTAGAAAAGCTAGACATACACAAATCCATAGGTCTGGATTTAATGCTTCCAAGGGTACTGAAGGAATTGGCAAACTTTATTGCAGAACCTTTGGCCACTATCTTTGAAAACTCTTAGAGTTTTGGAGAGGTCTCAAATGACTGGTAAAAGGCAAATATAGTGCCCGTCTTTAAAAAAAATAAATGAAAGATTATTCAGGGAACTATAGACTGGTCAGTCTTACTTCAGTTCCTGGAAAAATCATGGAGGGGATCCTCAAGGAATCAATTTTGAAGTACTTGGAAGAAGGGAAAGTGATCAAGAGTAGTTAACATGGATTCTTGAAGGGCAAGTTGTGCCGGACCAATCTGATTAGCTTCAGTGATTAGGTAACTGGCTCTGTGGACATAGGAAATATACCTATCTCATAGAACTGGAAGGGACCTTCAGATGTTGAGTCCAGTCCCCTGTACTTACAGCAGGACCTATCACCATCGCTGACATCTTTGTAAAAAACTATTTGCCCCAGACCCCTAAATAATCTCCTCAAGGATTGAGCTCATAACCCTGGGTTTAGCCAGCCAGTGCTCAAACCGCTGAGCTCCCCCCCGCTCTCATAAGGCCTCATAGGGGGAAGTCAATGGATGTGATATACTTTGACTTTAGCAAACCTTTTGATACAGCTTCCCATAATATTCTTGCCCATAATTTATGGAAGTATGGATTGGATACATGGACTGTAAAGTGGATTGAAAGCTGGCTAGCAGATCAGACCCAACATGTAGTGATCAATGGCTCAATGCCTGATTGGCGGTTGATTTCAAGTGGAGTGCCTCAAGGATCAGTTCTAAGGCCAACATTGTTTAACATCTTTATTAATGACGTAGGTGAGGAGATGGATTGCACCCTCAGCAAATTTGCAGATGACGCAAAGATAGGAGGCCATGTAAATACATTGGAGGGTAGGGATAGGGTCCAGAGTAACCTCTATAAATTGGAGGATTGGGCCAAAAGTAATTTGATGAGGTTCAACAAGGACAAGTGCAGAGTTCTGCACTTGGGATGGAAGAATCCCAATCATTGTTACAGGCTGGGACTGACTGGTTAAGTAGCAGTGCAGCAGAAAAGGACCTGATGATTACAGTGGATGAGAGGCTGGATATGAGTCAACAGTGTGTCCTTGTAGCCAAGAAGGTTAGTAGCATATTGGGATGCATTAGGAGGAGCATTTCCAGCAGATCTAGAGAAGTGTCTATTCGGCACTTGTAAGGCCACGTCTGGAGTTTTGCATCCAGTTCTGGGGCCCCCAGTATAGCAAGGATGTGGATGCATTGGAGCAGGTTCAGTGGAGGGCAATGAAAATGATTAGAGGTTTAGAGCACATGACCTATGAGGAGAGGCTGAGGGATTTGGGCTTATTTAGTTTGCAGAAGAGAAGACTGAGGGGCAATTTGATAGCAGCCTTCAACTTCCTGAAGGGGGGGTTCTAAAGAGGATGAAGAGAGGCTGTTCTCAGTAGTGACAGATGGCAGAACAAGGAGCCATGGTCTCAAGTTGCAGTGGGAGAGGTATAAGTTGGATAGTAGGAAAAACTATTTTACCAGGAGGATGGTGAAGCACTGGAATGCATTACCGAGGGAGGTGGTGGAATCTCTATCCCTAGAGGATTTTATGTCTCGGCTTGGCAAAGTCCTGGCTGGGATGATTTAGTTGGGGCTGATCCTGCCTTAGGCAGAGGGCTGGACTAGATGACCACCTGAGGTCCCTTCCAGCCCTCTGATTCTATGATTCTATGATTGGTCATTATTTACAACTCCACTCCTTCGTTTCATCAGCAGAGTTTACCAGCACAGGTTTTACATTTTCTTCCTGATGATGTTTCTGGAAACCCTAACCTGAAAATACTGGAGCCTTACTGGTATTGAAGCACAGCCCAAGACACCTTGTTTTGACCACACATGAGTAGTGAGGGCTAGGCCTTCATAAGGAAGAGCAGCGTGTACAACAAATTCCTTGCAAATTAACAAAGGCTTCTGATGCTTGAAATACCTGCTCAACAGTGGGGCAAGAGCCAGCCTTTCTCAGTGAAAGCTGCAAAGCTCACTTGCTGGCCAGGAGCACCAGATGTTGTTACTCATAATGGGCCTGAGTTCGACTGTCAGCAATTTGCCCAATTTTCAGCTGTAGAAGAAGCTGAGCCCATGTCTCACCACCCCCCATCATGGCCAGTCTGACAGCAGGAATTTCTTTCAGGGGCACTGAGACACCATTTTCCATTTCATCCAACTCGCCTTTGGGGGCAGGGCAGATGGTATCTAGTGACACAACTGTTGGATCAGATGATGGTAGCCACGACTCCAGAGCGATCCACTGTTGTCTGGTGGAACCATGTTGTGACCCCAAGACAGGGGGCAGGGAGAACTGAACAATGATGCACGGAGACAGATAACCTAGCAGTACAAGAGAGACAGAGTGGGTCTCAAAACTCATTACAGCATCTGCCCTCAGCCTGGTTCCCCTGTAATCCTCATACCGCAGCACTTGATCCTTGTTCGTTCCAGGGAGGGGGAGCGAAGCCGTTCGGAGGAGATGTGATATGCTATGCTATAGGTCATAGTAGGATATGCTGTGTACCTGCTCAGGTTGGTGCAAAACTAGGGTAACCAACCCCTGTGTTTTTGCTGAGAGTCCTGCGGAATTGGGTTCAATCTCCCGAAGGCTACTGCAGCCAACTGGGGAAATTTCCAGCCACTAAATGTCTGGCACAGCTGGGCTAAAGCAAGCTCCGTGCCTGCTTTGGCCCCACCATGTTCCTGCAGCCCTTAGGGAGAGGCAGGGGTCTCTGTGCCATGTGCTGCCCCCACCCAGAGTGCCAGCTCCTTGGCTCCCATTGGCAGACAGATGCCTGCAGGGAGGGGCAGTGTGGGCTCCCTGCCCCAGCTGGAGGGCTTAGAGACCTATCATCCACTTCAGGAGCAGCATGGGGCTAAGGCACAGGCCAGTGACTGAGTCCAGCATTACTTACTTGAGAAGTTCTCCATCAGCGTAATGGTGAGTTTTACGGACCTAGAGGCTACAGATCCTTTAGAACTCATCCTACGCTATCAGCTAACTGCTCTCAATGTCAATTATAGACTAACGGACAACTTGCAGCATAAGCTTTCACGGGCAAAGACCCACGTCATCAGATGCATTTGCCCGTGAAAGCTCATGCTCCAAATATCTGTTAATCTATAGGGTGCCACAGGATTTCTCATTGTTTTTGAGGATGCAGACTAACACAGCTACCCCTCTGACACTTGTCATCAATGGCAATTGTATCTCAGAGAGACTGAGGCAGCACCTTGAGGTTGGAGGGCTGTGAATTCTTGCCTGACTTGGCTGTGCTTACATGGAGAGGCTGTTGCCCTGCAAATTGAGAGCCTTAGAGACACAGGGGAGTAGAGGTTTCGTATGCTGATTTGCCACCATTGATTCTGTTTCATCAGCACCGGAGAGGTCCCTTCAGCTGTGAGCCCCCGGATGGACGTGCTGCTGGCTGTGGCTGTCCCCAGGCTGGCTGGGCTCTGAAGAGTTGGGATGGGCTGAGACCTGTTGGGAAGAGCCTATGTGACATGCACATCATACACAATGGGCACATGGAGAAATCAACAGAAGAGGGCATGTGTGTGGGTGATTGTGACAGCAGAGAGCTCTTGCTTGTCAACGGACACCAAACATAGAGCACGACTTGTCAGGGACACCAGGCAATTTACTGTCTCATCCCCTGACTTCACAAGTCTGAGTCTCACTATTCCAAACAATAGCTGCAGTATTTGGTGCTGTCTGCAGGGTGTCTTGTGTTTGTTAATGTTTGCTTTGGTAGGGGAGCACCTGGCATGCTCTCCAAAAGGGGCTGGGGCTCTTGCCACTCTTTTCTCAGGGGTACATATAGAAGTCCTGAGGGTTAACTCTGGGTAATGATTTGGCAAGCCTGGACGCTAGCTTGCGCTTCAGCAGCATGGTAGGCTGATGTGCAGGGGCAAGGGGAGCATGTAGTTATGCTGAGTATTGCCTGTGCATGCCTACTCCCCTCACACTGCTCAAGGCACCAAGCAGGCCTCACCAGGGCACTAGGGATGTGAAGCTGGAAAGAGGGACTGGAGGAGAAGCTCTGACACTGGAGTTTTCCTTAGATTAGAATGAACGTTTTTCCAGAGAACATATCTGCAGTTGGCCCCAAGGCCAAGGCAGAAACACAACGTAAAACAAGGACTCTGAAAAAATAGTGGTGGGCTGAGAAGGTGTGAGAACTCCAGCATCTCACAGACATCAATGATACGAGAGATTTCTTCAATGCTACCAAAGCTGTTTACGGACTGAGAAACCCTGGCCTCAGTCCCGTGAGATCAAAGGATGGTTCCCAGCTCTGGAAAGACAATGGAGCCGTTGCTTCTCGCTGGAGGGAGCACTATAACTGCCCCTCCACCGAGGTCCTAGAACCCTTTGACCAAATCCCTCAGCAACCACCTAGAGACGATCTTGCATCACTCTCTACTCTGAGGAAGGTCCAAGCTGCCAGCAAAGCAATGAAGTGCAGCAAGGCAACCAGACCAGATGGAATCCCGACTGAAGTCTTCCAAGAAGGTGGGACAGAGCTCCGCAAACAGCTCCACCTCCTGATTCTCAAGATCTGGAAAAGACAGAAGATGACACAAGATTTCAGAGACACACTGATCATCAGTCTTTTCAAGAAGGGCAACAAGTTGGACTGTGGAAACTATCGTGGCATCTCCCTTCTGGCAACAGCAGGGAAAATCTTAGCTTGAATCCTCACAAACTAACTCCTGCCACTCTCAGAAGAAATTCTCCCAGAATCCCAGTTGGCTTCTGACCATTCCAAGGAACAGTGGACGTGATCGTCACTGCCCAGCAACCGCAAGAAAAATGTTCTGAGCACAACTGAGCCTTATATCTGAGTTTTGTTGACCTGACCAAAGCATTCGACTCAGTCATAGCACCCTGTGGACCATCCTCTCAAAGATCGGCTGCCCTGAAATATTCATTAGCATTTTCAGGCTGCTTCCTTGCAACATGACTGCCACAGTATTGAGCGACAGCTGATCCCAAAGTGATGCCTTTGAGGTCAAAATGGGAGTCAGGCAACGCTGCATCATTGCCCCATCATTGTTCCACATCTTCATTGCCATGACCCTTCACCTCATTGATGGCAAGCTTCCAGATGGTGGGAAGATTGTCTATAGAATGAACGGGAAGCTTTTCAATCTCAAGAGACTGAAGGCTAAAAGCAAGACCTCTACACCCTCAATTACGGAGCTCCAGTACACAGATGACAACATGGTTGCTGCTTTTTCTCCCACAGCCCTTCAGACCATCATAAGTGCCTTTGCTGAAGCATACAAGAATCTCGGCCTCACACTGAGCATCAAAAAGACCAAGGTTCTCCATCAACCCTTGCCGACAGGACAATCTCATGCACCTTCTATTGAAGTCAATGGAGAACTGCTGGAAAATGTGGAGCACTTCCCATACTTTGGTAGTCATCTTTCTGTTGAAGTCAACATTGATGAGGAAATCCAGCAACGTATGAGGTGTGCAAGTTCTGCTTGCACCCACCTGTGATAAAGGGTCTTTGAGAACTGGGACATCTATCCCAAGACAAAGCTCCTTTTATTTCATGCAGTGGTTGTTCCAGTGCTACTATATGCATGTGAAACCTGGACAAAATGCAAGTGTCATTTGAAGTCACTTGAAAAATATCATCAACGCTGCCTCAGGAGAATCCTAAATATCTCTTGGGAGGATGGGCGCATGAACACTAGTGTCCTGGAAGAGTTGAACATGACCAGCATTGAAGCTGTTATCATTCATCAACAGCTTCACTGGATTGGTCACATGGTTCGGATGGCTGATCAGTGCCTCCCAAAACAGATTCTGTTTTCCGAATGGGAGGAAGGACAGAGGAGCGTGGCGGGGGGGGGTGGGTTGGGGGGGTGCGGCACTGGAAGAGATATAAGGACATGCTGAAGGCACATATGGAAAAGGGCAGCATTGGTGTCGACACTTGGGAGAATCTTGCCCAAGACTGTCTCCAGTGGAGAGCAGTAATCTGTGAGGGGGTGGTGCAATTTGAGAGGTTCTGCTCCAGTGCACATGAGGAGAAGTAGAAAAGGGCATCAAAAACTGCCCTGCCCCCCTTCAACAGCTACTAACACCTGCCCCTTCTGTGATAAGATCTACAGCTCCAGAACTGGGCTGATCAGCCATCAATGGACTTATAAATAGGAGGGTGATGTGATTATGTCCTACTCACTACTGAGTGACTGCCAAGAGACGAGAGAAGAGAGAGACCTAAGCAGAACAGCATTTCTCAGTCACTTCACACTGGTATAAATGTCTCTACAGGATGTAAGACCCCAGAGTCTCTGGCGCCTGTGTGTATTGCCAGGTGTGTGTGCTTCTTCTGCCTCTATACTTCCATGCAGTTTCCTAGCAGAATTGTGCAGGCCAATTTTTAAACTCTCCCCTTGGTATTTTCAGTTTAGAGCCATGGAAGTTGCATGTCTTTTGCAAAGAGCAAACTTCGGCCTAAAGAGACAAATTAATCCCTGGGGTATAAAACACTCCTCCTGACACTTCAGGATAAGTTTTCAAGCTTGCCTAATTGTGGGTGAAATTTGCACGTTTCTTGTTGTCATTGATTACTTGTATTCCAGTAGCAAGTGAGACGGACTCCATAGAGCTCTGCACATGTAATGTAGGGAGTAGCCTCTCCATACAAAGCTTAAAAGAGACAAAAACACGTGTTTCTCAACCTTTTTTTATGAAGTACCCCTTTTAAAAAAATTATAAGTATCCCCAGACTTCTCTCACACACCGCTAAGTTGAGAAACATGGTCCAAAAGTAATCTGAGGTCTTGAAACAAGTGCTATTTAACCTTTCCAGATTCCTGTACTCTTTGCAAGAGTCAGATTTGTATTGCATCCCACCAAGATACACCTCACTTAAAAACTACTTACTCACAAAGACATGCAAAAATATCCCAGAAGACTACTACTGAAAATTTGCTGACCTTCTACCATCTTATTATCAAATCAACACATTAGAATAGAAACACTGTACTTATATTTCAGCATAAGACATATGAAGCAATAGAACCAAGTCACTGTCTGAATGGATGTTTAGCATGTACTGACTTGACTCATGTTTTTTATGTAGCCTGTTGCAAAACTAAGCAAATCTCTAGATGAGTTTATGAACTCCCTGGAAGACCTCAGTGTACCCCCAAGGTACTCGTACTCCTGGTTGAAAAACACTGACATAGACATTGCAGATAACTGCAGGAGGGGAAACAGAGGCACAAAGAGGTGACATGACTTGTCCAACATTATACATCGAACAGATAACAGAGCAGGATACAGACCCTTGATTTGCCCAGCCCCACTGCAGTGTCCAGCCCACCCTCAAATCCTCACCACACCCCGAAAGCAAATTGCACGGTGCACTCCTAAACATTCTCCTATCTGCACTGCACCCCTGTGAAACAGCACTGGATGAATAGGGGCTGCCTTTGAACAATAGGGTTCCCTTGTGGCTAATGGAAGTTAGTGGCTAAGTTCCAGTCTGGGTTCTGACACAGAGCGTGGCCTTGTGTGAGTCACTTCACCTCTCGGCTGCAATTTCTCTCACAGTGAAATGCTGCCAGTATCTCCCTGAAGTGAGGTGAAGGCCCTGGATTCACAAAATGCTCTGAACCAGAAGTGCCAGGCAGGTGTTTGGGGTTTTGCACAGAGTGATAAGGTTGACAAATCCCAGCTCTCTTTGGAGGGCTAACTAGAATAAAACGGAGATCTTGGCTTGACGGAAGGATCCCAATGAGTGTGTGTAAGGATTTAATACTCTCTGTGTTAGGAAGCTGTAACTGGTCACATGGCACCACTTCCATCCATCTGGGAACTGAATGAGGGACTATTGTGGTTGGAAGGAGAGGGCAGATTATGGAAGGAGGGAGTTTAGGAAGGTTTAACCCTTTCTCTTTCTGAGCAATCCTGGCTTGTACGGGGAGCTGGGTACCAACCTCAGGACTGTGGATTCCGCTAGTTGGTGGGTTATGCATTGCAAGACTAAGGCCCCTTTGTGGATTCAGCCTAGTGCTTTCACCTACCTCACCCACATCCGTAGCCAAAGATGCACCTGCCAAAGGGAGCCCAGCTGCAGCCCTTCCTCTGGGTGGCCAGAGGCTAGTATCCAAGGCCCAGCTTTTCAAGGTATCCAGTTGTGGCTGTGATAAGTAGCGCATTTCCTGGCTGCTCCAGGAGCTACACTCTCATCTACAAAAGGGATTTAGTTGATGGGATTTAGGCCCTTGGCAGCAGAATCAATGCTTCATAACTAATTGTTCAAGTGGTATCATTTTCAGATCCCAGTTATCAGCTTTCAGGTTCCCTGCAGTAATAATAGAAGATCTTTCACAACCACCCCAGTCCTAAGGACTTGAAAGTATTGTATATGGACCTAAGTATTAACCCTTTGGGGGCATTATGAAATTACCATCACCATTGGGCAGTAGATGGGGGAGGCTGGAGTAAGAGATGTGGGTTCTGTTCTTTAAGCTGCCGCTACCCTGTGGTGTAACCTTGGGGAAGTCACCTTCTGTCTCAGCCTTTGTCTATCTTGGGAACCTAGGAAATCCTGTACCTTGGCAGGGGGGTTGGACTATATGGATATGTCTACACAGCAGCATTATTTTGGAATAAGCACATCCTTTCTATACTAGGGGGCCCAGAACTGGACACAATATGCCACATGTGGCCTCACCGGTGCCAAGAAGAGGGGAATAATAACTTCTCTAGATCTGCTGGAAATGCTTCCCCAATATGCCGTTAGCCTTCTTGGCTACAAGGGCACACTGTTGACTCATATCCTGTCTTTCACCCACTGTAACCCACAGCTCCTTTTCTGCTGTACTACTACTTAACTAGTCAGTCCCCAGCTTGTAACAATGCTTGGGATTCTTCTGTCCCAAGTACAGGACTCTGCACTTGTCCTTGCTGAACCTCATCAAATTACTTTTGGACCAATCATCCAATTTATCTAGGTCACTTTGGACCCAATCCCTACCCTGCAAAGCATTTATCTTTCCTCCCCTAGCTTAGTGTCATCCACAAATTTGCTGAGGGTGCAATCCATCCCTTCATCCATGTGATTAATAAAGATGTTGAACCATACCAGTCCTACAACCAATCCTTGGGGGACTCCACTTGAAACCGACTACCAACCAGACATAGAGTCATTGATCACTACCCGTTGGGCCTGACCATCTAGCCTGCTTTCTATCCACCTTACAGTCCATGTATCCAATCCATACTTCCTTAACTTATGGGCAAGAATATTATGGGACACTGTATCAAAAGCTTTGGTAAAGTCAAGGTATATCACACCTATTGATCCCATGTCCACAGAACCAGTTACCTCATCATAGAATCTAATCAGAAAGGTCAGGCATGACTTGCCCTTGGAGAATCCATGTTGACTACTCTTGATCACTTTCCCCTCCTCCAAGTGCTTCACACTGGATTCTTTGAGGATCCCCTCCATGATTTTTCTGAGGACTGAGGCAAGGTTGACTGGTCTATAGTTCCCTGGATTGTCCTTCTTTCCTTTACTAAAGATGGGCACTATATTTACCTTTTTCCAATCTTCTTGGACCTCTCCCGATCTCCAAGATTCTTCAAAGATAATGGCCAAAGGCTCGGCAATGACATCTGCCAATTCCCTCAGTACCCTTGGATGCATTAAATCTGGACCCATGGATTTGTGTGCATCTAGCATTACTAAATAGCTTGTACGTAACACATACTTATTGTTTTCCGTAGATGGTCTTTCATGAAAGTACTTTGTGTATTGTAAAACTTGTCTCATCTACAGTGAATGTACCTCCCTAATGTCTACCCTTTACTCATTTTTTGTTCCCATGCCTGCAACAATGACCTTTTTCGTCATTCCCTGTACATCTCCAGCTGTTAGACTAGCACAGATCCAAAGGTGAAAACGGATTCATGAAGTCACGTTCCCTGAGCACATGCAGTCTGCCTGCACATACAGGGCACAGTTAATGCAAGGAGGGGGATAATGCTTCAGGAGAGGAGGATGGCTCGAGAGGAGAGTGCTCAGGAAACATAAAGTCTAGACCCAGGAGGAGACTTTGAAGCTCATGGTACAGCAAACAGAGATCCTGAGGTGCCTGGCAGAGGAGCACAGAACCCTACTGCAGCCCATGCTGGACCACATACCCTCCTTACCACGTTCCCCATCTTCCCAGCCACCCCACTCGGCCCGCAGGGACTTTTCCCAGAAAAAAGGATGACACACCCACACCTGGGAATGCAAAACACCTTGTGCCCTTGCTGAGTCCCCCCTGAAGTTCCTGCCGCGAATTCCTTTACGGTCTGTTTCATTTCTCTCAACAACACTTTCTTTAATGCTTGTGTTGCAAAGTGGCGGTGGGAGTTTTACAGGGTTTACAGGACAGCTCACATATAGGGGGCACCTCCTTAACTGCAACAGACATGACTGTCTTGTAGCTGTCTGGTCATTCATAAAGCTCTTTGTCAAAGCCTCCTTGATTAGCAGTGCCCTTCATTGTGTTCTCCTTCTTGCCCTGGTGTTTGGCTACTCATAATTAGCGGCCAGGTGATCTGCCTCAGCACCTCCATCCTGGCATGAAATTTTTCCCCTTACTCTCACATAAATTATAGAGCACACAGCAGGCTGCCACTATGGGAGGACTGTTGCTTTCACTGAAGTCTAACCAAGTCAGCAACTCCTAAACCTGGCCTTTAAACAGCAAAAAGCATATTCTACTACCATTCTGCACTTGCTCAGCCTGTAGATGAACTGCTCCTTACTGTGGTCCAGGCTGCCTGTATATGGCTTCATGAGCCCAAGGACCATGGGGTAAGCTGGGTCTCCCAGAATCACTAGTGGCATCTCCAGGTTTTCAATGGTAATTTTTTGTTCTGGGAAGAAAGTTTCATTCAGCAGCTTTCTGAACAGACCAGAATTCCTAAAGATGTGCATGTAATGCACCTTTCCTTACCATCCCACGCTGATGTCAGTGAAATGGCCCTTGTGATCCACCAACATCTACAACACCGTGGAAAATTACCCCTTGCAGTTTATGTACTCTGTGGTGAGGTTGGCTGGTTCCAAGACAGGGATGCATGTCCCATGTATAGCCCCACCGCATTTATAGAACCTGATCATTGCAAAACCACCCACTATGTCCTGCACATTTACCAGAGTCACTGTCCTTCATAGCAGAAAGGTATTGATTGCCTTGGCTACCTGGATCACAGATTTCCTAGGACAAATATACTAAACGAAGGGATGATCTTGGGAAAATCTGGACAGACCTTGTCTATCATGTGTATTTACTGTTACCAGGCCTAGCTGCTACAAAACTTTGGGATGTGTGAATCCTTAAAATCTTCAGAAGATTTTATCTTTTTTATTTTTATTCATTTTAGAAGACATTATATTGGTTTATTTCCAGCCTGAACTGAATCCTATAGCTAAGTAGCAGAAAAATCAGAATTATTTGAGAGACTGTGGATTCAGACTTCTATTCACTTTGGTTCTGTTTCTTATTGCACATTTTTACTGTATTCTCCTAGCTTATATTAACACACGCTACAAATACAATAGTATCCAGTTTGGTCCCCATTTTTAATGGCTTAAGTTCATTGACTGCAGCAGAGTTGGCCCACTACAAATGGAAATGGAATGTAATTTCAGAGGCAAAAATTACAACTTGAGCTAAGAAAATACCCACTAGGTTTGCACTAGAATAGCTGAGCATAGCACACCCACAGGCTTGATGTCCTGCAAAACCCAAAGCTAGCACCTACCTGCAGGTTTAGCAATTACTGTTCATCTCACAGACGTTGGATTTATGGTTAAAGGTCACTGTGTGCATTATGAGGGTATTTCAGAGGAAGTGTTGCAGCTGCCTTTTAAAGGTGCTTCTCAGTACAGGTTCTATTGGATAATGAACTAAATTACAGTTCCACAAAGCATTTAAGCTCTTGACTTCAGTGGGACTTAAGAATGTGCTTAAAATGAAGAGTGTGCTTAAGTATTTTGCTGTTCTGGAGCCTTAACTCTGGAACACTTGTTTACTTCCCCCACTTTGGAATGCATGGTCTTAGCCGTGAGAATCCTCAACCCGGCCAGAGCCCTTGTTCCCAATACTCATTGCCTTCTGCTACTCAGCTTCGAAAACATCTTGTAGAAGCTTTAGACATCTCTGTCTCCCCACCCTCAATTTTAAGACTTAGTCACTCCATCATATCAATGTGGCAGAGACACCTTTAGCACTCTGAGCACTGCCAGGACCCAGGGCAGTTTTAAACAAGGGAAGAGTCAGATTTCTTGAACTATAGGCAAGTTCCATGTTGATTATTTAACCCTCTCCTCTCCCATTTCTCTGCTTGCCGAGCCCAATGTGTTTGTGTAAGTGACCAGAAAACATGCTCATTGTTTGTTGTTTGTGCCAGGGAAGCCATGGGCCCGGAGAATTCAGTCTTTGTGGTGTGCATTTTCCAGATCTGAAGAAGTGGGTCTGCCCCACGAATCCTCATCACCTAATAAATTATATTGCAAGTCTTTAAAGTGCTACAGAACTGCTTGTTTGTTTGGTGAAGACACGGACTAACATGATGACCACTCTGAGGCTATTCTCTGTGGTGTATTTCTCTGCCAACAGTGGGAAGACTCGTTTTAAAGGAGAAACCTCTCGTTGAGAGGGAAAACAGATTCATTTCTTCCAGGAGATTTTCATTCCTGTTAGAAAGTCTGAGCAGATGTCACCCAACTACACAATGAATTATGTCAGAATCTCCTTCCCAGAGAGAGCCCCTGGATTCTAGAACAGTTGGTTGTACAACAAAGTCCAGTCATCCTGTGCTGCTCCAGAGACATTGTTACTCTTTAGACACAGCCACTTCGATCAGGGCTCCCCAGCTGGCACCCCCTCTCCAGACACATACTGCAGCGCTGCACAGACTTGGAGTATTGAATGAGGAGAAGGGTCTAAAGGAATCTGACAGGGTCTTCATTTTGGTGGACCTCTTATGCCTGGCTAGGGCCCTCAAGGTCAGCATTCATAATCGAGGTGGGAATTTTCTTTTGCAGGACAAAAAATTCAAAGGCCGACATTTAGCCATTTGGTGAGTCTGCATATTTTTTAAAGCCATAGAAATTATATACTCATATTATGAGACATGCTCTGAGTGTAATAATTGAAATTTTCATTCTTAAGCCTCATGATAATTAACAGATTTTGTTTAATTATCCCTCCTCTCACCCTTTCCCCAGACATGGCAGTCCATTTCCAAGTTCACTACTGCCTACTTCTTTGCATCTCCAAGTCTGCACAGGAAGGATTTAATTAATTAATGAAAAGACATTTTCTGGAAGGGGAAAAATAATTGACATATTTTTACATAACTAGTTTCTGCCTCATCGATCTATATGCACATAGTCCCCTACTTACATTGTACAGAGACTTATGAGACTCAGTCCAATCAGAAATCCTATCTGATAAACTGAGAAACTAACTGAAATATTGTAGTATACTACCAAACATCTGCTATTTTCAAGTGACTCAGGATTGTTTTGTTTTCCATTTGTTTTCCAAGGAAGGATCTAACCTCTAATTACATTTTGTTAATGCATTTATTTTTAAAAGATAGAAAAATGCACGTCAATTATCAGCCACATTCTAAGATCAAAAATGATATCTTTCATTTTTGGCGAGAGAAAATAAGGGACACAGCTACAATATAAAATTTCTTTCGGGTGCCATTTATGTCCTCTGCGTATTTCCTGGACTAAATTCACATGAATGACCGAATAAAACAAAAGGAGGGGAAGAAGACCCAAAACTGCAGTAGCCCAAAAGAAAACAGAATTTTAAAAATTAATAGACTGGGCAGTATTTAATAAGAAGGGGAAAAGACATCTATCTAAGGACAAAAGACAGAGTCCTGTGACAGATGAAAATTATGTTGCACGGTGAATAAAAATACATATTTGCATATTTATTTTAAACTCAGCTACAATAGCTGAAATTGGAGAATTAAGTGGGTTGGAGAAACCTCCATTAATGCAAGGATAAACCTATACGTTGTCTTCTAAAAATAACCCCAAAATGTTTAATGAATCACCAAGCAAAGCTGCAGAAATTGTGTTTGTAACCAAACACATAATCGTGGCTAGCTCAGAAAAACTAAGGGTGGGAAGGCAGGAACATGCACACACTGAAACCCCATATCTAATAATTAATGAATCCATTAATTAATCATAAAAATGGCAGGGGAAAATCTTACCACCAAATTGGATACCCGGCTAAGACCTTTGTGCCACTGAAGAGAAAAAATAAAATTAATCCAGGCAGATGGTAATCCATTAGTCCAGACTGGTGCAAGGAAAAACCTCAGTGAAGTTTTCAGAAAACCATGAAGGGTGAAAATGAAGTAACCCTCCCACCCCAAACAGTCAAACAAAGTCCCTTGAAGTGCGGAATGACTTTCTCTCTTGTCAGAAACGCACCTCTCCAAGCTTTTCCCCTGTAGATCATCCAAAAGCGTCTATTAAAAGTGCAGGGCTCGGGGATGTCAGCAGGCAGCCAATCAGACTGCATGGCCTAAGGTAAGGGATGATTCTATAGTTCAGGGCTGTCAGTCATCTCCTTCCCCCCCCCCCTCCCGCCTCACAACTTTGTTCCTAGCCCTCACTGGGGAAGGGCACAGAGAAACCTTTTTGCAAGAGACATTGCTGGGATAATGAGATTTCTTTCTTTCTTCCTTTTTTTTTTAAGTTCACTTAGGAACCTGGGTGCACTGTTCCTGCACATGGCTTGCCATGTTAAGACTCTGAGAGGTAAGGAAGAAGGATATTTCTGATTTCTCTCAATAGCAGGGTGGGGAAGGGATAAAAGACCTATTCTTTCGCTACTGATGCAGGTAAACTCACAGTGGGGATGCACAGCAAGGAAAGGTCAAAGGTTTTTGTTTTGATACTTTGCAATCTATTTTTTCACGTTAAATAACTGCATGGCCCAAACTAATTAAACCTTAAATCAGGGTTTCAGTGCCTAGTGGTCAAAGCAGAGGGGAGTGGGAGACAGGACTCCTAAGAAGAAGTGCATGAGGTACAGTGGTTAGAGCTGGGCAACTGGAACTCAGGACTTTTGGTTTCTTTTTCTGACCCTGCCATTGATGCATTGTGTGAGCTTAGGAGAAGTCACTTCTATTCTCTGTGTCCCTGTTTATCCACCTGTAAAATGGGTATAACACCACCTATCACATGGGAATGTCAGGGAATTCCTTGTGAAGTACTTTCACATCCTTGGAAGAAAGGTCATTTCATCACGTCTCATTACAATAATAAGTGACAATAATGAGAAAACACAACTCCTCACGAGCTAGCTCCATTCCAGCGTATAGATCCCATGTTCTGGTTAGGCACAGAGAAAGGCCAATAAGAGCACCATGGTGGCAACAGTAGAGGTGTTTTATTTGCTGTGAGTCAGTAAAATAAGGTGATGGGGTGATTCAGGACAAACACAACACAGGAAGAGTCAGTGTGGGTCTTTCCTCTAATATTAAGATCCTCATCTCATGTCAACCTGCCTTGCTCCACTGGCTTCAAATGGAGCTGTGCCAGCTTATACCAGCTGAAGACCTGGCTCCTTGTAACCAGACATCCACATGATCTGGGAGCACGGAGAAGCAAAAATAACAGAAATAGGAGGTCAGGTCCAGGCAGCCTAAGGTGTTGGCTTGCTTCTAAAAGCTGTGACGCTTCGCCCCAAGGCTGTGGGCTCCAAACATTTCTGCACATAGATAACTCCTGAAATGCACTTGGCCAGATCCTGCAGCCTTTGTTTATTCCTGTGAGCTCAATGAGTAAGAACACAGACTTTGTTTCAGAGACAGTGTCACGCCACCTGGGAGCTTCATTTGGTCTAATATCTCCAGGACTAACTTACTTGATACCAAACTCTCCCGTCCCTCACAGGCTATGTACTGGATTTTCACCCATTGCTGCATCTGCTGCAAGGTCTGTAGTTCTTATGTTCTGCCATCTTTGGAGCAGAAAACAACAAGCATCTCTACCTTTTCATTAGGGACAGGGATAGGGCTTGTTAACAAAGGCTTTAATATGCCCTGAAATGTCTCATTTGGAGGTAACCCAGCAAGAACAATCCAGTTTAAGAAAGGGATATAAATGGTGGAGTTAGGGAGACTTAATGCTATTCCAAAATATGCATACTAGTGATGAATGTGATGAATGTACTAAGTTTAACCATGCATGTAGAGCACAACCCTGAAGATTGTACACATTCTTTACATCGGATAGTGTCACTGAACAAAGATATCAAGATTTGGGCCAGGGCAGTTGGGAAGATTAGATGGAAAGAGACTGGTATGACAGGGTAAGGAAGAGGGAGGGTGTGGTTGCTAGGAAGGGCTAATTGCTTCTGGCAAATCTTTCTCCTGGAACAGATCATGGCTGTGTCTACACGTGCCCCAAACTTCGAAATGGCCATGCAAATGGCCATTTCGAAGTTTACTAATGAAGCGCTGAAATGCATATTCAGCGCTTCATTAGCATGCGGGCGGCAGCGGTGCTTCGAAATTGACGAGCCTTGCAGCCGCGCGGCGCGTCCAAACGGGGCTCCTTTTCGAAAGGATGCTGCCTACTTCGAAGTCCCCTTATTCCCATGAGCTCATGGGAATAAGGGGACTTCGAAGAAGGTGGCGTCCTTTCGAAAAGGAGCCCCGTCGGGACGCACCGCGCGGCTGCAAGGCTCGTCAATTTCGAAGCGCCGCTGCCGCCCGCATGCTAATGAAGCGCTGAATATGCATTTCAGCGCTTCATTAGTAAACTTCGAAATGGCCATTTGCATGGCCATTTCGAAGTTTGGGGCACGTGTAGACACAGCCCATGTGTTATAAACAGACTCACCATGAACTCTGGCAGGTTTCATCATCACTGTATGATGGAGAAAGAGGCCATAATACTCAGGAAGCAGAGCCTTTGAGATACTCAACCACACTTGAATCTGCCACTGCCCAGCATAGAATCATAGGGTTGGAAGAGACCTCAGGAAGTCATCGAGTCTAGGCCCCTGCTAAAAGCAGGACCAATTCCAACTAAATCATCCTATCTAGGGCCTTGTCAAGCAGGGACCTGAAAACCTCTAGAAGTGGAGATTCCACTGCCTCCCTAGATAACCCATTTCAGTACTTCACTACCCTCCTAGTGAATTAGTTTTTCTTAATATTTAACCTAGACTGTCCCCACTGAAACTTGAGACCCTTGCTCCTCATTCTGTCATCTGTCACCACTAAGAACGGACTCTCTCCATCCTCTTTGTAATCCCCCTTCACTTAGCTGAAGAGTGCTATCAAATCACCCCTCACTCTTCCATTTTGTAGATTAATGAACCCCAACCCCTCAGCCTTTTCTCATAAGTCATGTGCTCCAGTCCCCTAACATTTTTTGTTGCCTTCTGCTGGACTCCCTCCAATGTGTTCACACCCGTTCTGTAATGGGCCCCCCCAAACTGGACACAATACTCCAGATGTGGCCTCACCAGTGTGGAATAAAGGGGAATAATCACTTCCATAGATCTACTGACAATGCTCCCACTAATGTACTCCAATAAGCCATTAGCCTGCATGGTTTCAAGGGCACACTGTTGACTCATATCCATCCTCTCATTCACTGTAATCCCCATTTTAGCCAATCGGTCCCAAGGCTGTAGCAGTGCTTGGGATTCTTCCATACCTTGTCCTTGTTGAAGCTCATCAGATTTATTTTGTCACAATCCTCCAATTTGTCTAAGTCTCTTTGGACCATATCCCTAAACTCCAGCAAATCTACCTCTTTCCAAAACTGTGTCATCCACAAACTTGCTGAGGGTGCAATCCAGTCCCTCAATCCAGGTCATCAGTAAAGATGTTGAACAAAACCCGCTTGAGAACCAATGCTGGGGATGCTCCGCTTGATACCAGCTGCCAACTAGACAAGATTTCTTTGCAACTGACAGGGAAGATGAAGGCTTCCCCCCCGGTGGGACTTAAGCCCACAAGCTTTGGTTTAGGAGTCCAAAGCCTCATCCATTAAGCCACTGGAGGCACATGCATGACTAGCTCTCCGTTAGCCATAGGTATAGGACTCATTAATGAAGGCTCTAGTGTGCCTGGCAATGTCTCATTGTGAAGGAAGTTTTTGAAAGATAGCTAATGAGCATATTTTTCATGATCACAGAATCTGGTTGAAACCTACTGGTGTCTGATGTTGATGAGCTTTTGAGCAGGGTTCCCTGTGCGTTCCTTGTATCCACTCTGCTCCTGAATTTCAGCAGCACAGAGTTATGTGTGACTGTCTGAAACATATGTGTTCCTTGTCCTAGACCCCAAAGTGGATTCCAACTAATGTAGGCAGTGGCTGTGTTGTTTGCATTCCTGTCGGTCAGGTGGAAATATTTGGGAAAAGTTTAAGGACTGAATTTGGCATCTGAAGGCTCATATTTTCTATGTGTTTCCTCAGGGCTTGTCTACACAGAGTAATGATGCATTCTGTGTGGAGGGCTGATTTCTAAAGCTCACGAACACACGCATTATAGTTAAACCTAAATCTTGACCATGTAGACACTGCCGATGCACTTGAAAGGTTCTGTAGTGCACGGTAACAGAGTTGTTTCACACAGCATGGTGTTAAAGTGCCTCGGCAGGGTAAATGAACCATTTAACAAAGCCCTGGCTGGGATGACTTAGTTGGGCTTGATCCTGCTTGAAGCAGGGGGCTGGACTCAATAATCTCCTGAGGTCCCTTCCGGCTCTAGGATTCTGTGATGCTATTTTAGTTAAGCATCAATATGGGCACAAGAACAAATGCATCCGAACTGGCCATTAACAACTTTAGGCTTGAAATTAGATGGTTACTAACCAACAGAGAAGTGAACTTTTGGAACAATATTCCAAAAGGAGCAGTGGAGGCAAAAATCCTAATTGGCTTCGAGGCTGAGTTTCTTAAGTTTGTTAAAGGGATGGCAATACTGCCAACAGGTTGTGATGGAACACTAAGGAGACATGAGCTCGAAATAAGCTACGCAATTCACCCTCATGGCAGGAACAAGCACCGTCTAGATCCTCCCTGTTAGTAGCCCATCATGATGGTCCCTCAGGAGGTCATCGAGTCCAGCCCCCTGACTAAAGCAGGATCAACTCCAACTACATCATCCCAGCCAGGACCTTGTCAAGCTGGGACTTAAGACCCTCTAGGGATGGAGGCTTGGCTTCTAATTTCCCACAGGGGAACTCAACCCCCATTCAGCCCCAGCCGTGCCCCCACTCACCCCTGGGTGACCAGATTACAAAACAAACATGTCAGGACACATGGGGGTTATGAGTGGTTGGTGGACCCACCTTTGGGGAGGGTAGACCAGTGGCATTGCCCCTTCAAGTATGAGGCCTTACCTCCTGTGGCAGGAACCCTGAACCCCCTCAGGGCTGGGACACCTGTGGTTGGGGGAGTGCACTGCCCCATGTCCAGGCCCTGCTGCAAGGAAGGGTCCAGGGCTGCAGCAGGTGGTTGGAGCACAAGAGGGAGCTCAGGGGGCTGGTTCTGGGAGGGGGTTTGGGTGTGGGAGGGGGAGCAAGGTGAAGACTTCGGGGGGATGAGGGGTTGGGTGTGCGAAAAGCTCAGATCTATGGCAGAGGGTTGGGGTGTGAGCTCCAGGTCGGGGGTGGGAGGGGGTTTACCTCAGGCAGTTCCCTGGAAGCAGCAGCACCTCCCTTGGAGTCCTAAAGGGAGGTGCAGCCAGCAGAGCAGGCCCTAAGCGGGGCGTGGGGCCTAAGACACCCCCCCTTCTGCCCCAGCCCTGGCCCCCAGCCCACATCCCTTCCCTGAGATGTGTCCAGCCTCCACCCTGCCCCACCTCTTCCTGCCCCACTCCAGCCCTTCCCTGAAGCCCCTCCCCCAAGGACACAACCTGGGGGATAGCTGGGCCCTCTGACACAGGGTGGCTACAGGGGCCAGGCCACCGTATTCACCACAGCTGGGAGAAGCAGAGCTACCCAGTAGCCGGCTCATTTCCGCAGCCCTTCTCCCAGCCGGGTCACTGCCCTTCACTGTGGCAGCAGCAGGAAGTGGCGCGACCCAGCCCAGCCTGCTCGCTCCCTGGGGAGCAGAGGGGGCCGCAGTCGGGGCACTCAGCTTCCCGCCACCATGGTGCAGTGGAGCATCCTGGAACAAGCTGCTGGGGTGACCTGCTTCCTGCGGCTTCCACCACCACAGTGAGTGCTGGGAAGGGACCCCTGCTGCTGCCCTGTGCCAGGCCCACCAGGCAGTCCCTGGGCCATCCTGGGTCCTACAGGCTAACATCAATATGGGGACCTGAGCTGGCTGCCCTGAATGCTCCTATGGACAGGACAGCTCTGGCGGCTACACACTGCTGCCTCCACCCACCGATGCTGTCCCACAGCTGCCACTGGCCACGGGTCCCAGCCAAAGGGAACCCCCCAGGTCATTCTAGTGCCTAGGAACCAGAGGCATCTCTGGCCACCCTACACACTCCACCCTTTCATCAAGACCCCACCCCTGCCCCACCTCTTCCTGCCACAGCTGCATCCCTGTCCTGCCTCTTCCCTGTCTCTTTCTGCCCCCTTCCCAGAGTGTGCTCCATCCCGTTAATGCCCCTCCCACTCAGCACCTCCTGCACCCACGGAGCAGCTGTTCTGTGGCAAGCAGAAGGCACTGGGAGAGTGGGGGAGGAGTCGATCAGCTGGACAGGTGACCCCGCACATGCTGGCTACGGGGGGCCTGTCACAGTAACAATGAGCGGGTGGTGAGCACCACCTGCTGCTGCCCCGTGCCACGCCCCATAGTCCCCTGGCTTGCATTGCCTGGGGGAGGGGCTTCAGCAATGGGGCAGGGTAGGGCGAGATGGAACAGAGATGGGGAGTAGGGATGTAAAGTCCCATTTAACTAGTTAACTGGTTAAATGAGGGAAGTGACTGACGACCAGTCCCCACACTGGATGTGGCTGGTCCCGAATGGCCACCCGCAGGATGGCAGCTGCTCCGGCCAGGCTGGAGTTCCCACCACCCATGGCCGGTCCTGCAGGCTGGAACAGGGCCCTCCCCCCCGCCAAGGAACAGCATTGGATTTGGGTGCTAAGCACAAGCTTGCAGTGCAATGGTGTGGCCAAAAGAGCTGATGAGATCCTGGGATGAATAAGCAGCGGCGTCTCAAGTAGAAGAGAGGTGGTTTTCCCTCTTCAGCTGGTGCAGGTACGACAGCTGATCGAACACCGTACCTAGCCCTGGCTTTTGCCGTACAAGAAGGGTGTCGATAAATTGGAGAGGTTCAGAGAAGAGCCACAGGGATGGTTAAAGGAGCTCAATCTATTTCACTGTACAAAGAGAAGTTGAAGAGGTGACTTGGTTGCAGCTGTGCTGTGGCATTCCTGCCCCCTGGGGTTAAAACCCAGCCTGAAGTGCAGCAAGAAACAGCCAATTTGGGCAGTTGGACCAGCCTGTCAGTCTGATGCAGGAAGCCCAAGGAGGGGCTGACTTGCTAGAGGGCTACAGAGACTAGCGCTGTGAATAAGGCTGCTATGACTTGCAGGACCAAGGTTCCTGGAGGAGGTTAAAAGAGCCAGAGGCCAGAGCTGAGGGTGAAGAGTCGGTGGGGAAGTGGTCCAGGGAACTGAGAGGGAGTGGTGGAGAAAGACAGAAGGGGCTGTAGGAAGCTGTTGTTTACAGTGTCCCTGGGCTGGGACCCAAAATAGTGGGTGGGATGGGGATTCCTCACCCCACACTTGCCACTGAAGAAGCAGCCGGGCTGTGGACTGCCAAGCTGCTGCAAGGAGTAGCCAGTGAAGTAGAATCTCCACCACTGGAGACATTTAAGTTGTGGAAGAAATCCCTGGAAAGGGGGAGACCCAGATCGGACATGGCCAGAGGCCTGCGCCACTCAGCAGAGGCAGCGAGAATCGACTACAGTGGGTCGGCCAGCAGAGGCGAGGATGAGAGAGACACACTCACCAGCGCTAGTTCCTGAAACAGCCAGTGGGAGGCACCAGTGGGGTGGGTGATCCCATGACCGCAGTCTGCAAGCTGGTGTTCGAGTTGCACAGATGAGCTGTGTGATGAGGATGTGGGGACTGGAGCAAGGCGTTCTGAGGTTGACTAAATAGAAGATGAGTATTTCAGCTTCTTCACAGACTGCAAAGAACCCAAGGCCTGCGCTATCGTTCTGCATCGGGCCAGCAACCTAATCCTAGCGGAGGAAGAATGCAGCCTCCAGGATGGTATGCAGGTGTGTCATAATGTCCTGGTGGAGCCTCAGCTAGTGCCACGAGAGGGTGCTGCAGAGATGGTGGCTTCTCACGCCTTGACTGAAAAGTCTAAAGTCATGACAGGAGTGGAGCAGTGGCCCTACTGTGTGGTCGCCCAGGCTCTGGAAGTCATTCCCAGTCACTGATTCAGAACTGAGGAGCCACTACCGTGCTAAGTTAACCTCACTAAGAGCAAAATACACTCAGGCAGGCAGGCAGACTTGGGGAGTGAATGGTGAGACTGGAGCCTGGGGAACTGGGAGCCTTTAGCTGTCAAATTCCAGACATACAAGACAGCTGTGGAGACTGCCACCCTCCTTCTCCGTACTGATGACATCATTTCAGGGCATCAGAAAAAGGGTGATGATCAAAGCAGATGGATTGGTGCACCAGCTGCAGCCAGTGAGTAAGAGGTAAGACTGAAGAACCGTAAGCCTTGAACTGCAGTATAGAGACAGCCTAGAAGAATGACTCCTGTATCTGCTCTGCCTAAGACTGAGCCTGGACACAGTCCAGTGTCGAGTACTAGCTTTTCTGAAGTCGGTGGGGGGAAAGGAAGGGACATGACTGTAAGGAATTCCCCCTCTAGTGTGTGTACCCCTCGTGTTTGGAGACACTGACGCTTAATTTAAGCATATGCCATAATTTTTTTGCTGTTTGCTTCAACAATAAAACCTACATAGGGAACAAATATTTAATAATGGTCTCCGCACTCCAGTGGAGAAAAGGTTACAGTCTAATGGCTAGAACTGAAACTAGACGAATTCAGACTGAAATGAGTTGTAAATTTTAACAGTGACAGTAATAAGCCCTTGAAACAATTGACCAAGCACCAGAGTAGATTCGCTGTCATGATTTTGAAAAGCAGATTGGCTGCTTCTCTCTTTTTGTAAAAGATCTGCTCACAGAGATGCCATATGGAAGTTCTCTGGCCACTGTTGTATAGAAGGTTGGACTAGATAAGAATATCAGAATGGCCAAACTGGGTCAGAGCAATGATCCATCTGGTCCAACATCGTATTGACTAACTGGCCCATACCAGATGCTTAAGAGATAATGATCACAACAGTCCTTTCTGGCATTGGAATCTTGGAAGCAATCAATGTGCAGATTTCAAAATAAGGAGGGCGAGTGTTTTGAAGCACTTGTTTGGACACATGGCTAAGGAGGCCCATTGAAAATTTGCCCATCTTCAGTGGTAGAAACCTAAATAGGCATGCCAAATTCCATATTTAATCTTGGAATCTATTAAAAGTTCTATTAATCTATTGGGCCTCTGCTGAAGCCAGTAGAGTAACTTCTGAATTTTGCCTGGTGTAGATGACATCAGAACCTGTTTCTTGACTCTGGCTCTCATCACAAAGAAACATCTGCATAGACTGCAAGAACTGGAAGGGGCCTCAAGAGATCATTGAGTGAAGTTCCCTGCACTCACAGCAGGATCAAGCACCATCGAGATCATCCCTGGTAGGTGTCTATCTAAACTGATCTTAAATATCTCCAGTGATGGAGATTCCACAACCTCCCTAGGCAGTTTATTCCAATGCTTAACCACCCTGACAAAGTTTTTCCTAATGTCCAGCCTAAACCTCCCTTTAAGCCTGTTAAGCATTATGGAGAACAATATTTCTCCCTTCTCTTTGAAATATGCTTTTAGGTACTTGAAAGCAGTTATGTCCTCTCTGTCTTGTCTTTTCCAAACTAAACAAACCCAGTTCTTTCAGTCTTCCCTCACAGGTCACGTTTTCTAGACCTTTAGTCTTTTTGTTGATGCAGGTACAGAGAAGAATTTCTCCACCTTTTTCCTGAACTGTGGTACCCAGGACTGGAAGCAATACTTCATTTGAGGCCTAATCAGAACAGAATGTGAGCAACCAGAATTAGGATGTAGATGTTCTAATGAGGATTCCACTGTTACGATCTATGGCCTAAGAGTAAATGAAAATTGTCAGAAGGTGGAGGTTGTTTGGAACACAAGTGAAGATGTGGATTTGGTGTCATGGGCTGTGTGACACGTGCACACACCCTCCCCCCGACACCCTTGGCAAAAGGTCCCCCATTCTTTGCCAGACCTGACAAATTCAGTATACCAAATACATGTCTTGCAGGATATTTATCCAGATGGGGTGACATGTAAGGTATCTTTACAAAACTTACAACTTAAGAGTCATCTGACAGGGGGTTGCCCCACCTATAAGTAGAGACAAGAGAAAGTTTCAATATAACCCAGAGTGGAGGGTGACACAGTCTGTATCCATTCACTGAGAAAACAGCTTAGGGAAGAGAAATGTCTTCGCAGGAAGCAAGATCTAAACCACAATGCTCAGCAACACACAGAACTCTGAGGGCAAGCATACAGCTGGAGTGGGCAAGCTTTCTGGCCCAAGAGCCACATCTGAGTATGAAAATTGTATGGGAGGTCATTAATACGAGCCCCTGAGCCAGCTCCCTGGCGGGAAAGGGCAGAGCAAAGCAGTGGAGCTTGAGGACCAGATGACAAGCTCAGAAGGGTTGGATGCAGCCTGTGGGCCATGTTTGTCCACACCTGACTTATAGGAAAGATAAGTATTGATAAGCCCCAGTTTGCATTCTGATTTTGTTTTGCATTGTAACAAGTTGTTTCCACCACTCTTGTTTCTAATTAAATCTCTAGTTTTTCTTAAATTAACTTATTTTGCTTTTGTTATAATGCTCACAAGCGCTGTGCAGTTTACAAGAGTATCAGAGGGGTAGCCGTGTTAGTCTGTATCTGCAAAAAGAAGTCGTCGTCCTGTGGCACCTTATAGACTAACAGATATTTTGGAGCATAAACTTTTGTGGGCAAAGAAGCAGGTCTTTGCCCATGGAAACTTGTGCTTCAAAATATCTGTTCGTGTATAAGGTGCCCCAGGACTTTTTCTTGTTTTTACAAGAATAGTGATTTAAGATAAAACTAGCCACCTGGAGTACTTTGCTCCTTTGGGGATAGAGGTTCTGGGATTTTTGTGACTACCTCTAGGGAACATCTCAGAGGAATTTGGGGCTGGGATGTTCTTATGGACAAAAGGCAAGACAAAAACAGGGCTGACACAGTCTGAGAGTGCTTGAGCGGCCAAAAGAGTGGTTGTATTAGGGAACTGACATGCAGCTACTACAAGAAAGACAGTTCACACACACCCTGCAATGATCCAAGCTACAGGACAATGGGGAGTCAGGTGCTTATGGGCAGAGTTTTCTGAAAAGCTCAGCACTCAGCATGCTGAGCTTTACTGTAAAATACGGTCATGAGCACTTTTGAAAAGAATTGCCCTATTGGTCTGCAAGTGATGGCAACAGCAGGAGCAAAATATATGGTTGCTGGCAACTTCTCTTCTGAGAGAACAAATGCTGCGTGTCAGTTTGGGAATTCCAAGCTCTGGGTATGTCTTGGTGGGCCACTGTGAAGCTGTTGAGCCCAATGCCAAGGTGAGACTAAGGGAGACAGAATTGCAGGGTTACATCCGGAGGGTCCCAGGAGAAGGCCAGTTTAGGCCCCATTAAATCTACACGGACTCACTACTGGCTTTGGGCCCTGGTAGCAGAATCGTAGCTTTAGGTTGTGTGCATCCAACTTTGGAGTTGGGCTTATCAGGTGACATATGTACCAAGCCGCACCGAGTGGCTTTTCAGGGCTTTTGGGTGGAAGAAAGATCTGTGCAGACAACTTTATCCTGGGACCTGAAGAACCGAGGCCAGTCTGTGTGGCAGACTGAGAAGAAAGACCTGTGAGGGCTAGAAATAAGAGCCCCGCCTCACACCATCAACTCTTTGCTTCTATGCTTGCTCCCCAGGCCAGTGGCCACTAGAGACTTCAGCAGGTGCAGCAGCTCTGGAAAGGAGCATGCGGGGTAGGAGGCAGGCCGAGGGGCTGAGGCTGTGAAGCTGCCAGTAGGGATTCAGTCCTGGCCCTTGGAGAGGGAAGTTTCAAAGACACAACAACAACAACAAAAGAGGAAAGGGGGAAAGGAAGAAAAGACTCCAGCAGGGATGGTTGCCACGGAGACCACAAGGAAGTTTGAACCAGTCCTGCTCTTTTCACAGCTGCCTTTGAGCCAAGGAGGGAATTATGGCCAGTGATAAAAGGAGACATGTGGCCCTTTACTCATAAGGACCGGCCCCTGCGTTAGGAGGCTTCAGCTCATTTTCCCTCCAGTCTCCTCCCACAATTATACATTCAGATCTCAGGCAAAACAACCTCCCCCCAAAGAAAACCTCAGACAAACCTCTGCATCTCTTCCCTGGGGACCCACCCTGGCGCCCAGACAGCTATCCCTTTGGGTCCATTGTTCCCCCATCCGAAGGGCCCAGCCCCCGCACACTTCCTCTATAGCTATGAAATTGTTCCACGTTCAGAGCTGATCAACAGCTAGGGATGCCTGTCACCTCTGCAGCCCCTGCAGCAAACAGCTGAGAACCATCCCTCTCAGGGCAGGCGTTCGTTTGTGGGAGCAAGATAAGCTCAGGCTTGCAGGGGCTCTGAGGTCTTCTAGAGACAATTTCTTCTTGCTGAGGTATGGATCTGGCTGGCTGGCAGCCAGAAATAAACTCTGAAGGGCCAAATGATTCCTGGCATGGCGGCGTGTTCACTTCTTGGCTTTCAAGGGGGGCTCTGCTCTGTTCACAGTCTGCATAACTCAAGCCCCATAGGCTGTGTTTTAGCCAAACAGCTGCTGTGTTGCATCCCTTGCTAATGTCACTGATGATTTGTGCTAGGGGAGCACCTAGCCCGCTTGTGGATTCGTCCCTATAATGCAGTAAACGCATCCTAGCAGACCGTCCCTGCCTCCGAAAGCACACGTTCTAACTAAACAAAGGGTTGGAGGGGAAGTGACGTACACCAGACATAAGGCCAAAGTAGGGAACGGAAGCTCCTTGTGCTGTTGCCATCCAGCGTATGCTGTAGATTTGCCTTCGTGTTACAAGAGACACTAAGAGCAACTCCCTGTGCTACGCTGCCCACCACTGACTCTGCAAGGGATTTGTGTGGCTGTTCTTTGGGATGGTCTCATTCCTCCAGTGTTTGCAGTGGGGCTGGGATATTCGCAGGAGGAATCCCCTCGGGTTGCAGAAGTTCCATGAAATTCCACTCAAATTTGCCAAGATATAAAGTATTAAAAATTGTCGTTCTGTGTCTGCTGCTTCTACTGTCAGGGAGATGCTGGATGCCTGCCAAAATCCCTGAGTATTCAGGCGCTGAGCTCCCATCACCACCTGAGTGGCAGCAGCACACAGCCCTTGAGAAGAGCAGGGGTACCAGGGAGTGGGGAGGAAGCAAGAAAGCTGGACAGGTGCCTCCAGTCTAGCACATTGCCTCAGTGGACCATTCCCATCTCATAAGGGACACTACCTGTGGCAGAAGCTCCACAATGCTGGGAATTGGACTGGGCTCCCTGCCCACAACCACTCCACAAACTCGGCACCTCACACCCCACTGGGGATGACAAACGTCTCTCAGAGCAAACTCGTATGGCCAGCCTTGTACCTCAATGGCTGGGAGAGTGGACTGAAAAGCCTGGATTCAAGCGGCGTTGATGAGTTAGTGGAGGGGTGTCACAGAAGCACATAATATAATTAGTTTCCATTATTTTTAAACATAGGAAATTACAAACAGTCTGTGTTTAAAGCACAATCTTTAGAATGCAAAGTCAACGCTCGAAGGGTAGGAAAGAGAAAATATATGCTTAGCCTCACAAATTCAGTTTGGGGACCTTGTACATTATGACACAGTCTATAACTAAACAATGGCAAGCTGGTTTTCCACTAGTCCCCTGTCTTGTGCTGGGCTCAGGATGGACACACAAGGGAACAGAATTCAGATTGAATGGGCAGCTGTAAATTGGCATGTCCTATTTTTCAAGTGCTCTACTTTGCAACCTATATCACATTATGTTAACGTAGGTTTCTGTATGCAATACTTGAAATAATAAATAACATTCTGCATTTCAACAGTCCAAGAGAAGCCGAAGTGCTTCACTAATGTTAGACATTACACCGCAGAGAAAATGCAGCCACCACCGTAGTGCAATATAGCATTTGCAACAGCTACACAACAGTTTTGGGAGTGAAAGTGAAGAATCCAGTATCCAGACAAAAGCAGAATGTAATGGGCTGAGTCACAGAGTAGCACCACTTTCCCTTTGGAAAGTTCCATGAGATCATTCATCACTCAAAAGCGGTTGGAATATTATTTCTCTGCCGCACCTGAGAGATGACACCCTTTTACACCTGGAGGCCACTCCATCCTGGGAACCTGAAAGAGACTGAGGAGTCTGGATTAAAGATCGTGGTTTTGTTTAGAGTGTTTGCCCATGTGCGCTTACATGGCTGTGTGCATCTCTTCCTAAGCATTTGTGTCATTGCAGTCTGAGCAACCCCCAGCTGTGAAAACTAATCAGCATTTTTTTATTTTATTTTTTTTGCCAATGTTGGTGCCCCAGAGAGAATGAACAGAGCAGGCGATCACCAAGCGATCCACTCCCTGTCGAGCATGCCCAGATTCTCCCAAACAAAGGGTAGGAACACCATCTCCGCCCATCCTGGCCAACAGCCATTGAAGGACCTGTCCTCCATAAATTTATCTAGCCCTTTTCTAAACCTTATTATAAGCTTCCCTTCACAACATCCTCTAGGGAAGAGTTCCATAGGGTCACTGGGTGTTGCATGAAGAAATACTTCCTTTTGTTTGTTCTGAACCTGCTGCCAGTTAATTTTATGTGGTGACCCCTAGTTCTTGTGTTATGGGAAGGAATAAATGATACTTCCTTATTCAGGTGCACCCAACAGCAGGCAGGCAGGATGGAAGAGAACAGCAGGTGCAGGAGGTGGGTGCAGAGGGGTAGGGTCCCTAGGGAGTACATGGGTTATGGGAGAAGGACCAACATCTTGGCAGATTCTGAGAAAGTTTCTTGCTGAATCCATTTCATGCAGGAGTTGCAGCTCCCAAGCACATTCTAGGCATGCAACAAATGATCAGTCAGTACATCAGGCTACCCCTTCGTACCCACCCCTCCACCAGAACTGTGTGACCAGCTTGTGTTCCTGTGCAGAACTCAGAATGAGCTCTTCCCAGTGTGACATGCTGCACCTCAGAAAGGCTCCTTGTAATCCCCATGAGTCCTCATTCCTACCTGGCTGTGATATTTCATACAAAGCCAGCCACGTAAAGTACCATATAAAAGGCCATCGTCTGGTGAAACTCTTTGTTCTGTCCACGTATGCACATCAGCGGTGTATATAAAGTTATGGGACTGTTACTGAAATATGCTGTGAGTTTGCTAATGATATACAAAGGATTCCTGATTGGGTGGGTGGGGGGTTGGCAGGGGAAGGGGAGTTGATTGCCCATTAATCAACTGTGTGGCTCAACCGTGCGAACACCACACAATGGAAACCGCTTGATCGCTGACTCAGCAAAGCCCACCAAGACATGCATGGGCTAGTGACTGCCAGGCACATGGGCCAAGGTATAAAACAAGGGACAATAGCATCAGGTCCTGTCTTTGCTCCTCCTCCACCTATTCTGGAAGCAACAGGCACAATGAGAAGAGAAAAAGTTCATCAGAGAAGACAGCTCCAGGTTTTGGAGAAGTCTGTGTATTAAGGACTGTAACATTCGGTGGTGTGAGAGAATTGCTTGATCTAAATACAGCCTAGTAACAGAGAGGTAGCTGTGTTAGTCTGTATTCTAACAAAACATCAGTCATGGAGCACTTTAAAGACCAAAAAAATAATTTATTAGGTGATGAACATTTGTGGGACAGACCTACTTCTTTGGATCTGTAGAATTTCCATTCCAGACCAAATACTGTACTATATATCTGAGTCTGGATTGGAAATTCTATAGATCTGAAGAAGTGAGTCTGTCCCACAAAAGCTCATCACCTAATAAATTATGTTAGTCTTTAAAGAGGTAAATGACTGCTGTTTTGTTTTGTTTAAATACTGTCTAGTGTAATATTGTTTAGGAGTTAGTGAGCTTATTTTTTTCTCTCTCTGGGAACTCTCTCTGTCCCATTAAGCCTACCACTTACAGTCACTTCAAATCTCCCTTTCTCTAGTTAATAACCTTGGCTTATATTTTATCTAAAACAGAATATTTTGCTTGAACTGTTATGCCAGTGGTTCTCAACCAGGGTTACATGTATTCTAGGGGTATGAAGAGGTCTTCCAGAGGGCACATCAACTCATCTAGACAGTTGTCTAGTTTTACAACAGGCAACATAAAATCACTAGTTAAGTCAGTACAAACTAAAATTTCATACAGACAATGACTTATTTATATTTCTGTACAGTGGGGACAGGGATAGCTGAGTGGTTTGCACACTGGCCTTGTAAACCCAGGATTGTGAGCTCCATCCTTGAGGAGCCCATTTAGGGATCTGGGGCAAATAGATATAAAAAAAAAACTGTCAGGGATGGTGCTTGTCCCTATCAAGAGGGCAGAGGACTGGACTTGATGACCTCTCAGGGCTCTTTCCAGACCTATGAGGTGTATATATACTACACACTGAAATGTAAGTACTATATTTCAATCAATATATTTTATATGGCAAAATGAAAAAATCAGCAATTTTTCAGTAATAACACACTGCAACACTTTTGTATTTTTGGTCGATTTTGTAAGCAAATAATATTTAATGTACAACCTATCCTGGAAAATGATCACTCACTCGCACAGACCTTGGGAGGCAGGCCAGTCCTTGCCTGCAGACAGACCCTCAACCTGAAGCAAACAATCACCAGTGGCCCCACACCACACCACAGAAACACTAACCCAAGAACCTACCCCTGCAACAAACTCCGTTGTCAACTCTGTGCACATACCTATACTAGCAACACATCAGCCACATCATTGGGGCTCGTACATCTGCACATCCACTAATATGTTATACTCCATCAAGTGCCAGCAAGGCCCCTCTGCCAAGCCCTTTGGCCCAACCAGACAGTCTCTGTGCCACAGGATAAATGGATACAAGTCAGATATCAAGAAACCAGTAGAAGAACACTTTAACATCCCTAGGCACTCAGAACAGATTTAAAAGCTGCCAACTCTGCACTGGATAGGGAAAGATAGAAAGAAATAGTGAGAGAGGCATCAGACGCCAACGGGCTCTGAGCCCACGGTTATTGATGATGATGATGATGATGATCCTTTTACAAAAATCTTCAAAACCAGACACAAGGAGAAACACCAGAGCTGCAATTCATTTGCAAATTCAAGATGTTCAAATTAGGAAGGAATAAGGATTTAGAATGGTTTTCTCATTAAAAAGGCAATTTTCACTCTCTCGGTATTCACACTTCCTCATCACCTGCTAGGAGTGAGCCACATCCATTCTGAATGAATCACTGCCCTCATTAACACTGGTCCTACACTCAGTAAGTAACTTCCTTCTTTTGATATGCTAGTACATATGTATATCCCTGCATCTGTCATTTCCACTCTATGCATCTGACAAAGTGTTTTTTATTTTTAGCTCATGAAAGCTTATGCCCCAAAAAATCTGTTAGTCTATAAGGAACTACAAGACTCCTTTTAATTTTTAATTGAGGTGAAACGTGGGGTATGCAAGACAAATCAGACTTCTGAAAAGGGTACAGTAGTCTGGAAAAGTTGAGAACCCTACGCTAGAGAATTCTCAGCTCAATTGCAAAGGCTCATGCATCTAATGAAGCGGGTCTTTGCCCAGGAAAGCATGTGCTCCAAAATATCTGCTAGTCTATAAGGTGCCAGAGGACCTCTTGTTGTTCTCACTGATACAGACTAACATGACTACCTCTCTGATAAAGGCTTGTGTGTGTCTTCCCCATATTGAGTGAGGGGCAGGCTGCATTATAAATGTACAATGATCAGGCTTCTGACCAGAGCCAGATGGTATGGCTGAGGGTGCAAGGTCGGGTAGTTGGGGGGTAATTGACTGTAGCGTTCATCTGTGTGATTCATGAGGGGTTTTGCTTGCCTTCATGCAATCTAGCTGCATGTGCTACATGTAGTTGTGCTGAGTGACAACAGTACCTGGAGGAGTTTGGATCTGGTTACTAGCAAAGCATTGTGAGAGACAGCCCAAGATGCAGAGCTAAAGGGGACAGAGCAGTAACCCAGTTGTAGGTTGTACCCTGGGGATCCCATCATATCCAGATCCACTGGATTTTTGTACCTGTTAGAAGATGATGAGGGGACAGGTGGCTAAAGTCACAGAAGTTGCCCTACCTTACATCTTCTTGCCCGACAGGCCTTTAGACACAGAAAGAAGCTTTAGTAAAAAAAATAAAAGCTGCCTACAGACAAGAGGGAAACATATGTAATTTAAAATGGCAGCAACAACTGCTATCAGGGTGAATTATTTTATGTTTAGTGCATTCTTATTTTTTAATTAGTCAAATGTGAATTCAGTTATACTGACACTTGTAGGGAATGTGGCAGAAGGAAGGCAGCGCTGCTGAAGGCTGGGAGGAATGAGTCTCCCAGAGGTCATCTGCATAAGAATGCAAAAGGTGTGCATGTGTGATACCTTTTCAGGCAAAGCCTAATGGGTAGCAAGTCAGCCATGAGATTTGGTCTATTGTAAACATGTAGTTGTAAAATCACAATTTAAGCTGACACTTAATGCGGGAGTTGTGAGATCTCACCAATGCTCTGGGTTGTTGTGGGGGACAGGGCAGTCGCCTTAGCTGTGTAAGACATTGATTACACAGGGCTCCCTGGTTTAAAGCCTTGTGAGAGAGAAGGGGAGGGGTACTGGTTGAGCCAGCTTGCTGAGTGCCTTGGCCCTGCCTATACCTTGGCCATATAGCTATAAGCCTGGCTTGACTAATCCTCTCCACCTGTTGAAAGATAGAGCTGGGTACTAGGGTGTTTGTGTAAACCCCACACTAGAAATACCAAGAGCTAAAATCACAGAGTGGTA
Organism: Carettochelys insculpta; assembly: GCF_033958435.1. Lineage (NCBI taxonomy): Eukaryota > Metazoa > Chordata > Testudines > Carettochelyidae > Carettochelys > Carettochelys insculpta. Next base: position 16,131,259 of record NC_134164.1, read on the forward strand.
GCTGAGGCCACACAGAGCTGAAATCACTGGGTTCTGCCTTAGGGCAGTCCCAAGCAGTGGGGTTAGGACTGGCAGCCAACAGCAGGACCAGCAGGTGGCCAGTAGGAGCGGCGGCTGACAATGGTGACTGGTGGGTGGCTGGCTGGTAGGAGTGGCGGTAGAAGATGACAGCGGCCGGTAGGAGCAGCGGCGGATGACAGCGACTGGCAGACGGCTGGTGACAGCAAGGGGAGGCTACAGACAAGTGGACAGCTAGTATTGCCCTGGTGATGTATCTGTGGGCTTTGAGTTTGGGACTGCACCGCAGAGGGTACACCCTGTAACTGTGTGTGGAAAAGGGCCAAGAGCCCCAGCAAGAGACTGGGTTCTACTGCATATGGGGATGGTATCTGGGTAAAAGGGGTTTTGTCTCTTCTGTGCTGAGATGTACTGCATCTGTCGCTGTAACCTTGGGGTAGGTTACAGTCATTAAACAAGCCATTTCTATCTCAGACTCTGTGCTTGCCGGGGGGTGGGGGGGAGAACTGCCTTACAGGCACCCAGCACGGGGGTGAAATTGTCCCAGGCCACTGGGTGGGGGCTCGAGCTGGTTGGTTGTATCCTTGATAGGAAAACCCCACAAGAGTTGAACCCGGCCCTTCTGGCAGGCATCTGGCGTTAACAGAAGGGTTACACACTGAAAGAGGTTCTTGCTAAAAGAGAGGCTGCTGAACTCTCTTATATATTCAAATTCAACACATTAACACATGGTTTGAACAGGGATGGCAATTGTCTAGCTCATTATAGGGGCTCTTTTACGTACTTTGCTTTATCTAATTCTTGACTTCCCCCACCTTCTGCCCCTCTTTGCTCTCTGATTTGCTCACCTTGATAATATTTTTCTGATTTGTCAACCTTGATTACTATTTTTGGTTCTCTGTGCCATAAATATTGAGTCTGTTCTGGTGTGGCTATGATCTGAAGAAGTGGGTTTGTCCCACGAAAGCTCATCACCTAATAAGTTATTTTGTTATGATTGAAAATGGGTTACTTTTACTGAGTTCTGTATATGTGCAGGATCTTTTGTTTAAATTGTGGGAATATTTTTGTACAATCAGTTTTTCTCCCATTTCAATCCAATTCTAAACATTTTATGCATTTATAGTAAGGCTACTTAATTGTTGTCAATGTATCAGATAATTTTGATTTAAAAACACAAAGGCAGAATTATTTTTGTTTAAATCAGAAAATAATACATGTCCAAACCCACAGTAATACAATGTTATTTTGTACTCTGGTATTACCATGTCCCATTATTCCACCAAGTTTCTGTGATGCCTATAATATTTAATACCCTCAAGTTCACCAACCTTAGCACTTAGACTTCTTGTATTTATATGCAAACACTTATACATTTGTCCCTATTCAATTGTCTGCCTTCACATGATGTACCTGTGGGGGATTTTTTTTTGTCTGATTCTTTCTTTTCAGTTCCTGTATGTACCGTACAAACTCTCTCTTCTTTTCTAGGATATAACATATCTCCTTTAATAAATCCTCTCTAAGAGATGTCTCTGTCAGAACCAGGCACTCCTCCTCACATGTCAGCTTTTCCTCCGTCCTTAAGTTATGAACTTCTCTATAATCTTTTAAATTTTACAGACCACCAATTTGATTCCACTTTGGCTTAGCTGGAGCACCTTCTTTCCTAAAAAGTTCCCCAGTTTCTAATTAACTGAAATCTCTCCTCTGAATACCATCATCTCACCCTTGCTTTGAGACCCTGCAGTTCTACCAGTCTAAATGGCCCTGCATACGAAACTGGGAGCATTTTTGAGAATATTACTTTGGAGTCCTTGACTTAATCTCATCAGAGACTGCCACTATTGAGGTCTTGGATTTCAATCTCTTTCCTAGCAGCCTAAAACTGGGCTCCAGGACCTCTCCTATCTTCCCAGTGTCGCTGGTAGTGACTCCTCTCCAACACTGCTCATAAATCTGTCCATGTACCCCAAGACGTCTACAATCATAGCACTGGAGAGGCAATTCACCATGTGGTTTCCCAGCCATCACAAATCCAGACAGTGGTATTTCTAGTAGCTGAATCCCCCGCTGCTGTGATCTGTCTTTTCCGAGCTACTGGGGTCTCCTCCCCTGGAGAGGTCTTCTCAGTGTGAGAGAATATGATGGCATCATCTGGATGAAGGGTCCCTATTAGAAGGATTGTTTCTTTCTACTACATCCTGACGTTTTCCTTCCTCAAGACTTTCATCCTCCTTAACAGTACAGAGGCTAGTATAAGGGTAGCAAGGGTAGGGAGAGATCTACCTGATATGTCCCAAAAAGTTTTGTCTAGGTACATGTTTGCCTCCTATAGCTCCTGCAGTTCAACCTCTCCAATCTCCAAAGCCCATACGTGGCTTCTGAGGGCCCAGAGGTTTCTGCATGGAATCACAGAATCATAGAATCCTAGAGCTGGGATGGACCTTAGAAGGTTATCTGGTACAGCCCCCTGCCTGAAGCAGGATCAGCCCCAACTAAATCACCCCAGCCAGGACTTTAAAACCTGTATGGGTGGAGATTCCACCACCTCTTTAGGTAATGCATTCCAGTGCTTCACCACCTTCCTGGTGAAGTTGTTTTTCCTAATATCCAACCTACACCTCTCCCTCTGTAACTTCAGACCATTGCTCCTTATTCTGCCATCTGTCACCATTGAGAACTGCCTCTCTCCATCCTCTGTAGAGCCCCCCTTCAGGAAGTTGAAGGCTATTATCATATCGATCCTCACTGTTATATTATGCAAACTAAATAAGCCCAAGTCCATCAGCTTCTCCTCATAGCTCATGTGCTCCAGCCCCTTAACCATTTTCATTGCCCTCCACTGAACCTGCTCCAGTGCATCCACATCCTTTCTGTACTGGGGGCACAGAACTAGATGTAGCAGTCCAGATATGGCCTCACCAGTGCCGAATAGAGGGGAATGATCACTTCTCTAGGTCTGCTGGAAATGCTTCTCCTAATGCATCCCAATATGCTGTTAGCCTTCTTGGCTACAAGGACACACTGTTCACTCATATCCAGCCTCTCATCCGCTGTAATCATCAGGTCATTTTCTGATGCATTGATACTTAGCCAGTCGGACCCCATCCTGTAACAATGCTTGGGATTCTCCTGTCCCAAGTGCAGGACTTTGCACATATCTTTGTTGAACCTCATCAGATTTCTTTTGGCCTAATCCTCCAATTTATCTAGGTCACTCTGGACCCTATCCCTACCCTCCAACATACCTACCCCTGCCCCTAGCTTAGCGTCATCTGCAAATTTGCTGAGGGTGCAACCCATCCCCTCATCCAGGTCACTTATAAAAATGTTGAACAATACTGGCCCTAGAACCCATCCCTGGGACATCCCACTTGAAACTGACCACCAGCCAGACACTGAACCACTGATCACTTCCCCAAGTCCACAGAGCCAGTTATCTCCTCCTAGAAGCAAATCAGATTGGTCAGGCATGACTTGCTCTTGGTGAATCCACATTGACTTCTCTTGATCACTTTCCCCACTTCCAAGTGCTTCAGAATGATTCCTTGAGGATTCCCCCCATGATTTTTATGGGAACTAAAATGAGGCTGACTGGTCTATAGTTTCCTGGATTGTCCTTCTTTCCATTTTTAAGATGAGCACTACATTTGCCTTTTTCCAATCATCCAGGACCTCTCCCAATGTCCATAAGTTTTCAAAGACAGTGGCCAAAGGCTCTGTAATGACATCTGACGATTCCCTCAATACCTTTCGATTTATTAAATCTTGGCCCATGGATTTGTGTGTCTAGTTTTTCTAAATAGTTCTGAACCTGTTCTCTCCACACCAAGAGCTGCCCACCTCCTTCCCATACTGCACTACCTGGTGCCATAGCTGGGGAGCTGACCTTGTCTGTGAAGACTGAAGCAAAAAAAGCATTGAGCACTTCAGCCTTACCCATGTCATTTGTCCCCACATTACCTCTCTCATCCAGTAATTGCCCCACACCCTCCCAGATAACTCTCGTATTGTTAACATACTGGTAGAAACCCTTCTTGTTGCCCTTCAAATTCCTTGCTAGCTCCAATTCCAACTGTTTTTGCTTTCCTGAATACCCCCCACCTCCCCAGCCTTCTCCAGCCATATACTAATACTCCTTCTTAGTCATCTGTCCAAGTTTCCACTTCTTACACACATCCCTTTTGAGTTTAAGCTCGCCCAGGATTCCCTGGTAAGCCAAGCTGCTTGCCTACCATATGGAAAGTGCAAGGGTGTCTCCTGCCACAAGGTACATGATGCTTTCAGTAAAAGGGTATTTATCAGGTGTGTCTGGCTGTCATGCTTGCATAACTCCATTGCAAAGCTCCCTGGTCACTAGCTACCTTGCTCATTAAAGCTGTGTCTACACGTGCACGCTACTTCGAAGTAGCGGCACTAACTTCGAAATAGCGCCCGTCGCGGCTACACGCGTCAGGCGCTATTTCGAAGTTAACTTCGACGTTAGGCGGCGAGACGTCGAAGTCGCTAACCTCATGAGGGGATCGGAATAGCGCCCTACTTCGACGGTCAACGTCGAAGTAGGGACCGTGTAGACGATCTGCGTCCCGCAACGTCGAAATTGTGGGGTCCTCCATGGCAGCCATCAGCTGGGGGGTTGAGAGACGCTGTCTCTCCAGCCCGTGTGGGGCTCTATGGTCACCGTGTGCAGCAGCCCTTAGCCCAGGGCTTCTGGCTGCTGCTGCTGCAGCGGGGGATTCATGCTGCATGCACAGGGTCTGCAACTCGTTGTCGGCTCTGTGTATCTTGTGCTGTTTAGTGCAAGTGTGTCTGGGAGGGGCCCTTTAAGGGAGCGTCTGGCTGTTGAGTCCGTCCTGTGACCCTGTCTGCAGCTGTGCCTGGCACCCTTATTTCGATGTGTGCTACTGTGGCATGTAGATGTTCCCTCGCTGCGCCTATTTCGATGTGGTGCTGCACAATGTTGATGTTGAACATCGACGTTGGCAGCCCTGGAGGACGTGTAGACGTTATTCATCGAAATAGCCTATTTCGATGTCGCCACATCGAAATAGGCTACTTCGATGTAGGCTTCACGTGTAGACGTAGCCTAAGAGTTGGATTTTTAACTCCCTCTTCTCCATGACCTAACCCCACCTCTGAGTGATCCTGAAGGGCTTAGGATCAAAGCATGTCAGGCAAGAATCACCCTTGGAAGCCTTCAGACCTGTCTAGCAGCCTGCTAGGCTCAGCATCACACAGCCTCCCAAACAGACCCCACTACAAGCTTCAGCCAAGCAGGCACATGGCACACAAGCAAACACACAGCAGCTTACAGTAAGCAGATGCAGACAATGAAAACCCAACAGATACCAGCATCGCCTCCCAGCTCACCCCCGGCTTTGCGATATGAGATCATTCCAAGTCACTCCAGGGACTCTGCACCAACTTTTATACCCAGCTAGACATTGCTGTGCTGTCATCAGGTGGGTTGGAACACTCAGGTCTTGAAACCAGCAGCACAGACTTTGCCTTCCCTGTCAGCAAGAGGAGCAAGTGGCAGGAGGAAAGCCGACCGTTTTCCCTGTCAGCCTTTGCCTTCCATGTCAGCAAGAGGAGCAAGTGGCGGGAGGAAAGCCGACCGTTTTCCCGGGCACCTTTTCACCAGCTGGCCTCCTTTTGAATGGTTTAGGCAACAAAAGTCTTGACTCAGCAACAAGCAACTTTCTGGGCGACAAAATTCCTTTCTTTTGGTGACATTTGTGTGATCTTAAAGGATTTTTGAGACTCTTCTGTCCCTGTTTCTTTGCTGCCTCCCGGTGGCTGTTTGAAGGAGCAGCCACAGGGATACCTGTGTAGCTTGACCACATTGTCCAGGGCTTCCCCATTTTATTCGGCCACGGAACCCTTTTAAACTCAAAAGAAATTTGCGGAACCCCGTTCCCAGGCTCTTCCCCCATCAGCCCTCAAACCTACCCCCCACCTCCAGGTTTTACCCACCTCGGCCATCAGCCCCCATATCCGCACGCCCATGCTCAAGCTTTACCCCTACATCCCACAAACCCACCTCCTATCCCCAGGCTTAACCCCTCTCAGTCTTAAACCTGCCCTTCCATCCCCAGGACTATCCAGCTGCAGCCCACACCGACCCCCGGCACTAACCCATCCGTGGCGCTGGCTGGGGAACCTGCACTGGGTGGCCACATGTGCCCAGTGAAAGGCAGGCTGTGTTCCACTGGAAGGGGTGAGCTGAGCCAGGCCCGCTGGAGGGGTGTGGCTGCTGGGGTAGCAGGGCAGGTGAGGGGCTCACTGCAGCTCCCTGCCCTGCTGCCACTGAAATAATAGAACTGAATTCAGTTGTTTAACAGCTGGATCCCTCCTGCTGCCCTACCGGCCGTTAAACCAATTACATGTAGTTCTACATTCATACCGCAAGATATGCCCATTCAAGTTATGAGAATTCGACTTTACAAGGTATTCATTTAATACCCCTACTTCAGCTTACGAGGCATTCCTTCACATTTACGAGGACTGATTTGGAGGCTGGCGGCTCTGATAGGCAAACACCGAGGGGATGGAGTCGACTGCGTTGGTCTTGACGAAAAAGCTGTGCAGGGAGGTGGCAGCGCCCTGTGTGAGGGCGGCAGTCTGGTGTGGGGAGGTAGACTCGTCTGAGTCCCGGCAGTAGATCATGCCGCTCTGCGAGACATGGATGCTCGGTGCGCAGCCCATCCCAGCCCTGCTGCTGCTGCTCACTTCCTGGGTGGCTAGGGGGCCGCCGCTGCCCGCCTTGTGCAGCTGTGCCTCGGGTGCTGCTCGCTGTCTGTCGCACTCCCTCCCATTTAGCGCCTGGCTCGCCCGCCGCTGCCACCTCAGCTGCCGCCAGCGGGGCCTCTCCACCGTGCAGCCCCGCACGAGTGAGGCATCGCCCCTCGCCAGCCAGGGGCCCCCTGTACCTGCCTAGCTCCCCTCGCAGCCAGCCCCTGGCAGCTCCCCCTCCGCGCTTAACCTAAGCTGCGCTCAGGCCGGGTTGCCTCCCCGTGCCCTGCCCTGCCCTGCCCAGCCCCTTGCACTGGATTTAATTGGATTTGGAGTTGTTTTAGCATAAATGGGTGTAAATTTTGGGGCTCAGGAATGCATAAAATTTTTTTCCATTGAAATTAATGGTAATTACATTTTTGACTCTCAAGAATTCGCTCTAAGAGCGAATTTCATTGTCAGGAATGAATTACCCTCGTAAGGTGGGGGAAGACTGTACTCTTTCAGCAGTGTGAGGGCAGGGAGGCACAGACGAGTCAGCCACTGTAATGTAATTTTCTCGCAGAATTCTTATTTTCATGGCTCTGCAGAACATGATTTGGGAAACACTGAGATAGGCCTTCCACAGCCTGCAGGTCAAGAATGCCTTCTTCTGCAGCACAGGCCAGATCTGACAGTGTGCTTGCTGGAGCAGTTTACTGATGGGTGCCAGACATTCTGAGGGTTTATCGACTAATGCGACTTGTTGTTCCTGATGCAACCATCCTACCCAGATGACCAGACAAAGATGGGACAAGTTGCCAAACTAAGTCTGGAGAGGCCCTACAGTGGGTTTCACCACTCCTGGAAAGGTCCGACCCAACGCTTAGTCACTTTGAGAAATTGATTCCCTCCTTTTCATTGGTATTAAAAAAAAACCCAGCTGAGCCCTTACCACTGAAACATCCCTGTAATTCCTCACCCAGGGTTTGTGATGCATCTGCCCTATACCTGGTCACCTACATGGCCTGGAATGAGGCAGCTCAAGTCTACCATTTTTCTCAGGGACTGACTGATACCACAAAGGATGCGTTGACTCAGGTTGATCACACACACGTATACATGCCCCCAGTTTCCTACCCTGCACTGAGTTCTGCCTTAGAATCAAGAACTGGCTGCTTGGGCATTACCTAGACAGGTAGCTGGGATTCTACCCATTACCAGCCTAGTGCCAGGGGCCCCCATACATGTCCTTTGTGTCAAGGTGCCCCCACACACTCAGACATTCTACTGTGCCAGAAAACAATCCTATACAGCCCCAGGAAAGGGATCAGAGCAAAGTATCCCTCTGCTAATTAAAGGTGCCCCAACATTGGCAGAACTTCTCTAACTACATGTGCTTCTCCAGCTCAAGGCTTCTGTCAATCTTCAAGTGAGTGGTACTTCACTTGCATTCATTAGCTCTTGGCATCCAGTGATTTTATGAAGCTGGCCTTCACCTAAGCCAATCACTTGTCCATCCTGGAGCAGCTTGTCCTACAGCAGGTAAGAACTAGTCCCTCACCTGGTCAGGACTGAGGACCTCCAGAAAACTAAGCAATTTGACCTAATCCTTTCCCTGTACTTTGGAGTCATACTGCCTCTCCTGTCTCCTGTCTCTTCCTCCAAAACATAAACATTTTGGATGATGCTGGAGGAACAGTTCAATTCAGAATTCTGCATGCTGCGGTGCCTATGAACACACAACAGAGGGAAGATGGAACACAACCTGCTCAGTGTAGCCTGCCATCTTATAAGGCCTAGTAGGCATCCTTCAGTCTGCATAGACTATGGATCGCGCCCTTTATAGTTTCAATTGAGGATTTCATTTACAGCATCTACTGTGACTATGAAGACCCACACGAGAGTGACAGTCTTTGCTGAATCCCTGGCAGATGTGGTGGGTGTCTGGCAAATCCTTAGTGTGCTTTCTGCGCGCTCGCTTCTCCTCTGCTAGCTGTCTGATCCTCATCTCGCCCTTCTGAAGGCCCTTGTGTAACCCCTGCCTCCATCTGCTGCGGTCGTCAGCTAGTTCTTCCCAGTTGTCCAGCTCGATGTCTGCCTCTCTGAGGTCTCTGTTGCAGACATCTTTGTAGTGCAACTGGGGGCGTCTGGGAGGTCTTTTGCCAGAGGCTAGCTCACCATACAGGATGTCTTTTGGAATCCTTCCATCATTCATCCTGTGGACATGGCCAAGCCAGCGGAGCCGATGCTGCCTGAGGAGGGTGTGCATAGTTGGGATTCCAGCTTGCTCGAGGATGGCTGTGTTGGTCACTCTGTCCTTCCACGATATTCCAAGGATGCGCCTGAGGCAGTGCAAATGGAAGACGTTCAGCCTCTTTTCCTGGCGGGCATAGAGGGTCCAAGTCCCGCTGCCATAAAGGAGGGTGCTGAGGATGCATGCTCTGTAGACTTGCATTTTGGTGTGAGTGTACAGCTTGTTGTTATTCCACACTCTCTTGCTGAGTCTGGACAGAGTTGTGGCCGCTTTTCTGATCCTCCTATTTAGCTCAGGCTCCAATGACAGGGTGTCAGTGATGGTGGACCCGAGGTAAACGAACTCGTGGACAGCCTCTAACATATAGTTGTCAATGCTGATTGATGGGGATTCAGCAACATCCTGACCGAGTGTGTTTGTCTTCTTTAGGCTGATGGTAAGCCCAAAGTCCTTGCACGCTTTGGAGAACCAATCCAGCAGTTTTTGAAGCTGGTCTTCTGTGTGAGACGCTACAGCAGCATCGTCTGTGAACAGCATGTCTCTGATGAGGACTTCCCGCACCTTAGACTTAGCTTTCAGCCTTGCAAGATTAAACAGTTTCCCATCAGATCTTGTGTGCAGCAAGATGCCCTCTGTTGAAGATCCAAAGGCATGCTTCAGGAGGAGTGCGAAGAAGATCCCAAACAATGTCGGAGCAAGCATGCATCCTTGTTTGACGCCGCTCCTGATTCTGAAAGCATCCGATAATGCGCCGTCATATTGGATGGTTCCTCTCATGTTTTCGTGGAACGACTGGATCATCTTGAGTAACCGTGGAGGACAGCCTATCTTGTGGAGCAGTTTGAACAGACCATCCCTGCTGACCAAGTCAAAGGCCTTGGTCAGGTCGATGAAGGCTATGTAGAGTGGCTTTCTCTGCTCCCTGCACTTCTCCTGCAGCTGCCTTAGAGAGAAGACCATGTCAACGGTAGACCTTTCTGCGCGGAATCCACACTGCGATTCGGGGTACACCCTCTCAGCAATCTTCTGGAGTCTGCCAAGGATGACGCGAGCGAACAGTTTACCAGTGATGCTTAGGAGGGAGATTCCACGGTAGTTGTTGCAGTCGCTTCTGTCTCCTTTGTTCTTATACAACGTTACAATGTTAGCGTCACGCATATCCTGTGGAACCTCACCCTCTTTCCAGCACAGGCACAGTAGCTCATGCAGGGGTTCCAGGAGTGTGCCCGCGGCACATTTGATCACCTCTGGTGGTATACCATCCTGGCCAGGGGCCTTTCCTGCTGCAATGCTGTCGATGGCTCTCTTCAGTTCATCCACAGTCGGTTCTTGATCCAGTTTGTCCATTACTGGTAGGAGGTCGACGGCATCGAGGGCTGCGTCAACCACAACATTCTCGCGTGAGTACAGCTCGGAGTAGTGCTCAACCCAGCGCTCCATCTGTTTGGCTTTGTCAGCGATGACTTCACCAGATTTGGATTTCAGAGGTGCCATCTTGTTCTGGGTGGGTCCTAATGCCTTCCTCATACCCTCGTACATTCCTCTGAGATTACCAAAGTCGGCACAGGTCTGGATGCTGCTGCATAGCTGGAGCCAGTGGTTGTTGGCACAGCGCCTGGCTGTCTGCTGTACTGTTCTCCTGGCCTCTCTAAGTGCTTGCTGGGTACTCTGGCTCGGTGAGCGTTTGTACTCCAGGAGTGCAGCGCGCTTCTTTTCAATGACTGGAATCATCTCATCGGAGTTAGCTTCAAACCAGTCGTTCGTGTTTCTAGCTCTTCTTCCAAACACTGACAAGGCCGTGTTGTAAACTGTACCCCTCAGATGTTGCCATTTGGATGTCGCATCAGCGCCCCCAGGGCCGCTGCGCAGATTTTCCTGGAGGGTCTCTGAACTTTTCAGCTTTCTCCGAATTTGCCGTCTTTCTGGCGTCAATGCGGGGCCTTCCAGCAGGTTTACAGCGGTACAGCTTCTTGGGTCTCAGCTTGAGCTTGGAGCAAACTAGCGAGTGATCTGGATCACAGTCAGCACTATGATAGCTGCGCGTCAGAAGGACGTTTTTGAGGTTATTATGCTGAGTGATGACCACATCTAGTTGATGCCAGTGCTTCGAGCGTGGGTGTCTCCACAACACTCTGTGCTGTGGCTTCGTTCAGAAGAATGTGTTTGTGATGCACAGATTGTGGTACGTGCGCAGTTCAAGGAGACGCTGTCCACTGTCTTATAAAGCCTATTAGTTTCACTAAAGCTTCTCTAGGGCTGTGTCTAGACTAGCCCCCAACTTCGAAGGGGGCACAGTAATTAGGGTGTTGGGAAATACTGATAAAGTGCTGCGGTGCACATGCAGCACTGCATTAGGCTAAATCTCCCCCACAACGACGTCAAAGTGTCAAACTTCAAAGTGCTGGCTTGCGTGTAGCCGCGGGTCAGCCAAGGGTACTTTGAAATGCCCATGATGCTTCATAGTCCCTTTACAGTGAACCCTGTGAGCAGCGAACAGGAGCAGCTAACAGGGAGTTTGCCTGGGAAAGCATCCTAGAGGAGCTCAGGTGGGTGTGGCATATAGGCCATTGGTCAGCGAGGAGGGAGAAACAGTAACAAGGAATTTGGAAATGGCAGAGATGTTTAATGATTTCTTTGTTTCGGTCTTCACTGAGAAATCTAAGGGAATGCCTGATATAGAGTATGCTAGTGAAAAAGGGGTAGGTTTAGAAGTTGAACTAAGAAAAGAACAAATTAAAATTTACTTAGAAAAATTAGATGTCTGCAAATCACCAGGGCCTGATGAAATGCATCCTAGAATCCTCAAGGAGCTGATAGAAGAGGTATCTGAGCCTTTAGCAATCATTTTTGGAAAATCGTGGGAGATGGGAGAGATTCCAGAAGACTGGAAAAGGGCCAATATAGTACCCATTTATAAAAAGGGGAACAAGAATAACCTGGGAAACTACAGGCCAGTCAGCTTAACTTCTGTGCCAGGAAAGATAATGGAGCAGGTAATTAAAGAAATCATCTGCAAGCATTTGGAAGGTGGTAAGGTGATAGGGAACAGCCAGCATGGTTTTGTTAAAAACAGATCATGTCAAACCAATCTAATAGCTTTCTTTGATAGAATAATGAGCCTTGTGGATAAGGGAGAAGCGGTGGATGTGCTATACCTAGACTTCAGTAAAGCACTTGACACAGTCTCACATAATATACTTATCAATAAACTATGCAAATACAACTTAGATGGGGCTACTATAGGGTGGGTGAGCAGCTGGCTGGGTAACCATACCCAGAGAGTAGTTATTAATGGTTTTCAATCCTGCTGGAAAAGTATAACTAGTGGGGTTCCGCAGGGGTCTGTTTTAGGACCGGTTCTGTTCAATATCTTCATTAACGATTTAGATATTGACATAGAAAGTACACTTATTAAGTTTGCAGATGATACCAAGCTGGGAGGGGTTGCAACTTCTTTGGAGGATAAGGTCATAATTCAAAAGGATCTGGATAAACTGGAGAAATGGGCTGAGGTAAACAGGATGAAGTTTAATAAGGACAAATGCAAAGTGCTCCACTTAGGAAGAAATAATTAGTGTCACACATACAGAATGGGAAAGGACTGCCTAGGAATGAGTACAGCAGAAAGGGATCTAAGGGCTATAGTGGACCACAAGCTACATATGAGTCAACAGTGTGATGCTGTTGCAAAAAAAGCAAACATGATTCTAGGATGCATTAACAGGTGTGTTGTGAACAAGACACGAGAAGTCATTCTCCCGCTCTACTCTGCACTGGTTAGGTCTCAGCTGGAGTATTGTGTCCAGTTCTGGGCACCGCAGCTCAGGAAGGATGTGGAGAAATTGGAGAGGGTCCAGAGGAGAGCAACGAGAATGATCAAAGGTCTAGAGAACATGACCTATGAGGAAAGGCTGAGAGAATTGGGCTTGTTTAGTTTGGAAAAGAGAAGATTGAGGGGGGACATGATAGCAGTTTTCAGGTATCTAAAGGGGTGTCATAAGGCAGAGGGAGAGAACTTGTTCTTCCTTGCCTCTGAGGATAGAACAAGAGGTAATGGACTTACATTCCAGCAGGGGAGGTTCAGGTTGGACATTAGGAAAATGTTCCTGTCAGGGTGATCAAACACTGGAACGAATTGCCGAGGGAGGTGGTAGAATCTCCATCACTGGAGATGTTTAAGAAGAGGTTAGATAGATGGCTTTCACGAATGGTCTAGAAAGTGCTTGGTCCTGCCATGAGGGCAGGGGGCTGGACTCGATGGCCTCTCGAGGTTCCTTCCAGTCCTACTCTTCTATGATTCTATGATTCTATGGGGGGCTGTGTTGAGAGATGGTGGGTTGAATTTCTTGTCTGTGCATTTGCTTCATTTTGCAGAGAGGGGCAGTTTGCATAGCTGCCTGTGTGCCTGAGCATCTGTTTTGCAGAGGGGGCAGTTGGGAAGCATGTCTGGCAGTCTGGCAAGTTTGCAAGGTGTGACTTGGGAGAGATTCCTTCCAGGTGGGCATTCAAGGGCTGGTTAGACTGGAGACAAAGGCTTTGAGCTGGGCCCAACCAGCTAGCAGCTCTATAAGAAGACAGCCCCAGTGAACCCTGTGAGCAGCAGATGACATGTTTGCCTGGGAGTTTGCCTTAGGGAGGAGCCCCATACATGTTTTTCCCTTTCTTATATGGTGTTTCTCTGGTGCCCTTCAAGGCAGCGCTAGAAACAAGTAAGGGATCTCTGAAAAGGGAAAAAATGGACAGTGACATGGCTGGTGAGAGGTCTGTTGTTGTGACCTTCATGTCATGTGCCATGTTCGTCTTCCTCCTGGATGATAGGAAGGATTTTCTATGTACCAGGTGCAAGCTGGTAGCCATTTTGGAGGAGAAGGTTAAAGGACTTGAGGCACACATATCAACTCTCAGGTCCATCAGAGGGAGAGAAGACTTTCTGGATAGAAGGCAACAGATAATACTGCAGGAACAGCAGGCTGCCCAAAACAAGGAGAAGAGCTGGAAGCATGTTATCTCCAGGAGGAGAAAACCAGTTCAGGTCTCTCCAGTGCCAGTGGAGTTAAGTAACTGCTTTCAGCCTCTCTCACAGGTGATACAGTGGAGATAACTGGGGCTGATACCTCACAAGGATTGGATCTGAAGTAGTCCCCACAGTTTCTAAGACATAGGATGCATAGTCCTAAAGATGGGAGTTCTATGACCACCACCCCTAAGAGAAAAAGATGGGTGGTGGTGGTCAGAGACTCCCTCCTAAGAGGAACAGAGTCATCCATCTGCTGTCCAGACCTAGAATCCTGGCAAGTTTGCTGCTTGCCTGGAGATAGAATCTGGGATATTACAGAGTCCCTGCCAAAAATTGTTAGCCCTGTAGACTATTACCCCTTCCTACTTCTACATGTAGGAGCCAATGATACAGCCAAGAGCAACTTTGAAGAGATCACGGCGGATTATGTACCCTAGGAAGGAAGAACAAGGAATACGGTGCACAAGTGGTGTTCTCGTCTATGCTCCCTGTGGAAGGAAGGGGTCCGTGTAGGGATCGTAGGATCACAGAGGTAAATGCGTGGTTGCGTAGGTGATGTCACAGGGAAGGATTTGGTTTCTTTCACCATGGAATTCTCTTTCGTGAACGGGGGTTGCTGGGAAGAGATGGGATCCACCTAATGAAGAGAGGAAAGAGCATCTTTGTGGATAGGCTTGCAAACCTAGTGAGGAGGGCTTTAAACTAGGCTCATTGGGGGAAGGTGACACAAGCCCTGAGGTAAGTGGGGAAGGAGGAGGGAACAATCAAGTGGGTTTCCTGGGTGAAGAGGAGAAAGTGGGCCGACCGGGTGCTGGCAAACAGGGTGCGTGCTAACAGGAGGGAGTTTGGAGAGGCTCTCCTGGAGGAGGAGAAGGAAGGAGCAAACTAAAGCACCTTGGGGTAAGTGGCTGCTTATATTTGGAGGTTTTGGGCTTGTGTGTTTGTTTGGAGTTTGGAGTTTGTTTGTTTGGAGTGCTGAGCTGAGTGTGTGTTTGTTTGTTTGAAAGGCCGTGTGCTCAGGCAGGCAGGCAGGCAGGCAGTTGGAAGCTGATTAGGTTTGAATTGAAACACCGTGTGCTGATTGGCTGAGCTGTAGGCAGAGGGAGGAGCTATCAGGGAGGCTGAGCACTTAAACCCTGCTAGTAAGCGACCAGGGAGCTTTGCGACCGGGTGCTGGCAAACAGGGTGCGTGCTAACAGGAGGGAGTTTGGAGAGGCTCTCCTGGAGGAGGAGAAGGAAGGAGCAAACTAAAGCACCTTGGGGTAAGTGGCTGCTTATATTTGGAGGTTTTGGGCTTGTGTGTTTGTTTGGAGTTTGGAGTTTGTTTGTTTGGAGTGCTGAGCTGAGTGTGTGTTTGTTTGTTTGAAAGGCCGTGTGCTCAGGCAGGCAGGCAGGCAGGCAGTTGGAAGCTGATTAGGTTTGAATTGAAACACCGTGTGCTGATTGGCTGAGCTGTAGGCAGAGGGAGGAGCTATCAGGGAGGCTGAGCACTTAAACCCTGCTAGTAAGCGACCAGGGAGCTTTGCGACCGGGTGCTGGCAAACAGGGTGCGTGCTAACAGGAGGGAGTTTGGAGAGGGGAGTTGAGAGGGGGAGCTTGGAGGGAGCCAGTGACTTACTTCTGTTGCCCTTAAACTAAATCCTTTATAACAACCTCTATCTGAAACATTTAATTAACCCTCGTATATAACTAGAGTAGGAAATGGAGGCAGAAGCCCAGCAGCAGAGTGGGGGCTATCCTGTTTATTGTGTCGAGTGCAGTATGTATGACTACCTACCCTGTGGGCGGGTGGCGTATGTGTGCGCTCGATGCAAGGAGCTCCTGGCCCTCAGAGACCGAGTGCGTGCTTTGGAGGCCAGGGTGGCTGAACTGGAGGAGCTAAGGAAGGCAGAGGTGTTTGTGGATGAGACTTTCCGGGACATAGTAGGGCTGTCCCACCTCCAATCTGACAGTCCTGAGGCTGTTACGGAGGATGAAAGGCTCAGGGAAGGAGAGCAGTCAAGGGGAGCAGAGGGAAACCATCCCGTAGTTGGGACCCTCCTTCCAGAGGGTGATGTTGTATCCTCTCGTGCCGAGGATACTTCTCCGGGGGAGGGAGCGCCAGCTGTTAGGAAGAAGCAGGTTTTAGTAGTGGGGGATTCCATCATTAGAAATATAGATAGTTGGGTTTGTGATGACCGGGAGAACCGTATGGTGACTTGCCTGCCTGGTGCGAAGGTTGCGGATCTCTCGAGGCATCTAGACAGACTTATGGGCAGTGCTGGGGAGGAGCCGGTCGTCGTGGTACATGTTGGTACCAATGACATAGGGAAGGGTAGAAGAGATGTTCTGGAGGCCAAATTTAGGTTACTAGGAAGGAGACTGAAATCCAGAACATCTTTGGTGGCATTCTCTGAAATGCTTCCAGTTCCACGCGCAGGGCCAGATAGACAGGCAGAACTTCAGAGTCTCAATGCGTGGATGAGACGATGGTGTAGGGAAGAGGGGTTTAGATTTATTAGGAACTGGGGACACTTTTGGGGTAGGGGGAGCCTATACAGGAAGGATGGGCTCCACCTAAATCAAGGTGGATCCAGACTGCTGGCATTAAACATTAAAAAGGACATAGAGCAGTTTTTAAACTAAGAGGTGGGGGAAAGCCGATTGGTGCGGGGGAGCACCTGGATCGGACGGAGACTTCTCTTACACGAGGCTCCATAGACAGGGATTCCCTAGAAGTTAGTCAGATAGGGAACGTGGGAAATAATATATGGGCAAGATCAGATGTGAAACAATCGTGCATAAAAAAATCCACCACGTCTGTGAAAGGCGGACATATAAATAGTGGTAGTTTTCTAACATGCTTTTACACTAATGCTAGGAGTCTGTCTAATAAGATGGGTGAACTGGAGTACCTCATATCAAAGGAGGAAGTTGACATAATAGGCATCTCAGAAACATGGTGGAATGAGGACAATCAGTGGGACACTATCATACCGGGATATAAATTATATCGGAAAGACAGAACAGGTCGTGCGGGTGGCGGAGTGGTACTATATGTGAAGGATAATATAGAATCAAATGAAGTAAAAATCCTAAAGGAATCAAAATGTTCCATAGAATCATTATGGATAACAATTCATTCCTCTAATATGAATATGGCATTAGGAATATATTACCGACCACCAAACCAGGACAGTGATAGTGATGCTGAAATGATGAGGGAGATTAGAGAGGCTATCAAAATAAAAAACACAGTAATAATAGGAGATTTCAATTATCCCCATATTGATTGGGTGCATGTCACCTCAGGACGGGATTCAGAGATTAAATTTCTTGATGCCTTAAATGACTGCTTCTTGGAGCAGCTAGTACAGGAACCCACAAGGGGAGAGTCGATTCTCGATCTAGTCTTGACTGGAACGCAGGATCTGGTCCAAGAGGTAACTGTTACTGGACCGCTTGGAAATAGTGACCACAATATAATAACTTTTAATATTCCTGTGTTGGGAAGAACACCGCAGCGGTCAAACACTCTGGCATTTAATTTCAAAAAGGGGAATTACACTAAAATGAGGAAGCTAGTTAAACAGAAACTAAAAGGTAGAGTAATTAAACTAAAATCCCTGGAAGCTGCATGGAAACTGTTTAAAGACACCATACTAGAGGCCCAACTTAAATGTATACCCCAAATAAAAAAACACAGTAAGAGACCTAACAAAGAACCACCATGGCTAAACAGCCATGTTAAAAAGGCAGTGAGAGAGAAAAGGGCAGCTTTTAAAAAGTGGAAGTCAAATCCTAGTGAGGAAAATAGAAAGGAACATAAACACTCCCAAATTAACTGTCATAATGTAGTAAGAAAAGCCAAAAAAGAGTTTGAGGAACAGCTAGCCAAAAATTCAAAAAACAATAGTAAAATGTTTTTTAAATACATTAGAAGCAGGAAGCCTGCTAAAAAAGCAGTGGGGCCCTTGGATGATAAAGATATAAAAGGAGCGATCAAGGAAGACAGTGCCATTGCGGAGCGATTAAATGATTTCTTTGCTTCAGTCTTCACGGCTGAAGATGTTACAGAGGTTCCTAAATCTGAGCCAGCCTTTTTAGGCGACAAATCTGAGGAACTCACTCAGATTGAAGTGACATTAGAGGAGGTTTTGGAATTAATTGATAAGCTGAATAGTAACAAGTCTCCAGGACCAGATGGCATTCACCCAAGGGTTCTGAAAGAACTCAAATGTGAAATTGCGGAGTTATTAACAGTGGTTTGTAACCTATCCTTTAAATCCACTTTGGTACCAAATGACTGGAAGACGGCCAATATAACACCAATATTTAAAAAAGGCTCTAGAGGAGATCCTGGCAATTATAGACCGATAAGTTTAACATCAGTACCAGGCAAATTAGTAGAAACACTAGTAAAGAGTAAAATTGCAAGGCACATAGAAGAGCACGAATTGTTGGGCAAAAGTCAGCATGGTTTCTGCAGAGGGAAGTCGTGTCTGTCTAATCTATTAGAATTCTTTGAAGGGGTTAATAAACATGCGGACAAGGGGCACCCAGTGGACATAATATACCTAGACTTCCAGAAAGCCTTTGACACGGTCCCACACCAAAGGCTTTTATGTAAATTAGGTGGTCATGGGATAGGAGGAAAGGTCCTTTCATGGATCGGGAATTGGTTAAAAGACAGAAAACAAAGGGTGGGAATAAATGGTAAATTTTCACAATGGAGGGGGGTAACTAGTGGTGTTCCCCAGGGCTCAGTCCTGGGACCGATCCTGTTCAACTTGTTCATCAATGATCTGGAAAATGAGGTAAGCAGTGAGGTGGCAAAGTTTGCAGATGACACCAAGTTGTTCAGGACAGTCAAAACCAAAAGGGATTGTGAAGAACTACAAAAAGATCTCAGCAAACTGAGTGATTGGGCAGCAAAATGGCAAATGAAATTTAATGTGGGTAAGTGTAAGGTAATGCATGTTGGAAAAAATAACCCAAATTACACGTACTACATGATGGGGTCAAATTTAGCTACGACAGATCAGGAAAGGGATCTTGGAGTTATAGTGGATAGTTCTCTGAAGACATCCACGCAGTGTGCAGCGGCAGTTAGTAAGGCAAATAGGATGTTAGGAATTATTAAAAAAGGGATCGATAATAAGACAAAAGATATCATACTTCCCCTATATAAAACTATGGTACGCCCACATCTCGAGTACTGCGTGCAGATGTGGTCTCCTCACCTCAAAAAAGATATATTGGCATTAGAAAAGGTTCAGAAAAGGGCGACTAAGATGATTAGGGGCTTGGAAAGGGTCCCATATGGGGAGAGGCTAGAGAGACTGGGACTTTTCAGTTTGGAAAAGAGGCGATTGAGGGGCGATATGATAGAGGTATATAAAATCATGAATGGTGTGGAGAAAGTGAATATAGAAAAATTATTTACCTTTTCCCATAATACAAGAACTAGGGGACACCAAATGAAATTGATGGGTAGTGGGTTCAAAACTAATAAAAGGAAATTTTTCTTCACACAGCGCACAGTCAACCTGTGGAACTCCTTGCCCGAGGCGGCTGTGAAGGCCAGGACTCTATTAGGGTTTAAAAAAGAGCTTGATAAATTTTTGCAGGTCAGGTCCATAAATGGCTATTAGCCAGGGATAAAGTATGGTGCCCTAGCCTTCATAACAAGGGCAGGAGATGGATGGCAGGAGATAAATCACTTGTCTTCTGTTCTCCTTCTCTGGGGCGCCTGGCAT
The DNA here is from genome assembly GCF_033958435.1 of Carettochelys insculpta. NCBI lineage: Eukaryota > Metazoa > Chordata > Testudines > Carettochelyidae > Carettochelys > Carettochelys insculpta. The sequence continues at coordinate 16,151,006 of NC_134164.1, forward strand.
TGGCCACCGTCGACAGATGGGATGCTGGGCTTGATGGACCTTTGGTCTGACCCAGTATGGCCATTCTTATGTTCTTATGTTCTTATGTTCTAATCGATTCCTTCTCTAAGATGCTTGTACACTAATGCCAGAAGCCTGGGGAACAAACAGGAAGAATTAGAGGCCCTGGCAGAGTCACACAAGTATGAGGTGGTTGGAATAATGGAGACTTGGTGGGACAATTCGCATAACTGTAGCATGGTCATGGAAGGTTATAAACTGTTTAGGAAGGACAGACAAATGGGAGAAAAGGAGGATGAGTTGCACTCCATGTCAGGGAGCAATATGATTGCTCAGAGCTCCAGTATAAGGAGGGAGAAAATCCAGTTGAGTGTCTGGATTAAGCTTAGAAGCGGAGTAACAGAGGTGATGTTGTAGTTAGTCTCTGCTGTAGACCGCCAGTTCAGGGAGATGAGATAGATGAGGCTTTCTTCAGGCAGCTAAGTGAAGCTTCCAAATCACAGGCCCTGATTCTCATGGGAGACTTTAATATCCAGACGCTTGTTGGGAGACCAATACATCAGCACACAGACAATCCAGGAAGTTTTTGGAGAATGTTGGGGATAACTTCTTGGTACAAATGCTGAAGGAACTGACCAGGGGCCGTGCGCAACTTGACCTGCTGCTCACAAACAGGAAAGAACTAGCAGCAGAAATAGAAGTGGGAGAAAACCTGGGCTGCAGTGACCATGAGATCATATATTTCAGTATCCAGACACAAGGAAGAAAGGTGAGCAGTAACATACAGACCCTTGATTTCCAAAGAGCAGACTTCGACTTGCTGAGAAAACTGGTGGGTAGGATCCCTTGGGAAACAAAGATGAATGGGAAAAGAGTTCAAGAGAACTGGCAGTATTTTAAAGAAGACTTACTGAAGGCACAGGAACAAAGCATCCCGCTGCATAGTAAGAAATGCAAACATGGTAGGCAACCAGCTTGGCTTATCAGGGAAATCCTTAGTCAGCTTAAACTCAAATAGAATGCATATAAGAAATTGAAATGTAGACAGTTGACGAAGGAGGAGTATAAACATATGGCTGGAGAATGCCGGGGAGTAATCAGGAAAGCAAAAGCACAATTGGAACTGCAGCTGGCAAGGGATGTGAAGAGTAACAAGAAGGGTTTCTACGGGCATGTTAACAATAAACGGGTTATCAGAGAAGGTGTGGGGCTGTTACTGGATGAGGGAGATAACCTAGTGACAGATGATGCAGGAAAAGCTGAAGCACTCAATTGTTTTTTTGCCTCAGTCTTCATGGACAAAGTCAATTCCCACGTGATGGGCCTAGACAATGCAGTATGGGAAGGTGGAGGGCAGCCCTCTGTAGGGAAGGAACACGTTCTGAGCTGTCTAGAAAAACTAGATGTACACAGATCCATGGGTCTGGATTTAATGCACCCCAGGGTACTGAGGGAATTGGCAGAGGTCATTGCTGAACCTTTGGCCATTATCTTTGAAGACTCTTGAAGATTGGAAGAGATACTGGATGACTGGAAAAAGGAAAATGTAGTACCCATCTTTAAAAAAAGAAAAAAAGACAATCCAGGGAACTATAGACCAGTCAGCCTTACCTCAATCCCCAGGAAAACAATGGAGGGAATTCTCCAGGAATCCATTTTGGAGCACTTGGAAGAGGGGAAAGTGATCAAAAGTAGCCAACGTGGATTCACCAGGGGCAAGTCCTGCCTGACCAATCTGATTAGCTTCTATGACGAGGTAACAAGCTCTGTGGACATGGGGAAGTCAGTGGATGTGACATACCTTGACTTCAGCAAGGCTTTTGATATGGTCTCCCACAACATTCTTGTCCATAAGCTAAGGAAATATGGATTGGATCCTTGGACTATAAGATGGACAGAAAGCTGGCTTGATGGTCAGGCCCAACGGGTAGTAGTCAATGGCTCGATATCTGGATGGCAGTTGATCTCAAGCAGAGTGCCGCAAGGCTTGGTTCTGGGGCTGGTGTTGTTCTACATCTTTATTAATGACCTGGATGAGGGACTGGATTGCACCCTCAGCAAGTTTGTGGATGACACAAAACTAGGGGGAGAGGTAGATATGTTGGAGGGTAGAGAGATAATCCAGAGTGACCTGGATAAATTGGAGGACTGGGCCAAAAGAAATCTGATGTGGTTCAACAAGGAGAAGTGTAGAGTCCTGCACCTGGGTCTGAAGAATCCCAAGCATTGTTATAGGCTGGGGACCGACTGGCTCAGCAGCAGTACAATGGAAAGGGACCTAGGGGTTATTGTGGATGAAAGGCTGGATATGAGTAAACAGTATGCCCTTGTAGCCAAGAAGGCTAACGGCATACCAGGGTGCATTAGGAGGAGCATTTCGAGCAGATCTAGAGAAGTGATTATTCCCCTCTATTCGGCACTGGTAAGGCCACATCTGGAATATTGTGTCCAGTTTAGGGACCCCCCAGTATAAAAAGGATGTGGATTTGCTGGAGCAGGTGCAGTGGAAGGCAACAAAAATGATTAAGGTTCTGGAGCACAAGACCTATGAGGATAGGCTGAGGGATTTGGGCTTGTTTAGTTTACAGAAGAGAAGACTGAGGGGTGATTTAATAGCCGACTTCAATTTACTGAAGGGGAGCTCTGAAGAGGAGGGTGAGAAACTATTCTCAGGTGTCAGATGGAAGAAGGAGCAATGGTCTGAAGTTGAAGAGAAAGAGGTGTAGGTTGGATATTAGGAAAAGCTACTCCACCAGGAGGGTGGTGAAGCATTGGAATGTGTTGCCTAGAGAGGTGGTGGAGGGATTCTCCACCCCTCAAGCTTTTTAAGTCCTGGTTTGACAAGGTCCTGGCTGGGATGACTTAGTGGGGGTTGATCCTGCTTGAAGCAGGGGGCTGGACTAGATGACGTCCTGAGGTCCCTTCCACTTCTGTGATTCTGTGATTCTCTGAATCTGTGATACTCCTCAAGGAGTAAAGGGACTTCGAAGTAGTGTGGGCCCTTTGAAGTACCCGTGGCTGACCTGCAGTTACACACAAGCCAGCACTTTGAAGTTAGACACTTCAAAGTTGCCACCGGGAGATTTAGCCTAATGAAGGGCTGTGTATGCACCGCAGCACTTCATTAGTAATCTCCTGACACCCTAAATTACCATGTTCCCTTCAAAGTTGGGGGCTAGTCTAGACACAGCCTATATGTATTAATCCAGTACAATTCAATGCATATTTGGCTTTGCCTAGAAAATGGCAAACTTATTTTCCTGGTATGCTCCATTTTGCAGTATTTTTCTCTGCAAGAATTAGCTGCTGGCAAGGTTTTTTTCTGTTTTCCAGGTATGAGCCATAAAGGTGATTGGTATCAGTGCCTATCGAACCTAGACCCTTGATCTGTCAAGTCGTCCACTTTTAACCACAAGCCAACTTAGACAAAGGATGGCTGTCATAGAGGGCATGTGTCAGAGATCAACAGCATCGATCCCATGGGTCCCACTCATCCTGTTACCGGGGAAAAGACAGACAAGGGTCACTAAGATGGTATTGCTGGGTACTCTTGTTCTTTTCTCGGAACTGACACACACGGATATGACATCACACCTCATGCATATTCAGGATGACACCTCAAATGAATGTCACCAATCACATCACATAAATTCCCAGAGTGCCAATGCCTAATTTGGCATTGGGAAGGTGAGGTTAAGGTGATATAAAAGGGACTATAATATCCCATGGCAAGTAGGAAAAGTAGGATCATAAGAAGTTCCTCAAAAGGTTTCTAAGATTTTTGCCTCAGTTTAATTTCTCTTCTCTCGGGTGGAGCACGTGGCCTACAAAGAGAAGCTTACAGATTTGGGGTTTTTTAGTCTGCAGAAAAAAAGCGTGAGGGTGAGATTTGATAGCAGCCTTTAAATACCTGAAGGGAGGTTACAAAGAGGATGGAGAGAGACTGTTGTCAGTAGTGACAGATGGCAGAACAAGGAAAATTGTCCCAAGTTACAGAGGGGGAGGTGTAGGTTGGATATTAGGAAAACTCTTTCCCCAGGAGGGTGGTGAAGCACTGGAATGTGTTACTGAGAGGGGTGGTGGAGTCTCCATCCTTAGAGGTTTTTGGCTGCGTCTACACGTGCACGCTACTTCGAAGTAGCGGCAGTAACTTCGAAATAGCGCCCGTCACGTCTACACGTGTTGGGCGCTATTTCGAAGTTGAAATCGACGTTAGGCGGCGAGACGTCGAAGTCGCTAACCCCATGAGCGGATGGGAATAGCGCCCTACTTCGACGTTCAACATCGAAGTAGGGACGTGTAGACGATCCGCGTCCCGCAACATCGAAATAGCGGGGTCCTCCATGGCGGCCATCAGCTGGGGGGTTAAGAGATACTCTCTCTCCAGCCCTTGCGGGGCTCTGTGGTCACCGTGGGCAGCAGCCCTTAGCCCAGGGCTTCTGGCTGCTGCTGCTGCAGCTGGGGGTCCGTGCTGCATATACAGGGTCTGCAACTAGTTGTTGGCTCTGTGTATCTTGCACTGTTTAATGAAAGTGTGTCTGGAAGGGGCCCTTTAAGGGAGCGACTTGCTGTTGAGTCCGCCCCGTGACCCTGTCTGCAGCTGTGCCTGGCTCCCTTATTTCGATGTGTGCTACTTTGCCGTGTAGACGTTCCCTCGCTGTGCCTATTTCGATGTTGGGCTGAGCAACGTCGAAGTTGAACATCGACGTTGCCAGCCCTGGAGGACGTGTAGACGTTATTCATCGAAATAGCCTATTTCGATGTCGCAACATCGAAATAAACTATTTCGAAGTTGGGTGCACGTGTAGACGTAGCCCTCAAGTCCTGGCTTGACGAGGTCCTGGCTGGGATGATTTAGTCAGGGCTGATCCTGCTTTGGGCAGGGGGCTGGACTTGATGACCTCCTGAGGTCTCTTCCAGCCCTAGGATTCTATAAATACCTTCTTCTGCTGATCTACAACCAACCATGGACACTATCTGGAACACCCCTTTGTGTTTATATACAGTGGAGAATGAATCAGGCACAGTGAGGCTACTGTCTGTCAAATCCTTGAGGTGGGATGTCCCATGGTATGCATCCACAAAGGGTTAGGAGACATGGACCACAAACTTGTTAGAGTTACTTCTGGGGGCAGCCCACAGATGTCAGCTTCCTGGCAGCTTTACATGCCTGGGTTCTAGACTTGCAGAGCCTTACGTTATCCCCCTGCCAGCCTGGCTTTGCCAGCATGGGCTGCATGGAAGGCTTCTGCTGTGACGGGACAAGGACTTGGGAAGCAGGCTCCCCGAACTGCTCTCCTGAGCCACAGCCTTCCCAGCCTATGAGGTAACAGAACCACATCTGATTTCTGAATCCAGTTTTTCATTGACTTTTAACTCTTTGCATCCTTAGATCTGTACCAGAGAGGAGGTGGTTGAGCATGTTGAGAGAGAGGGTTGTTGTTATCAGGTTTTAATGAGAGTTCATTAAACACTGAGACTCCTGGGTACTTGAAGTTTCACGGTCAGTGCACTGATTACCTTTCTGATATCAGAGAGGTAGCCGTGTTAGTCTGTAGCTTCAAGAACAACAAGAAGTTTTGTGGCACCTTACAGACCAACAGATATTTTGGAGCATAAGCTTTTATGGGCAAAGACCCGCTTCATCAGATGCAACCTTTCTGATGTGACATGATGCATGCTACCAGTGGCCCCGTTCTGATGTGCCCTTTGGATGGGAAGTTTTGGGCTGACAGCCAGATTTTTCCAAAGGGTGAATGCTGGACCTTTCTACTGTTACTTACCATTTGCAGTTTTCCTTAACTGTGTCGAGATAAGCCTTGAATTCTTCTTGGACTTCATGGATCTGTCACACCCAGTTAATAGCTGCAGGACTGGTGGAATTGATGGGTAGGGCCGAGTAGAAACAGGGGTGGAAGCCACTGCTGGCTCAAGGAGACATGGTTTGCAAGAAAACTCTGCTTAGAGCAGGAGGCTCGTCCAGTTGTCCTGGTGGAAATTCATGAAGCAGTGCAAGTATTTTTTCCAACACTTGATTTGCTCATGGGATTGACCCTCAGTTTGTGGGTGATAAATAGTGATGCGTAAGTGCAGACCCCAAGCAATCTTAGAGTTTTGTACCAAAATGGTGACACAGACTGAAGACCCCAAATAGTGACTCACTCTGGGAGCCCATGGAGATGGACGATAGAAGACAGCAGGAGCTGGGCTGTCTTTTCTGCTGAAAGCAGAGGCACTGTGGGGATGAACTGGGACATTTTTGTCTATTGATCAACTGCTATGCTGACTACCGTGTGTCTGTTAGATATGGGGAGCTTAACTAGGAAGTCTAGGGCAATGTTTCTTAAACTGTGGTCCATGAACAACTCACAGGTGTACCGCGAGCATTTGGCAAAGTACGCTGATGATATGTATTTTCTGTTATTAAAACCAGTTACAATCTTACTTTTTCATTGCTATGATACCTGATTAAATTGCTTCATTTTGGTTTTGCTGTAGATGTTGCTGTTTGGGATTTTTTTTCAGTCTGACATCTTTTTTTTTTGAAGAAAATTTTCATAGGTGTTCGGCATAAAAATATTATTGTTTGGTGTTCCGTGGCCTCAAAAAGTGTAAGAAACACTGGCCTAGGGTACAACTGACTAGGGGCTGGATGTGGTGTCGGAAGGCAGCAGTGTGCTAAATGTTTCCCAGGAATCAATATACGACTGGATTGTAATGGACATTAGGCCACCAGAACCAGTGGGTGACCAAATGGTTGGTCTTGAGGGCTACATTTATACAGCATTATTATTTCAAAATAATCCATGACACAATAGCTATTCCAGAATAGGTTATTTTGAAATAACATTACTATCCACAAGCGTGTATTTTGAAATAGCACCCCGCTATTTCAAAATAGCATGTCGGGCACATAGGCTGCGTCTACACTATCCCTTCCTTTTGGAAAGGGTATGTAAATACAGTGGATCAAAAATGCTAATGAGGTACTGATATGAATATTCAACAACTCATTTGCATAATGGCACTCACCCACCACATAGAAAGTGCTGCTTTCAAAACATAAAATAGCTGTGTAGATGGGGTTCCTTTGAAAGGAAGCCCTGGTTTCAAAAGCACCCTTCTTCCTAATTTGTTTTAGGAAAAAGGGTGCTTTCAAAAACGGGGCTTCCTTTCAAAGGAGCCCCGTCTACGTGGCTACTTTATATTTTGAAAGCAGCACTTTCTGGGCAGTGAATGGGTGCCATTATGCAAATGAGGTGGTGTGTATTCATATCAGTACCTCATTAGCATTTTCGAACCACTGCATTTACACACCCCTTCTGAAAGGAGGGGCAGTGTAGACGCAGGCATAGTGCCTGTTTCGAAATAGTGCCATTGGACACCATTATGGCTTATTTTGAAATAGTGCTATTCCATGTCTTAACAGCGCCTGTTTCACAACTGGCATTATTCCTCCTGCAATGAGCTTTATGAAATTCGAAATAATGCACCTGCTATTTCAAATTTATTTCAAAATAGCATGTGCATAGCGTAGGTGCTCACAAAGTTATTTCAAAAGAGCTGAGGTCTCTTTCAATCCTAATTTATTATTCTAACCCCCTGGCAGGAGGAATGAAGGTTTCTCCTCCTCTGGTCATGCTCAGGATTCCAAGATCCTGTGATGGAAGCTCATGTACCTTGTAGAATGGGAAGGGTGGAGTGCTCAGGGCAGCCAGCGACAAACATCCATGCCCCCACCGACCTCTGCTCCAACCACTAGGCATGACTACTGTGAGCCAGCGCCTGACAGGGGCTGGATACAGCAGGGGGATACTGGGAGCAGTGGTGGGTTACTGCAGTGGCCAAGAGGGCCCAGGCCAATTTGGGGCACCCTGCAAGGTTGATGGAACACCGGCCCTGCCCCTCCCTTTCCCTCTCTGTGGGCCTCCTTCCTGACCATGCCAGAAGCAGGCTGTGGTAGGGTGAGCATACACCCCCAAGCTGACTGAACTGCCCCTGAAACCCTCTCCTCAGCCCTTCACCCCTCCCACCCCTACTAGGATTGCCAACACTCTACAATTGGCTAGGGGTCTCCAGCAATTTAAGATTATGTGATGTGATGAAACCTCCAGGGAAGCATCCAACCAAAATTGACATATCCACCTGGATCTGGCCCAAGACTCCCTCCCGCTGCCTGGTCCTGAGTTTATGTCCCCCGCCCAGGGACTCCACAGCCGTTCTGTTCCCCAACAGCTGCACCGTGCCCTTGCTGCCTCTGTAACCCCCACACCCCCATTGCACCCCAACTCCTTCATTCTTCCCTCTTCTGCACCCCAACTCCTGCACTCCCCATACCCCTAATCCTGTACCCACAACCCCTGCACTGTGCCCTTCCTCCATCTCTAACCCATACACTGCTTCCTGAGCTCCGACCCTACATGATGTTTCCTCCTTAACCCCAACCCTGTACCCCTACACCCCTCCAGGCTGCCCTCTCCTGCACCCCCTCCTGCATCCCTAACCCCTGTGCCCCAACCCCTGCATGCCTCCCTCTCCTGAGCCCCTAACCCTGCACACGTGCAGCCCTTGTGGATAGGGCCTGTGCTGCTTGGGATGACATGCAGGCGCAACTGCTCAGGTTGTCCCTTATCTGTGTGCAGCTCCGGTACTGCACTAGAGCCTAGAGGTGCTGCAAGCGGCTAGTGTGAAGAGCAGCTGGGGGACTCTGGTCTGGCTGCTCATGGTGTGGGGTAGGAGTGGCACCTTGTGGTGAGATAGGGAATATTAACTCCTTACCTGGGGAGCCTCAGGTCTGGTGTGTCCCATAGCACAGGTGCCATGCTGACTCTTGTGGCGCTGCCAGGAAGACAGCAGTGAGCGAGCCTGGCTGGCGGTCAGGCCTTACAAGAACCATTACTTAAGGCAGCTCAGTTCTACTGCAACACGATTTTCCTCTGGTGCTGACAAGCCAGGAACTAAACACCCAAGGCGCTACTCAGGGCTGTCCTCAGATGTATGGGGCCCTACGCGGTACACGTAAATGTGGATCCCTGGGCCCCAGGGCAACTAGGCTGACAAGGATTTTCTAGGGGTGTGATTTTATAATCTTCAGTAACACACTCGTGAAATATTTTTAAAACAAATTTTAAACTAAGGTCCTGTCAGCTATCCCAGTACATTCAGAAACTGACCTGCCAAAGGCCTGTTACATGGCTTTGTTACCCCTGAACTGGCTCTTTAACAAGTGCCACATTCTGCTAGTAGCTCTGGCGGCTTTGTCACTTTTAACTTAACTAGATCATCCCAGGGGAAAGCAGGACCACAAAACTGGGATAGGAAGAGGTGGGTGGGTGGACATTAAAGACCGTGTGGTACCCCTAATTATCAGGTGCTCTGCACCACTCCATATTCTGCGTCTGGGTAAGGATGGTTGTAGCTCTACCTACAGCAATAGAGAACTCCGTAACTCTTCCCCACTGCCAGCCTCCTTCCAGAGCACATTGTTACTAGCCATGGCTTTATGAACTGTGCACCAGGCAGCCTTACTCCAGCTCACATATGCCGAAGGAACCCTAGTTAAGAGTTATTCTTTATTTCTAAGAAATCCAGAGAGAACAGAGGGGCCATGCCTTTGATAGCTGTCTCCTTCTTGACTCTAGTTAAGGTCTGAGGACACAGTCAAAGGCATGTTGGCACCTAAGGGCCTTCTTTGATGCCAAAATCTAACATTTAGGTGCCACTGACATTCTCAAAGCCAATGTGCAGCTGCTGCCTATCCCTGCCAGCACCTTCAGTCCCCAGGGCACAGACTTTCACTGGGCGGCACATGCAAAGCCATCCACATTCTGCTGATGCCCCGCAGCTTAGGAGCTGTGCTCATTGTGCTCACTGGGCCAAAGCCCCAGCAGGATGGTTATCCTAGACCTCCTCTGCATTTCTCCATCGGCTGTGGATCTAGCCCTCTCGGAATTTCCCTTGTTTTAAAAGCAATTCTGTAAACCAAAGCTGTAGAACAGTTCATGGCCTCAGAAAATGTGACCACAACTTACTAACCTACCAGCTGCAGGAAGCATTGAACTATGGGATAAATGACGACATTAGATCACATGTGGTCATTGCAACATGGCCAATATTCTCTCATGTGTCACAGAGTCAGGACATGAACTAGCAAAGCCAATTGTTAGTCAGCATGGTACTTTCAGACTGGTGGCTCAGGAGTCAATAGCCACAGCAGATTAAACTGGGCAGCAGGAACGTAATGACTCTGCTGCCATGTACTATATGATATATATTATAGGTGGCTGCTTTGCAAACAATGCTTTGCAAACAAAGTTATCATATTGTTAATGCGGCAATTTCAAAGAAGCTCAGCTCAAATCAGTTCTGAAATGAAACCATGAAATCTCCAAGTGTAAACTTGCTCTCCAGCAGAAACTGAGAATAAAATCTCTAAATATATTCTTTGCAAAAAGTAGTCACCTGCTAGAAACCCAAATTCCAAACCCCGCTGGTTTTCAGTGCCACCGCTTCCCTCTGACTTGCACTGCACGGAAAAGCCATAACCCCACTCTCCACTCTCTGATTCATTTTTTCTCCATGGTTCTTGCTCACAGCTCTTCCCATTCTATTCTCCTGCGAGGCTCCGCTGCCATTTCAATCGATGCTTCGCTCTTGCTCACCGCACGGGGGGTACAGCAGAGATTCCTGTTCCTCCAAGGGTCAGATCTAAGGGCACCAGGTGGCAGAGCTTGACAGAGCGAGGAGGAGAGTGAGAGTTCTCGGAGCCAGTGCTACTGCAGTGCACAGGGCTAACCCTAGTCACTCCCACTGGAGAACACCCACTTTACGTGCATACCCCAGAAGCGTCAAACCCTCCCATCCCTTTTCTATGCCAAATTCCCTCTATTTTGGAGACCCCAGGCTGCTAGCTGAGGGGAGCAAAACAATGCAGGAACCCTTATGTCCATGACTATTTGTCATTCCATGCATTTGTCATTGAGGTTCCCAGGGGAGAACACCTTGGTCTGGAGGAAGCACCTCTATCTACAAGCCACTATGCACAGCAGAATTTCACTGGGCGATATGAATGCCACAGAGGGCTCGCGCTTTGTCTACCCTGTCTCCCGCCCTCATTGGTCTTGCATGGTGAACAATCCACTTTACTCCCACGACCCATCTGAAAATGGCAGCCAAGTCCTGGCGCAGCCACAAGCTCCTCGTGCCATGACAGATTTCATGACAAAAACATTCGTTTGGGTAAAATTCACCAGCTTCTTGAGACAGCAGTTCCAGGTCCGGTTGGTTGCTAGTGTCTCCATTGCCATGAGGCAGACTTGGATTATGCACACCTGTAATGACACAAACCAACTGCTCCCTCCAGAGGCAGACATGCCCTGGAATGTGGATTCTTACATGAAAAGGACTGGCACCACTGCAGGACTCTGTCTATTTTTCTCTGCATTTCCCCTGTCTGCAGTAAGATAAAACAGAACTTAAAGCAGAGAAACTGGGTAGCCACACAGCAACTGCCCCCTTCCTTTCCTGCAGCATCTTTTGGGGACCATCTTACAGTCAGAGAGCTTAAGGCAAGATCACCAACTCTAACCCCTCGTATGTCACAGGTGACTGCCCCACCCAGCCCTGCAGGCTGACCCAATTAAAAACTCACAGTGCATCCTGCAGATCTGCCTTTTGTCTTGTCCAAGGCCATTCTCTACCTACTAGCTGTCCGCCTCAGCACAACATCACTGAGAGGAAGGCACGCCTAAAGGTGGTGGAGAAGGATTACTGACCATTCACCCCATGCCCTCCTTAACTCCTTTCCCAGCACAGAAGAGCCTCCAGGGAAAACCAAGAACTAATTCCCCTGCTGTTACCCTCCAAGGCCCTGCAGCAAGGTCAGCTAGTATAAACTGCACACACAAAAGCCCCAGTGATCCAACACCTTTGCCCCCTACTCCTTCCACTTACTATCTCTGTGGTTCCTCAAGGCTGGACAGAATCTCAGGGAGGTAACAGCCCAAATGCAGCTAAAGAAATAGCACCATGGTCTGCCTGGACTATGAACAGTAGTAGACTTTTTTCTGCACTCCCAGCCATGGCGCCTGCAATAGCGACAAGGACAGGGCCTCTATCAGCTGTAGAGCAGCTCACCCACTAAGGGGGCAGAACCAGAAACCTCTCAATGAGATATTTCTGGAGCTCATTGCAGAGTCCCAGGGGAAACCAAACTAGAGGAGAGTGGAGGCACTACTTGAGGACGCAGAGGGGAAGGAAATGGACGTCTCCAAGGAGACTGACAGTGACCGAGGACAGCATGAAAGATGCCCATGCAGGAAGGCATACCCATGGCCAGGGGTTTGCAACTGAAATAGCAGGAAGAGCCATTTTTCAATTCAGTTACAAAACTAATACTTGAGGAGCCGCAATGCACGTGAATACGAGACAGTCCTTAATAAATAACGTCAAAATGTGCTTTTTATCATCCCTATTTTAAGAACAGTGTACACAATGATTTGTACCAGTTAGAAAGTTAACTTACCCCCGCCTCCAGGCTTTACCTGCCTCGGGCCCCAAATCCACCCCACATTCAGGCTTCGCCCCCATCCCGCAAGCCCACCCCCCACACCCCAGGTTTAACGCCTCTGAGCCCACACCTCCCCCCCGTCCTCAGAGTTAACTCACCTCAGCACGCATAGCTCCTCTGCGGCCACCCCACTGCTCCCCGTCACTGCCTCTGCCTATTTGGTGTGGCTGTGTGGCTCTGACAGGGGCAGGTTTGGTTGCCCCTCCCTCCAACTCTCATGCCAGCTTAGACTTCCCCCATTTATGTGAGGCGGCTCCCTGACCTGCTGGGTTTCTCTCCTGGGGCTCCCCGCCCTGCTGCCACTGACTGCTCAGAGGCTCTGGAGGCTGCAGCCGCTTAAACAAAAACACCCCTACATTCAGTTGGCCTAATGGCGGGCAACTGTGTTAAAGAGCCGCATGAGGCTCCAGAGCCGCAGGCTGCCAATCCCTGGCTGTGGCCAAAGAGAACATGAAAAATACCCGAGGATGCAGAATCAAATCATGGCAGCAATTCTAAGTCAAAATTCTGGGCTTCAGTGCAGGCTGCCAATAGGGCAGCAGGGACGGCAGTGCTGTACAGTATGCCAGGAACAGCCATGTTCTTCAGCCCCCCAGACAATGCATGTTTCCGGAAACACCAGCAGCTCTGCCCTGCTGTGCCCTTGCAGCCATTCTGCTCCCAGAGCCAATCTTTGGGCACACCTGGGACCCCAGCTCTTCTGAACTCTCTGGCTTCCTTGGCAAATCTGAGCTGCCAGTTAACCCCAGATGTGCTGTGAAAATGACTGGCAGAGCTGAGGTGTGACTTTAAGGCCCCTTCCCTGTCAGTTCTGTTCTGCCCTCCACAGTTACACTTTCAGTTTGGCTTCACTGTTGTTTTACCTATTTTAAGTACATTTTGCCCATATTGTTGGTTCAAGTAAAACTTTCATCTTTGTTTGCTACATAACTGATTGTTGGTTTATAATAAAAATTCTATTTAAAATTCAAGCATAAAGACTTGTCACTGCATTAAAATGAAACTGGAACGATATATGGGTTTTATACAAGTATATTAGCAATGTCCTTCTCACGCCCCTCAGATTCAATGCTGCACTGCTCACAACCTGCCTCAACACCTGTCTCCAGGCACTTTTCCAGGCAGGAGGCTCACAGTAAGAACATGGTACCCCTCATAAATTACTTGGGCTGTTTCTTTTTCTTATGAGTCACCTGGATACCTGCTCAAACTGCTGATTTAGTCTGAGACAGCACTTCATCCTCTCCTTCCTCCCATCACCAAGGCTCTCTCCCTTATACTCACAAATACTGAGCAGAATACAACATGCTGCTATAACTGTCAGAAGGGTTTATCCTTCTGCTGCCAGCCTAGTTCCCAAGACATCTCACCTGTCTTTCAGATGGCCAAATGCGCATTCCACTACCACTCTGCAGCTGCATTTCCTTCCTTCTGTTCACACTACGTGAGGGTGGCTTTGTGAACCAGGGATGCTAGGGATACGCTGGTCTTCCATGTTAACCAGACCAACGTCATGGACAGAGCTGTCTTTATTCAGTTAATATAAAGTGAGCTGTGGTCTGAAAGACCCTAGCATTGTGGCCCAACATTCCTTCTAATTTTTCTCATCTGTATACAGAATAAATTTTGTTTATGTGCACCGAGGCATGTGCAGACATGCACCACCATGGATGTGCAGAGGTGGGTACTTTGCTAATCAGCTAGGCTGCACTTCACTCTCCCCGGGCGGCCGCCCAAGTGCTCAGCTTGCAGGGAACGTGGTTGTGGACCCTTGGAGCACGCCCAGCATTTATGACTCTGCACCTGCCGTGGTGGTCTGCCAGCCCTTGCAGCAGCGTGGAGAAATACCCCTGTGCCTAGAAATCCTGCACCCTGATTGGGGGGCAAACACTAGGTATGTGAATTCCAGTCAATTCTCTCAAGCCAGGTGGGGAATTCAGTTCATACAAAGCCATCCATGATCTCCCAAATATTGATCAGGTTTAGTGCACAGTGCCAGCTCCCATTCCATGGCACAACGCACCTGTCGTCAAACTCCCTGTGCCAAATTGACTCCGCATCAGCTTCCAGATGGCAAAGGCCTGCTGCTTCTTGACAGGTATGAGGCCCCGCGTGCTGCTACGCTGCCTGTGGAGCTCCAGGCACATACCTCCAAAAAGTGAGCTCACCCAGACCTGAAATTCTCTTCTCACTGCTGCTCCTCTGGGTCTGCAGAGCAGCCTTTTCCCACATGCAGCTTTCTTGAGCCAGAAATGGCGCTGCTCCAGTGCCACCTGAGCTGTATCCTCATTTCCTTGGGTCCACATCCTCCACCACTGCATTCTGTCCTGCTGCTGGAGGAGCTCCTGCCACTGGTACATTCTCTGCTCAGGACCACAGCAGGGAAAGGTTATAGCTGAGTTAATCCAACTCAGAAATATTATCCAATCAGCCGCTGTATTTGGTAGCATAGTGCAGAGGATAGCTGCTGGTCCATGAAGGCCACCAGCAACTGGAACATGCTGCTGTGCCTCTTCCCTAAGAGGAAGTTTTTTCAAAAGCTGAAACCCAGAGAAATCTGTCATCATGCCCAGTGCGGAACCGGCCTGCTGGGCATGGCAAGGTTGGCAACACGCTGTGACTCTTTCCTTTCCCTGTGCCCTTCTCCCCATCTCTGACCCCTGCTGCCCCCAGATCTGCTAGACAAATCTTGTCTTTGGCTTTATCTGCCTTTCTCTCTGCTCCTACTGAAGTTGGTTTGCATTACATCACTGCTACCTGGGTGAGTTCAGGCAGATCTCCCCCCAGAGCAGAGGGCTCCACCATCTTTGTACAAGCAGCACCATGTTTGCTCCTGGTCCATGACTAGGTCTTCTAGGCACTAGGATAATACAAATAAAAATGATGGCCTGAGGGCAGGTTCAGAACTTGAAGGTTAAAGCCAATTTGGATCTTCCATCCCCCACCTTCCTGGGACATGGCCAAAGGATTCTGTCGCCAGGAGCTGCAAGGGGCAAGCCCAAGTACCAAGCAGGAGCCTTGAGCTAGGGGAGGGGCATGCAGGTAAACAAGACCTGAGTATTTGCAGCCTCTCTCACTGAGCTATTGGAAGGCGCCACGGCAGGGTTTGTGAAGATTACAGATTTGGCTTGGAGCTGTTGCTTTTGTGCCTTCCTTAAACAGTATGACGAAGGGCTGCAGTTTAATAGCTTGTCCAAGTATTTGCTCTCTCTGTTTGCAAAGCGACCTGTATCAGAGGCACAAGCAGATGGAGAAGCGTGTGTGAAGCAGAACAGCACACACATCACCTCAACGGAGAGGCTGCTTTTTGTTCATTGACTGGTAGATATGTTTTATATACCTGTGTGCGCATGTCTTTGCATATACAGCTCTCTGCTTATGTACTGTGACCGTAGCGGCCAGACTTTTCAAAAAACATCAGGGCACCGGCTGTTGAGCCATGTTCACAACAAATCCCAGCAGGAGCTGGTGGATGCTGAGTGCTGCTGGATATTTGGCCCTCAGGTTCCAGTATCTGATGACACTTGTCTGTCTGCATGTAACAGTGCCTGTGAATGTGTCTCACTCCACGAGTGTGGCTGCATGGATTTGTGTAGCTGTGCACTTTCCTGTCAGTGTGTGTAAATGTGATTTTGGACAGCTGCACTGGTTGGTGTCTCCCTTTCAGGGTGTGAATTTGTGGGCAGCATGAGTGAAGTATGCCCAGGAGGTGTATGTGTGTTGGCCCTCGTGAGGTACGTTTGAATGTTTATGGACATGGCATACTTCTCCTTATCTGGTTTTCAGAGATGCAGGAGCTAGCAGTTCGAGGGCTGCTGCAGCACCCCCAGGTTTTGGCCAGGGCTCTGCTGCCAGCCTCATGCCTGGGGATGATGCTTGGCCCCAAATGTGGTTCCTGGCTACCTTGCCACAGCTTCTTCCCCCAGTGGGTCCTGGCTACCACACTGCCCAGTGCCCTGGGTCCCACCTCCTAGCCCTGGAGCTCCACTCCTGGCCCTGTGCCCACCCCCAGGTTGGTGGGGAGGAGACAGTGGTGAGGGTGATGGCTTTCTGCACCTGCACTAGTAAAAGTGCTCCTCACCACTGCTGTCTTTCCCCCAGTCTGTGATCTTCCTCTGTGCCTCTGCTGCTGTACAAAACCAGCAGCAGATAATCCTGCTGCAGAGCCAGTGACAGTGCTAAGTGGGGCTCTTCTCAGATGCATCCATGACAGTCCCCTAATGGGCCTGCTGGGCTCTGCAATAGCTACATTTCAGAGCCGAGATGTCTGCGCAAATATTACTCACACGGGGACTGTACTGAGGGACTGTATAAACGTCAAGTACGCAGCTGCCTCTTGCTGTTGTTTCCTTAATTCCTCTGTATGTAAGAGCATAAGAGCGGCCATACTAGGTCAGACCATAGGCCCACCTAGCCCAGTCTCCTGTCTTCTGACAGTGGCCAATGCCAGGTGTCCCGAGGGAAAGAACAGAACAGGCAATCCTTATGTGTTCCATCCCAACGCCCATTCTCAATTCTGGCAAACAGAGGCTCAGGGCGCCATCTCGCCCCTTCCTGGCTAATAGCCATCGATAGACTTGTCCTTCACGAATTTACCCAATTCTTTTTTGGAGACCGTTAAAGTCCTGACCCTCACAGCACCCGCTGGGAAAGACTTCCAAATACGGACTGTGTGCTGTGTGAAGAAACACTCCTCCTAATTGCATTTATAGATTGCACTGTTGTAAGTAGGAGGCCTCCCGCCTTCTGTAACAGGCTTGAGAATATTCTGGATAAACCTCATTGAATGAAGTGTAAGTATTTAAGGAGTGTATCTCCTGAGAAAAGCAAGTGTTCCTGTACTCATGTGGGGTAGTATGGAGCCCCAAGGAAGTGGGGGACCGCAGCCCTCCAGGAATGAAGAACAGTTAAGACATTTCACTCTGATCCTATCCACTCCAGAATGTGCTCACCACCTGGATGAAGGCTTGCAAGGCTTGCAACTCCTCATTCGGATTGTGTTCTCCAGCGAAAGAAATGACTTTGGGTTAAACGGCTGGAGTTAATACCGACTTGGGGCCTGCTTTCTGATCCAGCAAATGGAGGTGAAATAATCCAGTCCAATGTTGGCAGACCTGGCCCACTGTGATCCCATAATGCTCAGCAGCTGTGATGAATATATGGCTGCAGAGAGTCTCGCTTGATGGACTCTGAAAGACTAATCACAAACCCACACTGTTGGTAGAGTTGGGGTGATCATCTCTGGTAAGCTTTTGAGCATGTATAAAGGGCCTTTTGTTGTTGAAATTTTTCCCCCCCTATAATGCTTTTTTACTTATGGAACAAACCTGCTTGCTTAGAAACAGCTGTGCAAATGTATCATCTATCTCATGGAGATACACCTACCTCATAGAGCTGGAAGGGACCTTCAGCTGTCATCAAGTCCAGACCCCTAAACTCACAGAAGGACCTAATCACCATGGCTGATTTTTTTAAACTCCTATTTGCCCCAGATCCCTAAATGGCCCCTCAAGGGCTGAGCTCACAACCCTAGGCTTAGCAGGGCAATGCTCAAACCACTGAGCTATCCCTCCCCTTTCTGAGGAAAGAAGCAAAGCTGGCCTGCCTTGGCGGACAGACTGGCTTGCTGCAGTTATCACACTAGAGTTCAGAGAACTTTGCAACAGGGGAAAAACCCCAATCAGGAGGGAGAGATGTGGGTCTCTTCCCCACAGAGGTGACAGCTGAGGAGCACAGAGTGGGTGCCCTTGCTAGGCCATAAAGAGGGAAACAAGCAAAGGTGCCCCACATTGTGACACCTTCCTCTCAATGCTGTTATTTATCAGTTTCTTCAATGAGCCGGTCCTCTGAATGCCTCACACACACTGAATAGTTTTACAACACTATGAGGCATTATTATCCCCATTTTGCAGATGGGTAAGCTGAGGCAGCCCCAGGAGATGAAGTGACTGTCCAAGGTCACACAGAAAGAAGCCCGCATTGCCAAACAGTGCCCTAGCACAGAACCCTTCACTCCCCACGGAGTGCCCAGACACTAGTGCGATGGCAGCTGATTCCTTGGGCCTGCTGAATGGAAGAGTGGCAGCTCTGCACATCAGAGAGGCCAGCTGAGTTGCACGGTGGCCTCCGGAGCCAGCGTTTGGGGGGGTTGTGTGTCTGGGCAGGGATGGAGGAGGATGTGGGTTATGGCAGCGGCCTTAGAAGGTCCAGGACTGGGGAGCACTGAGCACCAGGCTGCCGGTGGGCAGCGGGCTGGGGGGCCCTGCTGAGTGTGTCTCCTCTATAGATGCTGCTGTGGGGCCGCCATGTTTCCCTCGGTGCCCCTCAGCATCCCGGTCGGTGGATGCCGGCACTGGGGTCCGGGTGAGCGGAAGGGAGGCGGCCGCGGCCCCACAGCCCACAGCCGGGCCCTGCCGTCGGGTCCAGGCCGGGCCCGAGCGGCACAAGGACCTGCCCGTCGCCCGGTCTCCTCCGGCCAGACACTCCGCACGGAGCAGAGGCTCCCGCGGCGGCTGCCAGACCCCGTCCCCGAGCGGGGCGGCCCCGGCGCGGAGCCGGACTGGGCTGGGCTGGGCGCGGCCCGGGAGCGAGGGCGGCGCCGGGCGTGCAGGGGCAGGTGAGCAGCCGCCCCCGGGAGCTCCCGGCCCCGCCCCGCCGGTTTAAAGAGCCGCGGGAGCTGCCGCTGCCGGCCCCGCATTGCTGTGGGGAGCAGCGGCCGGCGGGCACCATGCGCTCCCGGACGCTGCTGGCCGCCCTCTGCCTCTGCCTCCTTCTCCTCCTCCTGCTGCTGCCCGGCTCCGCCGCCTACTTCGGGTCAGCCCTCGGCGGGCCTCGGGGGGTGGGGAGCGATGGCCCCGGCTAGCAGCCAAGCTGGGGGGTGCCCCTGTCCTGGGCTTGTCCCCTCTCTGCACAGGGCGCGACCCCTGGCCCTGGCCCTGCGCAGCGCCGAGCACCCGCGCCCGGCTGCGGGAAGGGCCGTGTGCGCAGCCGGGAGCGGTGACAGCCCTGGGCGGCGCGGCGCGGCCCGGTGAAAGCCACGAGCAGGGTCAGGGTCTCCACTCTGGTCTCGGCTGGGAGGAGGGGGGCGCAGGGAGCCATCCCGGAGCGGTCAGGGTGGGGGCTGTGGCTGGGGCCCTGGCTAACGGGGGGGGGGTAGGAAAGCTGGGGGCTGTGGCCGGGGCCCTGGCTAACGGGGGGGGGGGGGCAGGAAAGCTGGGGGCTGTGGCCGGGGCCCTGGCTAACGGGGGGGGGGGGGCAGGAAAGCTGGGGGCTGTGGCCGGGGCCCTGGCTAACGGGGGGGGGGGGCAGGAAAGCTGGGGGCTGTGGCCGGGGCCCTGGCTAACGGGGGGGGGGGGCAGGAAAGCTGGGGGCTGTGGCCGGGGCCCTGGCTAACGGGGGGGGGGGGCAGGAAAGCTGGGGGCTGTGGCCGGGGCCCTGGCTAACGGGGGGGGGGGGCAGGAAAGCTGGGGGCTGTGGCCGGGGCCCTGGCTAACGGGGGGGGGGGCAGGAAAGCTGGGGGCTGTGGCCGGGGCCCTGGCTAACGGGGGGGGGGGCAGGAAAGCTGGGGGCTGTGGCCGGGGCCCTGGCTAACGGGGGGGGGGCAGGAAAGCTGGGGGCTGTGGCCGGGGCCCTGGCTAACGGGGGGGGGGGCAGGAAAGCTGGGGGCTGTGGCCGGGGCCCTGGCTAACGGGGGGGGGGGCAGGAAAGCTGGGGGCTGTGGCCGGGGCCCTGGCTAACGGGGGGGGCGGGCAGGAAAGCTGGGGACTGTGGTGGCTTCTCTTGTCAAATTTTTGTCTCAAGGAGCGTGTTGAAAAGGGGTCTGAAGCCGTGTGACTACGGAGCACCCAAAGGTGCCGCTCTGCCTCGTGGGACCTGTCCCCAGCACTAGGGCAGCCAAGAGACCGAGCGGGGAGCCTGGCTGCTCTTTGCTTCCATGGGTTTGGTCTCTGCTGGCGGATGACCTCCAAGGAGGCCTGCCCAGGCTGTGTGGGGGTGGCTGGAGACGGGGATGTGCCAGGGAAAGACTGCCGGGACCAAGTGTGAGCTGTAGGTGTGTGTGTGTCCCAGTCCGAGCAGCTGGAGTTATCAGCCCCAAAGGCCCTGCCCCAGGCTGGTTTTTAAATAGCGTGAGTTTGTTCTGACACTTGGTGGAAACCTTTGCCCACTGGGGGGGAAATCGCTACTTTTAATTTGCTCTGTTTAGTTCTGGGAAGGCCCTTTCCAGCACCTGTACAAACCCCCTTGGCAATGAGACCTTCCTTTCCATGGCCTTGATCTTGCAAAAAATACGCCAGTTCCCTCTGTGACTGAGCAGTCCTATTGCCTTCGGTTCAGTGGGGCTGCGCAGATTATTTACTCACCTATGCGCACAAGTGTGGGGGGAGGGGCCTCAAATTTCAGCAAGGGGGGTTTAGGTTGGACATTAGGAAAGATTTCCTGACAGGGTGTCTACTCAGTGGAATAAATTGCTTACGGGGGTGTAGAATCTCCATTGTTGGAGTTACTTAAGAAGGGAATGGATAAATATATTTATCATCCCTCTTAGATGGTGCTTGGTTCTTGGGTGAGGGCAAGGGATGGGACTTGATCCCTTGAGGTCCCTTCCAGTTCTAATATTCTATGAAGTCTTTGCAAAATGTCTCACTTGCAGGTATGAGTCCAATAAATAGCTGTCAATTATTTTACAATAACTAGAGCTCTTAGTGAATGTGGTTGCATTATAAATGTTTGCAAGAAGTAGGAAAGTAAACACATTTGAACACTGTAATGACTGCATAAAATCTGGAGCCAGAGCCTTAGATGCTGATGTCAGAGCAGCTCTGTTGAAGTCAATGGAGCTAATTTAATTTGTACCGGCAGAAAGATCTGCAAAAACAAGAAGTCCTGTGGCACCTAATAGGATGTGTCTACACTACAAAAATAACTTCGAAGTTGCTTACTTTGAAGTAGAGCTTCTACATACACCCTGCTTTGAAGTAGGGCACTACTCCATTCCTGGGAGTGGAGTAAGGACTTTGAAGTTAACTTGGAAGTAAGGGAAAATGTGTGTAGACTCTCTTGTGGCTACTTTCATGTAGTGCCTAACTTTGAAGTTCGGTCCTAGTGTAGACACGCCCATAGACTAACAGCCTTTTTTGGAGCAAAAGCCTGTGACTTCTCATTGTTTTTGTGGATACAGACTATCATGGCTACCCCTCTGATAGCTGAAGGTCTGGTTCACTATCAGGGCTCTGATCCTGCATATACATGAGTAGTCCCACTGAAGAGAATACTTGCATGCATAGAGTTACTCAGATCTTCAGGACTGGTGCCTATGTCACTTTCATGTAACACTTACATGCTGATTTGGCTACAGGTTTTTCTTTAAAAAGTTTAAAAAGCTGCTTAAATCAGGTGGATTAAATTAATATTTGCTTAAAGATGGAATCTACTTGTTTGTTTCACTTGGCTCACATATCGTCCATGAAAGGATTAGCTCAAATACAGTAGCACTTAGGGATTGACAATACATCTGAACACCTACCTTGTAGAGGCCTAGGATGTGGTAGCTGCTGTTTGGATTTCTAGTTACGGGAAGTCTGTAGTGTATTGCAGATTATACAAAGCAAAATTAAATATTCTCAAATTTCCTGAACACAAAAAAAATTGAATATTACTTTAGGTGGGTTCAGTTGTTTAAGCAACGTGAATGATCCCTGATCTCTTAACAGTGATCCTTTCATTAGTCAAATGCCTTTCTAAACTGCCTCTGATTTTCCCCAAAGTGAAATATTGGTAGCTGATATTAACAATTCTCTCTGTTCCATCTTGTGTCTCAGTGTGAGGCTGGAATTTTCCTGCTTTGTTACATTTTGTCCTTAAGGCATAAGTGCTTCCCCCCACACACCTGCCCATCCCCAGTGGTGCATGCTTTGCAAAAGTTCTTGTTCCTTAACTTTTGGAATTTAACTGCAAAGAGAACTTAAAGAAATAAATTGAACCTGAAGTAATGACTGCATTATTTTGGGAAGCTGAGGAAAGCACTAATCCATAAGAATGGAGCCATATTTCCAGGAGCAGTTTGGGAAAGTAGATTATTAAGGATTTTTTTCTAGTCAGCTGTGACAGATACAGTCTAATCTGCAATATGACTACTTAATGGGAGGGGATATCTTTAACTATCTATTTCAAGGCTTTGCTGAACAGGGATGGATTTAAACAGTAAGGTAGTGGAGTGTGGAAACTTCTGACTGCATGCACCGTATGCATGAGATTATGCCTCATGGAGCGTGCTATTTTAAACAGAAATGCAGGGTAGCAAGTATGTAATATGGGCATTTAAAATCAGGACTACACCCTGCTTAACTGACTTGTTGAATGAGGGCCTTGGGAAAGGATAAAGTAAACCCACAAAGCATCATTTTGATTTGCACTTAACTCACATAAATGCGAGTTAAGTGCAAATCAAAACTGCCCCCCAGATCCCCCTGCTGGGAGAGCCTGGCATGCAGACAGCTGCTTGCGGCGCAGTCTCACCCAGCTGGGAGAAACCACAGCACAAGCAGCTGTGTCCCCCCCACTGAGCTGGGAGAAAGCAGGGGCTGTGTGGCTGCTTTTACTCCCCCAGTCAGGGGAATTCCAGGGATCTCCCCCCCCCTCCCCCGCCATTTATGCAAAATTTGATTTACACAGAGGTTGCCAGGATGCAACCTCCGTGTAAATCGAGGGATTACTGTAATGCTGAGAGAGACCCGAAGAACAGCAAATCAGGAGTTTGCACAGTGATGCTTTATCAAAAAGGGCCCTTGTTGCTTTGGTCTGCATAGCCAGAACCCTCCAGTCCAAGAGCTGTGCTAGAACATGTCTACACTACACTTGCATCGCTTGGGGCGTGGTGACAGCTGTATGGGCCTAATGCTCAGTGTGTCTCCGTTACTGCTCAGATGTGGATGAAGTGCCTTGATGGAAGAATTGTCCAAGTAGACACACTTAGAGAGCTCAGTAGCCCTGGGATGATTGCAGCTCTCCTGCTGTGTCTGGTTCTAGCTTGATTAATAGCAGGATGACAGAAGCTCTCCTTCAGATGGTCAGAAAAATGGCTAAGGGGCTCGTGCAGGAGTGAGTGCTAATGTGACATGGGGGAGAGGGGCACTCCAAGAATTTGGAAAGTGGTTCCGTGGCTACACTCCTCTCATAGAACACTAGGACTGGAAGGGACCTTGAGAGGTCATCAAGTCCAGCCCCCTGCCCTCATGGCAGGACCAAGCACTTTCTAGACCATCCCTGATAGACATTTATCTAACATGTTCTTAAATATCTCCAGCAATGGAGATTCCACAACCTCCCTTGGCAATTTATTCCAGCGTTTGACCACCCTGACAGTTAGGAACTTTTTCCTAATGTCCAACCTGAACCTCCCTTGCTGCAGCTTAAGCCCATTGCCTCTTGTTCTCTCCTCAGAGGCCAAGAAGAACGAGTTTCTCCCTCCTCCTTATGACACCCTTTTAAATACCTGAAAACTGCTATTCTGTCCCCCCTCAATCTTCTCTTTTCCAAATTAAACAAGCCCAATTCTTTCAGCCTTTCTTCATAGGTCACGTTCTCTAGACCTTTGATTTAGAGACGGTATTAATGGAGGAGGGGTGAGGTCTGGGAGAGAGTCTTGTGAAAGAGGCGGTTGCAATGTGGAGCCAGGAGCTGGAGTGTAGGCAGGGTGCAATGATTTGGGTTGTGACCTGGGGCGGAGGTCTGGGGGGCAGGGACTTGGGGTGCATCCTGGGAAAGAGGCTGTGACCAGGAGCAGAAGATGGCGATGCGGAGTCTGGGAGTGGGCGTGGGTGCAGGAGGAGCAGGAGAGGGTTAGGGTTATGTGGGGTGGGGGGCAGAGGGGTGGAGAAAGGCAGGGTCTGGAGTGCCAAAGTCTTGCCTGGATGACTCCCAGCCAGCAGCCCTGCAGGGTCCGGACGCTGGCTCTGTGCCTGCTGCAGACCCAGACTGCTCAGAACTGCTCTCTGATCAGTGTGGCTCTCTGTGCCAGGTGCCAAGGAAAGGGGGAGGCTTTGTGCGCTGCCCTCATCACCCTGCAAAAATCTCCCTGCTCCCATTGCCTGGAAACTGTAAACCAGCCAATGGGAGCTGAGACATTTTGCAGGGGCTGGGGGGAGCAGCGCGCAAAGCCTCCCCTCCTTTCTGCTTCTGGAACAGAGAGCTGCACAGAGCAGGAAGCCTGTTAAAGCAGTGGCTGGCTCTGTGCCTGAGGCAGTTTGCAGGCCAGATTCATTGACCTGGCAGGCAGGATCTGGCCCAGAGGCCATACCTTGCCCGTCCCTGGGCGAGTGAACGATTATCCACAGGTATTGGGGTGTCCAGGTATCCAGTTTTGACAGAAAAGTTCCGTTCAAAAGAGGACCAGACATGCAAAGTCCAATTGTGTGCATGGAAGACACTGGGTTATCACCCATGACAGGCTTGCGTTGGGTAGCTGCAGCTCCCAGGCCCAGATCTGCAGGCAAGTCCCTTCTGATGTGGGGGCAGAAGGGAAAAGCTGTGAGCAGATGGGGCAGGGACTTTGTGGAAGGAGTGGGGCTTTCGGGGAAGAGGCAGAGAGTTTCTGGTACTCCTGCTGGTGCGTTCAGTTTGTGGAAGGAGTGGGGCTTTCGGGGAAGAGGCAGAGAGTTTCTGGTACTCCTGCTGGTGCGTTCAGATTTTAGACATTGCCAAGTTACAACCCCAACAAGTGTCTGAGGCAGGAGAGGTGTTTGGGGTTATGCAAGGAGGCATAGCTGGAAGTTCAGTCTAACAGATTGTTGTGCAGCTCACTGACAAGCTCATGCCAAGGGCAGAAACTAAGCAGTGGGTCCTGACCTTGCTGGAGGCTGACCCTGTTAGCCCAAAACAAATGAAGCGATAATTTTGCTATACAGAAGATGGGCTGCCTGAATAGGGTGACCATATCTCCCTGTCCCAATATGGGACAGGGAGATATAGGGGGAGGGGCAGTTCCTTCCTCCACCAAGACCCGGGGAGCCAGGAAGGAGGCAGCAGCTGCTGGCACACTCTGGGAGCCCTGGGGAAGCATCAGCCCCCAGTGCTCCCCAAGCTATGGGAAAGTGGCAGCCCCTGGCGCTCCCTCCACTGCCCTGTGGCTTGGGGACATGACCTAGTGCTTGCTGGCCAGCGGCGGCTGGAGGTAAAGGTCAGCAGGGGAGGGCCCAAATACGGGACAATTAGTTCCTTTTGAAAAGTAAGTCAGGACGCCTTAGTGGTGTCCCAAATACAGGACGGAGGGTCGCCCTGTTCCTGCAGGATTCTGACTCCACCCCCGCATCTGTCATTGGTAGCTCAGGTAGGTGGGGCTGAATTAACTAGGTTTATTGAATAAGATGAAGAAAATAGGGGTGAATAACATGAACAGAACTGGGGCTCCCTATGACATAAAACAGCGGCTCGGTTGCCAGCATGCACTAGGGCAAGGACAGAAGAAGGAAGATACCACCATATCCTGGTTGTAGGTGAGATACCAGCACTGGCTGCTGGGAACATCCAGGACTGGATCTGGAATTCTTCTA
Organism: Carettochelys insculpta; assembly: GCF_033958435.1. NCBI lineage: Eukaryota > Metazoa > Chordata > Testudines > Carettochelyidae > Carettochelys > Carettochelys insculpta. Next base: position 16,177,121 of record NC_134164.1, read on the forward strand.
TGTTCTGCTCTTGACTCAGCATCCTGAGTGCCGTGAGCAGACCCCAGCTCATGCTTAGTGCATGTGTGTAAGAGATGGGATCTTCTTCAGGTTCCTTCCCCCGCCGCGCCCCCCCCACCCCCGGACTGTGGCTCTGTGGTGGTGGGGTCTCTGTGCGACCTGCCGTGCAGTACAGAGTGACACAGAGCCCTGTCACAGTGACAACCACTTCCCTGTGTCTTGCATCGTGACAAGTATCAGAGAGGTCTCCGTGTTAGTCTGTAGCTTCGAGAACAACAAGAAGTCTCGTGACCTTATAGACTAACAGGTATTTTGGAGCATAAGCTTTTGTGGGCAAAGACCCACTTCATCAGATGCATGAGTGGGGGTGGGGTTCAGAGGGGTATTTAAAGAGTGGGGTCCCAGTAAGAGGGAGGGCCAGAGCTGACAAGGTCTATTCAGCAGGATGGAAATGGCCCAGTATCAACAGCACTTATCAAAAGAGGAAAAAACAAGTCAGATCAGACAGGGGGATGTGAGCCTTTGTCAGAGTCTAAGGGGGAGATATTAGCACCCAGAGCAGAGAAGCTGCCTTTGTAAGGTGCGAGCCACTCCCAGTCTCTGTTTAATCCATGGTTAATGGAGTCAATTTGCAAATAAATTGCAGCTCAGAGATTTCTCTCTTACTGGGAACCCACTCTTTAAATACCCCTCTGAAACCACGCCCCAGTCATGCATCTGATGAAGTGGGTCTTTGCCCATGAAAGCTCATGCTCCAAAATATCTGTTAGTCTATAAGGTGCCACAAGACTTCTTGTTGTGCCCTGTATCTGCTCTGGGTGATGGGCAGGTTTGCTATCACATGACACTCCATGTTGCTGCCCTGTCCTTGTTTTGGCACCAAAAGCCTGGAAGAGAAGGGGCACCAACATGGAGGTGGTTTTCACAACCGAGGTGGCTGCCAGGATGGCAGCCAGACGTGAACAGCAAATTGGTTGTCTCAAACAAGCCCTGCTGCCCCTAACTCAGCTTTGCAGGGCCCTGTTCTCTCCCCTCCCCAGCACTGCTTGTGCTTATCCCCCGTTTAGGCTGCCAGATGTCCCACAACAGTCCTGTATTTCCCGGACAAGTCCTGCATCCCGTAATTTTTGCATAAATGGAGGCTGTCAGCCTGGTCAGGGAAATTCCATCCTGCAGCTGGGGCTACAGGCAGGAGCTCGGGCTCCAGCTGGCTCTCAGCTGTGGGGTCCCCCTGCTCCTGGCTGGGGATCCTGGGGGGCTGCAGGATCCCTCTGCCCCCTGAGTTGGGGCCCCCATGACTGAGTCTGCCGGACAGAACTCCGTGCCCCATCCTGTTCCCAGCTGCGAGGTCCCTCCGCTTTGGCTGAGGATTGCGTGGCTGTTAGCTCTGCCTGTAGCGCTCCTGCTTCTCCCCGTATGTGCAGCAGGCACTTGCCTTCTGCACTGTGCCCCTGAGACAGGGCTGCCCACTAGCCTGGCTGGATGGACTGGATGCCACTTGTGGCAATAGTGCCTGGTCTGAGAGTTGGCAATCCTCCCCGAGACCCTCCTCCCATGACTGCTGCACAGGTGGCATGTTAGAGCAGGGGCAAGCGAACATTTTACGTCAGGTCCACTTTTCACCCCTGCATTGGCAGGGCCCCTGACCTACCTGGTGTAATTCAGACTGATGGAAGTTTCAGCTGCATTCGTATGCAGGGGAGAAAAACCTTTTATCTCCTGGCAGGCGTAAGAACATAAGTGCACAGAATGTAAAAGCTTTATTAATTGGTATGTAAGTGTGAATATGCATGTATAAAAACAGTGACCGATTTCAACATCTTAATGAGATGGGTAAGTTAGAGACCCAGCAGCCAATCATGCTGCACCCCCCCCCTTAGGAAATTCCATGCCCCCCCGAGGGGGTCTCCCCCATCTTAGCAAAGGGGTGACCAAGCACTGTCAACTACCCAGCTGGCCCTCTGGCACATTTCCCCCCAGCAGTGTGGTGCAGGCGATACTGTGAACCCTGGAGCTACCTCCAGGTCTAGGAGAGCAGCAGCAAGGAGGTCAGGGTGGCTGCAAAAGGACCAGTGGAGCAAGGACTTGTTCACCAGCCCATTACGTGAGGAGACCGTACAGAGCCAGGAGAAGGAGCCCCACAAGAGCTGGGTTGGAAGAGGAATTATGTGGAGGGTGGTCGGTCTCAAGTGGAGTGCCGCAAGGCTCGGTTCTGGGGCTGGTGGTGTTCAACATCTTTATTAATGACCTGGATGGGGGACTGGTTTGCACCCTCAGCAAGTTTGCGGATGACACAAAACTAGAGGGAGAGGGAGAGACATTGGAGGGTAGAGAGAGAATCTGGAGTGACCTGAATAAATTGGAGGACTGGGCCAAAAGAAATCTGATGTGGTTCAGCAAGAAGTGTAGAATCCTGCACCTGGGGTGGCAGAATCCCAAACATTGTTATAGGCTGGGGACTGACTGGCTCAGCAGCAGTACAGGGGAAACTGGGTGGGTTCTGGTGGATGAAAGGCTGGACGAGTAAACAGTGTGCCCTTGTAGCCAAGAAGACTAACGACATATTGGGGTGCATTAGGAGGAGCATTTTGAGCAGATCTAGAGAAGTGGTTGTTCCCCTCCATTCAACACTGGGGAGTCAACATCTGGAATATTGTGTCCAGTTTTGGGGCCCCCGGTATAAAAAGGATGTGGATGTGCTGGAGCAGGTTCAGCAGAGGGCAATGAAAATGATTAAGGGGCTGGAGTACAAGACCTATGAGGAGAAGCTGAGGGTTTGGGGCTTGTTTAGTTTACAGAAGAGAAGACTGAGGGGTGATTTAATAGCAGCCTTCAACTTCCTGAAGGAGAGTGCTAAAGAGGAGGGTGAGAAACTATTCTCAGTGGTGTCAGATGGCAGAACAAGGAGCCAATGGTCTGAAGTTACAGATGGAGAGGTGTAGGTTGGATACTAGGAAAACTACTTCACCAAGAGGGTGGTGAAGCATTGGAATGCATTGCCTGGAGAGGTGGTGGTTTCTCCATCCTTAGATGTTTTTAAGTCTCAGCTTGACAAGGGCTTGGCTGGGATGACTTAGTGGGGGTTGATCCTCCTTGGAGCAGGGGGCTGGACTAGATGACCTCCTGAGGTCCCTTCTAGCCCTGTGATTCTATGACTAGGGGGTTGAATTCCTTGGGAGGGTGGGAGACTGAACTGAGGCCATGCCTGCATGGGGAGGGAGTGGTTGGGAATGACATTGAACTGGGGGCAGGGTTCTGAGGTTTGACTTTTGGAGTGGGAAGAACTTCCATGATGAGTGGCCAGAGCAGACATGTGCAGCTTGAACTTATGGGGAGGGTTAGGCGTGTAGATCAGAAAATGATGAGGGAGGAGTAATACGGTGCATTGTGTGTGTTTGAGGGGAGGGGACAACTGGATCAGGGAGGACTGCCAAAGGAGGCTGGGGAAAGTAGCGAGTGGGTTCCTGGCAGACGTGGGCTGGAGTGGTGCTGAGGGGAAGGAGAGGGTCTGGAGGAAGGGCAGGGGCCGGGGGTGTGAGAAGAGCAGCAGTGAGGCAGTATGTTTGTAACTCTGTCACTCTCTGGAAGTGCAGGACAGGTATGCGGGGCCTTGTGTGTACGTGGTGTCGGTAATTCAATCTAGTTTGACAGTGACAAGTTACTTTGCTTTGGAACGCCAGGGAACCACTGCCTGGAATTGCTGCTTTTGGAACCATTTGCAATGGTCTGAAATGTGGGAATTGCATCTGGGACATCAGACCACCCCACAGCAGTGCCCTCAGATTCTCCCTCCCACTCTCCACTTAATGCTTTTGGGTGATTCTGCAGCTTTCTGAAAGCTCCTGCCTGGTTCCTCTGAGCCTGTGTAACTTAACTACGGATAGAAAAGGTTAAATGAGCTGTGAGGGTCTCTTTCCTCCTTACGTGCGTTACCCAGCTGCTGGTTAGAATCACGTCTGTTTGTGGAGTGGACACGGCTTTTTTTACTCATCTTGATGATCAAAACTTCCAGTGCCTCTTGGCATCTAGTAGTGCGACAGTGAACGAGCCAATGCAAATGCAGGCTATGGGCCAGTCTGTCTCTTGCCTCTCAAGTATGCACCAGGCACTTCAGCAGTGCTTCTCTTTAACCTCTGCCAAGGTTGAAATCCTGACGGACACAGAGTGTGCTGAGGTACCCTGGAATTTGACTCTGTGGTGGCTGATGCACCGCTTGTCTGCTGGTCCTTTTCACACAGTAGCCTCTGGGGATGCTGGATCCCTTGTATGACAAGGCTCCAATCATGCTCCTGCTGATGTTAATGGGACTTACACCTTTGATTTCAGTGGGTACTGAATTTGTCCCTTACCTCTTTTGTGCTTGTCTTTCCTTTTGGAAATATCTTGATAAGTCACACGTAATGAAGCCTGTCCAGTTTGGCCAAAGTTTTGGGGGGTTCTGTTTGCTTTACAGGGACTTGGGACTATTTACCTACGTGGAAGGAGGTCAGTCATAGGGTGGCTGAGGGGAGTGAGACCAGCAGTCTCCTTCCAAGCTCTGTCTTCCTTATAACTTCTCAGGCCTGAAGGGGGCTGTCATGGTCTGTCTTCGTGCACAGGCCATAGACCTCCTCTCCCACCTGCTCCTGTCATAGACTCCAATGTCTATCTGAGTGACTGAAGTCCTCAGATCTCACTTAGATCTCAGGGAAGAGTCCACCATTTATGCCAGTTTAAATCTATAAGTCACCCATGGCCACTGCACTGAGGAAGGTGAAACCCCCAGTGTTTCTGCCAATCTGAGCCCAGGGAAGATTCTTCCCAACTGCAAGTAAGGTGACCAATCAGACCCTGAGCATTCAGCAAAACTCAGCAACCAGACACTTGGGAAAGAATTCTCTGCAGGCCAGCTCCCCGCGGGCTGTCTCCCTGGGGCCGAGGGAGATTCTCTGACCCTTTTTACCCAAAATTCTGTTTTATCCCACACTGCCCCAGGCTCTGTCAGATAAAACGGAGTGGTGGATAAGCGGGGGTTGGCTAATTAGGGTTTTACTGCATGGGCAGGTGGGAGTGGATTATCTCGTATCTGCTTAATATAAAACTTTGTGTACCTTCATCAGAAGCATCTGTTGCTTGCCATTATCAGACAGGGGTACTGAGCTCGCTGGCTGGTGGTGGGTCTGATCCAGTCTGACAATGCCTGTTTTCACAGGCATCTATTGAGACAGGGTGCTCTAGAAACTGAACTCAACAGGTCTGTGTACAAACTGATGCTGCTCAAATTTCCTGTTGCAAAAGTGACACAAATGAATACCCTTCATGACATGTTTGCTCACCTCGCATAAAATGTGCAAAATTGTACCTTAACAATTGCACCAGTCTTACTCCAGGGCAGGGGAATGGAGCCATTAGCTTGACTTTGCATGGAGCTGTGCAGAAATAACTTTGAGACTAGAAAAACTCCCTTGCATGTAGAAAAGGGGCCCTAGTCAGAGGGATTTTCCCCTGGAAAACTGAAATTTGGAAAATCGCTTTCTGCCTCACTCTTGTGGCTGGTCAGACCCTCGGGATGCTCTTGTAAGTTCCTAAGCATGCTTTATTTGCACTGATATCAGCAGGAGTGAAGAATACTTTGGCAACTTGCAGGATCAGGCCCTCATTTTAAAAAAATCTCCAGTAGCTGGAATATGCCTAGAACAGGGCAACCATTTCTCCCTGTCCATATGTGGGGGAGGGGCAGCTCCTCCCAGCTCCACCCAGCTCTGGGAGCTGTGAAGGAGGCATCAGCCACTGGCCCTTCCTGGGAGCCCTGGGAAGACAGCAGCCTCCAGCGATCTCTGGGAGCCCCAGGGAAGCAGCAGCTGCTGGCACGCCCCTTGCTTCTCCGAGGGTTGGGGAAGGGACCCAGTACTCTCCAGCCAGCAGCTGATGGTGGAAAAGGTCAGCAGGGGAGAGCCCAAATATGAGACAATTAGTCCCTTTTAGGAAATAAGTAGGGATGCCTTTTTGACCTCCCAAATATAGGACCGTCACACCAGATAAGGGATTGACGGTCCCCTTAGCCTGGAAGCAAAATGATACATTTAGCAAACTGCTTGGACAGAAATGCAGAGACCCCGAACTGAGAGAGTTTTGTGTTTTTGAGAACTAACAATTGTGCTGAATTGCATTGCTCTTTGCTTTTTGCAGTATGATCTGGTGTTAAAACGTTATAGCTAACATGCGACTCCTGCAGTTTTCCTTGGCGCAGACATCCGCGTGTTTTATGTTTAATTTTGTGCATGAGAATGTGGTTTTATTGTAATCTTGATCTTTTATTTTATTTTTCCCTGATGGACAGGGTTTTCCACTCACAGAAATTTCATTTACGGACAAAATGGGAAAAATTTATGAACAGACAAATTTTTTTACAGACATAATTTTTATACTATATTAAGACATCATAAATGGCCAAAAATGAAAAGTAATCATTGCCAGTCATACATCACAAGAAAAATATGCTGTTTAACTCACTTTCATTTCATTAGTCGTGTTGCCAGCATGCTGATGCTAACTCGGCAGGATAATGAAGATAACATCACGTGATTCACATTGTCACCTCAACCATTGATAAACAACTAACGTCCAATTTCTGCTGTTCCACAGTAAAAATTGCTGAGGCAGCACAGAAGAAATTTAATTGCTATAGAATTTCTGGTTTTTGAAACTTTATTACAATTTTACGATATTTATGGACACCTAATTTTTTATGGATGCATCCCATTTCTGCTACTTTTTTGTGGACTGTCCATAAATTTAGTGATTGGTTTGCAATCCTGCTGATGGAATACAACTACACTTACTACTCTTGCAAACTGTTACTCCCATGAGCAGCTGTTCCGTTCCCTGGGTTATGTTGCTGAGAGGCCATGGAAAAGGAGCTAAATCTATTCCCCGACTCTGCTTTGTTTGGCCCAACATTGTGACGCTGGGCAAGTTACTTCTCCATGTCTGTGCATCTCTCTCACTGTAAGACAGGGGTCAGCACCCCCCTGAACACGTACCAAGAGCATGCGAGGTGGGAGCTTAGCCCTCCCTCTCCTCCCCCATGCAGCCCGGAGCTGGCTGAAAGCCAGGCTGCCTGTGGATTAACAAAAGGCCACCTAATGCTCCCACGTGAATTTAATTTTAATGAAGCTGTTGTAAGGAGGACTATTAGTGACTTTAAAAAGTATCACCAGCACTTGGACTGGACACAATCATCGGGCTGGAAGGGACCTCAGGGGGTCATCTAGTCCAGCCCCCTGCTTCAAGCAGGATCAACCTCCACTAAGTCATCCCAGCCAGGACCTTGTCCCACCGGGACTTGAAAACTTCAAGAGATGGAGAATGCACCACCTCTCTAGGCAACGCATTCCAATGCTTCACCAACCGCCTGGTGAAGAAGTCTTTCCTAATATCTAACCTACACCTCTCCCTCTTCAACTTCAGACCCTTACTCCTTGTTCTGCCATCTGACACCACTGAGAACAGTTTCTCACCCTCCTCTTTAGAGCTCCACTTCGGGGAAGTTGAAGGCTGCTATTAAATCACCTCTAAGTCTTCTCTTCTGTAAACTAAACAAGCCCAAATCCCTCAGCCTCTGCTCATAGGTCTTGTGCTCCAGCCCCTTAATCATTTTTGTTGCCCTCCGCTGAACCTTCTCCAGTAAATCCACATCCTTTTTATACTGGGGGGGCCCCAAAACTGGACACTATTCAAGATGTGGCCTCACCAGTACCAAATAGAGGGGAATAACTACTTCTGTAGATCTGCTCGAAATGCTCCTCCTAATGCACCCTAGTATGCCCTTAGCCTGCTTGGCTACAAGGGCACACTGTTTACTCATATTCAGCCTTTCATCCACCATAACCCTTAGGTCCCTTTCCATTCTACTACTGCTGAGCCAGTTGGTCCCCAGCCTGTAACAATGCTTGGGATTCTTCCACCCCAGGTGCAGGACTCTACACTTCTCCTTGTTGAACCTCATCAGATTTCTTTTGGCCCAGTCCTCCAATTCATCCAGATCACTCTGGATTCTCTCTCTACCCTCCAACGAATCTACCTCTCCCCCTAGTTTTATGTCATCTGCAAGCTTGCTGAGGGTGTAATCCAGTCCCTCATCCAGGTCATTAATAAAGATGTTGAACAACACCGGCCCCAGAACCGAGCCTTGCGGCACTCCGCTTGAAACCGGTCGCCATCCAGATATTGAGCCATTGACCACTACCTGTTGGGCCTGACGCTGAAGCCACCTTTCTATCCACCTTATAGTCCAAAGATCCAATCCATATTTCCTTAACTTATTATGGACCAGAATGTTGTGGGAGACCATATCAAAAGCCTTGCTTAAGTCAAGGTATGTCACATCCACTGACTTCCCCATGTCCACAGAGCTTGTTACCTTGTCATAGAAGCTAATCAGATTGGTCAGGCAGGACTTGTCCCTGGTGAATCCATGTTGGCTACTTTTGATCACTCCCCCTCTTCCAAGTGCTCCAAAATGGATTCCTTGATGATTTCCTCCATTATTTTCCCAGAGATTGAGGTAAGGCTGACTGGTCTATAGTTCCCTGGATTATTGTTCTTTCCTTTTTTAAAGACGGGCACGGCACTACGTTTGCCTTTTTCCAGTCATCCGGGATCTCTCCCGATCGTGAAGCGTTTTCAAGGATAATGGCCAAAGGTTCAGCAATGACCTCTGCCAATTCCCTTAGTACTCTCAGGTGCGTTTAAATCCAGACCCACGAACTTGTGAACATCTAGTTTTTCTAGATAGCTCAGAACTTGTTCCTTCCCTACAGAGGGCTGCCCTCCACCTTTCCATACTGCATACATTAGATACTGCATTCCATACTGCATACATTAGAAGCAGGAAGCCCGCTAAAAAAGCAGTGGGGCCCTTGGACGATAAAGATATAAAAGGAGCGATCAAGGAAGACAGTGCCATTGCGGAGCGATTAAATGATTTCTTTGCTTCAGTCTTCATGGCTGAGGATGTTACAGAGGTTCCTAAATCTGAGCCAGCCTTTTTAGGTGACAAATCTGAGGAACTCACTCAGATTGAAGTGACATTAGAGGAGGTTTTGGAGTTAATTGATGAGCTGAATAGTAACAAGTCTCCAGGACCAGACGGCATTCACCCAAGGGTTCTGAAAGAACTCAAATGTGAAATTGCGGAGTTATTAACAGTGGTTTGTAACCTATCCTTTAAATCCACTTTGGTACCAAATGACTGGAAGACGGCCAATATAACACCAATATTTAAAAAAGGCTCTAGAGGAGACCCTGGCAATTATAGACTGATAAGTTTAACATCAGTACCAGGCAAATTAGTAGAAACACTAGTAAAGAATAAAATTGCAAGGCGCGTAGAAGAGCACGAATTGTTGGGCAAAAGTCAGCATGGTTTCTGCAGAGGGAAGTTGTGTCCAACTAATCTATTAGAATTCTTTGAAGGGGTTAATAAACATGCGGACAAGGGGTACCCAGTGGACATAATATACCTAGATTTCCAGAAAGCCTTTGACACGGTCCCACACCAAAGGCTTTTATGTAAATTAGGTGGTCATGGGATAGGAGGAAAGATCCTTTCATGGATCGGGAATTGGTTAAAAGACAGAAAACAAAGGGTGGGAATAAATGGTAAATTTTCACAATGGAGGAGGGTAACTAGTGGTGTTCCCCAGGGGTCAGTCCTGGGACCGATCCTGTTCAACTTGTTCATCAATGATCTAGAAAATGAGGTAAGCAGTGAGGTGGCAAAGTTTGCAGATGACACCAAGCTGTTCAGGACAGTCAAAACCAAAACGGATTGTGAAGAACTACAAAAAGATCTCAGCAAACTGAGTGATTGGGCAGCAAAATGGCAAACGAAATTTAATGTGGGTAAGTGTAAGGTAATGCATGTTGGGAAAAAAAAAATAACCCAAATTACACGTACTACATGATGGGGTCAAATTTAGCTACGACAGATCAGGAAAGGGATCTTGGAGTTATAGTGGATAGTTCTCTGAAGACATCCACGCAGTGTGCAGCGGCAGTTAGTAAGGCAAATAGGATGTTAGGAATTATTAAAAAAGGGATCGATAATAAGACAAAAGATATCATACTTCCCCTATATAAAGCTATGGTACGCCCACATCTTGAGTACCGCGTGCAGATGTGGTCTCCTCACCTCAAAAAAGATATATTGGCATTAGAAAAGGTTCAGAAAAGGGCGACTAAGATGATTAGGGGTTTGGAACGGGTCCCACATGGGGAGAGGCTAGAGAGACTGGGACTTTTCAGTTTGGAAAAGAGGCGATTGAGGGGTGATATGATAGAGGTATATAAAATCATGAATGGTGTGGAGAAAGTGAATATAGAAAAATTATTTACCTTTTCCCATAATACAAGAACTAGGGGACACCAAATGAAATTGATGGGTAGTAGGTTCAAAACTAATAAAAGGAAATTTTTCTTCACACAGCGCACAGTCAACCTGTGGAACTCCTTGCCTGAGGAGGCTGTGAAGGCCAGGACTCTATTAGGGTTTAAAAAAGAGCTTGATAAATTTTTGCAGGTTAGGTCCATAAATGGCTATTAGCCAGGGATAAAGTATGGTGCCCTAGCCTTCAGAACAAGGGCAGGAGCTGGATGGCAGGAGATAAATCACTTGATCATTGTCTTCTGTTCTCCTTCTCTGGGGCACCTGGCATTGGCCACCGTCGGCAGATGGGATGCTGGGCTGGATGGACCTTTGGTCTGACCCAGTATGGCCATTCTTATGTTCTTCTTATGTTCATTGTCTAGGACCGTCATGTGTAAGTTGACTTTGTCCATGAAGACTGAGGCAAAAAAAGCATTGAGTAATTCAGCTTTTCCTACTTCATCTATCACTAGTTTACCTCCCTCATCCAGTACACAGAGGTCAAAAAGTCAAATTTTGGCACTCTGCCTCAGCAAGGTTGCTTACCTCTGCTGTCAGATATCAGGAGTAGTGGCCCTTCTCTTGCCATGCGTATACAAGTACAGAGAGATCCCTGACTCAGCTGGGAACATCTGGCATGCCTGTAACAAAAGCAGTTGCGGGATGTTAATAGGACTACCTGCATGGGAGGTGAATTGGGAGTGCTTTGTTCCAGGTGGGCATTCAAGGGTTGATTGGTTGAAAGCCTGATCTTCAATCCAGGCATACCAGCAGCCTTATAAAAAGGCAGCCACAGCCAACAGTGTGAGCAGTGAACAGGGCAGCAGCCAACAGAGAGTGTGCCTTGGGAGGCGCTCCGTACCAGTAGGTCTCTTTCTTACTATTTGTTTCTCTTCCGCCCTTCAAGGCGGCACTAAAAACATCTGAGAGAGAACTCTTAGGGAAGGGAAAAATGGATAGTGACAAGTCAGCTGTTGTGACCTGCACGGCGTGTTCAGTGTTGCTCTTCCTCCCAGAAGAGAGAAGGGAATTTGTCTGTACCATGTGCAAGCTGGTTGTTATCTTGGAAGAAAAGATTAGAGGACTTGAGGCCCAAATATCAACCCTCCAGTTCACCAGAGAAGGTGAAGACTTCTTCAACAGAAGGCAGCACCTAGTCCTGCAGGCACAGCCGGCGGAGCAGCCAGTGAGGGCAGTACAGAACAAGGATGAAAACTGGAAGCATGTAACCTCCAGGTGAAGAAAGCCAGTTCAGGCATCTCCAACTCCAGGGGAGGTAAGCGGCCACTTTCAGACTCTCTGCACGGGTGCTAGGGTGGAGAGTGCTGTGGCAGAGATCTCTCGGGGAAGGGATCAGAAGACCCCACCAATTGGAAGGCCTGGGATGTGCAGCCCTAGGGATGGGGGTTCTATGACCACCTCTAAAAGAAGATGATGGGTAGTGGTGGTGGTTGGATGACTCTGTCCTCCTCAGGAGGGAGTCCCCATTTGCTGTCTAGACCTGGAATCCTGGGACCTTTGCTGCTTACCATGGTCTAGAATCCATGATGTAACCGTCTTCCAGAGATCGTCAAACCTGCAGATTAGTACCCCTTCCCACTTCTCAATGTGGGAACTAATGATACAGCAAAGAATGAGTATGAACAGGTGACTGCAGATTATGTAACTCTGAGAAGAAAGATCAAGGGCCATGGTGCCCAAGTGGTGGTCTCAGACATCCTCCCTGTCAAAGAAAGGGATCAAGGTAGGGATTGTTGAATCATGGAAACAAATGTGTGGTTGTGCAGGTGGTGTCAGAGCGGGCTTTGGTTTCTTCGGTTCTTGAATTCTGTTTTGGGAACAAGGTTTGCTAGGAAGAGATGGGATCCACCTAACGAAGAGAGGAAAGAGCATATTTGTGGGCCAGCTTGCAAACCTAGTGAGGAGGGCTTAAAACTAGATTTGTTGGGGGATGGTGACACAAACCCTGAGGTAAGTGGGAAAAGAGGAAGGAACAACAAAGGAAGAGCCCTGGTTCAAAAGGAGAAAGGCCAATCGGCTAACTATCCAAGGTGTTTGTACACAAATGCAAGGAGCCTGGGAAACAGGAAGAATTAGAGGCCCTTGCACAGTCAAAAAAACATGAGGTGGTTGGAATAAAGGAGACTCGATGGGATGGCTCAGATAATTGGAAGGGTATAAACTGTTCAAGGAGGACAGGCAGGGGAGAAAAGGCGGAGGAGTGATGCTGTAGGTAAGAGCAGTGATTGCTCAGAGCTCCAGTACAAGGAGGGTGCAAAGCCAGTTGAGAGTCTTTGGGTTAAGCTTAGGAGCAGAAGCAATAGAAGTGATGTTGTGGTTGGTGTCTGCTATAGACTGCCAGATCAGGTAGACAAGGATTTCTTCAAGTAAGACTCTACTTCACAGACCCTGGTTCTCATGGAAGACTTTAATCACACAGACATTTCTTGGGAGACCAATACAGCAGCACACAGACAATCCAGGAAGTTTCTGGAGAATGTTGGGGATCACTTCCTGGTACAAGTGCTGATGGAACTGACCAGGGGCCGTGCACAGCTTGACCTGCTGCTCACACACAGGGAAGAACTAGTAGGAGAAATAGAAGTGGGTGGTGTCCTGGGCTGTGGTGATCACGAGATGGTGGATTTCAGGTTTGTGACAAAAAGGAGGAAGGTGAGCAGTAAAACAGACTCTTGATTTTAGGAGAGCAGACTTGGACTCCCTCAGAAAACTGATGGGCAGGATCCCCTGGGAGGCAAATATGAAGGGGTAAGGTATTCCAGAGAACTGGGAGTACTTTAAAGAAGACTTATTGATGTCACAGGAACAAACTATCCGGATGCTCAGTAAGGAAAGCAAATATGGTAGACAACCAGCATGACTTACCAGAGAAATCCTTGATTAGCTTAAACTCAAAAAGGATGCATGCTAGATGTGGAAACATGGACAGATGACTGAGGAGTATAAATCTATTATTGGAGAATTCAGGGGAGTAATCAGGAAGGTGAGAGCACAGTTGGAACTGCAGTTAGCAGAGAATGTGAAGGGTGTCAAGAAGGGTTTTTACAGACATGTTAAAAATGAGAGTGATCAGGGAGGGTGTGCAGACATTTACTGGATGAGGGAGGTAACCTGGTGACAGATGGTGTGGGAAAATCATTGAAGTATTCAATGATTTTTTGCCTCTGTCTTCACACACAAGGTCAGCCTCTAGACAATTCAATATGGGAAGGAGGTGGACAGCCCTGGATGGTAAGAAAACAGGTTAAGAGCTAATTAGGAAAACTAGACATCCACAGATCCATGGGTCCAGATTGAATGCATCCAAGGGTATTGAGGGAATTGGCAAATGTCATTGCAGAGCCATTGACCATTATCTTTGAAAATTTGTGTCATTTGGGAGAGGTCCTGGATGATTGGAAAAGAAGGCAAATGTAGTGTCCATCTTTATAAAAGGAAAGAAGGACAATCCAGAGAACAATAGACCGGTCAGCCTTACTTCAGTTCCCGGAAATAGGGAATCCAGTTTGAAGCACTTGGAAGAGGAGAAAGTGATCAGAAGTAGTCAACATGGATTCACCAAGGGCAAATCGTGCCTGACCAATCTGATTAGCTTCTATGATGAGGTAACTGGCTCTGGGGACATGGGGAAGTAAGTGGATGTGATATACCTTGACTTTAGCAAAGCTTTTGATACGGTCTCCCACAATATTCATGCCTATAAGTAAGGAAGTATGGATTGGATACATGGACTGTAAGATGCACAGAAAGCTGTCTAGGTGGTTGGACCCAACAGGTAGCAATCAATGGCTCGTTGTCTGGTTGGTGGCCTGTTTCAAGTGGCGTGCCCCCAGGATCAGTTCTAGGGTCAGTATTGTTCAAAATCTTTATCGATGATCTGGATGAGGGGATGGATTGCACCCTCAGCAAGTTTGCAGATGTCACTAAGCAAGGGGGAAAGGTAGATGCACTGGAAGGGTAGGGATAGGGTCCAGAGTGACCTAGATAAACTGGAGAATTGGATCAAAAGTAATCTGATGCAGAGCAACAAGGACAACTGCAGAATACTGCACTCAGGACAGAAGAATCCCAAACATTATTACAGGGTAGGGACCAACTGGCTTATTAGCAGTGCAGCAGAAAAGGACGTGGGGATTACAGTGGATAAGAGGCTGGATATGAGTCAGTGTGCCCTTGTAGCTAAGCAGGTTAATGGTATGTTGCCAGTGTATCAGAGAAGTATTTCCAGTAGATCTAGAAGAGTTGTTGTTCCCCTCTACTCAGCACTGGTGAGGTTGCAGCCGGAGTACTGCATCCAGTTCCCCACCCCGTATAGAAAGGATGTGGATGCATTCGAGCAAGTTCTGTGGAGGGCAACAAAAATGATTAAGGGGCTGGAGCACATGAGCTATGAGGTGACGTTGAGGGATTAGGGCTTATTTAGTTTGCAGAAGAGAAGACTGAGGGGCGATTTGATAGCAGCCTTCAGCTTCCCGAAAGGGGCCTCTAGAGGGGATGGCGAGACACTGTTCTCAATGGTGACAGATGCCAGAACAAAGAGCCATGGTCCGAAGTTACAGAGGGGGAGGTGTAGGTTGGATATTAGGAAAAACTATTTCACCAGGAGGGTGGTGAAGCATTGGAATGTGTTACCTAGAAAGGTGGCAGAATCTCCATCCCTAGAGGTTTTTAATCCTGGCTTGACCGAGTCCTGGCTGGGATGATTTAGTTGGGGTTGATGCTGCTTTTAGGCAGGGGGTTGGACTCGACCTCCTGAGGTCCCTTCGAGCCTTAGGAGTCTATCATTCTATGAATGGGACCTGGATAAGTCCCATAGTCAGACTAATGGCTCTTGTAGTCCAAGAGACACTCTGATGCATTGGAAGAAGATGTAAATGCTTAAGTAATGGATAGCTATACAGCAACACATCTGTGGGGGAAGCTTGCTCTTAACCTCTGGTTTGTGCCCTAAATCATGAAGGCTTTTTATCCCTCTAGTCCAGTGTTTCCCAAACTGTGTTCCCAGGAACACTTGTATTCCATGTGATGTGAATGGGAGCTCTGTGGAAAAAATGTTGATGCTCCCAATATTTTTCCTTCTAAAATATTAAATACGAAATTGTGTGTATGAGCTTCTTTGACTTATGGCGTTGAGGTGGCTATTACGATGCAAAGGGCTTGTAAAACCTTTTTTGAGCTTTGTGATAAACTATTGGTTTTCTTGGGTTCCAAGGTCTGACTGACTGTTTAATTTCCTTGTGGCTGCTGAGACTTGCATACCTTGCTTATATTTTTACAAAATTAAATGCAGTGAATCTGTCACTGCAAGGAAAGAATGTGACCATTTTTTACTGCAATGGAGAAAATTTTGTCTTTGTTAAGGAAACTGGATTTTTGGACCTTTGTTCGTAGATGAGGATTTCTACGTATTTTTTAATTAATTGATTATAGAGTTGCCAACCATGCTCCAATTAGAAGGACATTAGTTCTTCATGCAGAAGATTTTCTCATTTTTTTTCTTCTTTGTAAAATAAGAGATCTAAAAAAAAAACTTTTTAAAATCAACTTTTGAGTGTTCTCTGCAGCAATTTTTCAGTGTGAATCTTCCCCCTCACCACCCCCGGACCAGCATGGTTGTGTTCCCATCAGTATAGCCCAAGTCCAAAAGCTTTCCATGGCTAAATTAGTTTGAGAAACACTGCTCTAGTTTAGTATGTTTTTCCTAGCTGGGATAAATCAGGAAGCTATTTGCATCTCTTTAAAACTTTTTAAAATAAACTTTAATGAGGTCTTTGACTTGGCATATTGTGGCAGTGAGTTCCACAGATGCATAAAGATCTCTGTCTTATACTGAGCTGGAACTTAAATGGGGGTGGCACAGAGGTGTTGGATGCCCATAGATCTCGCTGTTCTGGAATTTCCAATGTGTTTTGGTAATCCTGGAGTACATGCAGAACCTACTCTGTTGGGAAATGCATGCCTTTGGCCAGGCAGTCTGCTTGGCAAAGGCAGAGCTGCCCAAGGGTCGCTATTGCATAAAGGCATATTACTGACTGTACACAGATGTGTTCTCTACCTAGGCTACTGCTGAGAAGGAACTTGGGGTTTGATTGACTAAAACCTGGTTTGGGACAGGATTGTGATGGAGAGATCATCAACAGATACTGTGGTGATCCCTGCCTGAGTCCTTGCTACGGAGGCTGACATACAGATCGTAGTGCGCAGTCCCCAAGGCAGCAACGAAGGGTCCTGTGGCACCTTATAGACTAACAGAAAAGTTTAGAGCATGAGCTTTCGTGAGTTAACTCACTTCTTCAGATGCCCAAGGGTGGGCCACTTCAGAGTTAACTCACTTCTTCAGATGCCCAAGGGTGGGCCACTGCTCCCTGCAGCAGCTGCTGTCTTGGCTGATGCTGAGTCTCTGAGTGAACTTGTAGAGGCTTGGTCTGGAGCTCCATGAGATGGAGCAGGTGTGGGCCATGAACTCAGTGGTTGTGGAATCCCCCAGGGTTAGTGGGCTGGGGATATACGTTGGGACGGAGATTTCGGGGCGTAGGCTCCTGTGTGTCTTCCACTTACCTACCTAGGTATTTAGAACATACTCGTCCTTACTGGCCAGAGCTGTGTGTCCCTGAACTCCTGAGCAGTATCAGGACTGCCCTGTGCCAGTGTCTCCTCTTTCTTGCTGGTCGTGCTGTAGCAGAACTGTAGAGGTTTGTGAATGGCCTAAGTCAATATCTTCAGCCCTAACCCAGAGTGTGAATTGTAACAAAGCAACCTCAGTAGCTGGTCTGTTAGCACGTAGATAAATAGTTGTGCAACTGATAATTCTGTGTATGCTAAAGTATGGGTACTTGAGCTAGGGTGCCAATTCTCCAGGAATTAAAGATTAATCTTAAGTCAGGGTGTCATGTGATATCCCCAGGAATACAGCCACACACAACTGACAACTCTGACTTGCGCTGAAATTTTGATGCATAACCTGGTCCCTTAGAGGTCTGAGAGGAAGCTTCCTGCTCGGTGCATGTGTTATGGGGCTATGTATCTTCTGCAGCATCAGACCATAAACCCATCAAGCCTGGTACCTGGCTTTACTGCTGGAGGTGGCAGACCAGATCTGATGGGCCGGTGGCTTGAGCTGCAGTGGCCCATGGAGATGGGTGACTAGTTTATTAATTGAAAATTGTACTTTCAGTTGACTCAAAGCAATGTTGTTAACCTGAGGTGAGTTTGCCAAAAGTGTGGGTTAGGAAGGTCAGGGAAAGAAGCACAATTTGCCAACAGGAGAAGGAAATACAGGTGTCTTTAGCTATTTCTGTAGTGCAGGGGACTAAAAAGACCCATGTTGACTTCCTGCCTGATGCGGACAGCATGCCTGCACTCAAGGTTCCCTTGTTGCAGGGATGTGTCCAAGGCCCTGGGCCACTGGCTGTTCTGGGGCAGGTTTTCTACCTCTCCTACTGCAGTCATGTACAAAATATTTGACTGGTCACTGGGCCAGAGAGAGGAGCTGACTCTTCAGCAAAGGTGACCCTGGGACAGGGGAGACCCATCTTCACAGCCTTGCTCCAATGACTCTTGCATTATTTATCTGCAGTAGCACCACTTCAGCCAGAGCGTGTAGGAGACCCACACCAGGAGCCCTCTTAGCTCTGTTGGTAGGGCTCTTCCAGGCCTGTCTCTAGCAATACTTTTTTTGCAGTGTGGGCTGCATGGAAATTTCTTACATATTCTGGGGGCCAAACACAAAATAGCCGCAAATCTGCCCCCCATCCCCAGGCTTAACCCCTCTCAATCCCAAACCCAGGATTAAGTTACCTCAGATAAGCTCCACAGGCTGCCCCAAGCCCCCTGCTGCTGCTCCACAGCAGCTGCCACCTCCTCCTCAGCGCAGCTGTGCAGCTCCCCCGCAGCTCCTACTCCATTCTCCCAACCACAGCATGGGTGACTCCCTGCCCTGCTGCACAGAAATAATGGAACTAAATTTAATTGATTTAAGAGCTGGATTCCTACCACTGCTCTGCTGGTCGTTAAACCAATTACATTTAGTTCTGTTGTTTCAGTGCGACAGGGCAGGGAGCTGGAGGAGGAATCAGCTGCGGCAGCATTCAGAGCTGCAAATGGCTCGTAACAGAGCCACATGTGGCTCCAGAGCTGCAGGGTGCTGACCTTGTGCCCTATGCTCACTTTGGCCAGCCTGGATAAAATGGTGCTGCTGCTGCCTTTGTGGGCTGGATTCTGGTCCATGGGCCATGTGTTGGCCACCCCTGGAATATGTGACATACACTGCTGTATTGCACACCTGAAAACTTGGGGCTCCCTATTTTCAGATGTCTGTATGCAGCCACATGTGCTTGTATGCCTGAGGACAGCCCTGGCTACCTCTGCAGCCTAGTTCCTCTCTGGCCCCTCCCCTTGACTTCTCTCTCCTGCCTGTCGCAGGACTTCACTGCTCTGTCCTACCCCACGCAAGGCTCCTCCCAGCCAGCAGCTTGCCACTAGCAAGGGCTCCTTCCTGCTGCACAGTGCGCAGAGAGGAGCACTCAGCTTCTGTGGATCTGCAGCCCAGGTAGAACCTATATGGTGAGTGGGAGGAAGCCCTGAGGCCCAGACAGAGGCTGTGCACATAATAGGAGGGAATCTCTGAGCTCTGGCAGGAGCCATGACAGAAGTGGGTGGCCTCAGTTGAATAGGGCCCCTTTTAAAGTGTAAGGGCAGCCCCCTGTCCTTCCACACAACATGTGAGACCTCAGTCCAAATTTGCTGGACCTTGCATATGGGGGAATTGAACCCAGCTCTCTTGCAGTCCAGGGGAGTGCTTGAGCCATTGGGCCAAAGGTTTTAAGATGGGCAGGGCTGGTGAGGATTGCTTCCTCCTCTGGCTCTCTTTTGACTTTGGTAGATGTGAGGAGGTGCACAGAACTCCAACAAACTCATTAATTTCTGATGGAACAGATTGTTTTGTTCAGCCCCAATGAAATCTTTCGTGGCCATTTTGATTCACCATCATTACGTTTGGTTCAACCAATTATTTTTCATTCTTTTTAGTATTAGAGCAGTTGGCAAACCAAAGAATCAGTCATTACTCGGTCTACTGGCCAGCCAAAGGAGCTGCCAAAACAGCTATGTGCTCACTGGCAGACTTCTGAAGCTGCCTCCAGCTGGCCATTTAAAACATGTATGTGGAGATACACATCTCATAGAACAGGAGTGGACTGTCATGGAGTTCAGCCCCCTGCCCTCTTGGCAGGACCGAGCACCAGCTTCTCCCCCACCCCCAACACTTTTTTTTTAAATGTATTTGCCCCAGAGGGCTGCCTCAAGGAGGGAGCTCACAACCCTGGGTTCAGCAGGCCAATGCTCAAACCACTGAGCGATCCTTCCTGGGGCTCTCAGTTAGGGTCTCTCTGGACTCATCTCTCTCCCTGCTTTCTCCCCGCAGACTGACTGGGAAGGAAGGTCTGACCCATCTTCCCTCCCTGGGCCCCTCTGCGAATGCGGCCCTAGGGAAGGCGCACTTGAAGCAGTGTGACTTGCTCAAGCTGTCCCGTAAGCAGAAAAGGCTCTGCCGGCGGGAGCCAGGCCTGGCGGAGACCCTGCGGGATGCCATCCGGCTCAGCGTCATGGAGTGCCAGTACCAGTTCCGCAGCGAGCGCTGGAACTGCAGCCTGGAGGGACGGACCAGCCTCTTGAAGCGAGGTATGCAGGAGCCCTGGCCTGTTGCACAGGAGCCAATTGTGGGCAGTAGCTGAGCTTCACCAGAGCAGGGAACCAGGTGTAGGTTAGACAATGTGAGCCTTTCCTTGGCACGAAGGGCTGGAGAAAGGGCGGAAGAGATGCTCTTTGCACACAGAGCAGACAGCGACAAGGCAGGTGCTCTGTCCTTGTCGGCTGCATTTCAGCCCTGACCTGTGGCAGAGAGTTTGCGCTCTAGGCCCTTCTACCCTTGGCTTCCCTGTGGAGGCCACATATTGTAATGAAGATTTCTGAGCCCTGGGAGCTGGACTGAGGCTAGACTCTTCCTTCAGGCAATGAACAGCCAGCAGAGATCCTCACTAATCAGGCTGGCTTTGAATCTGTCACCCAGGAGTTCAAGTTCCCTTAAAGCCTGAGATTGAGCCCTGAATCTTTCCCTGAAGGTGTGTGTGCACGTGAGTGCATAGTCATTGTCTGGCTTGTTAACTGCGTGTACAAACACACCTTCCTGGAAAGGTGTTGAGTATATTGCTGTCTTCAGCCATAGCAGCCCTGTCCATGAAGTGCCCTGGTACCGATGGATGCCTGAACAAGCTGCCCTCTTACTTTGTGGTATACGGGTTTGGGACAATAGAACCAGAAGACTAGTCTCTTTCTGGTACTGATAAGACTGAGTGGGGGTGTCCACACTTGAAACGGAATGTTGGAAAGCATAGAAATGAGCTACAGGAATAATCTGGGGACTGATTAGTGACAGACCAAAGGAGCACAAACAGTCTTAAGTTGATAACACGTCGAGTACTTGGACAAGAAGGTTCCTGGCAGCCAATGTCTCTGTAATCCAGCAGGAAAGAGTTGAACAGAATCCAATGTCTGAAAGTTACAGCTAGGAAAACTCAGACTAGGCCTAAGGAGCTAGTTGTTATGTGGATGGGGAGTTAACCCCTGGAGTAGTGTACCTGGAGATGTGATGGATTCTATCACTTAGTCATTAAATTGGGACTGGGTGCCTCTTCTGTAAAGATCTGCTCCAGAGTCAACCAGGAGCTGAGCTGGATGCAGAAATTAGTGAGACAGGTTTTTGGCTTGTGTTCTGCTGGAGAGCAGACTAGGTGATCAGCATGGCTCCTGCGAGCCTTACAGTTGAAAAGGGAGTCTCCTTCCTGCTCTCGTAGCATAATGGATTTCTGCCCTCCTACCCCCAGAATGTAAGAACCGAGCACAACCAGTGCTTGCTGTCGTGTGCTGGCTGTTTGTGGAAGGGGAAGTAGTATGTCTGGGACAGGGGTAAGGCCTTGTCAGATGCATTGACACACATTCCATATGGTGCTGCTGCCTGCAGGCAGCTTAGGTTAGGTTGCCTACAATTTTCCCTCTAATTTTTCCATCCTTGTGGAATAAATTTTATGTGCACCAAGACATCAGCTGGGAGGCATTTGAATCTCTCCTGGGTGGTCACCCAAGCACTCAGCTTCCAGGAAACACTGGGACCCCAGGGGTCAGGTGGAAAAACCACAAAGGTGGTTTAAAATCCCATTTCCCCTCCTCTGTCTCTGGGCTCTGAGGATTCAGTTGCTGCTGCAAGACACAGAACAGCATCTCGCCCTATGAACATACAGGAACAAACCTCACCTTGGCTTAAGTGGTTGCAAGCAGTTGAAATGTTGGCTGCTTTCTCCAGAACAGAACTTGCTTGTATGGTTTGGAAATGTGCATAATGTGGCACATAGGATGCTTGATCATTCCAAACTGGATTGGTGGGCACACTGATTCTTCATTTATGGATAATTTTAATCTCAAGCATCCTACAAACATGCATAGTTGACCATTGCTGAAGTGCAAACACCTCTGGGCCAAAGCATGGCAGAAGCGTAACAGCTGCACAGTCACGTTGATTCCCAATTCCAGGGGAAACTACCAGGGCCCTTTAGGAGGCAGTATTCAGGAAAAGGGGAACTGGACATGGGAGTTAACACTCAGACTCTCACTGAAGTGCAAGAAGCATTAATGCTCCCAGGACTGCAGGAAACTTGGCAGCACAGTCCCCTTTAAACCTCTCTGAGGTTCACAGACTAAGGCCAGAAGGAAGCACTGTGATTGTCTAGTCTGATCTCCCACACTGCCTCGGACATAAAAGTTCACCCAAGTATTTCTGTCTCAAACCCGTCTCTTTGGGTCAAGCCAAAGCACCTTTTCAAAAGAGACCTGCAACCCTGATGTATGGCCCTCACGCAAAAGGAAATCCACCTCGTTCCATGGCAAGTTGCTACAACAATTAACTAGTATAATTTTAAAATATGAATGTTATTCATTGAAACTTGTCTGGTTTCAGCTTACAGCCATTGGACCTTGTTCTGCCTTTGCCTGCTAGATTAAGGAGCCTTGTGCTAGCAGAAATCTTTCCCCGAGTAAGTGCCTGACTGCAGTCAAAGTACTTTACTTTCTTGAATATACTGAACGGACGAAGCTGCTTTAGTCCCACTATAAGGCAGGATTTCCAATCATTCTTGCAGCTCGTTTCTGACCTCATTCCAGTTTATCATAGTTTATGCAGCATGGAGGCCAGGATGACTTACTGTTCCAGTAAGGTTCTCAGTAATACTACATGCAATGGCAGTAACTCCTTCTTCCTATGTTAAACGGACAATGATTTTGTTCTCCCTAAAGTCTTGTCTTCACTACAGGAGTAAGTCAACCAAAGTTGCACTGCTCCAGCAGCGTGAGTAAAGTAGCTGGAGTTAACACAGCTTAGGTCTATTTACCCTGGCGTCTTGATGCTGAGTCAATGGGAGATGCTCTCTGACTTCCCTTACCCTTCTTGAAGAGTTGGAGTATTAGGGTCAACCAATGGGTGCTCTGCCATTGATTTAGCAAGTCTGGTGGAGACCCGCTAAATCAATTCCTTGCTGTACTGATTGCAGAACATCAGTCTGGTAGTGGAGATATGCCCTTGATTGTAGCTAGTATTTGGGTGGTTATCCACAATGACTTCTTGTTCTTTCTAGGGTCTCATAAAAGTGACCTATATTCTTGGGTCCTAGATATCTGAACTTGCAGTTTGGCTGTATTAAATCACATGGTGGTTGCATGAGTCCAGATCTCCATGTTCTGCTGATTGCTCTGTAGAGTAACATGTCCTCATTGTTTATCATTCCACCAGTTTGAATTGCCTGCACACTTTACTAGCAATGATAGTTTAACTGTCTTCCAGATCATGATGAAAATCTTGAATAGTGCTGGGCTGAGAACAGGTTACTGTTGTTTCTAATAGGATCCACCCACAGTGGAGGATGTTCCTGATTTAATGAGCCATTTTCAATCCATTTTTAAATATGGAGATAAACAGATCTCAGAGCTGGAAGGGATCTTGAGAGGTCATAGAGTACAGTCCCCAGCACTCACAGGAGCACAAAGCACCATCCCTGACAAGTAACGGAGAGGGAGCCATGCTAGTCTGTACACTATCAAAACAAAAAGCAGTCCAGTAGCCCTTTAAAGGCTAACAAAATAATTTATTAGGTGAGCTTTCGTGGGACAGACCCACTTTTTCAGCCCATAGCTACACCAGAACAGACTCAATATTTAAGGCACAGAGAACCAAAAATAGTAACAGAGTGAGCCGTGCTAGTCTATACACTATCAAAACAAAAAGCGGTCAAGTAGCACTTCAAAGACTAGCAAAATAGTTCATTAGGTGAACTTTCGTGGGACAGACCCACTTCCCCACAAAAGCTCACCTAATAAGCTATTTTGCTAGTCTTTCATTAGGTGAGCTTTTGTGGGGAAGTGGGTCTGTCCCACGAAAGTTCACCTAATGAACTGTTTTGCTAGTCTTTAAAGTGCTACTTGACTGCTTTTTGTTTTGAGAACCAAAAATAGTAATCAAGGTTGACAAATCAGAAAAAAATGATCAAGGTGAGCAAATCAGAGAGCAGAGGGGCAGAAGGGGGTGTGGGGGTTAAAGAATTAGAATAGCCAAGTATGCCAAGGGGCCCCTATAACGTTCCAGAAAATTTGTATCCTGGTTCAAACCATGTGTTAATGTGTCGAATTTGAATATAAAAGAGAGTTCAGCAGCCTCTTTCAAGACTGTTGTGAAAATTCCTCTTTAGTAAAAGCAAACTTTTAAGTCTTTAACAGAATGGCCCACTCGATTAAAATGCTGGCTAACTGGTTTGTGGATCAGGAGTGTGTGTTTCTGTTTTGGGCCCATTAACTCTTTGACCCAGGCCCCTAAATGCCTCCCCCCTGAGGATGGAGCTCACAACCCTGGGTTTAGCAGGCCAATGCTCAAACCACTGAGCTATCCCTCCCCCCAGGTTTGGTATACGCTGTACTGTTTTGTTTTTTTTTCTTCAGAATGCCATGCAGGATTAAATCAAATATCTGTCTTAAGGTCTTATGTCGACAGCTCCTTTTACCAATTAAATTTGTAACTGCCTCAGAACTTTATCGAGTTTGACTAACAAGACTTATTTTCTATAAAAATGCAGGTAATTAATTTTGGAGTTCTTTAATATTTTATTAGCACTATGTGAATCAGATATCTTATTTTGGTTCACTGGCAATTTGAAAAATTGAAAAGATTGACTTGAAATTGAAAATTTTGAAAATGTTTGGCAAATTGAAAAGTTGCAAACTTTGTTTTGGGTTGAATAAGCATTGTTTCAATTCTGAGCATTTTTTACATTTGATTTTTGGAATTAAAGGAAACTTCCAAAGTATATTTTATTACAAATATTTTTGATTGCCAAAAGAAAAATCATTTTCATCCTGAAATTTACAGAGGATTTTTTAAATCAAAAGACGTCAGCAAAATTTACACAGATATGCAAAATGTTTCAGTGAAATAAAATCTGCATTTTTTCACTCAAATTTTGATCAAAAATGTCACCCATCATTGTACTTTACTTATTTCACCCTGGCTACGTCTACACGTGCACCCAACTTCGAAATAGCTTATTTCGATGTTGCGACATCGAAATAGGCTATTTCGATGAATAACGTCTACACGTCCTCCAGGGCTGGCAACGTCGATGTTCAACTTCGACGTTGCTCAGCCCAACATCGAAATAGGCACAACGAGGGAACGTCTACACGGCAAAGTAGCACACATCGAAATAAGGGAGCCAGGCACAGCTGCAGACAGGGTCACGGGGCGGACTCAACAGCAAGCCGCTCCCTTAAAGGGCCCCTCCCAGACACACTTTCATTAAACAGTGCAAGATACACAGAGCCAACAACTAGTTGCAGACCCTGTATATGCAGCACGGACCCCCAGCTGCAGCAGCAGCAGCCAGAAGCCCTGGGCTAAGGGCTGCTGCCCACGGTGACCACAGAGCCCCGCAAGGGCTGGAGAGAGAGTATCTCTCAACCCCCCAGCTGATGGCCGCCATGGAGGACCCCGCTATTTCAATGTTGCGGGACGCGGATCATCTACACGTCCCTACTTCGATGTTGAACGTCGAAGTAGGGCGCTATTCCCATCCGCTCATGGGGTTAGCGACTTCGAC
Organism: Carettochelys insculpta; assembly: GCF_033958435.1. NCBI lineage: Eukaryota > Metazoa > Chordata > Testudines > Carettochelyidae > Carettochelys > Carettochelys insculpta. The sequence goes on from NC_134164.1 coordinate 16,202,738, forward strand.
GTCTCGCCGCCTAACGTCGATTTCAACTTTGAAATAGCGCCCAACACGTGTAGACGTGACGGGCGCTATTTCGAAGTTACTGCCGCTACTTCGAAGTAGCGTGCACGTGTAGACGCAGCCCCTGTGTGTCAGCCTGTCTGCACTTATGGCCACGATTAATGTAAAGCTAACTGTCTTGCTACGTGGAACGTCCTGCTTAGCTCCTTCTAAAGATTGCTATGGTTTTTTTTCCACATTCTGTGGAACTTCCACAGTGTCTTCACAGTAGGTTTAAAAGAAACATTGGTTCTTTGGCCAGTAATGATAAAACTCTTGGTTGGAGTTTTATGATCCTACACATCTAAATAGATTTGCTATGTTGTTTTAATATCCTGTGTCATTACTGATGAACTATGAGGTATGTGGGGTGTATGGAGTGTACGGGGGGGGTAGTACCTCTGTTGGAGGGACTTGTCGTACCCCTTCAGGGGTAGTCCGTCCACTTTGGTCCCTGCCTGTCACTCAGCTCTCACTTGTGGCTCCGGGTAGCTGCAGCATGTGCAGCGGCCACACCCTGGGCAACAGCTTCGACAGGCTGGCCAAACCAGGTGAGCGTAACCAATGGGGCGCAGACCCTCAGTGAATTTTCGGATGTGCCTACCCAGCATGTGAAGTCAATTCCGGCAGACTGGGCAGAAGAGATCATTTAGATCCAAGGGCCAAGAAGGCGGTTCTGCAATGCTTTGTGGAAAGCGAAGGGCTTGACAAGGCACAAAAGATGCCAAGGCCATCCACTGCAACCAAAGAAACTACCAGTCGTGACAATTCTATGTACCACAGGTGCCTGGCTTCCAAGGTCGAGAGAGTGGGATTGCTCCCATGCAACATCTCTACCACTTAAAAAGCTTTCATGCACAGGTCCTGTGCAAATCATCATATCATCGCATCACCCAAGTCCTGCGGCGATGGAGGAGGGGCGAAGTGACAGGTGGAGGTTACCACTGGGAGTCGTAGTCCCAATCCCGCACATAGGCGGCCTGTGGACAAGTGGTTGTCCAGCTCTGTACCTGGGGCAGCAGAGTTGCCCAGCAGCATCCCAGGCATCTGAGCAGTCCTCTTTAGGACAGCACTGCTCACCCTAGTAAGGGAGGGGCCTAGAAAAGGTGGCCTAAAAATTGCCTGCCCTACTACAATAACTGGCCAGCAAGCCGCAGCTGGCAGTTTAACCCTACTTGCGGTCGAAACGAAAAGAAAAATTTGAGAGAACTTACCATTGGTGTACGGAATGTTTGTACTCTCATGGATCAAGAAGCTTTTGCAAGACCTGAGAGAAGGACAGCTCTCATTGCTCATGAACTAGGCCACTATAAGATCAATATAGCAGCATTAAGTGAAACAAGATTGGCTGGGAAAGGTTTCTTGAGTGAACCAGCAAGTGGTTATACCTTCTTCTGGAAGGGTAAGACTGAGACAGAGGATAGAATACATGGAGTCGGTCTGACAATAAAAACCTCATTGATGCATCAACTCCCAGACCTTCCAGTGGGTATCAATGAAAGATTGCTGAAACTACGCTTCCCACTAAATGCCAAACATCATGCCACCATCATCAGTGCATATGCACCCACTCTAATGTGCCCTGACAACTCAAAGGAACAATTCTATGAAGATCTCGACAGACTGATGAAGATCACACCTGCAACAGACAAACTACTCCTCCTTGGAGATTTCAATGCCCGAGTTGGGGCTGACAACGAGAACTGGAAAGGAGTAACTGGGCCACATGGTGTAGTCAAAATGAACAACAATTGACTACTCCTTTTGAGCCTTTGTTCTGAAAATGACCTGACTATTACCAACACTCTGTTCCAACAAGCGGATAAATACAAAACGACGTGGACGCACCCTAAACAGTGGCATCTGATAGATTATGCCATTGTCAGAAGGTGAGACATCCGAGATGTACTGATCACCAGAGTAATGTGAGGCGCAGAGTGCTGGACATATCACAGATTAGTCAGGATGTCTCTTCAACTTTACATCGCTCCCTCTCGGCCCAAATGCCTTAAGCATGTGTGACCTGCTTTTAACATAGCCAAACTGAAGGATGCCCAATGTTTCAGCAATTTTCAGAAGAGTCTCAATGACAAATTAACATCCCACGGTCAACTGATCAGTACTGTAACCGAAGAGTGGGATCAGTTCAAGCAGATAGTGACTGACACAGCAATAACATCTCTTGGACCAAAGAAAAGAATACATCAGGATTGGTTCGATGAGGACCAAGAAGAAATGTTCAGCACTGGAAGTAAAGAGAAAAGCCTTTATTGAATGGCAGAATGACCCCCCCCTCAGTCTCCAAACGGGACCATTTCAAGCTCCTTCAGAGCAAAACACAGAAAGACCTCCATCAGATACAAGATAGCTGGTGGGAGAGCAAAGCCAAAGAAATTGAGCACTGTGCTGAGACTCACAACTCAAAGATGTTCTTTAGTGCCATTAAGACTGTCTATGGACCTTCTAAACCAAGGACTACCCCCATTGCTCTCATCAGACAACACAATGCTGGTCAAAGACAGAGGGCATCAACGAAAGATGGCGAGAAGAGTTTAGCAACCTCCTTAATAGACCATCGACTGTGAATAATAACATCCTCAATGAAATTCCGCAACAACCCATCCTGACAGATCTTGACTTTCTGCCCACTATAGATGAGATTAAGAAAGCTGTTAGCCAGATGAGGTCAGGAAAAGCTCCTGGAAAAGATGGGATACCAGCAGAGAGAGAGAAAGCGGCAAGTCCAGCAGCACTACCAGCGTTCCATAGCGTGATCAGCAGCATCTGGGAGGATGAAAACATACCACAGGACCTCTGTGATGCTATTATTGTCTCCCTTTTTCAGGAATAAAGGCAGCAAAGCAGAATGTGGAAACTACAGAGGCATATCCCCCCTCTCCGTTGGAGGGAAGATCATCCCCCGCATCATCTTGAACCACCTAATAGCCAGTATTTCCGAGGCAAATCTACCTGAAAGTCAATGCGGTTTTCAGCCTGGTTGGAGCACAGCCAATATGGTGTTTGCTGTCAGACAAATACAAGAGAAGTGCATTGAACAGAAGATGGACCTGTATGCTGTCTTCATAGATCTGACAAAGGCATTTGATACCGTCAACAGGGAAGCCCTTTAGACCATTCTAATACGACTTGGCTGCCCAAAAAAATACGTCCAGATTATACGCCTTTTCCACGATGACATGACAGGCAAAGTACTGTCTGATGGAGCCACATCAGCCCCCTTCAGCATCACCAACGGCATGAAACAAGGATGTGTTCTCGCTCCTGTCTTATTTAACCTGTTCTTTGCATGCGTCCTTAACCATGCAATGAAAGATCTGGACCGAGGTATATACTTGAAATACCGGCATGATGGTTCACTTTTTGACCTCCGTCGCCTGAATGCAAAGACTAAGACAGTGCAGAAACTCCTTTGTGAGGCACTCTTTGCCGACGATTGTGCCCTTATGGCTCACACTGAAAATTATCTTCAGCACATTGTCAGCAAGTTTGCTGAGGCCTCACAACTTTTCGGACTAACTATCAGCCTTGGAAAGACAGAAGTTCTCCATCAACCTGCACCTGGATCAAATGCTCCTGTCCTGAGTATCTCCACTGACGGCACTCAGCTTAAAGTAGTGGAGAACTTTAAATACCTGGGTAGTGTCATATCCAGTGATGGATCACTGGATAATGAGATCAACGCGCGAATATCTAAAGCGAGCCAGGCACTTGGCTGTCTGTGTGTCAAAGTTCTAAACCACCATAACATCCAGATGTCAACCAAACTGCTTGTGTACAGAGCTGTTGTTTTCTCATCTCTTTTGTACGGGTGCAAAACATGGACACTGTATAGGCGTCACATCAAGCAGCTCAAAGCATTCCACACGCGCTGTCTCCATAACATCATGAAGATCCGCTGGCAAGACAAAGTTGCCCAATCTTGAGGTCCTCGAGAGAGCCCAGATGACAAGCATTGAAATGATGATTATGAAGTCACAACTACATTGGACTGGTCATGTCAGCCGCATGGATGCCAACAGAATCCTTCACCAGCTTCTGTATGGTGAACTCTCCCAGGGCATCCGGCATATAGGTCGTCCACAGAAATGCTACAAGGATACCATCAAAGCCAACCTGCAGTACAGCAGTATCAAACCTAGGGACCTTGAGGACGCCGCCAGTGACAGAACACAGTGGCGTGCAACAGTCAGAAGTACCTGCATTGCCTTTGAGGAAGACCGCTGCCGGCGTCCACAAGAGGCACGCGGACAACATCACAGAGCATCAGCAATGCACAACCCACAGACTGCAAACTTCCCATGCACCATCTGCGGCAAAATGTGCACCTCTAGAATTGGTTTATGCAGTCACCAGAGGGCACACCATGAGACCAATAACAGATGATCTGCACAGGTTTGTCATCATCGGATCGATGGACTACCATTATGAGGTATTTAATTATCACTGTAAGATATTCAGATTCTAAGGTCACAAGCTGTCATTATGATCATCATGGTTGAAAGGCTATATAATCCAGGACATAGAACTTCCCCAGAAATAATCTTCTAGAGCAAATCTTTTAGAAAAACATCCCAACTTGATTTGAAAAATAGTCGGTCCACCACGACCCCTCAAAATTAGTCTAATTATTAATTGCGCTCACTATTAAACATTTACTCCTGAATTTTTGTAACTTCAGTTTCCAGACAATGGATCATGTTAGCTCTTTCTCTGCTAGATTTAAAAACCTCATTCATAAATATTTGTTTGTGTGTAGGTACTTAGACTGTAATTGAGTCGCTCTGTAACCTTCTCTTTGTTAAGCTAAATAGGTTGGGCTCTTTGAGTCTACCGCAATAGGCATATTTTCTAGCTCTTTAACCATTCTCTTGCCATCTAGTACTTACCAACATCTTTCTTGAACTGTGGATGCCAGAATTAGATGCCGCATTCTGCAAGTGGTTATACGAACACTGTTTAGTCCTCTAAGGACTGACCTGGCCACAGTGTTACATGGGATACTCTTACTCAGTTGATTATCCAACACAAAACTTTTATGTCCCCCAGTCACTGGTTCCCAAGATAATTTCACCTTTGGGGAAGTATAGCTGACATTCTTTGCCGCAAGATGTATAGATTTACATTTAGCAGTATTAAAACACATGATGTTTGCTTGCACCCAGTTTACAAGTGGTCCAGACCTCTTTGAATCAGTTCTCTTCATTATTTCCACTCCCCCTATTTGTGTCATCTGCACACTTCATAGTGATTTTGTTTTTCTCCAGGTTATTGATAAATGTTGGCAAAGGGCAAGAACCTCACTAAAATCACACCCATTCCTTGATAATTCTTGGTTTACAATTGTAGTTTGCCATCTTTCAGTAATCAAGTTTTGATCCATTGAATGTATGCTTGTATTATATAGCTATCTGGGCGTTTAATCCAAAGGTCATATGCTACCAAGTCGAAATGCTTTGCAGAAATAAATATATTACATCATTCCTATTACCTTGATCATCCAAACTTGTAATATCAAAAGTTTATCTAGCAGGATTTGGTTTTCATAAACCCATTATAACTGGCATAATTATATTTCCCTCCTTTATTCTCAATTAATCAAGACCCATATCACCTGTTCCATTATCTTACCCAATTGTGATATCAGACTGACAGGCCTATAATTACCTGAGTTGTCCCACTTACTGTTTTTAAAAAATATTGTCTTCACATCAGCTTTTTTTCTGAATCTTCTAGAATTTCCCAGTGTTTCCAAAATGGACATTAATGGTCCAGCAAATTTTTAGTCAGCTCTTTTCAAATTTTTGGATGCAGGTTATTTGGGCCTGCTGATTTAAAAAAAGGTCAAAGATCAGTGGCTGCTGTTTAACAAACATCTGAGATACTAGTGGACTGGAAAGAGTGCTATCCTCTGGTATGACATCTTTGTCCCAAATACAGGACAGAAACATGTATTGAACATTTCTACGTTAATATTAATTCCATCATCTCTATCTAGTAATGGACCACTACCATTGTTAGGATTCTTTTTGTTCTTAACCTCTCTTCCCCTCTCCTTTTTATTGTCCTTAACTGTGCTGGGCATTGCTTTTTCTCTTTGGCCACATCTACATGTGATGCTTTCCTTGCAAAACTGGGCTTTTGTTGGAAAAATATGCAGTTTGTCTACATGCAAAATGTGCTCTGTTGGTGGTTTGTCAACAAAACCCAGCACATCCACCAACAGCATTATACTTTTCCCCGTTCAGGTACAATGCTTCTCTTGACAGTGACAACACAGCTGTTTAGACACTCCAGGGCCCTTTTGTTGACGGACAGGGCTTCTGGTTCACTGGGCAGCCCTGTTTACAAAGCTTCTGGTTAGCCGGTCCATCAAGAGAGGTCCCGGGAGTCTGGTCGCTGTCTGACAGAGCAGATTGCTCTTTCCATCTGCTTCTGTGTGTGGATGTAATCTGTCGACAGAGGGCCTGCCGGGAAATGTCTTCTGACAGTGACCTCTGTTGACAGAGGTTTCCTTTGTGTCCCTTTACAACCCTTATCTGGGATTTTTTTTAATTTTATTTTTGTTTAGTTAGTTTTACAATTTTTGATTTACGTTCCCTACTACAAACTTCCCCTTTCTTCCATTTGTTGTGTTATTTTTATGGCTGTCTTCACTCCCCGCTAAGTAAACAAGGCAGCAACCAACAGGGATTTCACCTCAGGGGGAGCCCCATCCCGTTTGGTCTCTTTCTTAGTTTTGTTTCTCTTCTGCCCTTCAAGGCAGCAATTAAAACATCTGAGGGAACTCTCCAAAGAAAGGGAAAAATGGATATAGACAAGTCAGCTGTTGTGACCTGCACAGCATGTGCCATGTTTGTCTTCCTCATTGAAGGTAGAAAGGGTTTTGTCTGTACCAAGTGCAACCTGGTTGCCATCTTGGAAGAAAAGATTAGAGGACTTGAGGCCCAAATATCAACCCTCCAGTCCATCAGAGAAGGTGAAGACTTCCTCGACAGACAGCAGCATCTAGTCCTGCAGGCACAGCCGGCGGAGCAGCCAGTGAGGGCAGTACAGAACAAGGAAGAAAACTGGAAGCATGTAACCTCCAGGTGAAGAAAGCCAGTTCAGGTATCTGCAGTTCCAGTGGAGGTAAGCAACTGTTTTCAGGCTCTCTGCACGGGTGGTACAGTGGAGAGTGCTGTGGCACAGACCTCTCAGGGAAGGGATCAGAAGACCCAATGACTGGAGGGCATGGGTTGTGTAGCCCTATGGAGAGGGTTCTCTGACCACTTCTAAGGGAAGACGATGGGTAGTGGTGGTAGTTGGGGACTCCCTCCTAAGAGGGACAGAGTCCTCCATCTGCCGTCCAGACCCAGAATCTCAGGAACTTTGTCACTTACCAGGAGCTGGAATCCAGGATGTAACAGTCTTCCAAACATCATCAAACCTGCAGATCATTACCCCCTCATACATTAAGGGGGTATGGATTGACTAAATGGATTGTAGGGTGGATAGAAAGCTGGCTAGACGGTCAGGCCCAATGGGTAGCAATCAGTGACTTAATGTCTGGTTGGTGGTTGGATTCAGGTGGAGTGCCTCAAGGATCAGTTCTAGGGCTGGTATTGTTCCACATCTTTACTGATGACCTGGAGATGGGATGGATTGCACCATCAGCAAATTTGCAGCTGACACTAAGCTAGGGGGAGAGGTAGATACACTGGAGGGTAGGGATAGGGTCCAGAGTGAGCTAAGTAAATTGGAGGATTGGGCCAAAAGACATCTGATGCGGTTCAACAAGGAGAAGTGCAGAGTCCTGCACTTGGGACAGAAGAATCCCAAGCATTGTTCCAAGCTGGGTGCTGATTGACTAAGTAGCAGTGCAGCAGAAAAGAACCTAAGGATTACAGTCGATGAAAGGCCGGATGTGAGTCAAAAGTGTGCCCTGTATCCAAGAAGGCTAACAGCATATTGGGGTGCTTTAGGAGGAGCATTTCCAGCAGGTCTAGAGATGTTTGTTCTCCTCTATTCAGCACTGGTGAGGCCACATCTGTAGTATTGCATCTAGTTCTGGGCCACCTAGTATAGAAAGAACGTGGATATATTGGAGCAGATCTAGCGGAGGGCAAGGAAAATGATTAGGGGCTGGAGCACGTGACCTAAGAGGAGAGGCTGAGGGATTTGGGCTTTAGTTTGCAGAAGAGGAGAGTGAGGGGCAATTTGATAGCAGCCTTCAACTTCCTGAAGTGGGGCTTTAAAGAGGAAGGAGAGAGGCTGTTCTCAGTGGTGACAGATAGCAGACCAAGGAGCAATGGTCTCAAGTTACAGAGGGGGAGGTATAGGTTGAATATTAGGAAAAACTCTTTCACCAGGACGGTGGTGAAGCAAGTTCAAGGTTCAAGGCATCCTTCAGTCTGCGTAGACTATGGATCGCGCCCTTTGTAACTGCATTTAAGATCATCATTTGCAGCATTGACTGTGACTATAGAGGCCCACATGAGTGACAGTCCTTGCTACATCTGCTGCATAGGTAGTGGGTGTCTGGCAGGTCCTTGCTGTCCTTTCTACAGGTTCGCTTCTCCTCTGCCAGCTGTCTGATCTTCATCTCGCCCTTCTGAAGTCCTTTGTGTAGTTCCTGTTTCCAGCTGCTGCGGTCGTCTGGCAGCTCTTCCCAACTATCTGGGTCGATGTCTACCTCCTTGAGGTCCCTCTTACAGACGTCTTTGTAGTGCAACTGGGGGCGTCCGGGAGGTCTTTTGCCAGAGGCTAGCTCACCATACAGGATGTCTTTTGGGATCCCTCTATCATTCATCTTGTGGATATGGCCAACCCAGTGGAGCTGCTGCTGCCTGAGGAGGGTGCGCATGGTTGGAATTCCAGCTTGCTTGAGCATGGCGGTGTTGGGCACTCTGTCCTTCCATGATATTCCAAGGATGTGCCTGAGGCAGCACAAGTGGAAGATGTTCAGCCTCTTTTCCTGGCAGGCGTACAAGGTCCAAGACTAGCTGCCGTAGAGGAGGGTGCTGAGGATGCAGGCTCTGTAGACTTGCATTGTGGTGTGAGTGTACAGCTTGTTGCTGTTCCACACTCTCTTGCTAAGTCTGGACAGAGTTGTGGCTGCTTTTCCAATCCTCCTGTTTAGCTCAGACTCCAGCGACAGGGTGTCGGTGATGGTGGACCCCAGGTAAGTAAACTCGTGGATGACCTCTAGTGTGTAATTGTCAATGCTGATTGATGGAGGTTCAGCAATGTCCTGACCAAATACATGTGTCTTCTCTAGGCTGATGGTAAGCCCGAAGTCCTTGCATGCTTTGGGGAACTGATCCAGCAGTTTTTGAAGCTGGCCTTCTGCGTATGTCACTACAGCAGTGTCGTCTGCGACCAGCATGTCTCTAATGAGCACTTCCCTCACCTTAGACTTAGCCTTCAGCCTTGCAAGATTAAACAGTTTCCCATCAGATCTTGTGTGCAAAAAGATGCCCTCTGTTGAGGATCAGGAGGAGTGCGAAGAAGATCCCGAACCATGTCGGAGGAAGGACGCATCCTTGTTTGACGCCGCTCCTGATGCTGAAGGCATCTGATGATGTGCTGCCATATGGGATGGTTCCTCTTGTGTCTTCGTGGAAAGACTGGATCATCTTGAGTAGGTGTGGTGGACAGCCTATCTTGTGGAGCAATTTAAACAGTCCATCCCTACTGACTGAGTCAGAAGCTTTGGTCAGGTCGACGAAGGCGACACAGAGTGGCTTCCTCTGCTCTCTGCATTTCTCCTGCAGCTGCCTCAGGGAGAAGATCATGTCGATGGTAGATCTTATTGCAGAATCCACACTGGGATTCAGGATACACCGTCTCAGCCAGCTTCTGGAGTCTGCCAAGGATGACACGAGCAAACAATTTACCAGTGATACTTAGGAGGAAGATTCCACGGTAATTGTTACAGTCACTTCTGTCTCCTTTGTTGTTATACAAGGTTACAATGTTGGCATCCCACATATCCTGTGGAACCTCTCCCTTCCTCCAGCACAGGCACAGCAGCTCATGTAGGGGTTCCAGGAGTGTGTCCAAGGCACACTTGATTACCTCTGGTGGTATACCATCCTGGCCTGGGGCTTTTCCTACTGCAGTGCTGTCAATAGCTTTCTTCAATTCGACCACAGCTGGTTCCTGGTCCAGATCATCCATGACTGACAGGAGCTTGACGGTGTTGAGGGCTGTATCAACCACAGTGTTCTCGCATGAGTACAGCTTGGAGTAGTGCTCAACCCATCACTCCATCTGTTTGGCTTTGTCAGTGATGACTTCTCCAGATTTGGATTTCAGAGGTGCTGTCTTGTTCTGGATCAGTCTCATTGCCTTCTTTATGCCTTCGTACATTCCCCTGAGATTACCAGAGTCAGCACGGGTCTGGATGCTGCTGCATAGCTTAAACCAGTAGTTGTTGGCACAGCGCGTGGCTGTCTGCTGTACTATTTTTCTGGCTACTCTGAGTGCTTGCTGGGTACTCTGACTCTGAGCATTTGTACTCCAGAATTGCAGTGTGTTTCTTTTGATGACTGGAATCATCTCATTAGAGTTAGCTTCGAACCAGTCATTTGTGTTTCCAGCTCTTCTTCCAAACACTGACGAGACCGTACTATACATAAGGAGGAGTGGTGAAGCACTAGAATGCGTTACCTAGAGAGATGGTGGAATCTCCATCCCTAGAGGTTGTCCCAGCTTCACAAAGTCTCAGCTGGGATGATTTAGTTGAGGTTGATCCTGCTTTAGGCAGAGGGCTGGACTTGATGACCTCCAGTGGTCCCTTCCAGCCATAGGGTTCTGTGAGAAACCTGGCAGATTGTCTTACCAATAAAGCCATCTTCCTTGCTTGTATCCTTCTGCCTTTTTGGGCATCTAGTAAAGTGTTCTAAAGCACTTCCAAAATTATCATTCACACTTTTCTGATTATATAATTGTATGGTTTGGAATTTATTCTGCATGCAGGTTATTAAAGCCATGATCACTTGTACTTTAGCGACTGTTAATTTTTAGTTCAGTGGTGAGTTCCTCTTTATCTGTTAGGACAGTGGTAATCAACCTTGCCATAGGACCACATAAACCTGAGCTCAGCCTTGTGTGTGTCACATTCTACATATTTAAAGTCACATGTATTGATGTTCTGTTAAGTTCCACTTTTATATTTTTAGATAATAGTGCACATAAGCTGTTTCAATTAAAAACAAAGACACTGGTGTATAAAATGTGTACCAGAATGATAGAAAACAAGAAAAAACAACAGTAAAGAACATATAACTCTCTCCCTAAAGCACAAATAAATAGGGCATTTTGACTTAGTGAGTATATTATGGCTTTTTCTGTCAAGTGGTTTCTAGCCTTCTGTTTGCTTCTTCTGACCACCGCTTTACATGGAATATGTTGGTATATATGTGATAATATGCAAGGTATAGAAGAATACCATTTGGTTGGGAAGGATGGTGGGGGGAGGGAGGATGTGTTGCCTTATATAGTAAAATGTATACACTTGGACTGAGGTTGAAATAGACATAGGAGACAGACTTGTTGAGAGTCTCTGGGTAAGGTTAAAGGGAGTAAAGAGCAGGGTTGATGTCATGGTAAAGGTCACCTACCCAGGAAGAAGAGGTAGATGAGGCTTTTTCAAAGCAACTAACAGAATAATCCAAATCACAGAACTTGGTCGTGATGGGGTACGTCAACTATGCAGACATCTGCTGGGATAAGAGCACAGCAGGGCACAGATTATCCAACAAGTTCTTGGAATGCATTGAAGACATTTTTGTATTCCAAAAGGTGCAGAAAGCTACTGGGGGAGGGGGAGGGAAGCTGTTTTGGATTTCATTTTAACAAATAAGCAGGGAGTGGTTGAGAATTTGAAAGTGGCAGACAGCTTGGGTGGAAGTGATCATGAAATGATGGAGCTTGTTATTCTAAGGAGTAGTAGAAGAGAGAACAGCCAAATAAAGGCAATGGATTTCAGGAAGGCAGACTTCAATAAACTCAGAGCTGGTAGAGAAGGTCCATGGAAAGCAAGATTATAAGGAAAAACTATTGAAGACAGCTGTCATTTTCTCAAAGGGAAGCTACTAAAGGTGCAAAAGTAGATCATTCCTCTGTATAGGAAGGTTAGGAAGTGTGGCAAGAAACCAGGTTGGATTAACCAGGAGATCTTAAGTGACCTAAAAATCAAAAAGAAATTGTATAAAAAGTGGAAACTAGGTCAGAGTACAAAGGAGGAATACAAACAAAGAACACAGGAATGTAGGGGCAAAGTCAGAAAGCCAAGAGTATAAAATTAGCTTAATCTAGCTCAAGACACATGAAGGAAATCAAGAAAACATTCTACAAGTATATTAGAAGCAAGAGGAAGACCAAGGACAGGGTAGGCCTGTTTCTCACTAAAGAGGGAGAAACAATAACAGAAAACATGGAAATGGCAGCAGTACTTTGCTTTTTTGTTTATTTTCACCAAGAATGTTGATGGAGACTGGATGCCAAACGTAGTGAATGCTAATGGAAATGGGGTTGTTCAAGAAGTTAAGATAAGAAAAGAAACAGTTGAAAATTAAAAAAGTTAGATGTTTTCAAGTCACTGTATCCTAGAATACTTAATAGTAACAGAAGTAGCCATGTTAGTCTGTCTTCTAACAAAATAAACCAGTGGTCAGTTAGCACTTTAAAGATTAACAAAATAATGTATTAGGTGATGAGCTTTCATGGGGCAGACCCACTTCCTCAGATCTGGAGGAGCTGATAGAGGATATATCTGAGTCACTAGCTATGATCTTTGAAATGTCATAGAAGCTGGGAGAGATTCCAGAAGGCTGGAAGAGGGAAAATATAGTGCCTGTCTATAAAAAGGGAAACAAGGACAACCCTGGAAATTACAGACCAGTCAGCTTAACTTCAGTGCCAGGAAAGATAATGGAGCACATAATTAAGGAATCCATCTGCAAACATCTGGAAGGTAATAAGGTGATAGGTAACAGCATGGATTTGTCAGGACCAAATCATGTCAAACCAAACTGACAGCTTTTTTTGGCAGGATAACACGTTGTTAGATAAAGGGGCAGTGGTAGATGTGGTATACCTAGATAGCAAGAGGAGCCATTTTTTCCAATTTGGTAAAAAAAAAACTCAGTAATTCACTTGCATTGCAGCTCTTGAACACAAGATGGTCCTTCACAGATAACATCAAACCATACTTTTTAAGAACAGCACACACAGTGATTTACAATGCGACACATGTTTACTGCAGGACATCCACAAACTTTTTACATATTCTATTTCCTCACACTTTACGTGTGTGTTTGAATCATTGTCTTCCTGATGTTCACTCCTGAACATTCTCTCTCCCTGCCTCTCTCGGGAGGACACTAGGGGGAGTTATCCAACATTTTGAGATCACATTGTTTGCTATTTAGAACTGCGTTGTTCATTTTTGGGCTTTTAGATGGACTTTTTCACCGTTTAGTGAAAGTAATCAGGAGGGTTTTTTCTTTACTTTGCGATTATAGTGCTGGGAGCCACAAGGTCCTTCAAGAGTCAGACATGTGGCTCTGCAGCTGCAGGTTGCAGACCACTGACCTGGACTTTAGTAAAGCATTTGATACAGGATCACATGACCACCTTCTCAATCAGCTAGGGAAATGAAGCCTGGATGGGGCTAATATCAAGTGGATGTGTAATTAGCTGGACAACCATTCATGGAGAGTTGTTAATGGCTCGTAGTCATGCTGAAAGGGAATAACAAGTGGGGTCCCACGGGGTCAGTTTTGGGGCCACCTCTGTTCAGTACCTTCAGTGATTTAGGTAATGGCATACAGAGTACGCTTGGCAGGTCAGCAGATGATACCAAGTTGGGAGGGGTTACAAGTGCTTTGGAGGACAGGGTCAGAATTCAAAAAGATTTGGACAAACTGGAGCAATAGTCTGAGGCAAATAGGATGATGTTCAATAAGGACAAATGCAAAGTACTGCATTTATGTGTGAAACTGACTGTTCTCTCCTTCTCCCGCGTACAAAATGGGAAGGGACTCCCTGGGAAGGAGCACTGCGGAAAGGGATTTTAGGGGTCACAGTGAACCACAAACTAAATGAGTCAACAGTGTGACGCTGCTGCAAAAAAAGCAAACGTCATTCTGGGATGCATTAACACGAGTGTCGTGAGCAAGACGTGAGAAACAATTCTGCTCTACTGTGCACTGATTAGGCTTCAGCTGGACTACTGTATCCAGTTCAAAGCCCCACGTTTTAGAAAAGATGTGGAGAAAATGGAGAGAGTCCAGAGAAGAGCAACTAAAATGATTAAAGGTCTAGAAAATATGACCTGTGAGAACAGATTAAAAGAACTGGGTTTGTTTAGTTGGAAAACAGAAGGCTAAGAGGGGACATATTAGCTTTCAAGTACCTAAAAGGGTGTTACAAGGAGGAGGGAGAAAAATTACTCTTTAAATCTTATTTGCTACAATTTAAGCCCATTGATTCTTGTCATCTTTTTAGAGGTTAGATTGTACCCCAGGAAAAATTTCCTGTCAGGCTGGTTAATTACTGGAATAAATTGCCTAGGGAGGTTGTGGAATTTCCATCAGTGGAGATATTTAAGAACAGGTTAGGTAAATATTTAGCAGGGATGATATAATGTTGGTCCTGTCATGAGGGTGGGGAACTGGATGACCTCTTGAGATCCCTTGCAGTTGTATGATTCTGAGATTCTTTAGAGGTAACAAGCAACTTGGACTTAATTTTGAGTGTATCACTTGGATTATGTTTGCCATTGGGCATTAGTTTACATTTTTCAACACTGAATTTCATTTGCCACTTTGTTGTCCATTTTATCCAGTTTTGAGAGTTTCCTTTGTAATGCTTTTCAGTTTGCTCTGAATTTATCTTGAATAACTTGATTTCTGCAGTATTTACGACATCATTGGTTACCCTCTTTTCCAGGTCATTTATGCTTATATTGAGAAGTGCTAATCCAGAGTGGATCCTTGAGAGAGTTTGCTATTTCCCTTTCCACACTGTGGAAACTGACCATTTCAGTGGTTTGAGCATTGGCCTGTTAAGCCCATGGTAGTGAGCTCAGCCCTGGAGGGGGCCATTTAGGGATATGAGGCAAATAGATTTAAAAAAGGGATGGTGGTTGGTCCTGCCAAGAGGGCAGGGGACGGGACTTGATGACCTCCCAAGCTCTCTTACACATCTCGGAGCGGGATCTCCATTTAGTCCTATCCTTTGTTTCCTATCCTTTAACCAGAAATTAAAAAAAACCTTCCTCCTTATCGCACGACAGTTTGTTGTTTAAGAAGCCTGGGTGTGGGAATCTTGTCAGAGGCTTACGGAAAGTCTAAGAACGCTTATCAGTTGAATCATTACTGTCTACATGTTTGGTGACCAAGGGCCCCGTTTCAGGAGGGAAGAGGGGGAAGCCATGCACGCAGAGATGCTGCTGGTTCTTCTTCCCTTTCCCCTGACTCTCAGGGTGTGAAGTGACATTGTGGTGACTAACTTTCTGCTCAGGTTCCAGGAATAGCAGTGAGGTTTAACTGTTTATCAATGGGTATCTGCAATTGCTCTTATCCCCCAGGTTCTCAGAATCCATGTACGGGCACCTAGGAGCTCTTTCCCTCTCTATCCCTGGACAGCCTGGGTTCGCTACACCTGTGATGCCCATCAGAGTTCAGGTGTTGGTGCTATGGAGTAACCCCCATACTCCCTTTCTGTTGCTAGGCTAGTCAGAAGCACATTACTCTGTCACCCAGAAGGTTGAGCTGTAAGCCATATCACGCCGTACCATCCCCTTTCCCATAAAATGGGGCTCAGTATTTTTTTGTGGATGCAGCACAGCCCAGTTACCAGGGTGAATGTCCATTTCTGATTCCCAGCCTCTCAACACTGTTCTATCTTGTGCAGGTTTTAAGGAAACTGCCTTCCTGTATGCAGTCTCTTCTGCAGCTCTCACCCACTCCCTAGCCCGGGCATGCAGTGCTGGACGAATGGAGCGCTGCACTTGTGATGACTCTCCAGGCCTGGAGAATCGCAAAGCCTGGCAATGGGGAGTATGTGGCGACAACCTCAAATACAGCACCAAGTTCCTTAAAAACTTCATTGGCCAGAAGAAGACTGGCAAAGACCTGAGGGCTAAGGTGGATATCCACAACACCAATGTGGGCATCAAGGTGAGCAGGAAGGCCACTTGCCCAGAAGGGTTCAAGGATCAGGATCAAGGAGCATTTCCAGCAGATCTAGAGATGTTATTTCCCTCTATTCAGCACTGGTCAGGCCACATCTGGAGCTCTGCATCCAGTTCTGGGCCCCCCAGTATAGAAGGGATGTGGATGCATTGGATCAGGTCCAGCACAGGGCAACCAAAATGATTAGGCAGCTGCAGCGCATGAGCTGTGCCTTAGTTTCTCTGTCCATAGTGCGGGAATGACACCCAGCAAGGACATGCTGTGTGACCCTCTCTGGAGGTAGCGTGATCTACCCTGGGAGCTTGGCCCATGGTCCTGGAACATACTAATGGGAGCTTCTTCCTCCGCAGGCTGTGAAGAACGGTCTCAAAACCACATGCAAGTGCCATGGCGTCTCCGGCTCCTGTGCCGTGAGGACCTGCTGGAAGCAGCTCTCCCCTTTCCATGAGACTGGCAAGATCCTCAAGCTGCGCTACGATGATGCTGTCAAGATTTTCAGCGCCACTAACGATGCCGTGGGACACTCTGAGCTCGTGAGCACGCAGCGGCAGAGCCCCTCCCCCAGGAGCCCAGCTGTTCCACGCGCCACTGACCTGGTGTATGTGGAGGACTCGCCCAGTTTTTGCCGGCCCAGCAAATACTCACGAGGCACCGCCGGCAGGACGTGCTCCCGGGAGGCCAGCTGCGACAGCCTTTGCTGTGGGCGTGGCTACAACACGCAGAGCCGGATGGTCACCTTCTCTTGCCACTGCCAAGTGCAGTGGTGCTGCTATGTGGTGTGCCAGCAGTGTATGCAGGAGGAGGTGATCTACAGCTGCAAGCAGTAGGGCAGGTGTAAGGAAGAGAGTCTAAACAAAGGGTGTTAATGAGCCTGGGCCCCTCAGTTGGGGGGAAGGCAGAGGCAGGCCCTGTTTGCTGCAGGGTGCTCAGCACTCTTAGCTCTGTCTCCCACTGCATGCTGAGCGGCTGTGCCACCATCTGTACTGGACAGTCCCAAAAAAACAGGGCTGTGAACAGTATGTGTTCTACTATGGCTAAGCACATGCAGCTCGGAGCAAAGAAGGCAGGCTCCAAGTACAGCCTGGGGTGCTTTATCTTGGGAAGCTCAGCATGGGCTCCCAGAGTGACTCTGTGGCCTACAGCACTAACACACTCCTGGGATAAACGGGAAGCTTGAGTAGAAATGAGTTTATTTTTCTGCTGTATTTGGCACTTGCAAGAATGTCTCCATTTCTGTTAAGAGCCTCCTACGAAAGGAGCTGGTAAAATGGAGCGAGCTCAGTGAAGAGCCACAGGACTGATTCAAAGAGCACTCAATCTCTTCCATTTCCCAGAGCTGGTGAAGGGTTGACTTGACTAGTCTGTAACTACCTACACAAGGAATAAATATTTAATGGACATTTCCATCCAGCAGAGAAAAGTGCAATACACTCCACAGGCTGGATGTTGGCGTTTCCCCATTTTCCAGTATCGATTTGGCTTTCATTCCAAAAGTGAGAGTAACTAACCAGTGGAACAATTTACTTCCAGTTGGGGTGGCTTCTCCACCACAGGCAATTCTTAAATCGCAGCTGGGCTCTTTAGCTAAAATAAAGCTCTAGGATTTACTGTGGGACAGTTCTCTGGCCTGTGCCACGGGAGATTAGACCAGCTGATTGCAGGCAGGGCTGGGAGAAATCACACTGAAAAGGCAGAGACAGTGAGGAGAGGGGAAATGGCAAATGCTGAAGCAATAGAAGCTTTTCTTGAGTGAAACCGTGTTCTTGATGGGAGTAAAAAGAAGGCAGCAGCTACAGGGAAATGTTTGGGGCAGGGAGGGGAGTGGTGGGAAACACAACCCTCAGGGCCTCCTCTGCTCTACATTCTAAAAGGAAGACGCGTCAAGGATTGTGCAGCCAGAGAGCAAGACAAGCTAGCCTGGGTTCTAAGTGCTGGAGAACTGCTGCTGTTTCCCTGAGAGTGAATGACTCTGGCAAAGGAGAACAGGGCTCTAAACATACAGCTCCCTGGTGCCAGATGCTTCTGGGTTCCTGGTGCACTAGAGGAGGAATTTTTAGTGATTTTTGTATATAAGCTGGGGCGGTTAGTTAACTATTTTTGGTGCCATACATGGTACAATGCCAGTGAACTGAAAGGTACAAGGTGAATAAGGCAAATAGGCCATCTCTGGCTCTCTGAAGTGCTGGATAAAGAGTCATTGCCAGTTTTCCTACTCTGCTGCATCTTTGAACAAGCAAATACTAAAGCCCCAAAACCTTGTCCTACAGAATAAATGCAATAAATTGGCTGTGTCCCAGATTCAAAAGGTCTGCTTTAAAGAGTTGTAAGGCATAGTGCCTTCAAGCTATTTGGAAGTGGTATTTTTATTTTGCTGTACACAGGGACCTTTCAATTTCCTGTCCCTTACCCTGGGTAAATTTGGAGTGGTACTACTATAGTCAGTAGTTATCTGTAACAGAAGAGACTCCAGCCTGCTAGCTCACAACGGACTGTAAGTGAGTAATAGTGGAAACCTTTCCCCAGATTACCATTTGTGCCTCGGATTTGTCTGATCTGTTTATACTCTGTAGCTGTTACCTAAGGGTTCCAGCTGAGACTGGAGTTTTTTAAAGTGCCTCAGTCACTTATGCAGTTTCAAAATGTTATGCTCAGCAAGATTCAGCACTTCTGCCTTCAAGTGCACAGACCCTAACGACCCACAGCAGGAGCCCAGGTTCAGAGAAGAGCTAGCATAGCTGAGACTAGAGCCTGGCCTCTTGACTGCTTGCCCCCCTGCCTTGCCCCTCAGTTCTGCCTGGTGGTTTTAGGTGTTAGCAGGGTGCTGGGCAGTGTTCCTTGTAAGCTGCGTGCTTGTGTAGCTGCTCAGGAGAGATTCACATGCTGCCCAGCTGATTAGCAGAGCACCCAGGGCTAGGTTTCTACTGGCCATGCATGTAGATGGAAAAGGCTAGTGGGATCACTGATGCTGGTGGGTGGGGGTGGGGGTGGGGGTGGGGGCTTCCTGTGCTGCAGGTGTTTAAATCTGCTTGAGAGGAATCAACACTGCAGCCTCAAATCCAAACTCCGCAGAGTTTGAGGGGTGGAGGGGAGTTTGAGTTTAAATTCTCCTGTTTGAACTGGCTCCTGTGGCATGGGGCCACAGGTGAGCTGAGCAGGACAGAGTTGGGGTGCAGCTGAACTCTTCCATGTGACTGGCGGCAAATGTGCGCGCAAGCCCTGGAAAGACCTCCAGCCCAACCTTTTAGTTTCTAACCTTGCGTGTGCAGCCAAGTTGTAACATTTGTGCTGTGACATGTGAGCAGATGCAAAGAGCTTGGCTGGTTCAGCCTAACGAGGCGGAGGCGTGAGCTGTTTACTTTCCCTAAGGACATAGGGGGAGGAGCTATTTTAGTGAAGTGCCAATGTTCACACAAAAACAAATGGCTAGAAACTGGCCGTCAGCTCCTCTAGGCACGGAATTACAGGCAGGTTTCTAAAGGGCGGAGGAATGGAGTTCTGCACCAGCTTCCAGGGGGAGAAACTGAACTGGCTTCAAGCCTGAGTTTGCCAAGTTGCTGAAGGGGGTGGGATGATGGGACTGCCGACGATGCCCTACAGCTGATTCACAGCAACCTTCTGAGAGCTGGTGGGGAGAAGCGGAGGAGGCGGGCCCGGCGTTGCTACAGAGAACTCTTTCCCAGGTGTCTGGCTGGTGGGTCTCACCCACGTGCTCAGAGTCTAACGGGCTCCCGGGTTTGGGCTCAGGAAGGCATTTCTCCCAGGCTCGGACAGGCAGAGGGCGTGCGGGGGGTGGCCAGGGCATGGATTTGCTAACGTGACTTGAAATCCTGATTTCAGAATATCAATACCTGAGAGGCAGGGGCGCGGACAGCCACCGGGGACTCTGGCCTTGCACCCAGATGGGGCAGGGCCAAGGGTAGTGCTGCCCAGAGCACACTGCTGCCCTCCCCACCCCACCTCCCTCGCAGCTGCGTGCGGCCGGATCTGCATGGCCGCGGCATTTCATAGGGACCCAGAGCCAGGGCCACTGCCAAAGTAGCAGCTGCAAAGCTTTGGACCTGGGGGGCAAATGCTCCCTTTGCCCTCCCCACCTCCGAGCCTGACCAGAGTTCCTGCTGCTGGAATGGGTGGGTGAGGTTCCGTGGCCTGCAATGACTTCCCAGGCATAAGGACTCCTGCCCTGGCAGCCAGCGTCTCAGACGCAGGTTCTCCAGCTCATTTCCAGACTGTTAAAAATGGCTTTGAGAGTGGAAATTAATGTCCGTGATTCTGTTCCGTTCATGGATCTCCTGTGACAATCCAGGTTAGACAGAGCTAGCGCATTCCGTGCTTCGAAAGGAAGGTGGAGTTGGCTCAGAGTCAATCTAATCACTTAATTGATAGATGGGGGCCACTGAATTGTTCCTGTGGCTGGCCAGGGGTTTGTCCCTTTCCCAGGTCTGGCTAATGCTGATTTAGTGTAAGTCCTGCCAAAGTGCTTATGACCTGCACGTTACTGCCAGCTGGGATAATCTGCCCTCATTTTTTGCCACTTTAAATCATTTAGGAATTAGTAATAACAGACCATTATTTGGGTGTTACTGCTAATCCCCTAAGAGCTTATGGCTTCCCATGAGCCATCTAAGTTTCTAAGACTGGATGTAAAACGTGGGAAGCAACAACGCTAGTTGTCTGTGAGGAGCTAAAATCCCCGGTGATGGGGTTGGGAGTTGCCTGGTGGAGCTGCTGTGTGCACAGATTCAGTGGTCTAGGGGCTTTCCTGCACTGATAACCAGCACTGCAATTCCCACACCCCATGGGCCATTTTATGATAGTGATAATCTGCAACTTTGGGGAGTAAAGCCAGAGAGGGAGAGCCCCCCAGCATGAGGTGGAGTAAACTGAGGGACTAGGAGTTCTAGTCCCAGTTCTTCTGCAGACTGGTGTTGAACATTTCTGTGCCAGTGTGACCCTTAGCTATCTGCAGGTAGGAGACTGGGTCTTGTGAGAGCATTGATCTGTGAAACTGATGACTTCTCCCTACAGGCAGAGCTGGGCACAGACCCAGTTTCTAATAGAAATGAAGCCTAGTCTCTTCCACTTTGCTAAAAAGTGCTCCAAAAGGAAAAGCTTGGTTCTGTAACTCACAGCAAGGGCGTGTGGCTGAGGGACCCTGCAGCTAGACCGCAGAAAGAGCATTATGACTCTGCTCCTAGCGCAGTGCTGAGATCTGCTTTCTTTCACATCTAAAGGGCGTCCAGCGGGCCAGCATTCTGCCTGGCTGGGCAGTCTAGGACCACAGTCTGTCCCAGAAGTGGGAATAGAAATCAAGAATCGCAATGCTTAGTGCTGACTGATATCAGGGTGACCTACTGGCTAAGTATGTTGCCTCTCTACCCAGGATGGATCAGCCTTCTTGAGGAGCATTGTTTCTGGTGAGATTGCCCACAATGGCCTGTGGCCCGTTTGTGACTGCTAGCATCACAATCTTCAGTCGCTAGAGTAGGGACATGAGGTGGGGAGGGCTCTGAGTTACAACAGGTGTTTGCCTGCTGGGTCTTGCCCACATGCTCAGAGTCCAGCTGATCACCATATATGGGGGCAAAAAGGAATTTTCCTCTGGGTCAGATTGACAGAGACTCTTGGTTTTTTTATCTTCCTCCACAGCATGTATGGTCTCACTTGCAGCTTTGAAACAGTGTAAATGGTGACTTCTCTGTAACATGAAGTGTTCAGACCATGACCTGAGGACTGCAGTGAGTGGGCCAGAGGTTCAGGAGCTGTTACAGCAATGGACAGGTCAGGGTCCATGGCCTACAGTGTGCAAGATGATCCCTTCTGGCCTTAATCTGGTACAATGAAATTGCAAAATAGCCTACTGAACCCAGGGCCTTTTCCTTAATGAAGATGGAAAGAATCTGGGGTATGATTCCTGCTGAAAAGAGCAAGGGAGGGTTACTGCAGGAAGTTGGGTCAGGGGCTATGCAGCTTCCACTCAAGTCTTTCCATTAACTTCTAATGGGCATTGGTTCATGTCCTTCAGGTGAGCAAAGGGAGCATGGTGATGGGGGCTGTAGGACAGACTGGGAAGGGAGGCAGAGTAAGACTTTCTTCCCCCAGCTGTTTCCAGGGGAAAGAACGTCACTGCTGCAGCCGCATAGGGCAGCCAGCCCGAGACCTGGCTTTGCTGTGTTCGCCAACGTGCTGTGCTACAGGATGCAGCCAGGGAGCATGTTGAAAACTGAGGACAGACCAGGCACGCCTCCCAACACTCTGGTCCAGTGCTGCCTGCAAGCACTTGGAAGCAGAGTGTCTGTGCCCACTTAGGTCCCAGTTCAGAAAAGCCCATAAACCTGTGTGTAACTCCCACGAAACACAGGCCCTGTGTAATGTACTGCTGACTTGGAGCTGAGTGCTGTTCCAGCTCAGCATCGCCACACCATGACGGTAGCTGCACTGCACTAGCTGTTACCCTGCATGTGCCAGGCTTAGTGTGTATCTGGCTCTGTCCAGTCAGTGGTTCCCAAACTTTTTGGCATCACGCCCCCTCTTTTGATTTTTGAGAAACCCTCACACCCCCCACACTTCTTTACCATCATCCAATCCCCCTTCAACAAAAATTTCAATTCATAATTTGAAATAAACACAAGCGTGATATAAAAATGTTATTTAAAATTAAAAATAAGCACAAATAATTTTTCTTGGCCAAGTGTGGTTGCCTGGTGCAGCCCCAGCTGGCCAGCTTCCTGAGCCCTATGCCAGCCTCCAGAGATGCCCACGCCGGCTGCCTACCCAAGCACTACACTGCCAGAGCTGCCATCCTGAGTCCCATGCCACCGGGGCCAGCTATACCCGCTCCCCCGCCAGCCGCCAGGGTCAGCCATCTATCTGCCCATGGGCCACCTGAGCCCTGCGCTGCCAGGACCAGCTGCCCAGCAACCCACCCCAGCCAGGGGCCAGCTGCCCCAGCTCTCCGCCCAAGTCCTATGCTGCTGGAGCCAGCTACCTGCCCACCAGCCCAAGCCATCCAAACCCCATGCTGCTGGGGCCAGCCGCCCAAGCCCTGCTCTGCCGGGGCCAGCTGCCTGAGCCCTGCACATCCCACAAGCTGGTTGGCAACCCGAGCCCCGCACATCCCACCCCACAAGCTGCTTGGCCACCCGAGCCCCACAAGCCCTGCGAGTCACCCACCCTGATCCTCTCTACCCTCCTACAAAGCCAGGCACCCCCAGGCCCCCATCTAACCCCATCCATGTCCTTCTCCTCCCCAACTCACACTCACTCTCATTTGCAGGAGGCAGCTAGCTCCACATTGGTCTTTGCCGGCTGCCTGCTTTTTAGAGCTGGAAGCAAAGGCTGGATCTGTCTTCAGGTGGCGGGGGGGATGATGGGGGGTTGCAGGATCACCTCGTGGCCCTGTGGAATTTCTTCACGCCCCCAGTTTGGGAAGCCACAGTCCGGTGGCATGGGATCAGGGCTGGTATTCAGATGTGCGCTCTTGGTAGACCCCAGTTCTTTGCACCTTCTGCTTTTACCAAGTGCTTGGAGCTCTCCTGTTTGCAATCTCAGGCACCTGGGTAGGAGGCCTAGGGCCATTGGATCTCTGCTTAGCTCTCTAGAGGATTGTTCCCAAACTGGGGGGTGTGCCCTGCTGGGGGACTGTGAGGAAACCCGGCCCCCACTTAACTATTCCCCCCCCCCCCCCCAACCAAAGAAAGAGCCGGCCTTTGCTTCTGGCTCTCAGCCCCTGCCGTTTTACGTAGGTGACCTGATGCGGTTGCTGTTCTATGGAGATACAGATCTCATGGAGCGGGAAGGGATCTCAGAAGATCATTGAGTCCAGTCCCCTGCTTTCTTGGCAGGACCAAGCACCATGTCTCACAGAACTTATTTTTTGTTTGTCTATTTCCCCAGACCCCTAAATGGCCCCCTCAAGCATTAAACTCACAACCCTGGGTTTAACAGGCCACGACTCAAACTACTGAGTGATCCCTCACCCTCGTGTGTGAGCAGGGATTGCTGGGAAGAGATGGCCTCCACCTCACAAAGAGAGGAAAGAGCATCTTTGCGAGCAGGCTTGCAAACCTAGTGAGGAGGGCTTTAAATTAGGTTCACTGGGGGACAGTGACACAAGCCCTGAGGTGAGTGGGGAAGGAGTAAGGAAGAGTAACGTAGGTTTCCTGGCTGAAGAGGAGAAAGTGGGCCAATCAGCCACTTCTCTAAGGTGCTCATACACAAATGCAAGAAGCCAGGGGAAAAAACAGGACGAATTAGAGGCCCTGGCACAGTCAGAGAAGTATGAGGTGGTTGGAATAATGGAGACTTGGTGGGATGATTCGTATAACTGGAGCATAAGAACATAAGAATGGCCATACTGGGTCAGACCAAAGGTCCATCCAGCCCAGTATCCCGTCTGCCAACAGTGGCCAATGCCAGGTGCCCCAGAGAAGGAGAACAGAAGACAATGATCAAGTGATTTATCTCCTGCCATCCATCTCCTGCCCTTGTACTGAAGGCTAGGGCACCATACTTTACCCCCGGCTAATAGCCATTTATGGACCTAACCTGCAAAAATTTATCGAGCTCTTTTTTAAACCCTAATAGAGTCCTGGCCTTCACAGCCTCTTCGGGCAAGGAGTTCCACAGGTTGACTGTGCGCTGTATGAAGAAAAATTTCCTTTTATTAGTTTTGAACCTACTACCCATCAATTTCATTTGGTGTCCCCTAGTTCTTGTATTATGGGAAAAGGTAAATAATTTTTCTATATTCACTTTCTCCACACCATTCATGATTTTATATACCTCTATCATATCACCCCTCAATCGCCTCTTTTCCAAACTGAAAAGTCCCAGTCTCTCTAGCCTCTCCCCATATGGGACCCGTTCCAAACCCCTAATCATCTTAGTCGCCCTTTTCTGTACCATGGTCATGGAAGGGGAGAAAAGGAGGAGGAGTTGCGCTCTATGTGAGGGAGCAGTATGATTGCTCAGAGCTCCAGTATAAGAAGGGAGAAAATCCAGTTGAGTGTCTTTGGGTTAAGCTTAGAGGCGCAAGTAACAGAGGCGATGTTGTAGTTGGTGTCTGCTATAGGCCGCCAGATCAGGGAGAAGAGGTAAATGAGGATTTCTTCAGACAACTAAGAGAAGCTTCCAAATCACAGGCCCTAGTTCTCATGGGAGACTTTAATCATCCAGTATCGGAGGGGTAGCCGTGTTAGTCTGGATCTGTAACAGCAGCGAAGGGTCCTGTGGCACCTTATAGACTTAACAGAAAAGCTTTGAGCATGAGCTTTCGTGAGCACAGACTCACTTCATCAGATGCTGGTCTGAGGAAGTGAGTCTGCGCTCACGAAAGCTCATGCTCAAAACTTTTCTGTTAGTCTATAAGGTGCCACAGGACCTTTTGTTTAATCATCCAGACATTTGTTGGGCAACCAATACATCAGCACACAGACAATCCAGGAAGTTTTTGGAGAACGTTGGCAATACAGTTCTTGATACAAGTGCTGTCGCCCACCACAGGTCATGTGCACCTTGACCAGCTGCTCACAAACAGGGAAGAACTACTAGCAGAAATAGAAGTGGGTGGAAACCTGGGCTGCAGTGACCATGAGATGGTGGATTTCAGGATCCTGACAAAAGGAAGAAAGGGGAGCAGTAATATACAGACCCTTGATCTCAAAACAGCTGACTTCAACTCCATGGGAGAACTGATGGGCAGGATCCCCTGGGAAATGAAGATGAAGGGGAAAAGAGTTCAAGAGAACTGGCAGTATTTTAAAGCAGGCTTGCAGAAGGCACAGGAACAAACAATCCTGTTCCATAGTAAGAAGAGCAAGTATGGTAGGCAACCAGCTTGGCTTAACAGGGAAATCCTTGGTCACCTTAAACTCAAAAAGGATGCATACAAGAAATGGAAAGGTGGACAATTGACTAAGGAGGAGTATAAATATAGGGCTAGAGAATGCCAGGAAATAATCAGGAAAGTGAAAGCACAATTGGAACTATAGCTGGCAAAAGATGTGAAGGGTAACAATAGCCGTGTCTACACGTGCACGCTACTTCGAAGTAGCGGCACTAACTTCGAAATAGCGCCCGTCGCGGCTACACACGTCGGGCGCTATTTCGAAGTTAACTTCGACGTTAGGCGGCGAGACGTCGAAGTCGCTAACCTCATGAGGGGATCGGAATAGCGCCCTGTAGGGACCGTGTAGACGATCCGCGTCCCGCAACGTCGAAATTGCTGGGTCCTCCATGGCGGCCATCAGCTGGGGGGTTGAGAGATGCTCTCTCTCCAGCCCCTGCGGGGCTCTATGGTCACCGTGTGCAGCAGCCCTTAGCCCAGGGCTTCTGGCTGGTGCTGCGGCAGCTGGGGATCCATGCTGCAGGCACAGGGTCTGCAACCAGTTGTCAGCTCTGTGTATCTTGTGTTGTTTAGTGCAACTGTGTCTGGGAGGGGCCCTTTAAGGGAGCGGCTTGCTGTTGAGTCCGCCCTGTGACCCTGTCTGCAGCTGTGCCTGTCACCCTTATTTCGATGTGTGCTACTTTGGCGTGTAGACGTACCCTCGCAGCGCCTATTTCGATGTGGTGCCGCGCAACGTCGAAGTTGAACATCGACGTTGCCAGCCCTGGAGGACATGTAGACGTTATTCATCGAAATAGCCTATTTCGATGTTGCTACATCGAAATAAGCTATTTTGATGTTGGCTTCACGTGTAGACGTAGCCAATAAGGGTTTCTACAGGCATGTTAACAATAAGAGGGTAACAGGGAAGGTGTGGGGCTGTTACTGAATGAAAGAGGTAACCTAGTGACAGATGATGTGAGAAAAGCTGAAGTATTCAATGCTTTTATTGCCTCAGTCTTCATGGACAAGGACAGCTACTATGCTCTGGTGCTAGACAATGCAGTAAGGGAAGGTGGAGGGCAGCCATCTGTGGGGAAGGAATGAGTTAAGTATTGGTCTGGACTTAATGCACCCAAAGGTACAGAGGGATTTGGCAGACGTCATTGCTGAGCCTTTTGCCATTATCTCTGAAGACTCTTGGAGATGAAGAGAGATCCCGGATGACTGGAAAAAGGCAACTGTAGTGCCCATCTTTAAAAAGGGCAAGGACAATCCAGAGAACTATAGACTGGTCAGCCTTACCTCAATCCCTGGGAAATAATGGAGGGGATCCTGAAGGAATCCATTTTGGAGCACTTGGAAGAGGAGAAAATGATCAAGAGTAGTCAACATGGATTCACCAAGGGCAAGTCCTGCAAGACCAATCTGATTACCTTCTCTGATGAGGTAACAGGCTCTATGAACATGGGGAAGTCAGTGGATGTGATATACCTTGACTTCAGCAAAGCTTGTGATAGTGTCCCACAATATTCTTGCCCATAAATTGAGGAAGTATGGATTGGATCCATGGACTATAAGATGGATAGAAAGCTGGCTTGACGGTTGGGCCCAAAGGATAGTGGTCAGTGTCTCAATACCTGATGCCAGTTGGTTTCAAGCAGAGTGCCACAAGGCTCAGTTCTGGGTTCAGTATTGTTCAACATCTTTATTAATGATCTGGATGAGGGACTGGATTGCACCCTCAGCAAGTTTGCAGGCGACACTAAGCTAGGGGGAGCAGCAGAAACATTGGACGGGGGAGAGAGGATCCAGAGTGACATGAATAAATTGGAGGACTGAGCCAAAAGAAATGTGATGCGGTTCAACAAGGAGACATGTAGAGGCTTGCACTTGGACTGAAGAATCCCAAGCATTGTTATAGGCTGCCGACTGACTGGCTCAGCAGCAGTACAACGGAAAGGGACCCAGGGGTTGTGTTGGATGAAAGGCTGGATATGAGTAAACAGTGTGTGCCCTTGTACCCAAGAAGGCTAACGGCATATTAGGGTGAATTAGGAGGAGCATTTTGAGCAGATCTAGAGAAGTGGTTATCCACTTCTATTCAACACTGGTGAAGCCACATCTGGAGTATTGTGTCCAGTTTTGGGGCCCCCCCCCAGTGTAAAAAGAATGTGGATGTGCTAGAGCAGGTTCAGTGGAGGGCAACAAAAATGATTAAGCGTCTGGAGCACATGATTTATAAGAAAAGGCTGAGGAAATTGGGCTTATTTCGTTTACAGAAGAGAAGACTGAGGGGTGATTTAATAGCAGCCTTCAACTTCCTGAAGGGGAGCTCTAAAGAGGATGGGGAGAAATTGTTCTTAGTGGTGTCAGATGGCAGAACAAGGAGTAATGGTCTGAAGTTGAAGAGAGAGAGATGTAGGTTAGATATTAGGAAAAACTACTTCCCCAGGCGGGTGGTGAAGCTCTGGAATGAGTCGCCTAGACAGGTGGTGGATTCTCCATCCCTTGAGGTTTTTAAGTTCTGGCTTAACAAGGTCCTGGCTGGGACGACTTAGTGTGGGTTTATCCTGCTTGGTGCAGGGGGCTGGACTAGATGACCTCCTGAGGTCCCTTCTAGCCCTGTGATTCTATGAGGTTAGATGTGGGGCTGGGGGTGCCTGGCTTGGGTAAGGAGGAAGGGGATGGGTAAGAACGGAGGGCTGGGGCTGCCTGGCTTTGTGGGAGGGGAGGGTCTCGGGTGGGCAGCTCACGGTGCTGGCGGGGCTGAGGCGGCTGGCCAGATTGCAGGATTCATGGAGCTTGTGTGGCTGGCCCCAGCATTGCAGGGCTCAGGCAGCTCAGACTGGCAGCAGGCCGCTGGCTCTGGTAGCATGGGGCTTGGGTGAGAGGCTCCAGTGGATTGCCTGCAGCTGGGGCACGCGGCTGGTGGGTGAGCAGGTGGCTAGTCCTGGTGCTGTGGGGCTCGGGCAGATGGTTCTGGCAGCACAGGTCTCAGGCAGGTGGGGCAGCTGATGCAGGCAGCTGGCCAGCACTAGGCACCCACAAGGGGCCAAGGAAAACTACTGGTGCTTATTTTTAATTTTAATATCAAATTTTTGTGTTTATTGCAAATTACAAATTAAATTAGTTTGTTTAAAGGGGAATTGGATGATGGTAAAGAAGTGGTGGAGGGGCATGAAGGTTTCTCGAAAATCAAAAGGAGGTTGTGATGCCAAAAAGTTGGGAACCACTGGTAAGGCAGCAAGCACCAGAGCTGCTTGAAATCTTTTCCTGCTTTGTGTTCAGGGAAATGGAATGCTGGGCCACAGGAGAGATTTGCCTTTTGTTTCTGTCCAACTCCACCATGTCTTGCAAAATGCTGCTGTAGTATCCTATGGGAGTTGTAGTTCAGTGCCTCATATCCCCATTCTCCTCTTTAGGCCTGGCTTCCTGGTGGGATTATGCTTTCCTGTTGCAGGCCGCTCTCCCCTCTGGTGAGGGAGAAGAGGAGCTGGGGCGTCTAGCCTTATAGCGGACATTTGGAATGCGAAGACCCACAGTTGCATTTTGAGCTGGAAGATTTCGGCGTTGACAGCAGTGTTCCCTCTAAGTTTTACCATCAATGGCTGAAATAAATTTTGTTATATGCACCCAGTCATGTGCCAGTGCGCACCACCAGTAGAAACATCTGCTGCTGGCTGTTTGAGCTGCGGGTACTCTGCTAATCAGCTGGGTGGTACCATCATCTCTCCTGGGTGGCCACCCATGCTCTCAGCATACAGGAAACAATGGTTGACATTTGCCACAAAGCTGGATTTCCATGAGACTCCCATTTTCCAATCAGCTCTCAGTAGGGTCTTGGGGTCTCTGCCCTGGGCTCATGCTGAATCTTTCCCAATGCCTAGTCTATCAGGTCAATGTTACATGGAAGCAAGAACCAGAGGTGCATGCTCCACTAGCGGTTTTCTTAGCATCTGCAGAAGCAGCTACCCCTACCTGAGGTTCAAACTGTATAGTTGGCCAACCTAAGGAACTACTGTTCTGTTACCTGTATGGCAGTAGCAATGAGGAATCAGCATCCCATCGCATGAGGCATTGTGTGTACACAATTAAAAGATGGTCCCTAGCCTTGTGCAATCTTGCAGCCTTGGACAAGAGACAAGGACAGCAAACTATGAGGATGAGACTGTTACAAGAAGGGGCATAAGCGGCAACCACATTCTGACTGTAATTCATGTCACGGGATGAGTTTGGTTTATTATGCTAGGTTTTCCGCGGATGGACAACGAAACACTGCTCTGTTGTGATAGCTCAATGCCTCAAGAGAAATTAAGTAGTTTCCTACCTCAATGTACAGCATTTAGGACAAGGAGAAAGATTACTTATTTAATTCTGTGTAGGTCTCCCAGAGAGAAAGCTTTGTATGTGTCTTTAAATTGCATTTCAGGCCTTGTACATTTTTCTTAATTGTACATAAGTCTCTCCAATAACTTCTTAATTTATGTTCAGAAAAGGGCAACTAAAATGATTAGGGGCTTGGAACAGGTCCCTTATGAGGAGAGGCTACAAAGACTGACTTTTCAGTTTAGAAAAGAGGAAACTGAGGGGGGACATGATAGAGGTATATAAAATTATGACAGGTGTGGAGAGGGTGAATAAGGAGAAGTTATTTACTTGTGCCCATAGTACAGGAATTAGAAGACCAAATGAAATTAATGGGTAGCAGGTTTAAAACGAATAAAAGAAAGTTCTTCTTCACTCAGTGCATAGTTAACCTGTGGAACTCTTTGCCAGAGGAGACTGTGAAGGCTAGGACTATAACAGAATTTAAGAAAGAGCTACATAAATTCATGGAGATTAGGTCCATAAAAGGCTATTAGCCAACGGTAGGAATGGTGTCCCTGGCCTCTGATTGTCAGAGGCTGGACATGGATGGCAGGAAACAAATTGCTTGATCATTGTCTTTGGTTCACCCACTCTGGGGCACCTGGCACTGGCTACTGTCAACAGACAGGCTCCTGAGCTGGATGGAACTTTGGTCTGACCCAGTGTGGCTGTTGTTATGCTCTTATATTTTTTATGACTGGCTGGTTTCTAAGAAGTGTTGCACTACTATCTAGTCTGCTTTGGTGTTTCACGGATACCAATTGTCGCTAAAAGCTCACCCCTTGCTGCTTTTTATGGGGAATATCATTTTCAAAATTTAATGTTTGCAAGTTTATGGTAAAATTTCACCAGTATCCCATCAAACTATTTCCTGTCCCCCCCCACACCAAATGACCCTTGCAGATATGGGCTACGTCCACACGTGAAGCCTACATCGAAGTAGTCTATTTTGATGTTGCGACATCGAAATAGGCTATTTCGATGAATAGCGTCTACACGTCCTCCAGGGCCGGCAACGTCGATGTTCAACTTCGACGTTGCTCAGCCCAACATCGAAATAGGCGCTGCGAGGGAACGTCTACACGCCCAAGTAGCACACATCGAAATAGGGATGCCAGGCACAGCTGCACACAGCGTCACAGGGCGGACTAGCACTTCCGGGGCAACAGCTAGCTGCTCCCTTAAAGGGCCCCTCCCAGACACACTCAGCCTGCACAGCACGCGGTCTGAGGAGCCATAGGCACACAGACCCCGGGCGCCGCAGTCATGGACCCCCAGCAGCAGCAGCAGCAGCAGCAGCAGCTAGAGGTCCACCCAGCCCTCCCGGCAGGAGCAGGGCTTGCCCTGACCCATGCCACGTGGGAGGCAGCTGAGCACCTCCTTGCCCCAGGGGAGGAGATGCCCTCAGGGCAGCAGGGCTCAACCCCTACCCCTGCAGCACCCCGCTCCACCCCCCGCCTCACACGCCGGCGGCTGTGGAGCTACCCCACCAGCACCGACTGGTGGGAGCGGCTGGTGCTTGGGGAGTGGGACGACGACCACTGGTTCAGGAACTTCAGGATGACCCGGCAGACATTCCTGGAGCTGTGCCAGTGGCTCACCCCTGCACTCAGGCACCAGGACACTGCCATGCGGCGTGCCCTCATGGTGCAGAAACGGGTCGGCATCGCTGTCTGGAAGCTGGCCACTCCGGACAGCTACCGACCCGTGGGACAGCAGTTTGGTGTCGGAAAGGCCACCGTTGGGGCTGTCTTCATGGAGGTAAGCGAACCCACGGGGGGAGGCCAGGGCAGGGGGGCCAGGGCAGGGCAGTGCCAGAGCAGGGCAGGGCAGGGCAGGGCAGGGCAGGGGGGCCAGGGCAGGGGGGCCAGAGCAGGGCAGGGGGGCCAGAGCAGGGGGGCCAGGGCAGGGCAGGGCAGGGCAGGGCCACGCACACCCTGCTCACCCCTCATTGGTGCCGTCCCATGTGCTTTCTCTGCAGGTTGTGCGCGCCATCAACGCCATGCTCCTGCACAGGCTCGTGAGGCTGGGGTACCCAGATGCCACCATCGCCGCCTTTGGCACCCTGGGCTTCCCCAACTGCTTCGGGGCTCTGGATGGGACTCACATCCCCATCCGCGCCCCGCATCACAGTGGCGGACGATACCTCAATCGCAAGGGCTACCATTCTGTCGTCCTGCAGGCCTTGGTGGACAGCTGGGGACGTTTCCAGGACATTTACGTGGGCTGGCCTGGCAGCACCCACGACGCCCGGGTTTTCCGGAACTCAGGCCTGTGCCGCCGGCTGGAGGCGGGGACCTACATCCCCCAGCGGGAGATCCCTCTGGGGGACACCACCATGCCCTTCTGCGTCATCGCAGATGCGGCCTACCCCCTCCGGCCGTGGCTCATGCACCCCTACACGAGCCATCTCTCCGCTAGCCAGGAGCGCTTCAATGAGCGCCTGAACCGTGCGCGCCAGGTGGTGGAGCGCTCATTTGGCCGCCTGAAGGGACGCTGGAGATGTCTCCTGACCCGCCTGGATGCGGGCCCCAACAACATCCCCCAGATTGTGGGTGCCTGCTGCGCCCTGCACAATTTGGTCGAGAGCAAGGGGGAGACCTTTCTCCAGGGCTGGGCTGCGGAGGCCGGCAGGGCACACGTCCAGCCACCTGCTGCCCCCAGTCGGCAGGTGGACCCCGAGGGGACCCGGGTGCGGGAGGCCCTGCGGGCCCACTTCGACGAACAGGCCGCGGGGTGAACTCTGCCCATGCCCCCTACTGCCCGCCCCTTCCTCCCCCACACTCCTGCCCCAACGCCCACACCATGGAGCACCCCACCGCACCCCCCCCACTTGTCCTGGACAAATGACAGCATGCACTGGTGGCTGAACGTAAATTTTTTTTTTCTTTCCGAACCTTTTTTTTTTTTTGGATGTAAATAAATATGTGAACCACAAACAGAAAACTAGGTACAAACGGTCAACAAAAGCAATATGTACAAAAATAAAACAGTCCAAAGAAACAACTGTGTGCCATAAATAATAAAAAGAAAACCAGGGAGGATAAAGGGGAGAACTATTTACATGGGGGAGACGGGGCAAACGGGGGGACCAAAAAAACAGGGTCCAACTATATACAAAGGGGGGGGCCATGTCCCGGGCCCCTCGCCCCTATAGCCCGGCACTGGGCGTGGCCGGCCGGGAGCCCCGCCGCGCTTGCAGCCTGGTCTGTGGCTGGGTGGGAGCGGGCTGGACCGGAAGGTATGGGGGCCGGCGAGTGTCAGGTGGCTCCAGCGGTCCCTCGGCGCTCTGGCCCTCGTGGGTGGGTGGCGGGGCGACGGCGGACGGGCCGGCGACGGGCGGAGCAGCTGGTGGTGGGGCTGCAGGAGCAGGCAAGGCAGGCGATGGGTCGGCCGGCGCAGCATGGGGGGCCAGGTAGTCCACCAGGCAGTTAAATGTCTGCATGTAGGCCCCCCATGCCTCCTGGCGCCAGGCCAGCGCCCGCTCCTGCAGCTGGAGGTGCTGCGCCGTGACCTCCAGCTGCCGACCGAGGATGGCCAGCAGCTCGGGGTCCGTCGCCGGCGGTGGTTGTAGGCGCGGGGTCCGCCGTCTAGCCCGCCGCGGGGCCGGTCGGTCCTCGGCCGAGGGGCTGCCCTGGAGAGATGGCCCCGGAGGGCTCTCCGGGACGACTGACGCCTCGCTGGTGCTCTCTTCCGGTCCTTCTGATGGTGCAGGTGCAGGACACAGGAGAGGAGGTGGGGAAAAAGAATGGAGACAGGCGTTAGTGTGGGCCCCGAGCCGTGGCCTTTGTCCCCCCAGCCCTGTGCTGCAGGTTCCCCATCCCCGTCCCCGGGAGATGATGCTGTGATGGATGGGGTTCAGGGGTCCCCCATCCCTGCACCCCGTCCCCTGGTGGGAGCGACTCTCACTTCACTCCGCAGGGTCTGACAGGAGAGGTTTCTCAGGCCACAGATGGCCAGTTTCTGCCAGGAGTGATAGCACCAGCTGTCAGAAGAGACAGTCCTTCCAACCCGTCGTGGGGAGAAGACCCCAAGGGGGGCCCCTCTGGGATGCAGCTTTCCCCCTCCTCAGGCTGGCTGCCTTCCAGCTCTCCCTTCCCCTAGCCTCTACCTGTGGCCCCCGCCCTCGCCCCCCAATTCCAAGCCAGCTCGGCTCCTCCCTCCTGTTTGTTCAGGGCAGAGGTGTCACCTGCCAGCTGTAGCCCCAGGATCATCCTTTGGCCCTGGAAGGTATTCGGCTCTTGTGGCTCATATGTAGCCTGAGTCTCCCTTTGGCACTCCCCCCACTCCATCACATGCTGCTGCTGCTGCTGTTGCTGCTGCGGGGTGTCCCACCCCCTCCTCCCGGGGGCCCCTCGAGGTTCCACTCCCCCCTGGCCCGGGGATGGGGCATGGCACTGTCGTGCGGGGTGGGGGGGGGGCACGGGCTGATGGCTGCAGTGCTGTGAGGGCCATGGCCCTGGTGTCCTTGGGGCCATGGCCATGTGAGCATGTGGGGGGCCCAGGACACATATCTCTTATCCCCGCCCCTCAAGCCCAGGGGTGTCCACCAGAGAGGGGTACCTACCTGTGGGTCCGCTCCCACGGTCCGGAGATCCCCGGGGGTTGGAGGCCCTGCTGCTGCTCCGGGATGGCAGGAGGAGGCTCTGCAGGCGGGATTCTGCGGAGGAGGAGCCCCCCTCCTCCTCCTCCTCCTGCCGCGATGTCCCGGGGGTGGGCTCCGGGGGGCCCCCGGGGTGCGGGGCTTGCCTCTGGGGCGGACTCCGTCTGCAGGGCCTGCTGGGGCTCCTCAGCCGAGGTGTCAAGGGTGGCTGGAGGGGAGGAGGTGTGCCGGGAGCCCAGGATGTCCCTGAGCTCCCTGTAAAAGGGGCAAGTGATGGGGGCGGCCCCAGATCGGCTGGCCGCATCCTGGGCCCGGGAGTAACCCTGCCGCAGCTCCTTCGCCTTACTCCTAACGTGGTCAGGAGTGCGGGCAGGGTGACCCCGGGCAGCCAGGCCGTCGGCCAGCCGAGCGAACGCATCCGCGTTCCGCCTCTTGCTCCCCATTACCTGGAGCACCTCCTCCTCGCTCCAGAGCCCCAGCAGGTCCCGCAGCTCGGCCTCCGTCCAGGAGGGGCCCCGCTGCCGCTTCCCAGCCTGGCTGCCCCTCTGGCTGGGCTGGCTGCCCTGGCTCCCCTTGGGGGGGGGTCCCCTGGGGGCGCTGGGGGGGCTGCCGGGCAGCCATCACCGCTGGGTGGGTGGCTGAGGGTGGTGCAGGCTGCCCGCGTGTGCAGGCTGCAGCCTGCACGTTGCCTCAGCCTCCTGCAGAGGCAGGGAGGGGGAGGAGACCTTTAAGGGGACGCTCCACGCGTCCACCAGTGAGCTGAGGGGCTGGAGAGAGCGTCTCTCAACCCCCCAGCTGATGGCCGCCATGGAGGACCTGCCAATTTCGACGTTGCGGGACGCGGATCGTCTACACTGTACCTACTTCGACGTTGAACGTCGAAGTAGGGCGCTATTCCTATCCCCTCATGGGGTTAGCGACTTCGACGTCTCGCCGCCTAACGTCGAAGTTAACTTCGAAATAGCGCCCGACGCGTGTAGCCGCGACGGGCGCTATTTCGAAGTTAGTGCCGCTACTTCGAAGTAGCGTGCACGTGTAGACACAGCTATGGTGAGCTTCAGAAGCAGGTGAGCAGTGCTGCATCTGGTCCTGCAGCCCATAGAGTACAGCTGCAGTGCATCTCAGAGCATGCTTCCCCTGGAGGCATAGGCAGAAACACATTGGCTCCTCTAGTGAGTACGCTAAAAATTGCAGTGTGGTAGCTGCATGCTGTCAGCATGACCCCCGGCTGCAAGGGTGCTGGAACTAGTGCTGCAGCTGCATCACCTGGCTTGACGTGGCTTCCATGATAGGGAGGGTTCGCAGTTTGTCACAGTGGCTCTCGCCTCCCCCCGCTATGCACATTGTTCCAGCACCCCTGGGGGGAGGCTAGCCCAAGCTGCCATCCTGGCCACGTAAGCAGAGCTGGCTCCCTATCTAATGTTAGAAGCTACATTTAGACTAGAGTGGGGTGTGTGTGTGGGGGTCCCACCTAGGGCCGAGCTCTGGCTCCTAATCTCACCGCAGGAGCCTTATGAG
This sequence comes from Carettochelys insculpta, assembly GCF_033958435.1. NCBI lineage: Eukaryota > Metazoa > Chordata > Testudines > Carettochelyidae > Carettochelys > Carettochelys insculpta. The sequence continues at coordinate 16,239,294 of NC_134164.1, forward strand.
CTGGGGCACCAGCCCGAACGGCCATCAGTGTGCAGCTGTGGCTTTTGGTACTGTTGTCATGTGAAGAGGAAAAGCTGCTCAGGCAATGGACTTAGGCTGTTCCTACACATGCCACCTCCCTTCGGATGTGGCATGCTAATGAGGCAATTGAAGCAGGCTAATGAGGTGCTAATGTGCATATTCAGTGCCTCATTAGCATAATGGCAGCTCAAAGTGCAGACTTTGACTTGCAGAATGACAGTGTAGATGGGTATCAGAGGGGTAGCCGTGTTAGTCTGGATCTGTAGCAGCAACGAAGGGTCCTGTGGCACCTTATAGACTAACAGAAAAGTTTAGAGCATGAGCTTTCGTGAGTTAACTCACTTCTTCAGATGCTGGTCCTGGAAATCTGCAAGGCCAGGTATAAATAGGCCAAAGCAAGGCTGGGGATAACGAGATTAGCTCAGGCAGGCAGGCTGAGTTTTATTGTCATCAGTAGATCTGGAGGTGTGAACTCCAAGAGAGGGGAAGCTGCTTTTGTATTTAGCCAGCCATTCACAGTCTTTGTTTAATCCTGAGCTGAGGGTATTGAATTTGCAGATGAATTGTAGCTCAGCAATTTCTCTTTGGAGTCTGTTCTTGAAATTTCTTTGCTGCAGAAAGGAAGCACATTGGTAGATGTGCAGCTGAATGAGCCCACAATGGTGTTCATCAGGGATCTACAACCCATCCTGGACAATGATCCCACACTTTCACAGGCCTTGGGAGGCAGACCTATCATTGCTCACAGACAACCTGCCAACCTAAAACAAATCCTAACAAGCAACTATACACCGCATCACAGTCACTCTATCTCAGGGACCCATCCATGCAACAAACCTCGTTGCCAGCTCTGCCCACATATACACAGCAGCAACATCATTACAGGACCTAACCGGATCAGCCACACCATCGCGGGCTCATTCAGCGCACATCTACCAATGTAATTTATGCCATCATGTGCCAGCAATGCCCCTCTGCCATATACATCGGACAAACTGGACAGTCTCTACGTAAAAGAATAAATGCACACAAATCAGACATCAGAAATGGCAAAATACAAAAACCCGTAGGAGAGCACTTCAATCTCCCAGGACACACAGTAGCAGATTTAAAAGTAGCTATCCTACAGCAAAGAAATTTCAAGAACAGACTCCAAAGAGAAATTGCTGAGCTACAATTCATCTGCAAATTCAATACCCTCAGCTCAGGATTAAACAAAGACTGTGAATGGCTGGCTAAATACAAAAGCAGCTTCCCCTCTCTTGGAGTTCACACCTCCAGATCTACTGATGACAATACAACTCAGCCTGCCTGCCTGAGCTAACCTCGTTATCCCCAGCCTTGCTCTGGCCTATTTATACCTGGCCTTGCAGATTTCCAGGACCAGCATCTGAAGAAGTGAGTTAACTCACGAAAGCTCATGCTCTAAACTTTTCTGTTAGTCTATAAGGTGCCACAGGACCCTTCAGTGTAGATGGGGGCAGCTTCAAAATAAGCACAGCCCTTCGACATCCCTTTACCCCCACAAAAGTAGATCAAAGTAAGGGAATGTCAATGTGGGATGCTTATTTTGAAGCTGCCCCCATCTATCTGTAGCAGTGCATGGGACACTTGAGTCCTAGGTGCAAGGCTCTGCGTTTGTCCCCTGTTGAATTTTATTAGATTTCATTTGGCTTTCAATAACTTCAGGTCATTCTGGACCCTATCCCAACCTCCAGCCTATCTAGCTATCCCCTCAGCTTAGTGTCTTCTGTAAACCTGCTGACGGTGTAATCCATCCCATCATCCAGATCGTTAATGAAGATGTTAGGGAGCAGGGGAGGGGAACAGCTCCAGGACCAACCCTGTGGCGCTCTGTTTGACGTTGCCTGCCAACTTGACATTGAGTTGCTTATCGTTACCCACTAGCCTGCTGGGAAAGTATATTAAAAGCTTTGCTAAAGTCAAGATAGATCACATCTGCCCCTTTCCACATAGCTACAGAGCCACTTACCTCATTGTAGAAGGTGGTTAGGTTGGTCAGCTGTGATTTGCTTTCATGAATCCATGTTGACTGTTCCTGAGCACTTTCCTTTCTCCCAAGATTTTTAAAATCGATTCCTTGAGGACCTGCTCTGTGGTTTTTCTGGGGACTGAGGTCAGGGTGATAGGTCTGTAGTTCCCTGGATTTTCCTTCATCCCTTTTTTGATGATGGGTGCCTCGTTTGCCTTTTTCTAGTCATCCAGGGCCTCCCCTGATTACCCACAAATTTTCAAAGATAACGACCAATGGCTCTGCAGCCACATCAACTAACTCTCAGCCCTCGAATGCATTGCGTCCCACCCCACCCTCACTCGTGTATGTCCAACTTTTCAAAATAGCCCTGAACCTGCTCTCTCACCACTGAGGGCTGCTCAGCTGCTCCCCGCACCATGTGGCCCAGGGTGCAATCTGGGAATGTTGAGATTTAAGAAACGTTCTCTGTCCCAAGAGCATGAAACTGGTGAGGCAGCTGTGGGGAGTCTATTTTCAGTACTTCTGAAAGTGCGGCCAGAGACTGACTAGGCCCAGAAACAGACATGGGCAAACAGCTCTTGTGGGCTCAGTCAGGATGGGCAGGCCCCATGTCCTTTCGGTATGAAGCCCATTTGAAGCTAGGTGTGCAGAGCTGTGAGACCAGGAGGTGGCTCCTCTCCACTAGCACGGCAACAGTATGCCAGGGCAGGTGTAGTTTCTTGTGTTCACGCTCGTGTTGCCCTGCATTGAGACTGCCAGGGCCCCATTCACTCTGTGTGCTGCTTTTTTTCTAGTGCCAGAAAATGGGGAGGTGAAAATAGAATTCAAGCACAGCTCTGCAACAGACAGTACTTGTTCAGCACAGACACACTGTAATTATCCCCAACAAACCATTACAAATTCAGCATTACAGTTAAACTTAAAAGAAATCCAGACATGGTTAGGTGTGGGAATGGGTGGCTAAAGTTCCCTTATAACACTTTACTCTACACTGTAATTGCACCAAGCAACAACCATGGGACTGCCTTTAAAATAGTCTGGGGGTTGAGGACCTGGATTGCATTCAACTGAGCTTGAAAGATGCACTGATTATTTGTTTTATTTTCCTCCCTCCTGGAATCACTATAGGGCAGAGTGAGGATTGTTAGGTTGCCCTGATTGTGCATTTCCCCAGCTCATGTGTGAATTTCTTACACAGTTGCCTTTCGCTCTGAATTGCCTGAGGTTCCCAGACTTGCTTTGGGGATTATCACAACATCCCTCATACATATTTTATCCTAAACAAGAGGGAGAGCTCATCAAAAGTCACATACAGAAAGCTTTCCCATTGAAAAATGCAGTTTGATCCAGCCTGGCCGTTTTCATGGGAAAATAGCAGTTCTAATTGAAACAGTCATTTTGCCATCTCTTGTAGAAGAGCTGGTTTTTTTATTTCTAATCTACATTTCCAAAAGAAAGGTCAATCTTTATTTCCTCTGCAACATGAGGAATGACACGTTTTCTGTTATGTCAGTTCAAGATGACATTTTCATAGAATTGATAAGATATGTGCATTTTTGTTTCAACTTTTCTGATTCAAGCCTTTTGGGACTGTGAAATCATAGAAATTAGAGAAAGATAGAACTGGAAGAGACCTCTGTAGGTCATCTAATCCAGTCCCCCACTCGCAGGCAGACTAGGTATTAGACCATGAATGACAGGTGTTTGTCTAACCTGTTCTGAAAAATCTCCAGTCACAGCGATTCCACAACCTCCTTGGCTCATTTGGCCCAATGCTGAGCTATCGCGACAGTTAGGAAGTTTTACCTAATGCCCGACCAACATTTTTCTTTCTGTGATTTAAGCCCATAGCTTCTCCTCCTGTCTTTGGGAGGTCAAAAAAACAAATTCTGTATGCCTTTTTTTTATAACCCGTTACACATTTGAAGCCTATTATCATGTTCCCCCCCCGTCTTTTTATTTTTCAAACTAAACAAATTCTTTTTTTCTCTTTGTTTGTGATCCACTGTAATCTTCAGATCTCTTTCTTCAATACTCCCACCTAAGCATTCATTTCCCATATTGAATGTGTGCAACTGAGTTTTCCTTCCTAAGTGGGGTACTTTGCATTTGTCTTTGTTGAATTTCACCTTGCTTTGCTATTTTAAGCTTCCCTTCCCATTTGAAACAGAAACTAATTTTTAAACATTAACATTTCCTGTGTGATAAAATGTTACATTCTCAACCTCTTTTCTGCTGTGTGATTTCAACCTTAATTCCATCTCCATGGACTTCTGGGCAAACTTTTGAAGAGGTCTTAAGTGACAGGAGCTCATGGACTCACAAGAGGGACACAGTCCCATTTTTAGGTGCCACTGCCATTCACAAAAGCCTTCTCAGTTGCCATCTAATACCACAGGTGATCCAAATTCCCACAGTGCCTTAGTTTCCAGTATTAAAGTCCCCACAGCTGGGCATGCACCCACCCACCTACATGCTGCCTTCTCCAAGGGCTTACTTTTGCCCAGACCAGTGAGTTTCTCAAAGAAGGCGTTCCCTGGCCTCTCTTCACTTCTTGGCCCTATCAGAGCCTACCTCTGTGGAGGACTAGTGTGCGTCCTCTTACAACCTTGAGTCCTGTACCCTGGGCCACCCCCCAGGGAGATGACGGATCAAGGCTCAGCTTCCTCCTTTGCTGGATGTGGAGCAGGGCCATGAATGTGGCTCTCCGCACCTCTAAGAGTGTACCACTGCACTACACATTATTGGGGGGCACCATCTCCACTTCTCTGTTTTTTGTGAAAAGCCACTACTTTCCGAGGGGCGGGGGGGGGGGTGGTACATAGCTCTGAATCCAGAGCACAGGGAGGCAACTCCCATGAGCCTGAAATTGAGAGCCTACCTTCTTTTGAGCCACCTTGTGGAATCCACAGCCCTGAGTTAAGCACCCAGTCCCCATGTGAATCATGGTGACAGCTAGGCACCTAAGCATGGGATCCCCAAAGCTGGCAGGCTGAGTCCCGCTTTCGAAGTCACTTTTGCAAACAGGGTTGACTAAGGTGCTTTTGAAAATTCTGCCCTTGTCTGGAAATTGCTGTCACACAATACACAGGAACTGCAATGGATGTGACCATGTGACATTTCAATGCTAGAAAGTGGTGACACTCAGACTGAGGCTCCTGAGCTGCAAGTGGCTTTTTAATGTGGCTCCCATGATGCCTCACAGCACGTGGTGTTAAAATATTATTGTGTGATTTGATTAGTAGCCAAGCTAAGTTATAACCAATCAGGTGCTTTTACTATGCTATTAACCAACTGTAATTGATAACACTTTGTCATTTGTTGTCATACTAAATATTTTCCCTGCCACACCATTTATTTATGACTAGGTAGCACTATAAGACACAACACAATGAACTCACATGACTGCAGCTCTTTGGGGCTAATATTTTGACCATGAATTTGGCTCCTGAACCACTGAAGTCTGAGCACCACTAATCTAAAGTATTGATCTGAATGAATGGTTAATATTAACATCTATAGCCAGATTTTACCATTGTTTTTATACCCCTGGTGCAGAAATAGCTCTAAATTGCTTTGCGCACACAATCCAATTCTCCCTCCCTTCTGCACTCCGCACGCACTCCAGTTATGCCTCCCTTTGGCACCCTACTTCCCAAAACACACATTGGTTTCCCCGTGCCTCCTTTGCACATGCACACATGGAGCAGTTCCCCCTTCTTTTGCCCCGCCGCCCCAATATGCACTACCTATGCACACCCACCAGCTTCTGCATCACTGCTGCAGCCCTCCAAAGCAAGGGATTTAGCACAGCCCTTCAATCCTCACACCTCGATTGTCAGGCAAGGCTCCACATGCCAGTTCTTGAGAGAGGCTGGAGGGAATCAGTTGTCTGGTCTCCAGCAGCAGGCTGATTTTTTGGACCATGGGGGCACAGAGGAGGGTTCAGTCAGTAAAATGTGATGTTGTCACATTGAATACTGTTTGAAAGGCCTAAGAACAGTCATTGTGCATGTGGCTCTGGAGGCCACAACAATGGGGCTTTGCTAAGCCTCAGCAAATCTGCAGGTGACACTAAGGTGGGGGGGGTCAGGTAGGGCAAGGACAGGGGCCAGCGTGACCTAGACAAATGGAAGGACTGGGCCAAAAGAAATTTGATGAGGTTCAGCAAGGACAAATGGAGAGTCCTGCGCATGGGACGGAAGAATCCCAAGCACTGCTACGAGCTGGGGACCGACTGGCTAAGTAGCAGTGCAGCAGAAAAGGACCTGGGGATTATGGTGGATGAGAGGCTGGATATGAGTCACCAAAGTGTCATTGTAGCCAAAAAGGCCAATGGCATATTGGGGTGCATTAGCAGGAGTATTTCCAGCTAATCTGGAGAAGTTATTATTCCCCTCTACTTGGCACTGGTAGGGCCACATCTGCAGTATTGCATCCAATTCTGGGCCCCCCCCCCCAGTATAGAAGGGATGTGGATGCATTGGAGCAGGTTCAGTGGAGTGCAGTGAAAATGCTTAAGGGGCTGGAACACATGACCTATGAAGAGAAGCTGAGGGCTTTGAGCTTATTTTGTTTGCAGAAGAGAAGACTGAGGGGTGATTTGAGAGCAGCCTTCAACTTCCTGAAGGGGGTTCTAAAGTGGATGGAGAGAGGCTGTTCTCAGTGGTGACAGATGGCAGAACAAGGATCAATGGTCTGAAGTGACAAAGGACGAGGTTTAGGTGGGATATTAGGGAAAGCGATTTCCCCAGGAGGGTGGTGAAGCACTGGAATGCGTTACTGAGAGAGGTGGTGGAATCTCCATCCCTGGAGGTTTTTAAAGTCCCAGATTGACCAAGTCCTGGCTGGGATGATTTAGTTGGGGTTGATCCTGCTTGAAACAGGTGGCTGGACTTGACCTCCTGAGGTCCCTTCCACCCTTGAATTCTATCATTAGTCTGATCACTGAAAGGGAGCAGAAAGGAGTTTTTGCCCCTTGAGACGTTTTGCAATTGGGAGCAAAGGGAATTCCGTGCTGCCGAAGTACTAGCTACTGCCAGGTTGGAGACAGTCTTCACTCCTGAGCCAGTGAATGTGTAGGCTGGGATTAGCGTACGATGTCACTTAGTGGCGTGTTAGTGCTTGACTGCTGCAGATGGTGGAATATGGCCCATTCATGGTGTAATGCTGACAGACGCAGGTTGCTGGCATCAGGGATGACCCTGAAATCATAGAGGCTAAAGCTCTGTGCTCTACTGCCTGAGCTAAAGGCCAGCTGGTGCACAGCTGAGGCTGTAGAGCAGAGACTTCACTCACCCTAGTATGAGGTTGTGGGTAGCGGATTGGGCTAGGACACGGGGAACTTGGATGCTGTGTTCCTCTCTAACAGCAGCGAAGGGTCCTGTGGCACCTTATAGACTAACAGAAAAGTTTTGAGCATGAGCTTTCGTGAGCACAGACTCTCTCTTCCTCTCTGTTACTGATGTCCTGTATGACTGGGGCAAATCAATTCCCTTTTCTGTGCCTCATTTTCCCTTCCTCTCCTTTGTCTGTGTAGATGGTGCACTCTTTGGGGTGTCTCTCACAGTCTGTGCAGCGCCCTGCACTGGGGTCCAGCGGGCAGCTGAGGCCTCTGGGTGCTGCTGACTGCAAATAACAATTTAGTGCTAAAGGCAGAGAGGAGTTAAAACAAGACTCTTGATTAGACTTCAGAGGGGCAGGAGCTGGTGCCCAGGGCACTTGGGGTGGGCCCTGCAGCCCAGCTTAGGGGAGAAGAGACACAAGGCAGACAAGGGGGAGCCTAGACAGCAGCTGTGGCAGTGAGCAGACTTCTTGAAGGTCTGGCCCTGAGCCCCCTTATGCCTCGCTCTGAACATATACCCAGGGAGGGGGATTTTCAGCACGGCTGCCCAGACGAGCTGTCATCCCGTGCGCCTCATTTGCCAGAAGCCGTGTCCCATGACATGTTACTCCCACTGCGCCTGGCTCGGGCAGCACAGGGAAGGGCCAGCAGGTCGACCCAGCCCAGTTCGGCGCACAGCCCCCGGCCCCCTGGACCTCGAGAGTGAGCAGGCGCCCGGTCGGGGAGGGATCACCTGGCCAGTGCAGCAGGGACACCAGCCGAGAGTGAAAACAGGCGGCCCCAGAAGAGCTTCCTTTGCTCATCTTGCAGGCAGCTGCTTGAGGTAAAAAGGGAGGCTCACAAAAGCCGCCCACCACCCCTCCCCCCGCCCCGCTGATAGCCCAGGTTATGTCATGCTGCTTGCTCATTGTCCCACGCGCTCATCTGGGAGCAGCCCTGCTCACTCTCATGGCTGGACTAGGAGCCCATCCCAGTCCACCTCCCTAAATAGGTCACCATAGTTCCCTACGCTGAATACAGGACACCAGGTAACGTCACTTGTATTCGGTCAATCAGAACTCTCTCGTACAAATTCTCAAGTGAACATCAAGTTGCCAGAGCCACTGTTAAAAAATGTCCTGCGTAGCTGGAGTCTTATTCCCGTCTCACCACTAAGGTTTGTAGGAGGAGAGGTCTCTCTCTCTCTCTCACACACCTGCATCTCTCATGCCTGAGGATGGGGGTGGCTGACTGACCTGACCTAAGCCTCCCAGACTAGCGCGCGCCACTCTCCAAGCCTGGCTAGGCCCCTCGAATCGGGGGGCCTACCCTGGTACTTGGTGCCATATCTTCTTAAGGCAACAAGTGGGGGGCACACAGGATCACAATCCCCCCTTCCACAGATCCCTGTGAGAATTCCCACTGGAACACAGCCAGCAGCAGCCTTTTGGCAATGTGCAGGAGGACTTCAATAAATGCCTGTCCCTTTAAAAACTGGGCAACTGACTGACAAAGCGGCTGCTAAGGAGCTGTTCTAGCCTAGGCAGCAACTGCCTCCAAAGGGGCTCAGGCAAAGCCTGGCCTGCCCTCACCCCGCCTTCGTCCCCTCCTGCAGCCCTGGCAAGCTGGATGAATGACTCTCTACAGCTGTCCAGCCCTAGGACAGACCAAAGCGCACAGCGTACAGTGGGACATTTTCTAGCTGCAGTACAGAAGGGGAGGCAAAGCTCTGCCTTAGGTTCTCTCTTTGAGTGACAGTTTGGGCTGGACGCACCCCTGGAGTTTCGGCATGCCATCCTTCCAGGACAACCTGGGAGGGCCGGCAGCCTTGCCCATGTGCCCTGTACTGAGCACTTGTGCAGCCACTCAGGAGAGATTCAAGTGCCATCCAGCTAATGAGCAGAGTGCCCACAGCTGGGTTTTGTTTTACTGGATCCCCTCCCCCCACTGGTGGGTGGGTGGCGAGCCAGGTTCTGGCCAGCAGTAAGACACACCTGTACACAGGTGGGGCACGCTTTCCTGTCTCAGTGCACATAGAAAATTCATTCCATGCACAAAACAAAAGGATTAGAGGGAATGTTGGCCATATCCCCTCTCCCCACACCCAGGGAACAAGGCTGGGCTGGAGCAGTGGCCAAAGCACTCTGGGCAGCATATCCTGGCACAGTGGCTGTGTCCACATGGCAGCGCTGATCCGAAATACGATGTACCAAATGGCTGTTCCGAAATACCTTAGTGTGAAATAATACACCCAGACACAAAGTGCATTTCGAAACAGCACCCGCTGTAACACGGCTGTTATTGTGAGAGAACTGCCACGTGGACACAGCCACTCGAGGCCCGGTGTGGAGCCTAGCGGGAAGGGCGCTGTGGGTCCTGCTGACCCAGGAGCAGCTCCCTGGCTCAGATGCACTGGGAAGCCAGCTGAGATGCTCTGAGGAGGAACTCAGTGCAGCCAATCATAACTGGTCTCAGCTGGTCTTTACATTATCTTAGTGTTAATTGCTGTTTTAACAAAGCCAGCTCTTAAGCAGATGGGTGACCTTGAATGCCGTGCTGCGCAGGCATCCAGGTTGCCTTCCTGGCTGGCAGTACAAACTGCAGCAGCAGCAGAGCCTTCACAGCTAAACGCACAGGTGGCTACAGCTTGTGCTAGATGCCAGCTCTGCGGGAAGTGCTCACGCTTGGCCACAGAGCGAGGTGATCACCACGCACTGACCCATTTCCTCTGGACACACTCCTGAGCATCTGACACAGACAACGGTGCAAAGGCCAGGGCTGTGCCTGTGTCTGGGATTACCTCATGTTGGCTGTGCCAGCAGGCTCTTCTAATGTGACATGCACATCTCGATACTTCAGCTGCTCCACCAGCTGTGTAGCAAGTGGGGCACGAAACATAACATAATCCTGTCTGGACCAGGCACCGGGCCACGGGAGCCCTGAAACCACTGGAAGGTTTATACTCCCCTGAGGACATATGGGTGGCCAGCTTGCTTCACTCTCACAGCCAGCTCTGTTTATTATAAATTAAGTGCAAGGCCCACATGTGACACCTCTCCTCTCCTCTCCTCTGTAGTGAAGACCATGTCATTTCTGGGTGGAATATGGTAGAGGTCACTGCTGATGACTGTGAGTAACTAGTGCACCACCAAAAATCCCCCACTTGTGAAAACATCGCAGAGGCTGAAGGTTCTTCTTCCAGTGGGTCTGGGGGATTTGGGTGTTTTGAAAGAGGAATTCATGAGGTCTGGTAGCTGTGGCTATGGGTTAGGCCGCAGGATAGATGGGTTCTATTCCTGGCTGTAGCCTGGGGCGGGGGCCAATCATAAGAACATAAGGATGGCCATACTGGGTCAGACCAAAGGTCCATCCAGCCCAGCATCCCATCTGCCGACAGTGGCCAATGCCAGGTGCCCCAGAGAAGGAGAACAGAAGACAATGATCAAGTGATTTATCTCCTGCCATCCAGCTCCTGCCCCTGTACTGAAGGCTAGGGCACCATACTTTACCCCTGGCTAATAGCCATTTATGGACCTAACCTGCAAAAATTTATCAAGCTCTTTTTTAAACCCTAATAGAGTCCTGGCCTTCACAGCCTCCTCGGGCAAGGAGTTCCACAGGTTGACTGTGCGCTGTGTGAAGAAAAATTTCCTTTTATTAGTTTTGAACCTACTACCCATCAATTTCATTTGGTGTCCCCTAGTTCTTGTATTATGGGAAAAGGTAAATAATTTTTCTATATTCACTTTCTCCACACCATTCATGATTTTATATACCTCTATCATATCACCCCTCAATCGCCTCTTTTCCAAACTGAAAAGTCCCAGTCTCTCTAGCCTCTCCCCATATGGGACCCGTTCCAAGCCCCTAATCATCTTAGTCGCCCTTTTCTGAACCTTTTCTAATGCCAATATATCTTTTTTGAGGTGAGGAGACCACATCTGCACGCGGTACTCAAGATGTGGGCGTACCATAGCTTTATATAGGGGAAGTATGATATCTTTTGTCTTATTATCGATCCCTTTTTTAATAATTCCTAACATCCTATTTGCCTTACTAACTGCTGCTGCACACTGCGTGGATGTCTTCAGAGAACTATCCACTATAACTCCAAGATCCCTTTCCTGATCTGTCATAGCTAAATTTGACCCCATCATGTAGTACGTGTAATTTGGGTTATTTTGTTTTTTCCAACATGCATTACCTTACACTTACCCACATTAAATTTCATTTGCCATTTTGCTGCCCAATCACTCAGTTTGCTGAGATCGGTTCCACTTTCTGGATCTCTGGTTTTCTCTCTGTAAAATGGAGCTAATTCTTGTGATAGTGTCTGCAAAAAGGCTTTAAAAATCTGAGAAGGTGAAGCATTTGGGGGTTAGTGCCATGTATTGGCTACACTCCGTGTCCCTCATTTGGTTTCCTTTCCCGCACCGGTTATTCCCCACGTTTGAGTGTCAACTAGCTCAGAGAACACGTGACCTCCTGTCGCTTCTTTGCTTTCAGTCCTGAGCTGTGTCTACACGTGCACGCTACTTCGAAGTAGCGGCACTAACTTTGAAATAGCGCCCGTCGCGGCTACACGCGTCGGGCGCTATTTCGAAGTTAACTTCGACGTTAGGCGGCGAGACATCGAAGTCGCTAACCCCATGAGGGGATAGGAATAGCGCCCTACTTCGACGTTCAACGTCGAAGTAGGGACAGTGTAGACGATCCGCGTCCCGCAACGTCGAAATTGGCGGGTCCTCCATGGCGGCCATCAGCTGGGGGGTTGAGAGACGCTCTCTCCAGCCCCTCAGCTCACTGGTGGCCGCGTGGAGCGTCCCCTTAAAGGTCCCCTCCCCCTCCCTGCCTCTGCAGGAAGCTGAGGCAACGTGCAGGCTGCAGCCTGCACACGCGGGCAGCCTGCAGCACCCTCAGCCACCCACCCAGCGGCGATGGCTGCCCGGCAGCCCCCCCAGCGCCCCCAGGGGACCCCCCCACAAGGGGAGCCAGGGCAGCCAGCCCAGCCAGAGGGGCAGCCAGTCTGGGAAGCGGCAGCGGGGCCCCTCCTGGACGGAGGCCGAGCTGCGGGACCTGCTGGGGCTCTGGAGCGAGGAGGAGGTGCTCCAGGTAATGGGGAGCAAGAGGCGGAACGCGGATGCGTTCGCTCGGCTGGCCGACGGCCTGGCTGCCCGGGGTCACCCTGCCCGCACTCCTGACCACGTTAGGAGTAAGGCGAAGGAGCTGCGGCAGGGTTACTCCCGGGCCCAGGATGCGGCCAGCCGATCTGGGGCCGCCCCCGTCACTTGCCCCTTTTACAGGGAGCTCAGGGACATCCTGGGCTCCCGGCACACCTCCTCGCCTCCGGCCACCCTTGATACCTCGGCTGACGAGCCCCAGCAGGCCCTGCAGACAGAGTCCGCCCCAGAGGCAAGCCCCGCACCCCAGGGGCCCCCCCGGAGCCCACCCCCGGGACATCGCGGCAGGAGGAGGAGGGGTGGGGGGCTCCTCCTCCACAGAATCCAGCCTGCAGAGCCTCCTCCTGCCATCCCGGAGCAGCAGCAGGGCCTCCAACCCCCGGGGATCTCCGGACCGTGGGAGCGGACCCACAGGTAGGTACCCCTCTCTGGTGGACACCCCTGGGCTTGAGGGGCGGGGGTAAGAGATATGTGTCCTGGGCCCCCCACATGCTCACATGGCCATGGCCCCAAGGACACCAGGGCCATGGCCCTCACAGCACTGCAGCCATCAGCCCGTGCCCCCCCCGCCCCGCCGCGCATGACAGTGCCATGCCCCATCCCCAGGCCAGGGGGGAGCGGAACTTCGAGGGGCCTCCGGGAGGAGGGGGTGGGACACCCCGCAGCAGCAACAGCAGCAGCAGCAGCATGTGATGGAGTGGGGGGAGTGCCAAAGGGAGACTCAGGCTACATATGAGCAACAAGAGCCGAATAGCTCCCAGGGGCAAAGGAGGATCCTGGCGCTGCAGCTCGCAGGTGACACCTCTGCCCTGAACCAACAGGAGGGAGGAGCCGAGCTGGCTTGGAATTGGGGGGCGAGGGCGGGGGCCGCAGGTAGGGGTTAGGGGAAGGGAGAGCTGGTAGGCAGCCAGCCTGAGGAGGGGGAAAGCTGCATCCCAGAGGGGCCCCCCTTGGGGTCTTCTCCCCACGATGGGTTGGAAGGATTGTCTCTTCCGACAGCTGGTGCTGTCACTCTTGCCAGAAACTGGCCATCTGTGGCCTAAGAAACCTCTCCTGCTCTCAGACCCTGCGGGGTGAAGTGAGAGTCGCTCCCACCAGGGGACGGGGTGCAGGGCCAGGGGACCCCTGAACCCCATCCATCACAGCATCATCTCCCGGGGACGGGGATGGGGAACCTGCAGCACAGGGCTGGGGGGACAAAGGCCACGGCTCGGGGCCCACACTAACGCCTGTCTCCATTCTTCTTCCCCGCCTCCTCTTCTGTGTCCTGCACCTGCACCATCACAAGGACTGGAAGAGAGCGCCACCGAGGCGTCAGTCGTCCCGGAGAGCCCTCCGGGACCATCGCTCCAGGGCAGCCCCTCGGCCGCGGACCGACCGGCCCCGCGGTGGGCTAGATGGCGGGCCCCGCGCCACCAACCGCCGCCGGTGACGGACCCCCAGCTGCTGGCCATCCTCCGTGGGCAGCTGGAGGTCGCGGAGCAGCACCTCCACCTGCAGGAGCGGGCGCTGGCCTGGCGCCAGGAGGCATGGGGGGCCTACATGCAGACATTTAACCGCCTGGTGGACTTGCTGCCCCCCCAAGCCGCGCCGGCCGAAACATCGTCCGCCCTGCCCGCTCCTGCAGCCCCACCACCAGCTGCTCCGCCCGTCGCCGACCCGTCCGCCGTCGCCCCGCCACCCACCCGCGAGGGCCAGAGCGCCGAGGGACCCCTGGAGCCACCTGACACTCGCCAGCCCCGATACCTTCCGGTCCAGCCCGCTCCCACCCAGCCGCGGACCAGGCTGCAAGCGCGGGGGGGCTCCTGGCCAGCCACGCCCAGTGCCGGGCTATAGGGGCGAGGGGCCCGGGACGTGGCCCCCACCTTTGTATATAGTTGCACCCTGTTTGGTTGGTCCCCCCGTTTGCCCCGTCCCCCCCATGTAAATAGTTCTCCCCTTTATCCTCCCTGGTTTTCTTTTTATTATTTATTGCACACTGTTGTTTCTTTGCATTGTTTTATTGTTCTACATATTGCTTTTGTTGGACGTTTGTCCCTAGTTTTCTGTTTGTGGTTCACATATTTCTTTTTACAGCCCAAAAAAAAAAGGTTCTGAAAGACAAAAAAAAAGTTTACGTTCAGCCACCAGTGCATGCTGTCATTTGTCCAGGACAAGTGGAGGGGGGGGGGGCGGTGGGGTGCTCCATGGTGTGGGCATTGGGGCAGGAGTGTGGGGGAGGAAGGGGCGGGCAGTAGGGGGCCTGGGCAGAGTTCACCCCGCGGCCTGTTCGTCGAAGTGGGCCCGCAGGGCCTCCCGCACCCGGGTCCCCTCGGGGTCCACCTGCCGACTGGGGGCAGCAGGTGGCTGGACGTGTGCCCTGCCGGCCTCCGCAGCCCAGCCCTGCAGAAAGGTCTCCCCCTTGCTCTCGACCAAATTGTGCAGGGCGCAGCAGGCACCCACAATCTGGGGGATGTTGTTGGGGCCCGCATCCAGGCGGGTCAGGAGACATCTCCAGCGTCCCTTCAGGTGGCCAAATGAGCGCTCCACCACCTGGCGCGCACGGTTCAGGCGCTCGTTGAAGCGCTCCTGGCTAGCGGAGAGATGGCCCGTGTAGGGGTGCATGAGCCACGGCCAGAGGGGGTAGGCCGCATCTGTGATGACACAGAAGGGCATGGTGGTGTCCCCCAGAGGGATCTCCCGCTGGGGGATGTAGGTCCCCGCCTCCAGCCGGCGGCACAGGCCTGAGTTCCGGAAAACCCGGGCGTCGTGGGTGCTGCCAGGCCAGCCCACATAAATGTCCTGGAAACGTCCCCAGCTGTCTTCCAAGGCCTGCAGGACGACAGAATGGTAGCCCTTGCGATTGAGGTATCGTCCGCCACTGTGATGCGGGGCGCGGATGGGGATGTGAGTCCCATCCAGAGCCCCGAAGCAGTTGGGGAAGCCCAGGGTGGCAAAGGCGGCGATGGTGGCATCTGGGTCCCCCAGCCTCACGAGCCTGTGCAGGAGCATGATGTTGATGGCACGCACGACCTGCAGGGGAAGCACATGGGACGGCACCAATGAGGGGTGAGCAGGGTGTGCGTGGCCCTGCCCTGCCCTGCCCTGGCCCCCCTGCTCTGCCCTGGCCCCCCTGCTCTGGCCTGCCCTGCTCTGGCCCCCCTGCTCTGGCCCCCCTGCCCTGCCCTGGCCCCCCTGCTTTGGCCCCCCTGCCCTGCCCTACTCTGGCCCCCCTGCTCTGGCCCCCCTGCCCTGCTCTGGCCCCCCTGCCCTGCCCTAGCCCCCCTGCCCTGGCCTCCCCCCGTGGGTTCGCTTACCTCCATGAAGACAGCCCCAACGGTGGCCTTTCCGACACCAAACTGCTGTCCCACGGATCGGTAGCTGTCCAGAGTGGCCAGCTTCCAGACAGCGATGCCGACCCGTTTCTGCACCATGAGGGCACGCCGCATGGCGGTGTCCTGGTGCCTGAGTGCGGGGGTGAGCCACTGGCACAGCTCCAGGAATGTCTGCCGGGTCATCCTGAAGTTCCTGAGCCAGTGGTCGTCGTCCCACTCCCCAAGCACCAGCCGCTCCCACCAGTCAGTGCTGGTGGGGTAGCTCCACAGCCGCCGGCGTGTGAGGCGGGGGGGTGGAGCGGGGTGCTGCAGGGGTAGGGGTTGAGCCCTGCTGCCCTGGGGGCATCTCCTCCCCTGGGGCAAGGAGGTGCTCAGCTGCCTCCCACATGGCATGGGTCAGGGCAAGCCCTGCTCCTGCCGGGAGGGCTGGGTGGACCTCTAGCTGGTACTGCTGCTGCTGCTGCTGCTGCTGCTGCTGCTGCTGCTGCTGGGGGTCCATGACTGCGGCGCCCGGGGTCTGTGTGCCTATGGCTCCTCAGACCGCGTGCTGTGCAGGCTGAGTGTGTCTGGGAGGGGCCCTTTAAGGGAGCGGCTAGCTGTTGCCCCGGAAGCGCTAGTCCGCCCATTGACCCTGTCTGCAGCTGTGCCCGGCATCCCCATTTCGATGTGTGCTACTTGGGCGTGTAGACGTTCCCTCACTGCGCCTATTTCGATGTTGGGCTGAGCAACGTCGAAGCTGAACATCGACGTTGCCGGCCCTGGAGGACGTGTAGACGCTATTCATCGAAATAGGCTATTTCGATGTCGCAACATCGAAATAGGCTACTTCGATGTAGGCTTCACGTGTAGACGTAGCCCTGATGGGTCTGAGGCTGCACATGGCTCCCAGCAGTGTACAGCCTGAGGCTTACATGCTCCAGAGGTATGGGGTGCTCAGGTCCCATTGAAAGAGATGCACACACTTTAACAGCGTGGGCAGAGTCCTAGACACTGCCATCCCAGCATGGCCTCCCAAAGGCCACTCATAGACGTCTCCACCAAGGACAGGGCTAGAATGTGTCGAGGCTGGCATGCAAATTCAGCCAAAGTTCATCTCCTGGTCTTCCCATCCATGTTCACGTTGGCTCTTCCCCTGCCAACTAATGAAGCCAAAGCCTGTTACTTGTGGCTGTAGAGGCCCAGTTTAAATTCTGTACAACAACGAATGCCTTCCCCAGTATCTTTCATGGATGGTCTCTAGATACTTCAAAGCCATGAAGGAATTTGCCCACCTGACAAGATGCAGATGGGGACCAAAGGTGGCGGGCATCCAAGTCATTCCCATTCACAGCAGGACTGAGTGGCAGCGCTGAGGAAAGCCGCATCTGGAGTACTGTGTCCAGTTCTGGGCCCCCAGTTACAGGAAGGATGTGGATACGCTGGAGAGGGTCCAGCGTAGGGTGACCAAAATAATTACGGAGCTGGAGCATATGACTTATGAAGAAAGGCTGAGAGAACTGGGACTGCTTAGTCTGCAGAAGAGAAGACTGAGGGGGGACTTGATAACAGCCTTCAACTTACTGAAGGGAGGTTGCAAAGAGGCTGGAGAGAGGCTGTTCACAGTGGTTACAGATGGCAGAACACGGAACAATGGTCTCAAGTTGTGGTTGGGAAGGTCCAGGTTGAACATTAGGAAAAACTTTTTCATTAGGGGGGTGGTGAAGCGTTGGAATGGTCCACCCAGGGAAGTAGTGGAGTCTCCCTCTCTGGAGGTGTTTAAGTCTCGCCTCGACAAAGCCCGGTTTGGTCCTGCCTAAGGCTGGGGTGCCTGGACTGGATGGCTTGTTTAGGTCTCTTCCAGCTCTATTGTTCTATGATTCTATGAAAGCAGCCAGGCCTTTTATTCCATACCCTGTAAGACAGCCACCGGACCACATTGCTACGCACACATGTCCAAGAAACTCCTTTCGCTGCCTGGCCCTGGTGCAGATGGTATTTCCATGTGTTTTCTGGAGCAGTCCACCCCAGTTAGCAATGCCCAGGGAGAACCTGCTAGCAGAGCCCAGGCCTGGCTCTTGCATCTTCCGAAAACATATTTTGGTTCGTTTCCAGTGCAGCCATAGAACTATGGGTGTTCCAGTCTGTTGCCATGTTTGTCTCATCCCACCCTAATGGACCCTGACTACAGGGCTCTCTTGCAGCTGCCTGAGCCCTTTCCAAGGCCTTACCTAACAAAGCTGCTGCTTTCCACCCCGACTCATGGTTACCCGGCTCAGGACTCTGCACTTCCCAGCATTCCCACTCTTGGGGGCGTGTGACCTTGCGAGCTTCCCAGGATGCTGCTCTTGGCACTGGACAGGGCGCGTGACTTTACTACCACATGCCAATGTGATGGTGAGGCTGCCCGTGCAATGTGCCACTCTGCTGGCCTTTAGCCGATTGAATTCTCACCTATTCAGTACATCTAGCATTACCCGTGCCCTGGGGTGCTCCCCAGAGGAGCTGGCAGCCTGGCTTTCTCTGCTTGAGTTGCAGCCCCACAAGCTCAGGGACTATGATCACTTCAACACCACGTCCCTGATAACTGTCACCTTTGCTTTCTCTGCCTCAGCTCTGCCCTTCTCTCTGCCTCGCTCTACCCCGTCTCTGGCCCCACTTCTGGGTTGCATCCTGGGCTCCTTTGTGCTGCTCTGACTTGGAAATCAGCCAGCTCGTCTGACAGTGACACTCCCGAAAAGGAGGCAGTTCTGGTGGCAGAGCCCTGCGCTGCCCTTCTGGCAGGGCCATATTGAAGGCACAGCTTGGGGGAGTAAGCAGCAGCAGCATAGAGCATGGGTGGATGGGCTTTTAAGGAGTGCTGCAGGGTTTGAGTTGCTGGTTGTGAGCCTCAGAATCTCCTGCAGCTTCTCCAGTTTACACTGGGGACTGGACTAGCATCTAACAGCCTCATACTCCAGCTGGTGGAGAAGTGGCCCAGGCCATGATTTGGCTGTTTGTTCTCCCTCTCCTTCGTTCTTCGGCAGGAACTCTTTTCTTCCCTTCCACTCCCAGAAGCTCATTGAAGCTGGCAGGGTTGCACAGGGTTGTGTAGATATGCATTTGCGAAAGAAGTCGGGGTTTGGCTTGACTAACAGGGAAGTCAGGAGGCCAAGACCTTATTGCCAGCAAATTCCTGCCCGTTGGCCTGGGCAGGCCTGGGGCAGAGGAGCTGGATAGTTAACATTAGCAGCTTGCTTCACTCCAGCTTCCTGGGGCTCAACCTTGCAACTGACATGCACTGTCAGAGCTTCCCATGAACTCCTGGGGGCCCCACAACGGCTGCCCCGACTGTCCTATGTCTGTGAAGGATGTGCAGGGGGTTACCTGGGGCTGAGGGTCAGACAGTGGAGGTCAGCTCCCCTGCCCCGACTCCTCACCATGCCATGCCACCCTCCTGTCCCCCCTGCGCCTCCATTCTCCACCGTGGGAAGTGGAGCAACTCCAGTTCCTGCCGCCTGCGGAGAAGAGAGGTGCAGCAGGCCGGGAGGGCTGTGTTGTGCCACTCCCACCGCCTGTGTGATGAGTGCAGGGGAGAGGGGAGGTGACTCCTGCTGCCTCCACAGCACCCAGCCCTGAGCCCCAAGTAATCCTGGGCCCTGTTGCCTGGAAGAAGTGGGTAGGGGACAGAGCGGGGGAGGACTGAGTCTGTGGGAGGGGCTGGTTTCAGGCCCCACGTCTGAAGCACAGCGGGGGCTGCCCAAGGTCCTGCTCCCACCACTCTGGGACAGCCCAGGGTCACCTGAAAGTAGCACATTTAATTTTCAATGTTTTCCTTAAACTCGTGGTCACCTTCTCTGCACTTTGCAGGAGGCATGGACGACAGCAGCCTACGCAGGTGCTGTGAGGGACTGACGGCTCCTCTCTCCCCCCGCTGCAGAGAGGCTCAAGGAAGGGTTGAAAGGGGAGGCTGACACTTTAGCCTCCAACTGCCAGCTTTCGTTCTCACGTTTCCTCATGCCCAGTGACAGACATGCCCAGCTTCAAAGCACTCACAGGTTTAGACGAGCTAAACAAAAGGAGGAGGGGAAGTGACTGGCCCAGGACCACACGACAGGTCAATGGCAGGTCCAAGTGAAGAACTCACATCTCCTGCATCCCACCCGTGTCCCACCCACAAGGGTCAGGTGGCCAAATCCCTGGTGCCTGGGGCCATCCAGAGACATACGCAGAATACGCAGCTGCTAAGGGAACCGCTGCCTTTGGGGCACCGAATGTTGTCATGCCCTATGCTGTGTGCGCAGCGTCAGCACTGGGCAGTGCCCGCTCTCTCGGCCCCCATCTCCCTGCCCCTTGCTCTGCCACCTGGTTGGCTGCACCACTCCCCCTTCTGGCTGTTCCCCCACAAGCCTCCCCACCGTTTCTGCCACTAGCGCTCCTGCCCCCGCAGCCCTGAGTGCGGCTTCCCCGCCCCGGGGGAGGGGGAGGGCATGCAGGTGAGCGTGGGCTGCAGCAGACACCAGAATTCATAAGGACAGCCCTGACTGCGAAAACCCCACCTGGAGCCAGGCGTGGGAGGCCAGCACCAGAGCAGCGGTCTGATATAATGTGCCACTGTGTCTAGAGCAGGGGCTGGCGCCCAGCATAGCCAGAGGAGCCATTTTTTCCAAGTCGGTGAAAAAGCTCACTGATTCCAGAGCCGCAATGCACGGGAATATGAGATGGTCCTTAGGTGTCACATCAAACCGTACCCTTTATAACCCCCATGTGAAGACCAGTGCACACCCAGTGAGCTGTCGTGCGACACATATTTACTGCAGGACATTCGCACACTTTTTACATATTCTATTTCCTCACACTTTACGTGTGTGTATTTGTACCACTGTCTTCCTGACGGTCACTCCTGAACCGTCTCGTGCTCGTTCTCTCTCTGGCGGACACTGCGAGGCGTTATGCAGTGTTTCGAGATCGCACAGCACTTGCTATTTAGATCTGAGTTGTTCATTTTGGGGCTCTTTGGCATTCACCATTTATCGAAGATAACCAGGAGGTTTTTTTCTTTACTTTGCAGTTATAGCATCGGGAGCCCCAAAGACGTCCTTAAGGCGCCACATGCGGCTCCAGAGCTGCAGGTTGCAGACCCCCAGGCTAGAAGGAACCTCACCCAACACTGAGACAAAGCTCCGTGTTCAGGCCTGTCCAGCTTTCTCCCCACCCTAAGATAACCATTTAACAGGGGAAGAGCGACCCCTGAGCTGGAGCAGCTCCTCTGCTGTTGATGGGAGCTGCTCTGACTGGGCTGGAGTGCCACTAGCCACAGCACACCCAGGCCAGCCCCACTATGGACAGGGGCTGCTCTGGAGCACCCCTCATCCACGGCGGGTCACTCAGGAGTGAAGCAATTCCCTGACTGCAGCAGGCTGCTCCAGCTCCCACCAGTTAATGAGTTAACCAGTTAAACGTTAACCTCCCCAGGCTGGACCTGAGCTACTGCATTCAGAAGGGCTCGCTATTGGCTGAATTGTGCTCTCCCTTGGCTTTACCATCAACTCCAACAAGAGCAAAGTAGGTCAGTGCTAAGTGCCCTTCAAAATCCCACCCCAACCACCTCCCAGAGCAGAAGTGTTTGGCTCTGGGATCAAGACTCCTGCCCTAATGTCAGCCCACTTCCTGATTCAGTAGTAATGGTATTACGGTAGCACCTAGCTACCCGGCCAAAGTGAGTGCGCTGAGGGCTGGACAGATACGTGGTGAACGGCAGGCGCAAAGCATGCAGCCCACAAGGGAAGTAGATCAGCCCTAGGGTGGGAGAGGAACCTGGCAGGGCAAGGGGAAGTGACTTGACTACACTCGTGGAGCAGGCCAATAGTAGAATAGAGCCAAGGCCTTCTCACACCTGTGGAGTGCGTTCACCACTAGGCTGCCTTTCGCCAGAGTGCAACTAGCCAGTGTCTCAGAGCATGCCTACACCCTCGCTGGCCGGAGAAGCGGTACACAGGCCATCCTGGCTGGGGCTAGCACAGCCATGCTCGCCATGGGGGGGTCTGGGCAGCTCAAATTGAGTCCCACTGTGGACCCTGCCTTTGCACGCGGGATCACGAGCCCAGCCCCTGCAGCTGCACTTCCTTGGGATGCACTGGTGGCTCCGGACGTGTACATGGAGGTCCACCTGAGTTGGCACTACACCTCCCCCACCCTTGGAGGGCCTACCCGGAACACCACTCAGCTCAGTGCCAGAGAAGGAGCCGCTCTCGGTGGGAGCTGGAGCTCGCATCTCTGTGAGAGCAGCGCGCTGCTGAGCGCTGCCTTGTGCGTAACGTGGCAGGGCTCAGGCTTGCCTGGCACGTCACGCCGCCCAGTATGGTCAGGGCTGCGGCACGCTGCCCCAACCTGCCAAACAAGCCGTCACTTAACACAGCACCGGGAGGCATTTCATACGTGAAGCTCAAAGCACATTAAGCAGCAGAATGACTAAACCCCTCGGGGCAGACGGGTCTCAGTGATGAGGCTGTCCACAGCACAGGGTCCTTCCAGGCCTTGGAGAGACCAGCCACAAAGACATCACAAGTCCTTCTGGCCTGGAGACACCAGCCTCACTCACTCACTACAGTTCACCCTGAGAGCGAGGGGCAGGGGAGGGAGCAACAGGCCTACCCCCTCCTGGGGCTGGGGAGGCTGAATCCTGAACACCAGTGCTGCAGAGCCCAGAGCTCCCAGGCACTTTGGCCGCATGGCTGTGCCTGCAGCCTGCCTCTCAGAGCTGACCCTGGGGCCATTAGGCGGGAATGAGCAGGCTGGGCCATAGGGATCTGCCCCACTCTGGGATCTAAAGCACACGCACCCCGAGAACGGCCGACCGCGGCAGCTCTCACCAGCTCTGTGCAGACCTGTCCAAGGCCTCTGTCAGGAGGAGCCTGCTCTCAAAGGCGCCCTCGAGTTCCAGGAGGCCTAGGAATGGGATACGTGCTTGGAAGGCCACATAGCAGGGCTGCAAGCAGAGAGGTGCTGAGTCGAGTCAGGGCCCCATGGACAGGGACAGAGCTCTCCACTGCCCAGCCTGTTAAGGAGGAGGGTGTGGGAACCAAGCTGGGATGTGGGGGGCAGGTACACAAGGGCTCTGCTATGTGGTGACCCAAGGGCGAAGGGGGTCACTAACCCAGCCCTAGCATGGAAGGGGTAAGGAGCTACCCTGTGCCCATGTTGCAGGCTCAGGCCTGGTGCGCAGCTCCCTGGCTATCACTGACTCTGTGCCCATGTCTCAGGCTCAGGCCTGGCAGGAGGAGTTGCGAGGGGCAGTGTTGGCTCCCTCTCAGTGATTCTCTCCCTGCCTCTCACTGTGGCTGCCTTGGGGATGGGGCCCCACACATAGAGCCTCAGAGTGGCCCAGCAGCTCCTCATGTGCCCTGTGAAGAGCTGCAGGTGCTTCTGCTGGGTGGAGCCAGCCAGGGCCCAGCGCCATCTTCCTGCCACAGGGAGCGGTGGGCACGCCCCAGAGGTGTGGGTAATGGCAGCCCTGGGACAGAGGTAGCCAGCACACCCCATTCTGTCCTGCTCTCATCTCTCCTGTCTGGAAAGCCAGAGCTGGGCCAAGGGCTGCCAGGCACTGGGGCATTCCTGTGCCCCAGCTCCCTGAGGACCTGCTCTAAGGGCACAGGCTAGGGCTGGCCGTGCCAGGGTAACTCACGTGTGGGCAATGCCCTTGGGCCTTGGGCCGGCAGAGGTGGCCCACCTCCCTGGCACTCAACTGCCCCAGGGTCTTGCTCAGGGCCCTCAGGCTCTCACCCTGACCTGGGGGCTGCTGGTCTCCCCCCGGGGACGGCACAGGTTTTCCTGCAGCAGCTGCTTGTGTTTCTCCACCTGGAGGGGAGCCCACAGTCAGACACTCACTCGCCCCCCCTGCCCTGGGATGTAAGGCAGAACCATGGAGAGGCAGCGCTGAGGGGCTGGGTGCGTGTGGGGCATGGGCTGGGGCTGGTGGACCTGGGCAGTGGGGAGCAGGCTTGCCCATGGGAAGGGAGGGGGCGAGTTGTCCCTGGGCCCAGCGTTTCAGAGAGCCGTGGCAGTGCTGGTCCGGGCGCTCATGGCATCCTGGGGGTGCTGAGCGCTTACTGCCCCTGGCCCTGGCTTCTTCTTACCCCACCTGTGGTGCAGCGTCAGGCTCCCCTCCCACCCTGCCCCTGCCATCGGTGCTGTTGGTGGTGGGTGGCCGGCTGGGAGCCAGTGAGTGAAGAGGGTGTGCTGTGTGGAGGGGCCAGCTGGGTGCAAGAGGGAGGAGCTGCACAGTGGAGGGAGGTGGGCTGGGCACAGGGGAGCTGCACAGTGGAGCCGGTTGGGTGGGAGCTGGGTGTATGTTGGCGGGGGGGGGGGGGGGCTGCACAGTGCGGAGGGTTGGTGGGGGCTGGGTGGACATGCCATGGGGCGGGTTGGGTGGAGGGCTGGGTGAATGGGGCAGCTGCGTGGTGGGGTGGGTTGAGTGGGAGATGGCTGAAGGGGGCAGCTGTGTGGTGGGACTGGTTGGGTGGGGGGGGCTGGGTGAATGGGGGGGGGCTGCGCAGTGGGGTGGGTTGGGTTGGGCTGGGTGAATGGGGAGGACATGCCGTGGGGGTGTTGGGTAGGGGTCTGGGTGAATGGGTGGCTGCGCATTGGGGTGGGACGGGTGGGGGTTGAGTGAATGGGTGGCTGCGCAGTGGGGCAGGATGGGTAGGGGCTGGGTGAATGGGTGGCTGCACAGTGGGGCGGGATGGGTGGGGGCTGGGTGAATGGGTGGCTGCACAGTGGGGCGGGAGGGGTGGGGGGGCTGGGTGAATGGGGTGGCTGGGCAGTGGGGCGGGATGGGTGGGGGCTGGGTGAATGGGTGGCTGCGCAGTGGGGCAGGATGGGTGGGGGGGGCTGGGTGAATGGGGTGGCTGCGCAGTGGGGCGGGATGGGTGGGGGCTGGGTGAATGGGTGGCTGCACAGTGGGGCAGGATGGGTGGGGGCTGGGTGAATGGGGTGGCTGCGCAGTGGGGCGGGATGGGTGGGGGCTGGGTGAATGGGGTGGCTGCACAGTGGGGCGGGATGGGTGGGGGCTGGGTGAATGGGGTGGCTGCACAGTGGGGCGGGATGGGTGGGAGGCTGGGTGAATGGGGTGGCTGCGCAGTGGGGCGGGATGGGTGGGGGGCTGGGTGAATGGGGTGGCTGCGCAGTGGGGCAGGATGGGTAGGGGCTGGGTGAATGGGTGGCTGCACAGTGGGGCGGGATGGGTGGGGGCTGGGTGAATGGGGTGGCTGCACAGTGGGGTGGGATGGGTGCGGGATGGGTGAATGGGGTGGCTGCACAGTGGGGCGGGAGGGGTGCGGGGGCTGGGTGAATGGGGTGGCTGGGCAGTGGGGCGGGATGGGTGGGGGCTGGGTGAATGGGTGGCTGGGCAGTGGGGCGGGATGGGTGGGGGCTGGGTGAATGGGGTGGCTGCGCAGTGGGGCGGGATGGGTGGGGGGCTGGGTGAATGGGGTGGCTGCGCAGTGGGGCAGGATGGGTGGGGGCTGGGTGAATGGGTGGCTGCACAGTGGGGCAGGATGGGTGGGGGCTGGGTGAATGGGGTGGCTGCACAGTGGGGCGGGATGGGTGGGGGCTGGGTGAATGGGTGGCTGCACAGTGGGGCAGGATGGGTGGGGGGGCTGGGTGAATGGGGTGGCTGCGCAGTGGGGCGGGATGGGTGGGGGCTGGGTGAATGGGGTGGCTGCACAGTGGGGCGGGATGGGTGGGAGGCTGGGTGAATGAGGTGGCTGCACAGTGGGGCGGGATGGGTGGGAGGCTGGGTGAATGGGGTGGCTGCGCAGTGGGGCGGGATGGGTGGGGGGCTGGGTGAATGGGGTGGCTGCGCAGTGGGGCAGGATGGGTAGGGGCTGGGTGAATGGGTGGCTGCACAGTGGGGCGGGATGGGTGGGGGCTGGGTGAATGGGTGGCTGCACAGTGGGGTGGGATGGGTGCGGGATGGGTGAATGGGGTGGCTGCACAGTGGGGCGGGAGGGGTGGGGGGGCTGGGTGAATGGGGTGGCTGGGCAGTGGGGCGGGATGGGTGGGGGCTGGGTGAATGGGTGGCTGGGCAGTGGGGCGGGATGGGTGGGGGCTGGGTGAATGGGGTGGCTGCGCAGTGGGGCGGGATGGGTGGGGGGCTGGGTGAATGGGGTGGCTGCGCAGTGGGGCAGGATGGGTGGGGGCTGGGTGAATGGGTGGCTGCACAGTGGGGCAGGATGGGTGGGGGCTGGGTGAATGGGGTGGCTGCACAGTGGGGCGGGATGGGTGGGAGGCTGGGTGAATGAGGTGGCTGCACAGTGGGGCGGGATGGGTGGGAGGCTGGGTGAATGGGGTGGCTGCGCAGTGGGGCGGGATGGGTGGGGGGCTGGGTGAATGGGGTGGCTGCGCAGTGGGGCAGGATGGGTGGGGGGCTGGGTGAATGGGGTGGCTGCACAGTGGGGCAGGATGGGTGGGGGCTGGGTGAATGGGTGGCTGCGCAGTGGGGCAGGATGGGTGGGGGCTCGGTGAATGGGGTGGCTGCGCAGTGGGGCGGGATGGGTGGGGGGCTGGGTGAATGGGTGGCTGCGCAGTGGGGCAGGATGGGGGGGGCTGGGTGAATGGGTGGCTGCACAGTGGGGCAGGATGGGTGGGGGGGGCTGGGTGAATGGGGTGGCTGTGCAGTGGGGCGGGATGGGTGGGGGCTCGGTGAATGGGGCGGCTGCACAGTTAGGCAGGTTGTGTGGGGCTGGGTGAATGGGGCGGGTTGGGTGGGGGCTGGGGGGCTTGGAGTCTGAACTTGGCCCTGTGACCTTGTAGTGTAGGGCCTGCGTGGTGCAGGATGTGAGGCTGACTCATCAGGGCCCCCAGAGTGTTGGGCCAGATGTGACCGCCCCCCGGCATGTGCTTAGGAGCACCTGCTCTCGTCCCCACCCTCACCTCCCGCCCCAGGGTCCCGGGTGTGCATGTGCCGTAAACCCCCTAGGAAAGAGCTGAGGAATCCTGCCCAAATGGCAGAGCCACCTCAGCCTTGGCCTGACTTCTCCCTCCTCCCCCGGGACTGGGGTGTCTGTGACAATTTCCTGCCCTGGAGCCTGGGGAAGTGGCTGCTGCCTCCCAGTCGGAGATCAGACCCACCTTTGTACAGCGCATGCTACAGCACAGGGCCCACTGTGCAGCTATGTGGTGATGCTGCTGAGCTCTGCTCATGCTGCCTGTAGCACTGGACAGTCCCCTGCGCCCCCATCCTGTGCGGGGCAGACACACCCCACTGCTGGGTGCCACTGCGGGGCAGCTTGCCTGCAGTATCCATGGTGGGAGCAGGTGTAGGTGAGCCGCCCCTGCTCAGGCATCCGGAAGAGCAGAGTGAGGATGGGCACAGGGCCTCCCTGGGCAGTCTAGTTGGTGATGGGGGTTCACTGAGAGGGGGATGAGTGGGGAAGAACTCTGGAGCGGTCGAGATTGGTGTAAAATCCCTGAGGCAGGGAAAGGATGCGCCCACCCTCTCTCCAGGGCCAGGATGAAGGGCCTTCCCTCCTCTGGTGTTTGTTACCACCAGCATTTCAGCCCCTTTCTCCGCTGCTGGGAAACAGAGCCCTGCACTTGCACCAGTGTGTGTGGGGGGGGGGGTTCCTCCTCCCCTCTCACTTTCGTTCCTCTCCTCCCCATTCCCACTGTCCATGTCCCCGCCTCACTCCTGGCTGCACCTTCCTATCACCACAACAGAAGAGCTTCAGTGCTGCTCCTGGCCCTGGCCCTCCCACCTCCCGACACACACACACAAAGGGCAAGGGATGTACGAGTGGGGCTCTGTTGCCATTTTGTAAGAGAAATTTAGAGGGCTTGAGGTGCAAATATCAACCCTCAGGTCCATCTGAGAATGTGAAGACTTTCTGGAGAGATGTCACCATTTAGCACTGCAGGAACAGCAGGCTGTTAAAACAAGGAGGAGAACTGGGTGCATACTACTGTATGAAGAGCTTTGCTGAAGTCAAGGTATATCACATCCACTGACTTCCCCATGTCCCCAGAGCCAGTTATCTCATCATAGAAACTAATCAGATTGGTCAGGCAGGACTTGCACTTTGTTAATCCATGTTGACTACTCTTGATCACTTTCCCCTCTTCCAAGTGCTCCAAGGATCCCCTCCATGATTTTTCCAGGGACTGAGGTAAGGCTGACTGGTCTATAGTTTCCTGGATTGTCCTCCTTTCGTTTTTCAAAGATGGGCACTATGTTTGGCTTCTTCCAGTCATCTGGGATCTCTCCTGATCTCCATGAGTTTTCAAAGACAATGGCCAAAGGCTCTGCGGTGACATCTGCCAATTTCCTCAGTACCCTTGGATGCATTAAATGCGGACCGATGGATATGTTTACCACTAGCTTTTCTAAGTAGCTCTTAACCTGTTCTTTCCCCATCAAGGGCTGCTCACCTCCTTCCCATACTGCATTACCTAGTGCCATAGATTGGCAATGGATCTTTTCCAGGAAAACTGACACAAAAAAAAAAAAGCACTGAGTACTGCAGTTTTTCCTGCATCATCTGACACTAGGTTACCTCTCTCATCCAGTAATGGCTCCACACCTTCTCTGATCACCCTCTTATTGTTAACATGCCTGTAGAAACCCTTCTTCTCACCCTTCACATTCCTTGCCAGCTACAATTGCAATTGTGCTTTTGCTTTCCTGACTACTCCCCGGCATTGTCCAGCCATATATTTATACTCCTTCTCAGTCATCTGTCCAAGTTTTCACTTCTTATATACATCCTTTTTGAGTCTGAGTTCACCAAGGATTTCCCTCTTAAGCCAAGCTGGTTGCCTACCATACTTGCTCTTCTTACTATGGAACGGGATTGTTTGTTCCTGTGCCTTCAGCAAGACTTCTCTAAAATACTGAAGTTCTCCTGAACTCTTTTCCCCTTCATCTTTGTTTCCCAGGGGATCCTGTCCATCAGTTCTCTCAGGGAGTCAAAGTCTGGCCTTCTGAAATCAAGGTTCTGTATTTTACTGCTCACCTTTCTTTTGTCAGGATCCTGAAGCCTACCATTTCATGGTCGCTGTAGCCCAGGTTGCCACTCACTTCTATTTCTCCTACTCGTTCTTCCCTGTTTGTGAGCAGCAGGCCAAGCTGCACATGGAGCCTGGTTGGTTTCTTCAGCAGTTGTACCAGGAAGTTATCCCCGACATTCTCCAAAAATGTCCTGGATTGTCTGTGTGCTGATGTATTGGTCTCCCAACAAATGTCTGGATGATTAAAGTCTCCCATGAGCGCCAGGGCCTGTGATTTGGAAGCTTCTCTTAGTTGTCTGTAGAAATGTTCATCTACCTCATCTACCTGATCTGGCGATCTATAGCAGACACCAACCACAACAGCACCTCTGTTGCTATGGCCTCTAAACTTAAGCCGAAGACTATAGGCTGGCTTTTTGCCGTCCTTATACTGGAGCTCTGACCAGTCACACTGCTCCCTCGCATACAGCACAACTCCTCCTAGTTTTTTCCCGTCTGTCCTTCCTGAACAGTTTATACCCTTGCATCACTGTGCTCCAGTTATGTGAGTTATCCCACCAAATGTGTGTTATTCCCACCTCACACTCCTTCGTGCCAGTGTCTCTAATTCTTCCAGTTTGGTTCCCAGGCTTCTTGCATGTGTGTACAAACATCTTAGGTAGTTAGCTGATTGGCCGACCTTCTCCTTTTGAATCTGGGGTCCTCTTTTGTTGTTCCTTCCTCCTTCCCCACTTACCTCAGGGCTTGTGTCACCGTTTTTAAAGTCCTCTTCACTAGGTTTGCAAGCCTGCCCGCAAAGATGCTCTTTCCTCTATTTGATAGGTGGATCCCATCTCTTCCTTGTAATTCTTGTTCCTGAAACAGAGTACCATGGTCAAAGAAACCAAAGCCCTCTCTCCGACACCACCTGGGCAACCACATATTTACCTCCACAATTCAACAATCTCTACCTGGTCTCCTTCCTTCAACCAGGAGGATGGACAAGAATACCGTTGCGCTCCATATTCCTTGGTATTTGTTCCCAGAGCTACGTAATCTGCAGTGATCTGCTCAAATGTCGTCCTTGGCTGTGTCACACAGCTGTTCCTGCCTTGTCTGAAAAGGAATGGAATAATAATGTTAAGCCTGGCTTGGTCTCCTGTCAGAACCTGAGAGGAGCATGTTATCCTCGTGGGGAAAAGATTCGCCTGTAATTGACCCACCACTGTAATAAAACGGACAATGAAATTTGGAGCCTTTGATGGAGCATTTTTATTGTTGGGTAACAGCTCTGCCTGGAAGCCTATCAGTGCATGCTCTTTCCCTGGTAGTTGAGGCATTGGCTCCACCCAATAAGGATGCTGAACTCTATGAAGAGAAGTTTCCCAAGCACCACTGGCTAGAGCCACCTTAGCAGTCCATGTAACATCTCCATAGACCCATCAGCATTCAGTCAAATTCAGCGGTTAAAAACCCCAGGAGCTGACTGTAGAAAGCTGCAGAAGGACAAGCTGCAGTCACTATTAGGGTGCCCGTCAGCAAGGTAGGAAATAGCCCAGCAGGGACACTGCAGTAAGGGAGAAGACTGGGCAGAACTTGGCTGCTTCTTGGAAGGTCCCTGGCCTGGAACAAAGTAGAGAGGTAGGTCCTTGGTTCCCCTCACAGCCACTGGAGAAGTGGGACTGTTCAAGGGTAGCCAAAGAGAAGAGTGGGTCTGGAGAGCCTGTGATGCACCCAATTCTCCTGACCATATATCCACATGTGTTGGTAAAATCACTGCAGCCCAAATTAAATTGATGAAAAGATGGCTAGTTGTAGTGACAAAAAGTAGTTGTAACTGTGAATCCTGATGGGGGCATTGTGAGTGGGCTCCCACAGGGCTCAGCTCGTGGCAGAGTACTGTATTATTCAAGAATTGGTGGAGTGATGAATACTTATGTCACATAGATCTGGGCTGCTCAGTACTGGGGGCTTTTGAACATGTCCTTTTAATTACAGCTGTAATATTCCTTGTGGTACAGAGGAATCTAGTCTTGGCTCCAAGGAACACGAAGGGAGATTCTTTGTAGAGATGTTTAACACAGGCCGGAGGGTTGGACTGATGGTCTAGGTCCTAGACTGAAGCCCATGCCACCACTCCCACCGCACAGACGCTCATTGTTAGAATGGTGCAGGAGAAGAGCTAAAGCAGAGGTTCTGCACCGCTGTTGAGGAGGAGGAAGGCACCTACGGCATATCTAGAAGAAGCTCTGAGCCATGAACTGGAATCTTTCCTCTCCCTGCCACACCCCACCTCCCCGCATGTGCGCTGGCAGCCATGCATGGCGCTCAGCCACCAGAGAGCAGCAGGTGCCGAGGAGGAACACCTCCTCCCTCCCCGCAAAGCAGAGGATGTGGGAATTACAATATTACACAGGAGCTAGTGGCACTGGTAGATTCAGGATGGACTTTAGCTCGGACAGGCACGGCTGCCTAGTGGCTACAGCCTTCAGCTGGGACCCATGAGAGCTAGGCTCTATTCCTGTCTCTCTCAATGACCTGCTGTGTGACCCCAGGCAGGTCTCAACTCTATTTTGCCTCAGTCAGAGGGTTTGTCTATTTGGCCAAAGGCAGGAACACTGTCTCTTACTATTATCAGAGAAGTAGCCATGTCAGTCTGTATCTGCAAAGGCAAGAAGAAGTCCTGTGGCACCTTATAGACTAACAGATATTTTGGAGCATAAGCCTTTGTGGGCAGAGACCCACTTCATCAGAAGCATGCATTTGACAAAGCGGGTCTTTGCCCCCAAAAGCTTATGCTCCAAAATATCTGTTAGTTTATAAGGTGCCACACGACTTCTTGTCTCTTACAATGTGACTGTTCAGTGCCCAGCGCTGATTTCACTGGGGCCTCGAGGTGTTCCGTAATATGAACAATAACAGTTCCAGGCAGAGCAAAAGGGAACCCACCTTCAGTTTTGCCTAGTATCCCTACTAGGACGCTAAATACATTTCCTGAGAACTTTTATAGGTCATTCTGCCCCACTTGTAAGCTATGAAATCCGTCAGGGGGGCAAAGGAAAAGACTGAATGCAGGAAACAGCATGAAAATATCAAAAGATCTGCACTTGAATTCTGCAGCTGCACCAGCTCTGTAGTGCTCCAGCACAGAAATCATCTTCTCCCATCAGCAAAGGGATTTTGCCAACAGGCAGTAGCGATGTCAGCCACAGAAGCCCTCTGATCAACTCAGTGTTGTTCTACACCAGGGGCTAGAGAGGTATAACCGTGTCACTTTCAGGAGTTGAATTTCTACACCCTGAGAAATGTACATCCTGGCTATGGCTACACAGCTGCCTTATTCCTGAATAAGTTATTCTGGAAGAATTTATTTCGAAATGGCACAGCTACACACAAACTGCACTTCAAAATAGCACTCACCTGTTTTGAAATACAGAACTTACACACAACAGAGCCTATTTCAAAATAGATCCATTGGATAAATCATAGAATCATAATGCTGGAAGGGACCTCAGGAGGTCATCTAGTCCAGCCCCCTGCTTCAAACAGGATCAACCCCCACTAAGTCATCCCAGCCAGGACCTTGGCAAGCCAGGACTTAAAAACCTCCAGGAATGGACAATCCACCACCTCCCTAGGCAACGCATTTCAATGCTTCAACACCCTCCTGGTGAAGTAGTTTTTCCTAATATCTAACCTACACCTCTCCCTCTTCAACTTCAGACCATTACTCCTTGTTCTGCCATCTGACCTCACTGAGAACAGCTTCTCACCATCCCCTTTAGAACTCGCCTCCTGGAAGTTGAAGGCTGCTATTAAATCACCCCTCGGTCTTCTCTTCTGTAAACTAAACAAGCCCAAATCCCTCAGCCTCTCCTCACAGGTCTTGTGCTCCAGCCCCTTAATCATATTCATTGCCCTCCGCTGAACCTGCTCCAGCAAATCCACATCCTTTTTATACTGGGGGACCCAAAACTGGACACAATATTCCAGATGTGGCCTCACCAGTGCTGAATAAAGAGGAACAACCACTTCTCTAGATCTGCTTAAAATGCTCCTCCTAATGCAACCTAATATGCCGTTAGCCTTCTTGGCTACAAGAGCACACTGTTTACTCATATCCAGTCTTTCATCTACAATAACCCCTAGGTCCCTTTCCTTTGTACTGCTGCTGAGCCAGTCGGTCCCCAGCCTATAACAATGCTTGGGATTCTTCTGCCCCAGGTGCTGGACTCTACACTTCTCTTTGTTGGACCACATCAGATTTCTTTTGGCCCAATTCTCCAATTTATCCAGGTCACTCTGGATTCTCTCTCTACCCTCCAACGTATCTACCTCTCCCCCTAGTTTTGTGTCATCCGCAAACTTGCTGAGGGTGCAATCCAATCCCTCATCCAGGTCATTAATAAAGATGTTGAACAACACCAGCCCCAGAACTGAGCCTTGTGGCACTCAGCTTGAAACTGACCACCATCCAGATATTGAGTCATTGACGACTACCAGTTGGGCCTGACCGTCAAGCCAGCTGTCTATCCATCTTATAGTCAAATGATCCAATCCATATTTCCTTAACTTATGGGCACAAATTTTGTGGGAGATTGCATCAAAAGTTTTGCTGAAGGCAAGATATCTCACATCCACTGACTTCCCCATGCCCATACAGCCTGTTACCTTGTCATAGAAGCTAATCAGATTGGTCAGACAGGACTTGCCCCTGGTAAATCAATGTTGGCTACTTTTCTACTTTTGGCTACAATGTTCACCCTTCTTTCTTTTGTCTGGATCCTGAAATCTACAATCTCATGGTCGCTGCAACCCAGGTTTCCACCCACTTCTACTTCTCCTATTAATTCTTCCCTGTTTGTGAGCATCAGGTCAAGTTGTGCACGGCTCCTGGTTGGTTCCTTCAGCACTTGTACCAAGAAGTTATCCCCAACATTCTCCAAAAACTTCCTGGATTGTCTGTGCACTTCTGTATTGGTCTCCCAACAAATACCTGGATATTTTGAATAACTGGAGATACACATCTCCTAGAACTGGAAGGGACCTTGGGAGGTCATCTAGTCCAGTCCCCTGCCCTCTTGGTGGGATGAAGCACCATCCCCGGCATCTGTTTGTCCCAATCCCTAAATGGCCTCCTCAAGGACTGAGCTCACAAACCCCAGGTTTAGCAGGGCAATGCTCAAGCCACTGAGCTATCCCTCCCTTCCTAAGTCTCCCCTGGGAACCAGGACCTGTGATTTGACTTGGCTGTCTGAAGAAAGCTTCATCTACCTCATCTCCCTGAGCTGGCAGTCTATAGCAGACACCAACTACAACATCACCTCTGTTACTTCCGCCTCTAAGCTTAACCCAAAGACACTCAACTGGATTTTCTCCCTCATACCAGAGCTTTGAGCAGTCATACTGCTCCCTCACATAGAGTGCAACTCCTCCTCCTTTTCTCCCCTGTCTGTCCTTCCTCAACCGTTTATAACCGTCCATGACCGTGCTCCAGTTAAATCCACTATGGCTTATTTCAAAATAGGTGATATTCCTTGCACAATGAGTTTTACCAGTTTCTAAATAAGGCTTCTGCTATTTCGAAATTGTTGCAAAATAGCAGTAACATTGTGCAGACGCTCACATAGTTATTTTGAAATAGCGGCTGTAGACATATCCCCTGAGAACAGGTGTCTCAGCATTTATACCAGTCTGATATGCTAGTGTTGACCTGGCCAAAGTAAAACTCTGCCCCGTCCCTTCCCTGAAGCTCTGACAGTAATGTTGGTACTACTCTGTTAACTCAGTTCCCTGCCCTTTGGTGTGACTGTCCAATAGACAATCTCTTTTAACACAGCCCAGCCCCTTCTGCTGAATCATGCTCATAGTCTGGTGACAAGTATCAGAGGTGTAGCCATGTTTGTCTGTATCTGCAAAAACAATGAGAAGCCCTGTGTCACCTTATAGACTAACACACTTATCGGAGCATGAGCTTTCATGAGTTAAGCCCACTTGGACAAGCCAGTTTCCAGCCCCTTGGAGCATCCAGCCTGGTTCTACCCTGAGGCTCCATTGACCAGCTCAGAGGTAGCAGTTTCAACTCCATTTGGTGGCAATGTAGAAAGAGAGTCAATGCAGCTCACTCAACTCTAGTGCTGTCCACTGCTGCTTCAGCAAAGAGTGTTCTCTGTACTGTACCCCACAGCAGAGTGCCTGCCACTTCTTAGTCGCGCTCCCAACCCTTCCGCAACAGCTGGTACTGGGCAGTTTTAAGGCTGTATCTTTCACAATGAAGTTCTATCAACAGTATAGGCCCCTCAGATGAAGGCAGCCAGGAACTTCTGGACAAAGTAGCTATTAAGGAATACACTCCATGTTACTTCTGGCCCATGACCCAACCACTTACAAGTCTGGGTTCAATTAGGGGCTCCCAAAGGGTGGCTGAGGCTACAAATCTGATACAAATTAGGCTGCTTCTGTAGCTGTATGCCCCCGTTTCCTACAGCTGGGGGCTGAAGGTTCTTTACCCTACCCCAGTGATCAACAACAGACAATCATGATCGACTCAAGAAGCTGATGGAGGAGGTATCTGAGCCATTAGCTACCATCTTTGCAAAATCATAGGAGACAGGAGAGATTCCAGAAGACTAGGAAAAGGCAAGCATACTGCCCATCTATAAAAAGGGGAATAAGAACAATGCAGGAAACTACAGACCAGTCAGTTTAACTTCTGTGCCAGGAAAGATAATGGAACAAGTAATTAAGGAAATCATCTGCAAACACTTGGAAGGTGGTAAGCTGACAGGGAACAGCTGGCATTTGCAAAGACCAAATCATGTCAAACCAGCCTGATAGCTTTCTTTGATAGGACACTGAGCCTTGTGGATAAGGGAGAAGCGGTGGATATGGTACACCTAGACTTTAGTAAGGCATTTGATATGGTCTTGCATATTCTTATCAATAAACTAGGCAAATAAAACTTAGATGGGGCTACTATAAGGTGGGTGCAAAACTGGTTGGATAACCGTACCCAGAGAGTAGTTACTAATAGTTCTTAATCCTGCTGGAAAGGTGTAACAAGTGGGGTTCTGCAGGGGTTTGTATTGAGACCAGTTCTGTTCAATATCTTCATCAACGATTTAGATATTGGCATAGACAGTACGCTTATTAAGTTTGCGGATGATACCAAGCTAGGAGGGGTTGCAACTGCTTTGGAGGATGGGGTCAAAATTCAAAATGATCTGAACAAATTGGAGAAATGGTCTGAAGTAAACAGGATGAAGTTTAACAAAGACAAATGCAAAGTACTCCAGAATTCTGCCATTTAGGAAGGAACAATCAGTTTCACACATACAGAATGGGAAGCGACTGTCTAGGAAGGAGTATGGCAGAAAGGGATCTAGGTATTATAGTGGACCACACAATAAATATGAGTCAACAGTGTGATGCTGTTGCAGAAAAAGCAAACATGATTCTGGCATGCATTAACAGGTGTGTTGTGAATAAGACACGAGAAGTCATTCTTCCACTCTACTCTGCACTGGTTAGGCCTCAGTTGGAGTATTGTGTCCAGTTCTGGGCACCACAGTTCAAGAAAGATGTGGAGAAATTGGAAAGAGTCCAGAAAAGAGCAACAAGAATGATCAAAGGTCTAAGAACATGACTTAGGAAGAAAGCCTGAAAGAACTGGGCTTGTTTAGTTTGGAAAAAAGAAGATTAAGAGGGGACATGATAGCGGTTTTCAGCTAGCTAAAAGGGTGTCATAAGGAGGAGGGGAAAAAACTTGTTCTTCTTGGCCTCTAAGGATAGAACAGGAAGCAATGGGCTTAAACTGCAGCAAGGGAAGTTTAGGTTGAACATTAGGAAAAAGTTCCTAGCTGTTCCCTGCCAGGTGAGCCTTGAAGGGGGGCTGAATAGACTGGAGGCAAGGCTTTGAGCCAGGCCTGACCAGCCAGCAGCTCTCCCTATACGAAGGGAGCTCCCAGCGAACCAGGGGCGAGCAGCGAACAGGGGGCAGCAGCCAACAGGGAAGGGAGTTTGCCTCTGGGCAAAGCATCCTAGAGGAGCTTGGGTGAGTGTGGGATTTGGGGGGGCTGTGTGGTGAGCTGGTGGGGGGTGAATGTCTGTCTGTCTGTGCAGCTATGTTACTTTGCAGAGCCTGAGCTTGTGCTGTGCAGAGAAGAGCAGTTTGCAAGGTGTGAATTGGGGCAGTCCCCTGCCAGGTGAGCCTTGAAGGGGGGCTGAATAGACTGGAGGCAAGGCCTTGAGCCAGGCCTGACCAGCCAGCAGCTCTCCCCTATAAGAAGGGAGCTCCCAGCGAACCAGGGGGCAGCAGCCAACAGGGAAGGGAGTTTGCCTCTGGGAGTTCGCCGAGGGAGGAGCCCCGGGTTTGTCCTTTTCAGGTATGGTGTTCCACCTGTGCCCTGCAAGGCAGCACTACCAGGAAAAGAGAGAAGAAGAAGAAGGAAGAAGAGAGAGGGGGAAGAGAGGGAAGAAGAAGGAAAAGAGAGAGAGAGAAGGAAAAAAAAATTCTCTGAAGAGCGATGGGGGAAGGTGGACCTGGGGGCACTGAGAGCAGCTGTGGGGAGAGGGGCCAGTGCAGTGAGGAGGGTGGACATGGGAGCAGATGGGGGTAGTGGGTTGGGGAGGGTCCTATGGTGATGGTAGCTGGGGGGAGGGGCAAAAGGTAGGGAGAAGGGTCATGGCTCCACAGGGAGCTATGGGCTAAGTCTACACGTGAAGCCAACATCGAAATAGCTTATTTCGATGTAGCAACATTGAAATAGGCTATTTCGATGAATAACGTCTACATGTCCTCCAGGGCTGGCAACGTCGACGTTCAACATCGACGTTGCACAGCACCACATCGAAACAGGCATTGCGAGGGAACGTCTACACGCCAAAGTAGCACACATAGAAATAAGGGTGCCAGGCACAGCTGCAGACAGGGTCACAGGGGAGACTCAACAGCAAGCCGCTCCCTTAAAGGGCTCCTCCCAGACACAGTTGCACTAAACAACACGAGATCCACAGAGCCGACAACTGGTTGCAGACCCTGTGCCTGCAGCATGGATCCCCAGCTGCCGCAGCAGCAGCCAGAAGCCCTGGGCTAAGGGCTGCTGCCCACGGTGACCATAGAGCCCCTCAGGGGCTGGAGAGAGAGCATCTCTCAACCCCTCAGCTGATGGCCGCCATGGCGGACCCCGCTATTTCGAAGTTGCGGGACGCGCAACGACTACACGGTCCCTACTTCGACGTTGAACGTCGAAGTAGGGCGCTATTCCTATCCCCTCATGGGGTTAGCGACTTCGACGTTTCGCCGCCTAACGTCGAAGTTAACTTCGAAATAGCGCCCGGCGCGTGTAGCCGTGACGGGCGCTATTTCGAAGTTAGTGCCACTACTTCGAAGTAGCGTGCACGTGTAGACACGGCTATGGTGACTCATGATGACAGGGAGGTATGAAGTAGTATGATCCTTAACCACATTCTCCACATCTCCACACCCCACTGCCTTGTGGGTTATCCTGGGAAGGAGGAAGGCTAAGGGAGTAAACCCTGACAGAAAACCCGGAGTGGAGTCTGAAGGCGGTTCAGTGTCAACTTCTGGCACTGTCCCGGCAACTCCTGCAGCTGAGCTGGTACCAGACGTGGAGGTTATCCTCTCCTTTGGACTATATCAGTAAAGCCGAGAGGGGGACACTGGTGTCTGGGCAGCCCAGAGTCTCCATAACAAATGCCCAGGCTCACGCCCGGAGAGGTACTCCAGCATCGCTGAACAGCGTTGCATCAACACAGGAGGCAACAGTTACCAGTTATAAGCTTTTGCTCGATTGGCATAGAGAACGAGCGCCAGGGGTTGCCTTCGACGGTGGGAGGGATCCTCACATCTCACTGGACAGTCACCGCCCGCCTCAAGCTGGGCAGCCCCCAGCCAATAGGGAACTGTCCTGCCACAGTTCACCTGCCTCGCTGGGTGCGTGAGGCTTAAGGTTCCTGAACCTCACAAGTGACTGAAATTTGGGCACCAGGCAAACCAATAAGAAAATCAACAAGAAATGAGAAACACCAACAATTCAAGCTTGCTTGCTGGAATGTGCGGAACATGCTGACCGGCTTGACTGAAGATCTTCAGGCCATCAGTGACACCTGCAAGACCGCTGTCATCAATGAGGAACTGAAGAGGCTCTGAGTTGATATCACTGTACTGCAAGAGACGCGACTTGCAGATTCAGGATCTCTAAAGGAAAAGGACTACACCTTTTTCTGGCAGGGTAAAGCCCAAGAAGAACCAAGAGAGCATGGTGTTGGCTTCGCTGTCAGAAACACCCTTCTACAAATGGTTGATTTAGTCATGGGCAGATCAGAAAGATTTCTTCGGATCACACTTCAAACGTGCGCCGGTCCTGTCCACCTGATCAGCGCTTATGCCCCAACCCTGTATGCCACACCAGAAGTAAAAGACAAGTTCTACGATGTGCTTAGTGCTGCTGTAGCGCAAATACCTGCTCGTGAACAACTGTACATCTTGGGTGACTTCAATGCAAGAGTTGGAGCTGATTGGGCCTCATGGCCTTCCTGCTTAGGACACTTCGGTGTGGGAAAAATGAATGACAGTGGACAGCATCTCCTTGAACTGTGCACGTACCACAATCTGTGCATCACAAACACCTTCTTCTGAACGAAGCCACAGCACAGAGTGTTGTGGAGACACCCACGCTCGAAGCACTGGCATCAACCAGATGTGGTCATCACAACCTCGAAAACGTCCTTCTAACACACAGCTATCATAGTGCTGACTGTGATACAAATCACTCGCTAGTTTGCTCCAAGCTCAAGCTGAGACCCAAGAAGCTGTACCGCTGTAAACCTGCTGGAAGGCCCCGCATTGACGCCAGAAAGACGGCAAACTCAGAGAAAGCTGAAAAGTTCAGAGAGACCATCCAGGAAGATCTGCGCAGCGGCCATGGGGGCGCTGATGCGACATCCAAATGGCAACATCTGAGGGATACAGTTTACGACACGGCCTTGTCGGTGTTTGGAAGAAGAGCTAGAAACACGAACGACTGGTTCGAAGCTAACTCTGATGAGATGATTCCAGTCATTGAAAAGAAGCGCGCTGCACTCCTGGAGTACAAACGCTCACCGAGCCAGAGTACCCAGAAAGCACTTAGAGAGGCCAGAAGAACAGTACAGCAGACAGCCAGGCGCTGTGCCAACAACCACTGGCTCCAGCTATGCAGCAGCATCCAGACCTGTGCCGACTTTGGTAATCTCAGAGGAATGTACGAGGGTATGAAGAAGGCATTAGGACCCACCCAGAACAAGATGGCACCTCTGAAATCCAAATCTGGTGAAGTCATCGCTGACAAAGCCAAACAGATCGAGCACTACTCCGAGCTGTACTCACGCGAGAATGTTATGGTTGACGCAGCCCTCGATGCTGTCGAGCTCCTACCAGTAATGGACAAACTGGATCAAGAACTGACTGTGGATGAACTGAAGACAGCCATCGACAGCATTGCAGCAGGAAAGGCCCCTGGTCAGGATGGTAAACCACCAGAGGTAATCAAATGTGCCGCGGACACACTCCTGGAACCCCTGCATGAGCTGCTGTGCCTGTGCTGGAAAGAGGGTGAGGTTCCACAGGATATGCGTGACGCTAACATTGTAACGTCGTATAAGAACAAAGGAGACAGAAGCGACTGCAACAACTACCGTGGAATCTCCCTTCTAAGCGTCACTGGTAAACTGTTCGCTCGCGTCATCCTTGGCAGACTCCAGAAGATTGCTGAGAGGGTGTACCCCGAATCGCAGTGCGGATTCCATGCAGAGAGGTCTACCGTTGACATGGTCTTCTCTCTAAGGCAGCTGCAGGAGAAGTGCAGGGAGCAGAGAAAGCCACTCTACATAGCTTTCATCGACTTGACCAAGGCTTTTGACTTGGTCAGCAGGGCTGGTCTGTTCAAACTGCTCCACAAGATAGGCTGTCCTCCACGGTTACTCAAGATGATCCAGTCGTTCCACGAAAACATGAGAAGAACCATCCAATATGACGGCGCATTATCGGATGCTTTCAGAATCAGGAGCGGCGTCAAACAAGGATGCGTGCTTCCTCCGACATTGTTCGGGATCTTCTTCGCACTCCTCCTGAAGCATGCCTTTGGATCTTCAACAGAGGGCATCTTGCTGTACACAAGATCTGATGGGAAACTGTTTAACCTTGCAAGGCTGAGAGCTAAGACTAAGGTGCGAGAAGTCCTCATCAGAGACATGCTGTTCGCAGACGATGCTGCTGTAGTGTCTCACACAGAAGACCAGCTTCAAAAACTGCTGGATCGGTTCTCCAAAGCGTGCAAGGACTTTGGGCTTACCATCAGCCTAAAGAAGACAAATGTACTTGGTCAAGATGTTGCTGAATCCCCATCAATCAGCACTGACAACTATACATTAGAGGTTGTCCACGAGTTCGATTACCTCGTGTCCACCATCACTGACACCCTGTCATTGGACACTGAGCTAAATAGGAGGATCGGAAAAGCGGCCACAACTCTGTCCAGACTCAGCAAGAGAGTGTGGAATAACAACAAGCTGTACCCTCACACCAAAATGCATGTCTACAGAGCCTGCATCCTCAGCACCCTCCTTTATGGCAGCGAGACTTGGACCCTGTATGCCCGCCAGGAAAAGAGGCTGAACGTCTTCCAGTTGCGCTGCCTCAGGCGCATGCTTGGAATATCATGGAAGGACAGAGTTACCAACACAGCCATCCTCGAGCAAGCTGGAATCCCAACCATGCACACCCTCCTCAGGCAGCGTTGGCTCCGCTGGCTTGGCCACGTTCACAGGATGAACGATGGAAGATTCCAAAAGACATCATGTATGGTGAGCTAGCCTCTGGCAAAAGACCCCCCGGACGCCCCCGGTTGCGTTACAAAGATGTCTGCAAGAGAGACCTCAGAGAGGTAGACATCGAGCTGGACAACTGGGAAGAACTAGCAGACGACCGCGGCAGATGGAGGCAGGGGTTACAAAAGGGCCTTCAGAAGGGCGAGTTGAAGATCAGACAGCTAGCAGAGGAGAAGCGAGCGCACAGAAAGCACAATAAGGACTTGCCAGACACCCACTACATCTGCAAGAGATGCAGCAAGGACTGTCACTCTCATGTGGGTCTTTATAGTCACAATAGACGCTGTAAATGAAGTCCTCAATCAAAACTTTAAAGGGCGCGATCCATAGTCTGTGCAGACTGAAGGATGCCTACTAAGAGACCACTGCCCTGCTGTTTCGGCCCAGTATGTTTTCCTTCTGCTTCCCTGGAACTTGGATCATTTCAGGCAGCAAGTGGATGAAATGGGTTTTAGAAGCCTCCCCAAGAATACCGGGTGTGACAAATAGCTGTGGTTTCACCTTTGGACAAAAAAGCTCCACATGAGGCCACCTGCTAAATTAATTTAGTTCTGGACTAAGAGCTTTGGAGATTTCTGTGTATAGTACATGTGTAACCCACACACCTGTGAGTGGTTAACTTCCCATGTAGGGGTATTTAGACCGCTTCACCAAGAAAGAATGAGTGTCCTTGACAGCCTATGTTTGGAGCCAGCTGGCCTTTAGCTCAAACTAAATGGCAGTAATGTAGCACTTTAACAAAAATGATATATTTGGTGATGAGCTTTTGTGAGAGAGATGAATTCATTGATGAATTCATTGATCTGATGAAGTGGATCTGTCCCACGAAAGCTCATCACTGAATAAATCATTTTGTTATCATTAAAGTACTACACGACTGCTGGTTTGTCTTGTGAGAATACAGACTAATGCAGCTACTTCTCTGTTACCATTTAGCTCAAGCTGTAGAGGTGCCTGCACTGTGGTCCCACGTTTGAGTCTGCCTGGGGGCAGTAACACAGGCAGGGCCAGTTTTTGTCATGCACCACCTAGTAAATGAGGATGGACCCAGCCCATCCTGCTGCCAGCAGCCCTGCCAAATATAACAGTGGGTCTTACAATAAATAGCTTCTGAGGACGGGGTGTGATTGAATGCTTATGTGTAGGGTAATGTCTATGAACACGGATTACTCTGTCAGAGAGGACAGAACCTGAGGAGGAAGCGCTAAAGGCTGAGTGTTACACAGGTTTGTCTCTCTTTTGAGGCGTGAACATAGAACATGGTGCCAAAAGTTCTTCAGCTTATGCAGGTACATGAAATTGAAAACTAATAAGAATATTAGGGAAGACGGAAAACAACCCGTGGACTTCCTCAGCAGATGGGCATAAAAGGGGATGTGTTTAGCAGCTGGACATTCGTTAGTTGCCAATGTGAAAAATATGGACTTGCAACAGGGTTACATGAATATTGGATTGTAGGATGAATGGAAAGCTGGCTAGATGGTTGGGCCCAATGGGTAGTGATCAATGGCTCAATGTCTGGTTAGCGGTCAGTTTCAGGTGGTGTGTCCCAAGGATCAGTTCTAGGGCTGGTACTGTTCAACTTCCTTATTAATTACCTGGACGAGGATATGGGTTGCGCCCTCAGCAAATTTGTGGATGACACTAAACTAGGAAGAGAAGTAGATACATTGATACATTGAAGGGTAGAGATAGGGTCCAGAGTGACCTGGATAAATTGGAGGATTAGCCCAAAAGAAATTTGATGAGGTTCAACAAGGACAAATGCAGACAAATGCAGAGTCCTGCACTTGGGATGGAAGAATCCCAAGCAATGTCACAGGCTGGGGACCAACTGGCTAAGTAGCAGTGTAGCAAAAAAGGACCTGGAGATTACAGTGGATGAGACACTGGCTGCAAGTTAACAATGTGCCCTTGTAACCAGGAAGGCAAACAGCATTGGGGTGCATGAGAAGAAGCATTTTCAGCAGATATAGAGAAGTTATTATTCCCCTCTACTCAGCACTGGTGAGGCCTCATCTGGAGTATTGCGTCCAGATCTGGCCTCCCAGTGTAGAAAGGACCTGGATGCACTGGAGTGGGTCCAGTGGAGGGCAACAAAAATGTTTTGGGGTTGGAGCACATGACCTATGAGGAGAGGCTGAGAGACTTGGGCTTATTTAGTTTGCAGAAGAGAAGAGTGAGGGGTGATTTGATAGCAGCCTTCAACTTCCTGAACGGGGGCTCTAAAGAGGATAGAGAGAGACTGTTTTCAGTAGTGATGGATGGCAGAACAAGGAGCAATGATCTGAAGTGACAGAATGGGAGATGTAGGTTGGATATTAGGAAAAACTATTTCTCCAGGTGGGTGGTGAAGCACTGGGATGCGTTACCGAGAGAGGTGGTAGAATCTCCATCCCTACAGGTTTTTAACTCCCGGCTTGACAAGGTCCTGGCTGCGATGATTTAATTAGGGTTGAC
The DNA here is from genome assembly GCF_033958435.1 of Carettochelys insculpta. NCBI lineage: Eukaryota > Metazoa > Chordata > Testudines > Carettochelyidae > Carettochelys > Carettochelys insculpta. The sequence continues at coordinate 16,283,415 of NC_134164.1, forward strand.
CCTGCTTTGGGCAGGGGGGTGGACTAGATGACTTCCTGTGGTCCCTTCCAGCCCCGTGATTCTCTATGATTCTATGAAAACAAAATAATATCAGCTATGTTATTAGCTCAATTTGTCAAAGGCTGCATCTGGATGTATCACTGAGCACACTGAGAGGATCCATGTATAATCCTGGACATGTTACAAAAGTGTTTTTAACGCACAAAAATGTCACACAGAAAAGAGCTCTTCTGAGTGGTTGACACTGACAATCTGGAGAAACAATTGGTATATTGTCAAAGTGCACTAAACAGGTAATTCATGTAATACCACATCTTAAAATATGAACAGATGCCTAATAGGTTAGCAATAGGGACAAAAGATGCAGAAGCTCAAATGAGAATGCTACCAAAAGCTATAAACGTGCAAACCTAGAGAGCAAGCTCACATTCAAATTCAGAGCACTACAAAGACTATGGCTCAAACACAGACATATTCACCAACCAGGATTGGGAAAGCATGAAAATACAGGGAAAAACATATTAAAAAATTATGCGAAAGCATATACAGAAATAAAGTAGAGGAAATAAAATGCAAAGACAGGGTACTTTGAAGGGAAACTTGAACGTGGAAAATATCTTGCATATGGAATCATATTCAACAATTATGCAAAACCTGTAGACATGAAAAGCAAAGAAAAAATGCACCATATCAAGGAAGCAAGCACTGATGCAAAGGATGAAATCTGTAGGTCATATGACCTTAATGCAGTGCAAAACAAACAGAAACTAAAAGCCAAGTAGACAGTGGAGTATCACATGTAGAACTACAAAGATGGTAGCTTTATGCAAGACAATAAAGTGAAACAGCAATCAAAAAATGCCAATTTAGAATGATGCAATGTCACAATCACAATACTGTTAGGCCAATGTAATTACAAGCAGAATCCATGAAAAAGTACACAGGTGAAACTACAGTCAATACAAACAACACAGGAGCCACTGCTTTCATATAAAATGAGAGAATTTATGAGCCTAAAGACACTAATCTGGGGACCAAAGGTTCATACAACAAGAAACATAGCCATACCTGACAATACACAGTGGCAAGCAGGCAGCAAAGCTGACAAAAGATGGCCTTGGCTGTTTTGAGCAAGTAGGGAGTCATATTACACCTGGAAATAGATGAAATGATTCAGCCAAGACAGGACCTGCCTTAGAGTACTGGTGTGATAGCTGGCCTACAATTTTACTCCAGCTGTGTGCTGAAAGTTCAAATGCATGTGAAAGTTCATATGATGTCAAAATAACTTATAACAGCGAATGCTTATGGGAAAGATACGACAGCTCAACTAACAATAGTGTTAACCTTTCCAGCTACCAACTCAGCCCAGCAGAAGAGTCTCTCTTATCCTGGGGTCTTTCCTTCTGCCCTATTTCCTCCACAAATTTAATACAATTCTGTGGTGACCTTGAAGCCTTCTTTCGCCACCTCTGCCCACAGCATTTTTTCCAGCACACCTATGAACAACAGTCTGACTCTCTTGACCCCCCTCTACCAACAACAAAAGAAGAACTCTACGTGGACTCTCCCTGAGGGTCGTAGCGAAAGTCTGCATTTCTACATACAATGCTTCTGCAACTGTGCACAGACAGACGTTATACACAAACAGTGCCAAATGAGACACAATCTCAACTATGCTGAATACTATGCTGTCCAGAGTCTCAAAAACAACCTAGACATTATAATCAAACCAGCTGACAAAGGGGGTGCTGTTGTCATAATGCATAAGTCAGACTATGAACAGGAGGCAGCCAGACAACTCTCCAACACCACATTTTACAGACGTCTCTCCACTGATCCCACTTTGGAATTCCAAAGGAAATTACAACAACTACTTAAGGAACTCCCTGCTGCTACTCGGGACCTTATTCACTCAGACACACCATCTGAGCCCCAGCCTGGCTTATTCCATTTACTTCCCAAAATCTACCAACCTGGAAACACCGGATGCCCTATCACTTTGGGTATTGGCACCCTTACCACTGGACTATCCAGTTACGCGGACTCCCTCCTCAAACCCTATGCCACCAATATTCCCAGCTATCTCCGAGATACCACCTTCTTCCTGAGGAAGTTACAAAACATCGAAAAAGTTCCTGATAACGCCATCCTTGCCACAATGGATGTAGAGGTTCTGTACACTAATATTCCACACAAAGATGGATTACAAGCAATCAGGAATACCATCCCTGATGTCATCACAGCCAATCTGGTGTCAGACCTCTGTAACTTTGTTCTCACCCACAATTATTTCCAATCTGGGGACAATTTATACTTCCAGATTAGTGGAACTGCTATGAGCACCCTCATGGCCCCACAATATGCTAATATATTTATGGCTGACCTGGAACAACAATTCCTCAGCTCTCATCTCCTGTTACCCCTCCTCTACTTAAGACACATTGATGACATCTTTAATGGAGTGGGCCATTCTGTTAATGACTTAAGAGTTTGCGTGTTACTGAAGAAAAATTTTCACACCACTCTTGAAAGACAGACTGCCGAACTGTCTTTTATATTCAAATTTGACACATTAACGTGGTTTGAACTGGGATGGGAATTTTCTGAGTCATTATAGGGGCTCGTTTGCATACTTGGCTTAATCTAATTCTTGACCCTCCCCCCCGACCCCACTTCTACCCCTCTACTCTCTGATTTGCTCACCTTGATCAATTCTTTTCTGATTTGTCCACCTTGATTACTGTTTTTGGTTCTCTGCGCCTTAAATATTGAGTCTGTTCTGTATGGCTATGGTCTGAAGAAGTGGGTCTGTCCCACAAAAGTTCACCTAATAAATTATTTTGTTAGTCTTTAAAGTGCTTCTAATATATAGTTGTCAATGCTGATTGATGGGGATTCAGCAACATCCTGACCGAGTACGTTTGTCTTCTTTAGGCTGATGGTAAGCCCAAAGTCCTTGCATGCTTTGGAGAACCGATCCAGCAGTTTTTGAAGCTGGTCTTCTGTGTGAGACACTACAGCAGCATCGTCTGCGAACAGCATGTCTCTGATGAGGACTTCTTGCACCTTAGTCTTAGCTTTCAGCCTTGCAAGGTTAAACAGTTTCCCATCAGATCTTGTGTGCAGCAAGATGCCCTCTGTTGAAGATCCAAAGGCATGCTTCAGGAGGAGTGCGAAGAAGATCCCGAACAATGTCGGAGCAAGCACGCATCCTTGTTTGACGCCGCTCCTGATTCTGAAAGCATCCGATAATGCGCCGTTATATTGGATGGTTCCTCTCATGTCTTCGTGGAACGACTGGATCATCTTGAGCTCTTCCTTCCCTTGTCCCACATACTCAAAGAGATGGAGGAAGGGTCTGGAAAAACAAGCACAGGCTACTGATGTGAGCTTCATCACCATGACTGCCACCCCACTATTTGCTGGGATCCCTGGCCTACCTAACCCTGACCTGGAGAGATGTCCTGACTTGACCAGGCCAGAGAAAATAGTCACAGAGAGGTAGCCATGTTAGTTTGTATCTTCACAAAACAAAGCAGCAGAAATGTAGCACAAGAGATCTGTGAGTTAGAGTACATATTCAAATTCGACACATTAACGTGTGGTAAGAACAGAGACATTGACTGCCTCATGCATTACAAGGACTGCTTCCCTTCCTTTGATGCTCGTAATTATCTCAGATAGGACAATTAACATCTCCCCACCTCTCACCCTCTTCCTTCAATCCTATTTGATTTGTCAGTTTTTATTGCAATTTTTTTTGGTCCTCTGTGCTTATAAATGTCAGTTTGTATTCAAAATGAAATTGATCTGAAGAAGTGGGAAAGCCCATCACCAAAGAAATCATTTTGTTAGTCTTTAAAGTGCTACATTTCTGCTACTTTGTTTTTCTGGAGTACAGACTAACAGGCTACCTCTCTGCTACTATTCACGGAACAAAACAGCAGTCATGTAGCACTTTAGACTAACAAAACAATTTATTAGGTGATGAGATTTCGTGGGGCAGATCCACCTCTTCAGATCTGGAAATTCTGATGAAAGTAAACAGGCATGACAAAAATGTAACAGAGAGATAGAAACAAACAATTTCTTTTGTTTTCTATCTCTCTGTTATATATTCGTCATGCCAGTTCATTTTTAGCACTATTTCCAGATCTGAAGAAGGGGATCTGCCCCCCAAAAGCTCATGACCTAATAAATTATTTTGCTAGTCTTTAAAGTGCTACAAAGCCAGAGAAAGTTACCACCCCAAAGGCTCCAAATATGGCACAGGGGGATATGGGGCAAGGGGCAGCTCCTCCAGGCTCCACCAAACTCCAGGAAGCCAGGAAGGAGGCAGCAGCTGCCAGCACTCCATGAGAGCCCCAAGGAAGCAGCAGCTCCCAGCACTCCCCAGCAGCCACCAGCCCTCTTCCAGAGCCCTGGGGAAGTGGCAGGGATGTGGCAGCTACCCACACTTCCCGACTTCCCTGAGGCTCGAGGAAGTGACTCCCGCCAGTGGCTGCACCTGCACAGCTGCTGGCAGAAAAGGTCAGTGGCTGGGAGGGCCAAAATATGGGACAATTAGTCCCCTTTAAAAAATAAGTAGGGATGCCTGTTTGGCATCCCAATATGGGACCGTACTGCCGAATGCAGAGTGGATGGTCACTCTAATTCTTATCCGTAAATAGAATATGTGTAGGGCACCCAAACATTTGGGACAACACTGGTGCTTAACGTTCACCCACACACCCACCTCTTCTTATTTCTGTTCTGTGGCTGCTGCAGCCTGGTGAGTCTCCTTTCTGAGGGGATCTAGTTAACTTAAGAGTGATAAAGCTGCCAGACCAGTTAGAAGATTGAACCTGTGAAAGAGCCATTCAAGTGGTTAATGGAGCCACGTAACAGGTATATACGGACAGTTTCTGAATTTACTGTGTTAATTTATAGGACCTGAGTTTAAAATATTTCCTTAGTTTGTTGCTGAAGATTATAAAGTCAGTCTCTAAAAACTGTCATCCTCCCTTGCCTTCCCTGGCTACCCTTGGCCATAGGGACACCAGCTTGATAGTGAGTAGAGCCCATAAATCCCAAAGACAGCCCTGCCCAGATGCCAGCTGGGATGAAAGAAGGACTGGATTTTAGCAGCAGCAACAACAGCTCTAGCCCTTCTCACCTGTCTTCTTGCCCACCCCCACTGCCTAGCACGGTTGTCACTTTTGATCCATTCAAATGACTCTTAGACAAGGAGTTGTTCCTCACACAAGTCCCTGGAGTTAAAGGGGAAGGGAATCAGGGATGTTGCTGTAATGGTGGCCTTACACCACAGTGTCCAAGATGCCTCCTGTTCGCCACATGGAGTGCCCTCTGCCCACCCTCTGCCAGTGTGCCCCATCACTTTGTGGGAAAAATGCATGGCGGTAGCGGCTGGTGTGGCTCCAGCCATGGGTCCGGCGCAGTCTCCATTTGTGGGGCTGGTGGTGCCCAATGTGTCCTTCAGCCACAGGCCTAGGGTGGTCTCCAGCCACAGGGCCCAACGATTCCAGAGCAGCAGCTCTGGTGAGTCTCCAGCACTTGGCGTTGGGGGTGCCTGGATCTGCAGGAGAGGGCCGGGGGGCCTGTGGCATTGAGGAAAGTCCTATTGGACACCACTGTGTTTACATAACACCTGACTTTCCAAAGGCTGTAACTGCCTCATCTTTTCTGTATGCTCAACAGGCGGGTAAAAGGGTTTTTACTGCGGTGTTTGCCTTGACATTAGGGAGGCTGAGGTCTTTAGATACAAAATCCTGGAGCTAGCTTACCACTAGTTAAAGTGGGACAGTGATGGGGTTGTGTTCATAGTGCCCTTTTATTCCACCTACATTAATATATCAGTCCCCACTGCATGAAGAGAAAAATATGAGAGCAATAAAACAAATGGAAGGAGAAGGTATCATTGCTAAAGTCACAAAGAGTCCGGACGTTGGATAAGCGGCACGGCAGCCATAGAGAAGGCAGGCTAGCTATGCATTTGCAATTTAAATACAGTACTAAAAAGCACTTCCTACCAAATGCCTACAACTGAAGAAATATTATCTGATTTGGCAAAAGCAAAAATATTCTCAGTTCTTCATGCCAAAGGCGGATATTGCCAACTGCTGCTGGAAAAAGGGAGCAGCTGCTTAATCACATTCTAGATACAATAGGTAGATATAGACGGCTACGAATGACAATTAGTTTCAAACCTACAGTGGGAGACTGTCAGCGCTGCCAGCAAAATGTACTAACAGGATGTTATAATTTTCTGCTCTACACTGGGGGTGGCAAATCAGATGATGTAGTCATGGTATATAATAGCACTCTTCGCATTCCACTACTATGTCAGGAGTGTGTTAAACTTATGTGCCAATATTTAGAAAGGGTAAAAATGGGATGGCTCAGATAATTATAGATCTGTCAGTTTGATATTGATCCTGGGAAAGATAATGGATTTCTTTATATGGGACTTTCATAAAGGGGTAGTATAATTAATACAAATCAATATGGTCTCTAGAAAATATATTCTGTTAAACTAACTTAACACCTTTTTAAGGAGATTATGATGATACTCATGTTGATGTAAGCTACTGAGACGTCTGTGAGGCACTTCATTTGGAGCCACATGACATTTCAATTAAAAAACTAGAATGACAAAAAGAACAAATCACTGGCACAAAGCAAAGATTGTTTGGTAAACTGGGTGCCAGCCACCAAAAGTCTTCCTGATATGGCTAAATGTACATGTACGTATTTCAGGACAAAAATGTCAGCCATACTTACACAGTCGGGACCGTTCCTAGGAAGCAGTGATTCTTAAAAGATCTGGAGGTCATGCCAAATAATTGACTGAACATGAACTTTCTATGTGATCCTGTGGCCAATGGGGCTAATGTGATCCTTGGATGTATAAACAGGCGACTTTGGTGTGGGTGCTGAGAGGGTGTTTTACCTCAATCTTTGGGGTGGGTACAATCCCTGCTAGAGTACTGTGTCAAGGGTCTGTGCCCATACTTCAAGAAGGCTACCAATAAATTGGACAGAGTTCAGGGAGCAGTGTTAAGAATGGTTACAGAGTTAGAAAACCTGCCTATGGGATAGACACAAGGAGCTCAACTTATTTAGCTTACCAGAGAGATGGTTAACGGATGACTTGATATGGTCCATGAGACATGGCTCATCAGTAATGTCACACTCCCCATCAGTACCCAGGCCAAGGAAACCAGTGACCAAACCAGTGGGCCATATTCAGCGATGACTCCTGGTCACGTGCCACTGAGGTGTGTTGTGCATACACTAAGGAACAAATATTTAGCAATGGGCTCTTCATTATAGGAGAGAGAGGCATACCATGAAGCAATGACTGGAATTTGAAGCTGCACAGATTCAGACTGGAGAGAAGCTGTAAATCTGTAACCAGAAAAGTAATTAACAACTGGAACAACTTATCAAAGGTTGTAGGGGATTCTCCATCACAGATAATTTTTAAATCAAGATTTGACATTTTTCTAAAAGCTCTGCTCTAGGGCTTGCTTTAAGGCAGGTCTCTGTTATGTGATAGAGGAGGTCAGATAGGATGACCATAATGGTCTCCCTGGCCTAGAGAGGCTGGCCAAGAGGAACCAAACCCTGCATGTGATAAAGCCTCACAGTGTCAGCACATAGGTGCATTCCTGCCCTCAGCTGAGCTCTGGAGTGGTGGGAAGGAAGATATTTCCAACCTGTTTGCTGTTTCCAACCTCCACAGCAGTGCACCAGGCAGTGGCTTAGCACCCCTCTTCATAAGCCGCCCCATCCAAGTTCCTTCTGTGACAAAGTCAGTCTTGCTCCTGGGCTTCTGGCCTCTATTCAGTCCACCAGTCCCACTTAAGGGTCCAGTTGCCCTCGCTGGGGAGAGGGCTGGTCTGGGGGAGAACCTGGCCCCTGCCCACTCACGCTGGGTTCCAGCCCAAGGACACTATGTGCCTGCTACTGGAGAGGGCTAACTCCCTTAGCCCTTGGCACGGCAGCTCTCTTCCCTGGGCCACTTCCCCAGCCGATTCCCCCGGTACCTTTTCCAGGCTGCAGCAGTAGTGAGTCCCCTTTCTTGACCTGCTCTGGCTGGGTGACCAGTTCTTCCCAGCCAATGGCTGAGCTTGGGGTTACCAGGGCTAGGAAACCCACACGCTCGCTGCTGAAGCTCCTCTCAAACCTGATCTCTTCCACTACTTTGACGTCCTGGCCTGTCTCCACTCGCGGCTCGCACTCTCCCACAGAATCACAGAATCACAGGGCTGGGAGGGACCTCAGGAGGTCATCTAGTCCAGCCCCCTGCTTCAAGCAGAATCAACCCCCCACTAAGTCATCCCAGCCAAGACCTTGTCCAGCCGGGACTTAAAAACCTCAAGGGATGGAGAATCCACCACCTCTCTAGGCAACACATTCCAATGCTTCACCACCCGCCTGGTGAAGTAGTTTTTCCTAATATCTAACCTACACCTCTCCCTCTTCAACTTCTGACCATTACTCCTTGTTCTGCCATCTGACACCACTGAGAACAGTTTCTCACCCTCCTTTTTAGAGCTCCCCTTCAGGAAGTTGAAGGCTGCTATTAAATCACCTCTAAGGCTTCTCTTCTGTAAACTAAACAAGCCCAAATCCCTCAGCCTGTTCTCATAGGTCTTGTGCTCCAGACCCTTAATCATTTTTGTTGCCCTTCTCTGAACCTGCTCCAGCAAATCCACATCCTTTTTATACTGGGGGGACCCAAAACTGGACACAATATTCCAGATGTAGCCTCACCAGTGCTGAATAAAGAGGAATAACTACTTCTCTAGATCTGCTCGAAATGCTCCTCCTAATGCACCCTAGTATGCCATTAGCCTTCTTGGCTACAAGGGCACACACTGTTTACTCATATTCAGCCTTTCATCCACCATAACCCCTAGGTCCCTTTCCATTGTACTGCTGCTGAGCCAGTTGGTCCCCAGCCTGTAACAATGTTTGGGATTCTTCCGCCCCAGATGCAGGATTCTACACTTCTCCTTATTGAACCTCATCAGATTTCTTTTGGCCCAGTCCTCCAATTTATCCAGGTCCCTCTAGATTCTCTCTTTACCCTCCAATGTATCTACCTCTCCCCCTAGTTTTGTGTCATCCGCAAACTTGCTGCGGGTGCAATCCAGTCCCTCATCCAGGTCATTCATAAAGATGTTGAACAACACCGGCCCCAGAACTGAGCCTTGCGGCACTCCGCTTGAAACAGACTGCCATCCAGATATTGAGCCATTGACCACTACCCCTTGGGCCCGACCATCAAGCCAGCTTTCTATCCATCTTATTGTCCAAGGATCCAATCCATATTTCCTTAACTTATGGACAAGAATGTTGTGGGCGACCATGTCAAAAGTCTTGCTGAAGTCAAGGTATATCACATCCACTGACTTCCCCATGTCCACAGAGCTTGTTACCTCGTCATAGAAGCTAATCAGCTTGGTCAGGCAGGACTTGTCCCTGGTGAATCCATGTTGGCTACTTTTGATCACTTTCCCCTCTTCCAAGTGCTCCAAAATGGATTCCTTGAGGATTCCCTCCATTATTTTCCCAGGGATTGAGGTAAGGCTGACGGGTCTATAGTTCCCTGGATTGTCCTTCTTGCCTTTTTTAAAGATGGGCACTACATTTGCCTTCCTCCAGTCATCTGGTATCTCCCCTGATCTCCAAGAGTCTTCAGGGATAATGGCCAAAGGTTCAGCAATGACCTCTGCCAATTCCCTCAGTACCCTGGGGTGCCTCAAATCCAGACCCATGGCCTTGTGAACACCTAGTTTTTCTAGATAGCTCAGAACTTGTTCCTTCTCCACAGATGGCTGCCCTCCACCTTCCCATACTGCATTGTCTAGGACTGTCATGGGGAAGCTGACTTTGTCTGTGAAGACTGAGGCAAAAAAAGCATTGAGTACTTCAGCTTTTCCTGCATCATCTGTCACTAGGTTACCTCCCTCATCCAGTAATGGCCCCACACCTTCTCTGATAACTTGTTTATTGTTCACATGCCTGTAGAAACCCTTCTTGTTACTCTTCACATCCCTTGCCAGCTGCAGTTCCAATTGTGCTTTCGCTTTCCTGATTACTGCCCGGCATTCTCCAGCCATATGTTTATACTCCTCCTTCGTCAGCTGTCCACGTTTCCATTTCTTGTATGCATACTTTTTGAATTTAAGCTGACTAAGGATTTCCCTGTTAAGCCAAGGTGGTTGCCTACCATGTTTGCATTTCTTACTATGCAGCAGGATTCTTTGTTCCTGTGCCTTCTGTAAGACTTCTTTAAAATACTTCCAGTTCTCTTCAACTTTTTTCCCCTTCATCTTCATTTCCCAAGGGATCCTGCTCATCCGGTATCTCAGGGAGTCAAAGTCTGCTCTTCTGCAATCAAGGGTCTGTGTGTTACTGCTCACCCTTCTTCCTTTTGTCCGGATCCTGAAATTTACGATCTCATGTCCCCTGACTCTTCCCACTGTGAAGGGTCTTTAAAGGCCTCTTGTTATGCCAGTGATGGAGTCAGCTGGCCCCAGTTAGGGTGAAACATCTGCCGTCAGCCGCTTGTGATTGCCCTGCTGGTGCTGCGCAGGCCCTTCAGCTTGCTGGGGGTCTCTCTGAAAGGGCCCTCTGCCCTGGCCCTGCCACACTTCCCAGCGGGCAGTGCAGGGCTGCTCTGTCTCCTAGACACCCACCCCTGCAGAGCCACTTTTCTGTCTGGGTTCCCTGCAGATCCTGCAGTCAGGTTACCTGGGCCCTGGTGCACAATGCAGCCTTATGGCTCAACCCCTTCCTGGCCAGTCTGTAGCCAGGGGACAGGAGGTGGTTGTGTTATGTTGGTGGCCAGCAGCAGCCTTTCTATGGGCAGGAAGGGACAAACCTCTTCTAGCCACAGGGACATGGGATGAGTGGCAGGGAAAGATGATCTCTGCAGATATGGGCCAAGTCATCCCTATACCCCCACCCCCACCACTGTTGGTTCTCATTTTTTCCATCCCTAGGCGGGCTGTTATGTGCACCCAGGCATGGGCAGATGTGCGCCACTGACAGAAACACACGCTGCCCACTGTGGGTTGCTGAGGGTGCTCTGCTAATCTCCCTTGGGTGGCTGCCCAAGAGCTTAGGTTACAAGGAACACTGACCTCCCCAACCTCCCCGACTATAGCAGGCAGCAGCTCCCATCCCTTCTCTCCCGCACAGTGCCAAAAGGCTGCTGCTAGCTATATTCTGGTGCAAATCCTCACAGAAATCTGTTGGGAGAGCGTGTGACCCTGTGTGCCTCCACATGTTGGCGTGAGAAGATGCGGCATCGGGTACTAGGAGAGGTGTGTCTATCCGGGCGGCACAGACAGTGGAGAGCACTGGGCAGGGCGGGTTGGGTCACGCTGATCAGCCACCCACATCCTCATGCGAAAGAGGTGTATGGGAGTGTGTGTGTGTCACCTCTCCCCATGCAAACCTTAAAGATAAAAAGGCAAATGAAAAGATCCCAGTTACACAGTATTTCCTTTTGACAGCAACTCTGTTGACTTTATACAAATTCAAATATTTGTACTACAAAGGTCTGGTTGATTACTATTGAACTCACTTGAATACAAGTAATTTCACCAGGTGCCCTGTGTTCAGCATAGGGAAATATGGTCACCCTAAGCATGGAAGCGGTAACAGACAAGGAAGAGAAACGCTTGAAGGCCAAGGTCTACTATGACTGATGAGTTAAAGACATCCCAAAACTATAACCCACAGATCCATCAGGATCATACAATTTCCTCAGGACAAATCATATATTTGGAAGCAAACACCATGGTTATATCTACACTAGTGAGTTTCTTTGAAAAACCCAGAGCTCTTTTGAAAAATCCCACGGTCTCCACACAAAATCAGAGGGGTAGCTGTGTCAGTCTGTACCCATAAAAATGATGAGAAGTCCTGTGGCACCTTATCGACTAACGGAGTTTTTGGAGCATAAGCTTTCATGGGCAAAGACCCGCTTCATCAGATGCATCAGACGAAGTGGGTCTTTGCCCACAAAAGCTTATGCTCCAAAAAAATCTGTTAGTCTATAAGGTGCCACAGGACTTCTCATTGTTTTTACAACAAAATGGGTTATTTTGATATTAAATTGGAAGAATGTGGTACTTTTTCCAGGGGCCCTCTTCTCCCAGATGAGGAAGAGCGCCTTTTTCTGAAAGGTTCTTTTGAAAATAAAAAAAAAACAAAAATGCATGTAGGTGCTCCGGGGGTCCTTTTTTCAAAAGAGCAGTCCTCATGGTGCCAGATTTTTCAATCCCTGGCCCACTGTTCGAAAGAGCAGATCATTTTTTTTAATGTGCTTTCTTTGTGTGTGGACGCACTCTTTCAAAAGGTTTTTTTGGAGATCTTCTGGAAGAACTTCTTCTGAAGGATCGCTGTAGTGTAGACGAAGCCCATATGTTGAACAGATAAATCTTCATTCATATAGCAGAGCCTGGGCAGATATTTCACCAAAACCACAAACCTCTACATACACTATGAACTCAAGACATAAATATTCATGTGGTGAAGGACAGTGAATACACCCTCTACTTACACTTGACGTCCAGACACAGAAGAGAGACAGGCCAATGTTTAGTGTGAGGTAAAATTTTTATGTGTAAACCTTTTCTTTTTTCTTCACCAAAATAACGCAGATTAAGATCAACTGAGCAAACTGGCAAACTCAATAATAGAGAGGTAGCCATGTTAGTCTTTACTCTAACAAACCAAAGCAGCAGAAATGTAGCACATTACAGACAAACAAAATAATTTATTTGGTGATGAGCTTTTGTGGGACAGACCCACTTTTTCAGATCAATTTCATTCCAATGGAAACAAAATTGAACGGAAACAAAAGCGGGTCTGTCCCAGGAAAGCTCATCACCAAATAAATCATTTCATTAGTCTTTAAAGTGCGACATTTCTGCTGCTTTGTTCTGTTGGCAAATTCAGGTTGATTTTGGTAAATCATTTCTGTAAAAGAAACAAAAAAACCAAAAAATCTGGAGGAAAGAAAGAAAGAATGTACCATCTGGCATTTGTGAAATGTAGTTTTTGATGTCTTAGTTCAGAATTTCCCTCAATTTAATTTAAAACTATTTAAAACATTTTTAAAAACCTCAAAATTGAAACAAACCTACTTTTGATAGTTCATTTTGCGAAAAAATTAAAAAACACTTTCATTTTGAGTTATTTTCATTTTTATTTATTTTAGACCTGTGCCCTAACCTGTTATACACACAACTAAACTAATGACCAATAGATATGAGATGAGATTCTCCACACACAACTCCACAAAGCATCAAAGCAGTCTCATGTTGTTATATTCACTCCAATATTAAAGTGCCTGCAAAAGATACATAAGACTTTGTGGAACACAAAGGTGTCAAAACACAACCCTTCCAAACTGAGGTGACAATACTAAGGTTCCCAACCAAGTTCAGAGCCAGGTAAAATTTCTTCAGAAGTTAGAATTGTGATTGGAATGTTGTTGAGGGTATAATAGAAAGCTGTGTAAGTACCAGCTCATTCAATTGGCATTGCTTAAGAAGGGGCTCAGGGCAGGGGGCTGGAAGTGGGGTGTGTGTACAGGTGGGATTAGGGGGGTGAGTAGGGGCTCAGGGCACAGGGCTGAGAGTTCGGGAGGTGCAGGAGTCAGGATTGGGGGAGTGAGGAGGAGATCAAGGCAGGAGGTATGGGGGTACAGGAATGAGGATTTGGGGATGACGGCAGTGGCAGGGCAGGGGGTTGGTATGTGGGGGGCTGGAGTGAGGATTCGGACTGAGGAGGGGTCAGAGCATGGGGTCAGTGTCGGGTGGGGGATGGAGTGAAGGTTCAAGGATGAGGAAGGGCTCAGGGCAGAGGGCTGGGTGTGTGGGCAGGTAGAAGAGATGGTGGGGACCATGATTCCCAAGAGGCAGCTCCACATGGCAGAGGCCACACTTCCCGGGCAGTGGCTCCCCAAGGCTGGCCATAGTGGAGGCTATGCTGGGTGGAGGGTAGCTCTCTGGCGCCTGCATCAGTGAAGAGGGGTAGCTCCCTGGGGCTGTCTGTGGCCGTGCTGGAGAGGAGGGTGACTCCCTGAGGCTGGGCACAGCAGGCTTACCTACCCCTTACATTCAGCATACAAACAGAAATTGGTACAACCGCCCCCACCCTTATTAGATTAGTCCATCGTGTCAGCTGCACAATTTACAGTAGAATGTCAGTGGAAAAAATTCCTCCTAAGAAGATACACGTTCAACACACCATAATGCATAAGTTTAAATGTCAATGTGAAGAAATGAGAACTTATAAGTCAAGAAGAATGACAACAAATGGAGAAGCTGAAAGTCATCCCCAGGGAAAAACACTGACACTTTTACACTTCTGTCATGTGAGCTGCCACAAAGAGTGGAGACAAACAAAACTGTTGAATTGTTGGGAAAGTGAACTGAGCCTCAACCATGGCCTGCTGTGTGGTCAAAAATGCAATCTGAGAGGTTCAAAAATAAAAACTACTGGCTTTTTTTTCAAGTGATAGCATGTCGTGACATTTCCAATTTAAAGCTGCATTCTGCAAGAGGTGTTCCTGTGTCTCTGAATTGGGCCTCCTGGGAAATATCCCCACAGTGAAATGTTAAAGAGACAGAGCAGTCCTCCCTTCACAAAAAATAAGTGAACATAAGAAAACTGCAGCTAACATGGGCTATGTCTACACGTGAAGCCTACATCGAAGTAGCCTATTTCGATGTGGCAACATCGAAATAGGCTATTTCGATGAATAACGTCTACACGTCCTCCAGGGCTGGCAACGTCGATGTTCAACATCGACGTTGCGCAGCACCACATCGAAATAGGCGCAGCGAGGGAACATCTACACGCCACAGTAGCACACATCGAAATAAGGGTGCCAGGCACAGCTGCAGACAGGGTCACACGGCGGACTCAACAGCCAGCTGCTCCCTTAAAGGGCCCCTCCCAGACACACTTGCACTAAACACCACAAGATCCACAGAGCCGACAACGAGTTGCAGACCCTGTGCATGCAGCATGAATCCCCCGCTGCAGCAGCAGCAGCCAGAAGCCCTGGGCTAAGGGCTGCTGCACATGGTGACCATAGAGCCCCGCACGGGCTGGAGAGACAGCGTCTCTCAACCCCCCAGCTGATGGCTGCCATGGAGGACACCACAATTTCGACGTTGCGGGACGCGGATCGTCTACACGGTCCCTACTTCGACGTTCAACGTCGAAGTAGGGCGCTATTCCGATCCCCTCATGAGGTTAGCAACTTCGACGTCTCGCCGCCTAACGTCGAAGTTAACTTCGAAATAGCGCCCGACGCGTGTAGCCACGACGGGCGCTATTTCGAAGTTAGTGCCGCTACTTCGAAGTAGCATGCATGTGTAGACACAGCTATGGAGGCTGAAAAAAATTCAAGCCAGAGCTAAAGAAGTAACATTTCTTAATTTGGTTGCTGACAATGAACCATTGGCATTTGAAAGTACTGCTTGTGTATACTGTACAGTATACTGCATTGCCAAAACAAATTGATACATCTGTGACCACAAGAGCATCATTGAGCTACAGCAAATCAACAGAATTGAAATGGGGCATTTATTGCACAGTAGAACAATTTCTGGAGACATATCAATCATCTATCCACTGAAACAAAAAAGAAAGTCTTTTTCGGTCAGTCATACATCAGTCCCTGGAAAAATCATGGAGGGGCTCCTCAGGGAAGTCATTTTGAGGCACTTGGAGGAGGGGAAAGTGATCAGGAATAGTCAGCATGGATTTGTAAAGGGCAAGTCATGCCTGACCAATATGATTAGTTTCTACGATGAGATAACTGGCTCTGTGGATAGGGGAAAAATCAATGGATGTGATTTATCTTGACTTTAGCAAAGCTTTTGATCCGGTCTCTCACAATATTCTTGTCAGCAAGTTAAAGGAATGTGGATTGGATAAATGGACAGTAAGATGGACAGAAAGCTGGCTGGAAGGTCAGGCCCAGTGGGTAGTGATCAATGGCTCAACGTCGGGATGGCGGTCGGTTTCTAGTGGTGTGCCCCAAGGTTCGGTTCTGGGTCCTGTTCTGTTCAACGTATTTATCAATGACCTGGATGAGGGGTTGGATTGCACCCTCAGCAAGTTTGCAGATGACACTAAGCTAGGGGGAGAGGTAGATACGCTGGAGGGTAGGGCAGGGTCCAGAGTGACTTAGACGAATTGAAAGACTGGGCTGCAAGAAATCTGATGAGGTTCAATAAGGACAAGTGCAGAGTCCTGCACTTGGGACGGAAGAATCCCAAGCATTGTTACAGGCTGGGGTCCAACTGGATCGGTAGTAGTTCTGCAGAAAAGGACCTGGGAGTTGTAGTGGACAAGAAGCTGGACATGAGTCAACAGTGTGCCATTGTAGCCAAGTAGGCTAACGGCATATTAGGTTGCATCAAGAGGAATGTTGCCAGTAGATCCAGAGAAGTGATTATTCAGCTTTGGTGAGGGCACATCTGGAGTACTGTGTCCAGTTCTGGGCCCCCAATTAGAGGAAGGAAGTGGATACACTGGAGAGGGTCCAGTGGAGGGTGACCAAAATAATTAGGGGGCTGGAGCATATGACTTATGAAGAAAGGTTGAGGAAATTGGGACTGTTTAGTGTGCAGAAGAGAAGACTAAGGGGGAACTTGTTAACAGTCTTCAACTTACTGAAGGGAGGTTGCAAAGAGGCTGGAGAGAGGCTGTTCACAGTGGTCACGGATGGCAGAACATGGAACAATGGTCTCAAGTTGCGGCTGGGAAGGTCCAGGTTGAACATAAGGAAAAAGTTTTTCACTCAGAGGGTGGTGAAGCATTGGAATGGTCTACCCAGGGAAGTAGTGGAGTCTTCATCCCTGCAGGTGTTTAAGTCTCACCTCAACAAAGCCCTGGCTGGGCTGATCTGATGGCTTTGGTCCTGCCTAGGGCAGGGGGCTGGACTGGATGGCTTTGTTAGGTCTCTTCCAGCTCTATTGTTCTATGATTCTATGAAAATTTTCCAAAAATCAATGAGAATTTGAAAAAGTATTGTATCAATGAATCAACTACTCTCACCAGAAACTTGACTCTCATCATTTATTTGAAAACCACTCTAATGGAATTCTCAGGCCAGTTATATTTCCTCTGGACTTGATTGAGCTGCAAAGTGTAACAGCAGAAGCCATTAAAAGTGAAATTTTAAATGCTTGCTGCATTCTGAGTTCACAAAAGAACTATTAATCCAAGTGCTGATCTGTTTTTGTAGTGACAGTGTTCATGTGATGTTAGGAGTCAAATCTGGCATTGGAAACCTACTGCTAACTGAGAACAACAAGAAGTCTTGTGGCACCTTATAGACTAACAGCTATTTTGGAGCATAAGCTTTTATGGGCAAAGATCCGCTTCGTCAGATGAAAGATGGGTCTTCGCCCACAAAAGCTTATGCTCCAAAATATCTGTTAGTCTGTAAGGTGCCACAGGACGTCTTGCTGTTCTCGAAGCTACAGACTAACACGGCTCCCTCTCTGATACTTGACTACTGCTAACTGACTTTCCTAACCTGACTTCATGTCATTACCTCAACCATAGATTGGAACTTACTGTTGGTGAAACTTTAGGTGACACTGGAAGTGCCAATGACTTTAAGGCTCTCTGCAGGAACCCGGGGGCAGGGGTGGGAAGAACTTGTCTGAGATGTTACAAGAACAAGAAATAACCATTCCCAAAGCAGACATCCTAATGAATCGAAAAACCATAAAGCAGACCAAGGAGTTCACTTTGAACAAACCCAGAAAGCTGACAAATAGGAGTAATGGGATTTCGAAGTGTGTGGGTCCTTTCAAAAAGGACCCCGTGTAGACGAGCCACAAGCGATTGAAAGCGGCACTTTCGAAGTGCTGCGGCCGCCATTATGCTAATGAGTCTATGCACATTCACTGTCATGCCTCATTAGCATATCCCAAAGCGTCTCATTACCATCCCCCTTTCGAAAGGGCGGGGGCTAGAGTAGACATAGCCTGGATGGGTCAGTTTGTTATCACCTGCAATTTACAGCTTTTCAGTAGTTATGCTGAATACTGAGAGTGTCACTATGTTTGTACATCATGTAGCAGAGCAGGCCCCTAAGCTGATGGACATTCTGGCATTAGTACTGCATAAATGTTAAATAGCAAAGAGAGAACCCACAGTTTTCTTTAATTTATATTAATTTAGCATTGAAGGAATTTCCCTTGCACTTGAAGTTCTCTGTTGATTCCAGAGGCAGCAACAGTGCAAGCTTCTGAGAACTGGCCACCCCCTGCCAAAAGGCCTCATCCCCAGATCTGGAGACACCACCCAACAGGTACTTCAGAAGTCAGGGCTCCCCTGATGTTTTGTCTCTGATGTTTTAGCCTGAGACAGTTAGAACTGTAATTTTACTCATCAGAAGATGGTCTAGTGTGCAGGGCTGTACCTGCCTCTGCCTCTGTCATCACTTATTGTGTATTTATGACAAAGGTAAGTTGAGTAAAAGTAACAGGGCTTTTATTTAGCAATATGAACACTATAATATAATACTACAAAGAAAATAGGACTCCCAATACCATAAGAGAACAGAACTAGATAACAGCTCGGATGTTAGCCTGATTCAGACCCTTACAAGAAGATTACAAGGAAAAGGTGAAGAATACAATACCATGTCCCAGATGAGAAGGAGGACACAGGGATTAAGCTTCCGGGATGTCAGGAACTGGAAACAGGAACCGTCGAGCAGGGGTGTGGATTTCCTCCGTCTTCTCTCTTCTATACTTGACTCACAGTCCTGTGTGGAGAATGCCTAAAACAAATGACCTAATGGTGTGTGCACATCAGGTTTTTCCACAATAAAGTAAAATAAAAACACTAAACTTGGACTGGCCTACGAGGCCTCGTAGTCCACTGACTGCTGCCCTAGCTGCCAGCTGGCTTCCTTGGATCCTCTGTCAGACTGGCTGACAAGACCTAACAGTGTGCAGCTGCTGCCCAAGCTACCAACACTGACAGCGGATGCTAGCGAGAGGAGTAGAAGAAGTGGCAGAGAAAGCCCTGAGGTGTGGGCTCCATCCCTTTTTATAGGCTCCTGTCTCCGGGCAGACTAAAGTCATTTTCCTGCCCTAGTCTTCCTGCCTTAATAGTCCTGCCTTACTTGGGGGAAGAAGATGAACCCACATCAGCAGCTATCTTTCAAAATAGACCCCCATTTCATTTCTGCTTTCAAAATGGATCCCATGTGTGGTTTCTATTTAAAAACAAAATAAAAGCCATAACACTCCAATTTAGCTCTAACATCTGTAGGGAGGCCAGTACATACATACCCATCTCATACAGCTGGAAGGCAGCTGGGTTATCAGAGAAGGTTTGGGGCCGTTCCTGCATGAGAGAGGTGACCTAGTGACAGATGATGTAAGAAAAGCTGAAGTACTCAATGATGCTTTGCCTCAGTCTTCCTGGACAAAGTCAACTCCCGCACTGCGGTGCTAGACGATGCGGTATGGGAAGGCGGAGGGCGGCCATCTGTGGGGAAGGAACAAGTTATGAGCTATCTCGAAAAGCTAGATGCACACAAGTCCATGGGTCTGGATTTAATGCACCCAAGGGTACGGAGGGAATTGGCAGAGGTCATTGCCGAGCCTTTGGCCATTATCTTTGAAGAATCTTGGAGATCAGGAGAGATCCCAGATGACTGGAAAAAGGCAAATGTAGTGCCCATCTTTAAAAAAAGGAAAGAAGGACAATCCAGGGAACTATAGACTGGTCAGCCTTACCTCAATCCCTGGGAAAATCATGGAGGGGATCCACAAGGAATCCATTTGTACCACTTGGAAGAGGGAAAAGTGATCAAGAGTAGTCAGCATGGATTCACAAAGGGAAAGTCCTGTCTGACCAATCTGATCAGCTTCTATTGACGAGGTAACAGGCTCTGTGGACATGGGGAAGTCAGTGGATGTGATATACCTTGACTTCAGCAAAGTTTTTGATGCAGTCTCACACAACATGCTTGCCCATAAGTCAAGGGAATATGGATTGGATCCTTGGACTATAAGATGGATAGAAAACTGGCTTGACGGTCAGGCCCAACGGGTAGTGGTCAATGGCTCAATATCTGGATGGTGGTCGGTTTCAAGCAGAGTGCCACAAGGCTCGGTTCTGGGGCCGGTGTTGTTCAACATCTTCATTAATGACCTGGATAAGGGACTGGATTGCACCTTCAGCAAGTTTGCAGATGACACAAATCTAGGGGGAGAGGTAGATACATTGTAGGGTACAGAGAGAATCCAGAGTGACCTGGATAAATTGGAGGACTGGGCCAAAAGAAATCTGATGCGGTTCAACAAGGAGAAGTGTAGAGTCCTGCACCTGGGGCTGAAGAATCAAAAGCATTGTTATAGGCTGGGGACCAAGTGGCTCAGAAGCAGTACAGTGGAAAGGGACCTAGGGCTTATGGCGGATGAAAGGTTAGATATGAGTAAACAGTGTGCCCTTGTAGCCAAGAAGGCTAACAGCATATTAGGCTGCATTAGGAGGAGTATTCAAGCAGATCTAGAGAAGTGGCTGTTCCCCTCTATTTGGCAGTGGTGAGGCCACATCTGGAATATTTTGTGTCCAGTTTTGGGCCCCCCCCATATAAAAAGGATGTGGATTTGCTGGAGCAGGTTCAGCAGAGGGCAACAAAAATGGTTAAGGGGCTGGAGCACAAGACGTATGAGGAGAGGCTGAGGGATTTGGGCTTGTTTAGTTTACAGAAGAGAGGACTGAGGGGTGATTTAATAGCAGCCTTCAACTTCCTGAAGGGGAGCTCTAAGGAGCATGGTGAGAAATAGATGGCAGAACAAGGAGTAATGGTCTGAAGTTACACAAGGAGAGGTGTAGGCTGGATATTAGGAAAAACTACTTCATGAGGAGGGTGGTGAAGCACTGGAATGCGTTGCCTAGAGAGGTGGTGGATTCTCCATCCCTTGAGGTTTTTAAGTCCTGGCTGGGATAACTTAATGAGAGTTGATCCTGTTTGAAGCGGGGGACTGGAGTAGATGACCTCCTGAGGTCCCTTCCAGCCCTATAATTCTGTGACCTTAAGAGGTCATCAAGTCTAGTCCCCTCTACTTACAGCAGGACCTAACACCATCCCTGGCAGGTTATTTTTATTTTTTTAATAAAATCTTTTTGCCTGAAACCCCTAAGCGGCCTTCTCAAGGAGGGAGCTTACAACCCTGCGTTTACAAGACCAATACCCAAACCACTGAGCTATCCCTGCCCTGAAGAGCACTTGATTTGGAACCATGGAGATATATATATATCTCAAAGCGCTGGAATGACTCTCAAGAGGTCACCAATTCTAGTCCCCTACACTCACAGCACAACCTATCATCATCCCTGACAAATACCCTTGGAAGGATCCCTCAAGGACTGAGCTCAGAACCCTGGCTTACAAAGCCAATGCCCTAGCCACTGAGCTATCAATGAAAAATGTCCATTTGGACCAGCTGGAGTGGCAGCTTTTGGAACTGGGTGGAGATTGGGGATGGATTAGAATGAGTGACCCAGATGATTCCAAATCTCATTACCACTCCCTGAATCTCTCACTGTGATGAGAATCCAGGAAATCTTCATATCTAATTACTGTGCACCCAATAGTTTTGCATTATGCAACACGCAAATCACCTTTGTCCTAGCAGATAGTTGATCATGCAACAAAAGCTTCCAAGGTGGCAACCTCTGCTCAAAAGAAACAGGCCTTGGGAAGGAAGGGGTGGTGAGGATCAAGAACAAAGCGCAATAGCAGTGCTGCACAACAGAATGTTCTGCTGTCCGGCATTCTGCCTGGCACTGCTAGTGGGAGTAGGTTTAGCTGAGCACATGAGAGCATTCAGAATCAGATGTTGATCCAAAATCTGAAACCTCCAGGCTGCTTGGATCTGGATTTCTGGTTCAGGTCCCTGCCACTGAAACTAGAACGTATTTTTAAAAATTAAGAACAATTGTGTGTGTATTTCAAGGTAAAATTAAGACTTAAGAATGGATCCAGCCTTGTTAAAAGAATAAACTGCCAGAGCAGTGAAGGGTGAAATGCAGTAGGAAACTGACCTGATAAAGGGATAATCCTAGTCAATGAGTAACATTTTCTGTGCACACATACAAAATACATAATGCATAGTTCATAAAGCAGCAGTGGCAGCCCCTGTAACAAAGCCCTTCTGTGGGAATAGGAGACTTGGAATAAAGTGGATCCAGGGTAAAATTTTCAATAGCTCCTAAGTGATATGGGGATGTAAATCCAATTTTCAAAAGTGGCGTAAGTGACTAAATCAGATCTGCAAATAGGATTTAGGTTCAGAGTCACTTAGGTGCTATTGAAAACATCCACAAGCAAACCATGTGGTCTAGTGGTCAGACCAGGCATGACTAAGTGTTCAGACTCAGGTGTCTGTTCCTTGTATAATGGCTGCCAAGGTAATTGAAAGTTGGGACTTGGTTCAACTTCTGGCTGGATCTCTGGCTACATGTGTGACATTAAGGTAGTCTCTTCACCAGCCATTCCCTTTTCTTAGCTGCACAGTGGAGCTTGTGAGAATTGCCTACCACCCAAAGAGACTGCACAGAGCTGTTTGTGAATCAAAGCCTGCCGCTCCGTAGATGGAAGATGTCTCACAGCAGCCAAGTCCCAGGCCCATGGAAATCAGTCAACATTTTGCTATTGACTTCAGTGAGCCCAGGATTTGCTACAAGAGGATTTTAATGTGATGGCAGGAGGGGTGATGATGACTGAGGAAAGTTTAGTTCCTCCTTCCCACTCAGGGACACAGTAATACAGCTGCCTTTAGGACCAGAGCAGAGAGATGAGGTGAGCAGATTAAAATCCCAGCACGCCTCTAGGTCAGCTCGCTGGCCATGCTGGCTCCAAATCCCTTGCTGAATGAGGTGAGCTCAGAAGGGGCGGGGGGGGGGGCTTCACCCCAGGAGGTTGACACTTCAGAGTAGCTGCCTTTTAACAGCCTCTCTCTGGCGGCTATAGTGCTGGCGGAAACCACCAAATCGTTTTTGAGGTCAGATAGTGGAATTTTAGCTGGAGGCATTTTGTGTCTCAGGAGAGACCTTCTGATTCATTCGGCTGACAGATCTAAGGGGGGGCCGCTACTGCAGAAATGGCTTGCTTGGGCCATGGACGGCCTGCCCTGGAATGGCTCCAGCACATTCACACGGCCCCCCCAGCGTTGTGTTTAATCTTTCATGCAGCTCCAACTGCCCTAGGCTGGACACTTCAGTGAGGCGGCTTGATGGAAGTAGTGATTAGCTCCCCACCCCTCTGTGCTATGCTGGCTATTGGGAAATGTATGTCTAATGGCCAACCCTTCACCGATCCACCACTATGTCCCTGAGGGCAGCAGGGGTCATTGGTGGCATCACACATTGGAGGAGCATGCTGTTTGTTCATTGTCCCACTCAAAGGCACATGAAAGTAGCACATGACAACGTGGTATCAGTACTCTGTATTTGTGCTCCTGTTCCAGCACCTCATGAGGAGATTCCAGATACCTGTATGAGCAACCTCTACTCCTCCATTGTCTTCATGTAGATAGAGCGAGCTATTTTCTTACGTTCTGTGCTAGTTATTGTGACAGCCAAGTGCCTTCTCAGCATGCATTAAGTGATGTGGCTAACATACGCTACATGTTCTTTCATCCTCTGCCCAAGGGGAGAGGTGTATGCAGCAGACTGTCCTGTGTTGATAGGGTGATTTGGTTTTTGTTTTGTTTAAATATACCTGTTGCTCTGAATTTATGTTAGACTCATGCCTTCAGAGAATTTAAGGCCAGAGGGGACCATCATTATTACTTGTCTGACCTTCTGCACTTCAGCAGCCACAGAACCTCGTGCATCCACTTCTGTAATGGACCCCTAACCCCTGACTGAGTTACTGAAGTCCTCAAATAGTGATTTAAAAGAAAAGAAGGCAAAAAGTGCTTCAACTTCTCCACTTATTTGATCCAGGGGAAAATACCTTCCTCACAGCAAATATGGCAGCTAGTTGGATCCTGAGCCTTTTGGCAAAATGCAATAGCTCAACACCTTGGGAAAGATTTCTCTGTAGTATGACTCAGAGCCAGCCCCAAAGAGTATCCCATCTCCAGATGCTGGGGATATTTTCTGCTGGCAGTTGCAGATCAGCTGTGTGCCATTGTCGGCAGTCTCGTCATTCCATCCCCTCCCTCAACTTGGCAAGCTCAGTCTTGAAACCAGTTAGGGTTTTTTGGCCAGCTGCTCCTCTTCAGGGACTGCTCCAGAATTTCACTCCTCTGATGGTTAGAAACCTTTGTCTCTTTTCAAGCTTAAACGTGTTGGTGGCCAGTTTATATCTATTTGTTCCTGTGACCGCATTAGCATTTAACTTAAATAACTCCTCTCGCTGCCTGGTATTTATCCCACTAATGTATTTATAGAGAATAATCAGGTCTCCCCTCAGACTACTTTTGCTTATGCTACATAATCCAAGATCTTTGAGTTTTGTCTCATAAAGAAGTTTTTCCAGTCCTCAGATCATCCCAATCACCCTTCTCTGCTCCTGTTCTGGTTTACTGGTGCCTTGTACAATAGTACTAGCACTTCCTTCTGTCTCATGGAAATACCATGCCTGATACATCCTTGTTACGGATTAGCTTTTTTTCATGGCCACATCACACTGATAACTCATAGTCATTCTGGGATCAACCAATATGCCTAGGTCTTTCTTCTCCAGGTTTCTTCCAGGCAATGTGTCTTGCTCACGACAAAAATTCTTGTAGTTAGTCCCTAAATCCATGACTTTTTATTTTGGCCTATTACATTTTATCCAATTTATATTATTCCAATTTTCAAGGTCATCCAGATCTTATTCTGGTCCTCTTCTATATTGGCAAGACCTCCCGAATTTGGAACATCCACAGATATTAGTATCACACTCATATTTCTTTTGCTAATATCAGAGCAGTAGCCATGTTACTCTGTATCTCCAAAAACAAGAGGTCCTGTGGCACCTTATAGACTAACAGATTTTTTGGAACATAAGCTTTCATTGACACACTCACTTAATCAGATGTATCGGACAAAGTGGGTCTTTGCCCACAAAAGCTTAAGCTCCAAAAAAATCTGTTAGTCTATAAGATGCCCCAGGACTCCTCGTTTTTTCGCTAATATCATTAATAAATATTTTAAATAAGATTGGTCACTGGTAAGCTCCCTCGAGACTGAAAGTTCACCATTTGGTATGGCCCATTGTAGGCTCTCCTTTAACCATAGAATCTTAGGGCTGGAAGGGACCTCAGGAGGTCATCTAGTCCAGCCCCTGCTTCAAACAGCATCAACCCCCACTAAGTCATCCCAGCCAGGACCTTGTCAAGCTGGGACTTAAAAACCTCCAGGGATGGAGAATCCACCACCTCTCTAGGCAACACATTCCAATGCTTCACCACCCTCCTGGTGAAGTAGTTTTTCCTAATACCCAACCTACACCTACACTCCAACCAGTTCCTTATTCACCTTTCAATTAACTACAGTCTTCAACAATGTAACAAATAATCTGCCATGTGGAACTGTATTAAATGCCTTACTGAAATTAAGATAGAGTATACCTACTGCATTATTTCTCTCTAAAAAATAAGTTATCTGCTCAAAGAAAGAGATCAAAAAGAGATTGGATTTGTCTGGCATGTTCTACATATCGTAAACCTGTGTTCTATTATATCCCAATTGCTTTTACCACAATACCCTCATCTCAGAAAAGATATTCTGGTATTGGAAAAGGTTCAGAAAAGGGCAACAAAAATGACTGGGGGCTTGGAATGGGGCCATACAAAGAGAGAGTAAAAAGACAGGGACTTTTCAGCTTAGAAAAAAGGAGACTAAGGTGGGATATGATAGAGGTCTATAAAATCATGACTGGTGTGGAAAAAGTGAATAGGGAAAATTTATTTACTTGTTCCTGTAACACAAGAACTAGGGGTCACCAAATGAAATGAATGGGTAGCAGATTTTAAAAGGAAGTTTTTCTTCACACAGTGCATAAAAGGCCTGTGGAACTCTTTGCCACAGGAAGTTGTGAAGACCAAGACTTTAACAGGGTTCAAAAAAGTAAATTCATGGAGGTTAGGTCCCCCCATGGATGTTAGCCAGGATGGGTAAGAATGGTTCCCCTAGCCTCTCTTTGTCAGAGGTTGCAAATGGATGTCAGGAGAGAGATTGCTTTTGTGATATCTGTTCTGTTCACTCCCCCTGGGGCATCAGACGTTGACCTCTGTTGAAAGACAGGACACTGGGCTAGATGGACCTTTGGTCTGACCCAGTGTGGCCATTCATATTCTTATGTTCTAACAAACTTCTCATATGTGAAGTACCTTTCTGAGATTTGACATTTGCAAAGATGAATGAGGTGACACGCCTTTTGTCCTGCCTTTCAACGAGGAGCATGGGGAGCTAGAACAAGGTTTGCTATGTCATCCAGCCAGGTCTCAGTGATGTAGGCTGTACTGGGTGCTTTACAGAATCATAGAACCATAGGGCTAGACAGGACTACAGAGGCCATGTAGTCTAACCCCCTCCCAAGATGCAGGACTCCTTGGCTACGTCTACACGAGCCCCAAACTTCGAAATGGCCATGCAAATGGCCATTTCGAAGTTTACTAATGAAGTGCTGAAATGCATATTCAGCGCTTCATTAGCATGAGGGCGGCCGCGGCGCTTCGAAATTGATGCGGCTTGCCGCCCCGTGTCTCATCCAGACAGGGCTCCTTTTCGAAAGGACCCCGCCTACTTCAAAGTCCCCTTATTCCCATGAGCTGATGGGAATAAGGGGACTTTGAAGTAGGCGGGGTCCTTTCAAACAGGAGCCCCGTCTGGACGAGACGCGTGGCGGCAAGCCGCGTCAATTTCGAAGCGCCGCGGCCGCCCGCATGCTAATGAAGCGCTGAATATGCATTTCAGCACTTCATTAGTAAACTTCGAAATGGCCATTTGCATGGCCATTTCGAAGTTTGGGGCACGTGTAGACACGGCCCTTGTGTCTAAACCATCCAAGAGAAATGGCTGTCCAGCCTCCTTTTGAAAACCTCCAAGGAAGGAGCTTCTTTAACTCTCCAGGCACCTGTTCCATGATCCTACTGTTCATACAGCAAGGAAGGTTTTTCCTGAGATCCAGTGTAAATCTGTCCAGATGTAATTTGAACCTGCTGCTTCTTGTTCTGCCCTTTGCACCAAGAGACAGAGCAATTCTCCATCTTTTCATGGCAGCCTTTCAAGCATATGAAGACCATTCTCATATCCCCTCTTAATCCCAAATTAAACATGCCCAGTTCTTTCAGTCTTTGCTCATATGACTTACCTTCCATCTCTTTGATCACATTTGTCACTGTCCTCTGGATCCTTTTCAGATTCTCTGAATCTTTTCTATACAGTGGTGACCAAGCTCAGACACAGCATTCTATCTGAGGCCTAGCTAGTGCTGAGTAGAATGGTACTATCTCCTACATGAGTTACATGCTATACCTTTGTTAATGCAACCTAAACTTGCAATTGCTTTTTTTGCAATAGCATCCTACTGTTGGCTCATGCTGAGGATGTGATCCACCCCAGTTGCCAGATCCTTCTTAGTAATGCTGCTGCCAAGCGAGTCATCTCCATTCTGTATTTGGTGTCTCATTAGCTACCATCACATCTTCTGGTACAGAGGCTGATATAAGTGATAGGTTACACACCACAGTTAGTTCTGCAATTTTATATTTAAGTTCCTTATGAACTCTTGTGTGAATAACATCTGGTTCTGGTGACTTATTCTTATTACTGAATGCATTAACTGTTCTAAAACCTGACACCTCAATCCAGGAGAGTTCTTCAGATTTCAGAATTTTAGAATTGTTCAGGTGTGGGAATCTCACTCACACCCACTGTATTGAAGACTAATGTAAAGAATTCATTGAGCTTCTCTATTACAGCCTGGTCTTACTTGAGTGCTCCTTTTGCATCTTGAACTTCTAGTGGTCCCAATACTTGCTTGGCAATCTTTCTGTTTCTGATATACTTAAAATAAGAGGTTAGTTTTTGCGTCTTTTACTAGACTTCAAATTATTTTTAACTTGTCTAATTATATTTATACTTGACTTGCCAAATTTTATGTTCTTTTCAATTTTCCTCAGTCGGATTAGCCTTCCAGTTTTTAAAGGATGGTGGCATTTTTTTTGCTCCTCTGACTGATTTATTTTTTTAACTTGGGAGTATACATTGGGCTTCGAAGGGAGCATAGTAAGTAAGATGTTGGGAGATTATTAATGAAATGCTGTGCTGCATATGCAGCACTTCATTAAGCTAATTCTCCCCTGCAGCAACTTTCGAAGCGTTAAACTTCAAAGTGCTGGCTCGTGTGTAGCCGCGGCTAACCCGCTGGCACTTCGAAGTGCCTGGGCAACTTTGAAGTCCCTTTACTCCTCAAAATTTTGGCTCTGGCCACACTGGCTACGTCTACACGTGCAGCCAACATCGAAATAGTCTATTTCGATGAATAACGTCTACACGTCCTCCAGGGCCAGCAACGTCGATGTTCAACTTCGACGTTGCTCAGCCCAACATCGAAATAGGCGCAGCGAGGGTACGTCTACACGTCAAAGTAGCACACATCGAAATAGGGATGCCAGGCACAGCTGCAGACAGGGTCACAGGGCAGACTCAACAGCAAGCCGCTCCCTTAAAGGGCCCCTCCCAGACACAGTTGCACTAAACAACACAAGATACACAGAGCTGACAACTGGTTGCAGACCCTGTGCCTGCAGCATAGATCCCCAGCTGCCGCAGAAGCAGCCAGAAGCCCTGGGCTAAGGGCTGCTGCCCACGGTGACCATAGAGCCCCGCAGGGGCTGGAGAGAGAGCATCTGTCAACCCCCCAGCTGATGGCCGCCATGGAGGACCCAGCAATTTCGACGTTGCGGGACGCGGATCGTCTACACAGTCCCTACTTCGACGTTGAACGTCGAAGTAGGGCGCTATTCCTATCTCCTCATGAGGTTAGCGACTTCGACGTCTCGCCGCCTAACGTCGAAGTTGGTGCCGCTACTTCGAAGTAGCGTGCACGTGTAGACGCAGCTACTAGGAGGTGATGTTGAAAGGGGTAATCCCTACCCATCACTTAGAAGTGAGATGCTTTGAAATGACATGACTACACACAAAATATGGATCGACGCTGCAATCCACTACATCGAAGAGACACCCCATCATTTCGAAATGGAACAGCTACACAGCTCCCAGCTTCAGTTCACAATAACAGGGCAGGAAATGGCGAGGGCAGGGTCGAATGGCTAACAAGCCCTTCCTAGAGCACAGGCCAGATGCCCTATTAAGGGGCTCTTCCAAACATGCCCTCCATTCACATGCTGAGGACCCCGGCTGCTTGCAGCATATGACCTCCAGCACAGCACTTGGCAGACCCTTGGTTAGCTACCACACCACTGCCTGCCATGGACCTGCAGCACTCCACTGACGGGGACATCCTTGAAATCATGGCCAGCCTGATGGCCATCCTGGCGGCATGCCATATGAGGCTACGTGCTGCCTGACATGTGGCCGGCCTCCTGCAGGTCCCCCCACCATGGTGCATCTGGAGCACCCCCTGGCCCAGGCCCATTGTTGCCTCTGGTGGTACCTCACCAGCGGGGAATAGTGGGACAACATTGTCCTTGGGGAGTGGGATGACAACCAGTGGCTCTGCAACTTCCGTATGACTCGGCCCACATTCATGGAGCTGTGCCATTGGCTGGCACCAGCACTTCACCACCAGGACACCTGCACACAGCCTGTGCTCCCCCTGGAGAAACGAGTAGCTATCGCTGCGTGGAAGCTGGCCACCCCGGACAGCAACCACTTGGTCAGCCACCAATTCGGGGTGGGAGATGCCACTGTTGGGGTCATCCTCCTTGAGGTAAGGCAACTGGAACCATGCACCCCCAGCGGGATCCTGGGGATGGGGTCCCAGGGAGGGGTTTCCCCATATGCTACCACACACTCACAGGCGCCCATGCCTTCCACCCCCTGCAGGTCGTTGCTGACACCAACAGGATCCTATTGTGCCTCCTGATCCGCCTGGGGGACGTGGACGCTGCCATGGTTGGCTTCCAACAGCTGGGATTCCCCAACTGCATTGGTGCATTGGACAGCACCCACATCACCATCCGGGCCCCACCATGCAGCCGGGGATGGTACATTAACTGAAAGGGCTACGACTCGGTCATTGTCCAGGGCTTGCGGATGCCCGAGGTCATTTCACAGGCATTTTTGTGGGCTGGCCAGACAGGGCCCATGATCCCCGCATCCTGCGGAACTCATGGCTCGGCCACTGGATGGCCGAGGGCACCTACATTCCCCCATGGGAGCTGCTGGTGGGGGATGTGCCCATGCCCCTGTGCATCATCGCTGATGCGGCCTATCCTCTCCAGGCCTGGCTAATGAGCCCCTACATGGGATACACCAGTGACAGCCAGGACCTCTGTAATGCCCACCTCAACCAGGCCAGGAACACCACTGAGAGGGCATTCAACTGTCTGAAGGTGTGCTTCAGATGCCTCCTGTCATGCCTGGAGGTAGGCCTGCCCAGTGTGCCCATCATTGTGGGTGCCTGCTGTGCTCTCCACAACCTCGTGGAAAGTAAGGAGGAGCTCTTTGTGGCACACTGGGTGGCCAAGGCTGTGCCGCACTATGAGCAGCCAGGAGCAGTCCCATGTTGCCAGGCACACTGGGATGGTGTGTGTGTGTGTGGGAGGCCCTCTGGGAGGCCTTTGTCCAGGGGCCTCCATGACCTGACCCTGGCCCACTCCATGCAACCCCCCCACTCCCACCCCCGCCCCACCAGCCCCGACACTTGCATGCACTCCCCTCATCATCTCCAATCGAGGCAAGACACATACCACTGTTAAATAAATTCTACTGGTATTTTTGGAAAACAAAGAACTTGTGACTATTTATATGGGGGGAGGGGTGAACTATTTATGTGAGGGGTGGGGGGGCCTCAATCCTCTGTGGGGGTGGCTGGTCAGGAGCCACGACGGCCCCTGAAGTCACAACCGCCCTGGGTCCAGGGACCATGGTGGGGCTGGGATGGTGCAGGGGGAACAGGGAGGTAGGGCTGGACTGGGGTTTCTAAGGGCTCAGACTCACGGGGGTGGGAGGAGCCATGGACAGGCTGGGCTCACCCAGCCACAGCCAGTGCAACTGCTCCTGCCACTCAGCCGGGGACATGGCGGCTGGGAGCAGAGCTGCGAGGGCAGGGGGAGTGGAAGGGGTACGGGGGGGCTGGGGAGAAGGGGGTGCTGGGGAAGGGTGGGTGGGGAGGAGGGGTCTGGGGAAGAGGAGGGGACTGGGGAAGGGGAGGCCATGAAAGAGGAGGGGACCTGGGAAGAGGGGGTGCTGGGGCGGGGGGAGGCTGTGGGAAAGGCCATCCATGGGCTGGGTGGCTGGGCCAGACAGTTGGCGATGGCCCGGGTCAGGGTGTCTAGATACCCAGCCACCTGGTCCCAGGCCGCCCACTCCATGGAGAGCCCTTCCCACAGCAAGCGGTTCTGCTCCCGCCACACGGCCATGTGGGCTGCCGCCAGATCGTCTGCCGGGCTGCGGTGTCAGCTCCGCCCTCCATGGCACCCGACCTGCGGAGGCGTCGCCCCTTCGCCCTCCTCGGATGCTGCGGGGCTCTCGGGCACATCCAGGGGCTGGGGTGGCTGGCAGACGTTGAGGCTGTGAAGACGTAAGGGGAGAGGGTAGTGCCCTGTCAGTCACAAGACTGGGTACCGTGGGCTAGTGGCCTGGTCCCCACCGCCATCCCTCCCTGCTTGTGCTAAGGGGCCTTGGGGCAGTCCATCTGCTGGGGGGAGGTCCATTAACGTGGGGCCATTAGGGTGGCTGCCCCAGCCCTCCCTGCCCTCCCAGGCATATGGCCCTCGTGGCAGCCCATAGCCCTATGCAGGGACCCTCTGCACTTATGCCTCCCCGATGGCAATGACAGCCATCCCCAGGTCCCTGGCCCATGGCTGCATGCCCGGGCCCACGCCAGCTGTGTTGGGCACCATTCCCCTGCCCACGTGGGTGGGGCACCCCATGCCCGGTCCTACCTGAGGGTTCCTCGGGTAGTTCGGGGGGCCTGGGTAGAGGTAGCCCGGCTACGGCCCTCAGAAGGTTCCGCGATGTACAGCAGTCCCTCACTCCCACTGTTGCTATCTCTGTTGCCGGCAAATACTTCAGGGCCTGGGATGGGAGGGGCCATCGAGGGTCCTGGATGGGGCTCTTTGCCTTGCCCCTCCAGCTCCGCTGTGTCCAGGGTCTCCTTGGGTGGTGCAGCCTCCCTGGGTCCCAGCAGCTGGTGCAGCTCCCTGAAGTAGGGGCAGGTGGCTGGTGCTGCCCCTGACTGCAGGGCTGGGTCCCTCGCTCAGGTGTAGCACTGCTGCAGCTCCTTGACTTTGGAGCGGACCTGGTCGGGGGCCCAAAGGAGGTGGCCCCTTGTGGCGAGGTTGCTGGCGAGGTGGGTGAAGGTGTCTGCATTCCTCTTCTGCCCCTCCGTCCTGAGCAGGACGTCCTTGTCCCCCCCAGACAGCCAGCAGGTCCCAGACCTCAGCTTCGAGCCAGAGGGCCACCCTCCTCTTTGGGGGCCACCCAGAGCACTGAAAGCCCTGCCACCCGGAACCCTTGGCTCCATGGGGATCCCGGGGGTCTTGGCTGCTGGCCATCAGTCCGGCCACGGTGGGGCATCACTTTCTGGGGGTGCTTGGGAGTGTCGTCTGGCCACCTCGTGTGCAGCCAGCACACTCTCAGCTTCCTGCATGGAGTTTGTGTGTCCCTGCAGCTTTAAGGCACCGGTGGCTGACAGCCAGAGAGCTCTGGCTGCTGGTCAGGGTGTCTCTGTGCTCCGGGGAGAGGCCAGCTACATGAAGGACTTTTCATTTCGAAATGGTGGCTGGGGAGTGACTACACACATTTCATTTTGAAATCAACATCCAAATGAGGCGTTATTCCCAACACTGGAGCGGAATAACAACTTCAAAATGAACGCCTCTTAATTTCGAACTTGATTTCGAAACGAGCGATTTGTGTGTAGTCGCTCTCCTGCTCGTTTCAAAATCGCCCCTCATTTTGAAATCACTTTCAAAATGAATGGCTAGTGTAGCCACAGCCTTTGAGGAGTAAAGGGACTTTGAAGTTGCCCGGGCACTTCAAAGTACTGGCGGGTTAGCCACAGCTACACGCAAGCTGTCACTTCAAAGCTTAACACTTCGAAGTTGCCGTGGGGGAGAGTTAGCTTAATGAAGTGCTGCATATGCACCGCAGCACTTCATTAATAATCTCCCGACACCCTACTTACCATGCTCCCTCTGAAATAGTGAGCTAGTGTAGACAAGCCCATTGAGTTTGACTGATGACTGTGGTGTTTTTAAAAAGTTTCCATGCCACTTGAAGGGATTTTTTTTTTTGGCTGTAGCTTGGGCTATACTCAGCAAAATTAACTTCAACAAAGGCAAATGTAAGCCACTATACTTAGGGAAGAAAAACAAAATACACAAATACAGAATAGGGGTGACTAGCTGAGCAGCACTACCCCTGAGCAGGATCTGGGAATTGGGGTGGATTGCAACCCCCACCATAAATCAGCAATGCGATGCTATTACAAAAAAAGGGAAATGCCGTTTCAGGTTGCATTAACAGGGGTATAGCATGTAATTCACAGAAGGAGGTTGTATCTCTCTTTTCAGTACTGGGTAAGCCTCATTTTGAGGACTGTGGCCAGTTTTGACCACCAATCTATAGAAATAGCAACTAAGGGTCCTGTGGCACCTTATAGACTAACAGAAAAGTTTTGAGCATGAGCTTTCATGAGCACAGACTCACTTCATCAGATGCTGGTCTTGGAAATCTATAGAAAGGATCCAGAGGCAAACAACAAAGATGATTAAAGGGATGGAATGCAAGCCATATGAGCAAAGGCTGAAGGAACTGGGTATGCTTCAAAAAGAGATGAAGTGGGGACATGACAGCCATCTTCATATAACTGAAAGATTGTCATAAAAAGATGGAGAAAAGCTGTCCTCTTTTTCCATGGAGTGTAGGACAAGAGGCAGTGGGTTCAAATTACAGTGTAGCAAATTTAGATTAAATCTCAGGAAAAACTTCCTAACTATAAGAGCAGTAGAACAATGGAACAGACGGCTCAGGAGGTTGCAGAAGCTCCCTCCCTGGAGGTTTTCAAACGAAGGTTGGACAGCTATCTGTCTTAGCTTGCTCAGACATAATGAATCCTGCATCTTGGCAAGGGGCTATACTAGATGATCCTTGTGGTCCCACCTAACCATGTGATTCCACATTTTCATTCATGTGACTTCTGCTTTTAATTTTAATGTAATTGGCTTCCTCATTTTTGTGTTGTTCTCCCTTTTGGAATTTTAAGCTACTTTGGTGGTGGTGGAGGTTGGTATCCCCATCAACAAGGATATTAAATTTAATTACATTACCATAAAGTCATAGATGATTAGGGTTGGAAGGATGTCATGATGTCATCTACTTCAAATTCCTGGTCAAAGCAGGAGCAACCTCAACTATATCAAGCTTGGCCTTAAAAATGTCTAAGGAGGGAGATTCTACGACCCACCAGTCTAGTGATTCATCTCAGCTAAGTGAAGTAGTTTTTCCTAATATCAAACCAAGATCTCCCAACTGCAGCTTGAGACCATTGCTTCATTGTTGTTGCTATTACTAGGCAGCCCAGCTCTATTTATGTCTGGGATGAGATAATCGGCAGCATTTAGGATTAAATAGAAAATTATCCTCCTCTTGTGGGTTTCAGGACTAGCTGTTCCGCAGCAATGTCACTCATGGGCCGCGTCTACACGTGCACGCTACTTCGAAGTAGCGGCGCCAACTTTGAAATAGCGCCCGTCATGGCTACACGTGTTGGGCGCTCTTTTGAAGTTGAAATCGACTTTAGGCGGCGAGACGTCGAAGTCGCTAACCCCATGAGGGGATGGGAATAGCGCCCTACTTCGAAGTTGAACGTCGAAGTAGGGCACGTGTAGACGATCCGTGTCCCGCAACATTGAAATAGCGGGGTCTGCCATGGCGGCCATCAGCTGAGGGGTTGAGAGATGCTCTCTCTCCAGCCCCTGTGGGGCTCTATGGTCACCGTGTGCAGCAGCCCTTAGCCCAGGGCTTCTGGCTGCTGCTGCTGCAGCTGGGGATCCATGCTGCAGGCACAGGGTCTGCAACCAGTTGTCGGCTCTGTGGATCTTGTGTTGTTTAGTGCAACTGTGTCTGGGAGGGGCCCTTTAAGGGAGCGGCTTGCTGTTGAGTCCGCCCTGTGACCCTGTCTGCAGCTGTTCCTGGCACCCTTATTTCGATGTGTGCTACTTTGGCGTGTAGACGTTCCCTCGCAGTGCCTATTTCGATGTGGTGGTGCCCAACGTCGAAGTTGAATGTCGACGTTGCCAGCCCTGGAGGACGTGTAGACGTTATTCATCGAAATAGCCTATTTCGATGTAGCGTGCACGTGTAGACGTAGCCATGGATACACTGGAGAGGGTCCAGCGGGGTGGGGAGGGCTACCAAAATAATTAGGGGGCTGGAGCATATGACTTATGAAGGAAGGTCGAGGGAATTGGGATTGTTTAGTGTGCAGAAGAGAAGACTGAGGGGGGACTTGATAACAGCCTTGAACTTACTGAAGGGAGGCTGCAAAGAGATTGGAGAGAGGCTGTTCACAGTGGTCACGGATAGCAGAACACAGAACAATGGTCTCAAGTTGTGGTTGGAAAGGTCCAGGTTAAACATTAGAAAAAGCTTTTTCACTAGGAGGGTGGTGAAGCATTGGAATGGTCTACCCAGGGAAGTAGTGGAGTCTCCATCCCTCCAGGTGTTTAAGTCTCGCCTCGACAAAGCCCTGGCAGGGCTGATCTGATGGGTTTGGTCCTGCTTAGAGCAGGGGGCTGGACTGGATGGCTTTTTTAGGTCTCTTCCAGCTCTATTGTTCTATGAGTCTTTGATTGTATGGTATCTAGTATCAGAGAGGGAGCCATGTTAGTCCGTAGCTTCGATAACAACAAGCAGTCTTGTGGCGCCTTATAGACTAACAGATATTTTGGAGTATAAGCTTTCGTGAGCAAAAACCTGCTTCATGATGCTTGATGCATCTGATAAAATAAATATCTGTTAGTCTATAAGGTGCCACAAGATTTCTTGTTGTTCATGGTATCTAGCAATCTTACCCCTGCATCCTGTCCTAAGGTGACATGTAGCCAGTCAATAAGGGAACAGATGAAATCCCCCATTATTACTGAGTTTCCTGTTACCATAGCGTCTTTAACCTCCCTGAGCATTTTGCAACCCTGATCACGTGGCCAATGCTATAATCCTATTGCTATCTGCTTATTATTGAAACATGGAATTTCTACCTGTAGAGATTCTATGATACAATTTGATTCCTTTAAACCTTATATTGTATTTCACTCTATGCATTTTTCACATGTAATGCTTCTCTCCCACCACCATAGCCTCCTCTGTTATTGTTATGCAATTTAGACCATAGTACTACCACTCCGCACTGGACAGGGAAAGATGGAAGGAAATAGTGAGAGAGGCATCAGACACCAACAGGAGCTGAGCCCACAGTTAGTGATGATGAAGATGACTATCATGTCCCATTATCACCAGGTTTCCATGGTGCCTATAGAAACAATAAAGGCTGAATGTCTTTAGTCCCACACTCTCTGGTCTAGCATGATTTTAGCTGACCACAGCCATGATAAGTGGACATCTGGCTACATCTCCCATGGTCCCATAAAGTATGTTTACAGCCACCTGTCCTGATTCTGTGTTTTATCCTATTCTTTAGCTCTAATTTACATCTACGTATCTTCTAAGAGCCCAGTAAGCAGTGGAAGTGTTGATAATGCTGTTAGACAATATTTACCTCCCCTGGCTTGGCAAATTCTCTGGTTTGCCTTCAGTCAGGTCCTCAGGGTGTCAGACTAGAGAGGTTCAACCTGTATTCTCATTTAGTAGCCAGACACTCACATCCACCCATTCTACTCTTTATATTTTTAGCGTTTGTATACAAGCATTTATGAAATTTATCAATATTCATTTGTTTGCCTTCATGCACTTTGTTTAAACCTTTTTAATTTAATATGGTTCCATTTTGGTTTAGAATGGAGCCCATACTTCCTGTATAAGCACCTCATTTCCCAAATTGATCCCCAGTCCCTAATTAACCTAAATCCTTCTTCATACAACATTTTTTCATCCACACGTTGACACCCTGCAGTTCTCCCTGTCTAACTGGCTCTGTGCGTGCAACTGGGAACATTTCAGATGATAATTTAACTTCTTACTTAGCAGCCTAAATATGGCCTCCTAGGCTCCCTCATACCCTTCCCTTTGTCACTGCTACCTCCTCATACCACAGCCATCTGCTTTTCCCCAGCACTGCACATACGTCTGTCTAGATGTCTTGAGAGATCCACAACTTTTGCACCCAGCAGGCAGCTCCCTACGTGGTTCTCTCGGTCATCACAAACCCAACTATTGGTAGTTCTAATAATCAAACATCCCATTGCTATTGCCACTCTCATCCCAAACACTGAGATTTCCTCCCCTGGAGGGTTAACTTTGGTGTGAGAGGATACCATGACCTCATCTGGAAGGAGGAGCTCAACTATGAGATCCTTTCATAGATCATAGAACAATAGGACTGGAAGGGACCTCGAGAGGCCATTGAATCCAGCCCCCTGCCCAAATGGCAGGACCATGTACTGTCTAAACCATCCCTGACAGACATCTATCTAACCTGTTCTTAAATAGCTCCAGCGATGGAGATTCCACAACCTCCCTTGGCAATTTATTCCACTGTTTGACTGCCCTGACAGTTAGGAACTTTTTCCTAATATCCAACCTAAACCTCCCTTGCTGCAGTTTAAGTCCATTGCCTCTTGTTCTATCGTCAGAGGCCAAAAAGAACAAGTTCTCTCCCTCCTGCTTATGACACACTTTTAGATACCTGAAAACCGCTATCATGTCTCCCTCAATCTTCTCTTTTCCAAACTAAACAAGCCCAATTCTTTCAGCCTTTCTTCATAGGTCTCGTTCTCTACACCTTTAATCATTCTTGTCGCTCTTTTCTGGACCCTTTCCAATTCCTCCACATCTTTCTTGAACTGCAGTGTCCAGAACCAGCGCAGAGTAGAGTGGAAGAATGGCTTCTCATGTCTTGTTCACAACACACCTGTTAACGCATCCCAGAATCATGTTTGCTTTTTTTGCAACAACATCACACTGTTGACTCATATTTAGCTTGTGGTGCACTATAACCCCTAGATCCCTTTCTGCTGTAGTCACTCCGAGACAGTCTCTCCCCATTCTGTATGTGTGAAACTGATTGTTCCTTCCCATGTGGAGCACTTTGCATTTGTCCTTATTAAATGTCATCCTGTTTACCTCAGACCAATTCTCCAATTTATTTGGATCATTTTGAATTATGACCCTATCCTCCAAAGCAGTTGCCACCCCTCCCACCTTGGTATCATCTGCAAACTTAATAAGTGTACTTTCTATGCCAATATCTAAATCATTGATGAAGATATTGACCAGAACCAGTCCTAACACAGACCCCTGTGGAACCCCACTTGTTATACTTTTCCAGCAGGATTGAGAACCATTAAGAACTACTCTCTGGGTATGGTTATCCAGCCAGTTATGCACCCACCTTTCCCTCTAGTCCAGCTTGATGCTCTCCTTTCCCTAAGACTTTCATCAATACAGAGGCTCTCAGTCTAGTGTTGGGTCCTCTCTACTCTATCCTGGAAGGTCTTGTCTCTGTACCTTTCTGTCTCCCTTAGCTCCTCCACTCCAGTCATTCTGGTGTCAAAAGGTCACACTCAGTCTCTTTGGGTGCCTCAGCACTGAGGGCTGTGAGATCCTTACACCTCAGTAAAGTCCTAAAATGTTCCCATCATTCTTTATTAACAATTGATCCTATCACAAATGCCTTTTCTTAGAAGCCAAAGATAGTTTTTGCAATGCTGTTTTGGTTCCAGAGTATTAGGAGACAAGTTGGCTAAGGTAGTATCATTCATTACACCAACTTGTCTTCAAACCGGAAGAAGAGCTCTGTTTAGCTGTGAAAGTTTGTCTTGATCACCAACAGAAGTTTCTCCCTACTCTCACCCACCTTAGCCGCGTCTACACGTGCACGCTACTTCGAAGTAGTGGCACCAACTTCGAAATAGCGCCCGTCACGGCTACACATGTTGGGCACTATTTCGAAGTTAACATCGATGTTAGGTGGCGAGACGTCGAAGTCGCTAACCCCATGAGGGGATGGGAATAGCGCCCTACTTCAACGTTCAACGTCGAAGTAGGGAACGTGTAGTCGTTGCGCATCCTGCAACATCAAAATTGCGGGGTCCTCCATGGCGGCCATCAGCTGAGGGGTTGAGATACGCTTTCTCCAGCCCCTCAGCTCGATGGCAGCCGCGTGGAGCGGCCCCTTAAAGCTCCCTGCCCCCTCCCTTCCTGTGCAGGAAGCTGAGAGAACGTGCAGGCAGCAGCCCAGATATGCGGCCAGCCTGCATGTCCCTCAGCCGCTACAGACACTCCCCCCCAGCTGCGATGGCCGCACGCCAGCCCCCTAAGAGCCCCCAGGGGACCACCCCAAGGGGAGCCAGGGCTCCCAGCCCAGCAGCCAGGCGGGGAAGCGGCAGCGGGGCCCCTCCTGGATGGCGGCCGAGCTTCGTGACCTGCTGGGGCTCTGGAGCGAGGAGGAGGTGCTCCAGGTAATGGAGAGCAAGAGGCGGAACGCGGATGCATTCGCTCGGCTGGCCGAGGGCCTGGCTGCCCGGGGTCACCCTGCCCACACTCCGGATCATGTACGCAGTAAAGTGAAGGAGCTGCCGCAGGGTTACGCCCGGGCCCGGGATGCGGCCGGCCGATCTGGGGCCGCCCCCGTCACTTGCCTCTTTTACAGGGAGCTCAGGGACATCCTGGGCCCCCGGCACACCTTCTCTCCTCCTGCCACTCTTGATACCTCGGCTGAGGAGCCCCAGCAGGCCCTGGAGGTGGAGTCCGCCCCAGAGGCAAGCCCCGCACCCCGGGGGCCTCCCCAGGAGCCCACCCCCAGGGCACCGGAGCAGGAGGAGGAGGAGAAGGAGGAGTCCTCCGCCAGCGACACCGGCCTCCAGATCATCCTGCCATCCAGGAGCTCCAGCCAGGTGTCCGCCCCCCGGGTGTCCCCTGACCGTGGGAGTGGACCGTCAGGTATGTACCCCCCCGGTGCACACCCCCGGGGTTGAGGGGCGGGGTTAATAGATATGACCAGGGCCTTCCACATGCCCAGATGACCACGACCCCAAGGACAGCAGTGGCATGTCCCTCAGAAGAGCGCATCAGCCCCTGCCCCCCCCAGCATGACAGTGCCATGCCCCATCCCCGGGGCTCTGGGGAGCGGAACCTCTAGGGTCCCCCGGGGGGAGGGGGTGGGACACCCAGCAGCAGCAGCAGCAACAGCATGTGATGGAGTCGGGGGAGTGCAAATGCGAGACTCAGGCTACATATGAGAAACAAGCAGAATAGCTCCTAGTGACTAAGGATGATCCTGGGGCTACAACTGGCAGGTTACACCTCTGCCCTGAACAAAGAGGAGGGAGGAGCCGAGCTGGGTTTGAATCGGGGGCGGCAGTTAGAGGCTAGGGGAAGGGAGAGCTAGAAGGCAGCCAGCCTGAGGAGGGGGAAAGCTACACCCCAGAGGGGCACCCCTTGGGGTCTTCTCCCCAGGACGTGTTGGAAGGACTGTCTCTGACTGCTGTACTGACGCTTCTGTGAGAAACTGGGCATCTGTTGCCTAATAAACCTCCTGTTGTACCTGCTGAGTGAGAGTCACTCCTGCCAGCAGACGGGGTGCAGTGCAGGGGGACCTCTGAACCCCATCACAGCAGCATCTCCCGGGGACGGGGATGGGGAACCTGCAGCAGAGGGGTGGGGGGACAAGGGCCACGGCTTGGGGCCCACACTAACGCCTGTCTCCACTCTTCTTCCCCGCCTCCTGTGTTCCGCAGCTGCACCATCGGAAGGACCGGAGAGCGCCGGCGAGGTGTCAGTGGTCCCGGACAGCCCTCCGGGGCCATCACTCCAGGCCAGCCCCTCGGCAGAGGACCGACCGGCCCCACGGTGGGGAAGACGGCGGATCCAGCACCACCAGCCGACGGCGACGGACCCCCCAGCTGCTGGCCCTCCACCGTCAGCAGCTGGAGGTCGCCGAGCAGGGGCTGCGGGTGGAGGAACGCTGCCTCCAGCTGCAGGAGCGAGCGCTGGCCTGGCGCCAGGAGGCATGGGGGGCCTACATGCGGACCTTTAACTGTATCGCGGACTACCTGGCCCCCCCATGCCGTGCCGGCCGCCGCTGCGCCCACCCTGCCTGCTCCACCTGCTGCTCCACCCGCAGCTCCAGCCGCTGCGCCGTCCGCCGTCGCACCGCCACCCGCCATCGAGGGCCCTTCTGCCGAGGGGGACCTGGGGCCAGCTGACACCTGCCGGCCATATCTCCCGGTCTGCCCGGCCCCCAGCCAGCCCCGGCCAGGGTTGAGGCCGAGGTGGGGATCCCAGCTGCCCACCCCCAGCGCTGGACTTTAGGGGGTGTGGGGCCCAGGACGCGGTCCCCCCTCCCCCTTTGTATATATTCCCCCCAGTTTTAAGTTAGTTTGTTGTAAATAGTTTGTATATTTGACCCCTGTTACTATGCTGATCCTTACCCCCCCATGTAAATAGTTCTCCCCTTCCTTGTCTTCCCCTTTCATCTTATCCCTATTTATAATACATAATATATATATAAGTTAGATTTTGCCTGTAAATAGTTAGTCTTGTTGATAATAATAATAAGAGTTCTACAGATATTTGAGTTGACGAACAACTGTCTGCTTTTATTTACAAGAAAAGTGGGGGGGGCGTGCTCTTGGGTGCTCTGTGGTGTGGGCGTAGGGGCAGGGAGTGTTGTGGAGGATGGGGGGGGCAGTGGGGGGCCTGCCAGCATTCACCCCATGGCCTCATCGAAGTGGGCCCGCAGGGCCTCCCGGACCCGGGTCCCTTCGGGGTCCACCTGGCGACTGGGGGCAGCGGGTGGCTGCACATCGGCCCTGCCGGCTTCCACAGCCCAGCCCTGAAAGAAGGCCTCCCCCTTGCTCTCCACCAGGTTGTGCAGTGCGCTGCACGCACCCACAATCTGGGGGATGTTGGTGGGGCCCGCATCAAGGTGGGTGAGGAGACACCTCCAGCGCCCTGTGAGGCGGCCAAATGTGCGCTCCACCACCTGGTGCGCGTGGTTCAGGCGCTGGTTGAAGTGCTCCTGGCTGGCTGACAGATGGCCCGTGTATGGGTGCATGAGCCACGGCCGGAGCTATTTCGATGTAGCGTGCACACGTAGACGTAGCCCTTGTGTCTCTAAATGGTTTCTGGCAGGACACAATAGATGAACAAAGCCGCTCTCTGATGACCTTCAGGACTCCATTTGGCAAATATAGACATAGGCAGACATAGATGACTGCAAATGCCATTTTGATGACAGACAGATGATGACAGATGAGAGCTGTCATGCACTTCTAGAAGGACTCAGAAAGTTGATGTTATTGCAGGTGAATCTCAGTATTTGGTTCTGGAGACTCTTGTGAAGAGGCTAATGCTGATCATGATCATAACCTGACAAACCTACTCCATAAAGCGTGTCAAATGAGTCGCAAGCTGATTGGAAATTAAAGGAGACTCAATCTCTCCCCACTCTGGGGGAACACCCCAAGCCTCAGTACACCCCTACCCCCGGCAGGTGAGTTGAGTGTGTATAGCCCACCATTCATTTTTTTCCATGGGTCAGCGGCCCCTGGAACAAAAAAGATTCCCCATCCCTGGTTTACAGCAAATACACTTTTGCAGCCAGAAGTAGCGGGAAAAGCAGCTGAATAAATTAAACCACAGTGACAGAATGTTAAATACTACTGCAAGGAAGCTCCTGAAAAGCTCCCTTAGATCCAGCTAGGACAGCCAGTAAGTGTACAGCCAGTTTCTAGTAACAGAGACAAGAGCTGGAGGGCAGGAATATGTGTGTGAAAGAGTGCCACTAGGATTCTACGTTGTACAAAGATGCCAAGGCCAGAAGGGACCACTGCGATTATTTAGTCTGACATCCTGGATGACACAAGATACACAACTGCCCCAAACAAGTCACTTTGAACTTGAGATCTTTTACCAAAGCACCCAATCTTGATTCAAAAGTTGCCGGTGACGGAGAATTGCCCAGAGCCCTTGGCACATTATTCCAAGGGTTAATTAGAACACTTGTGCTTTATTTCCAGTCTGAATGTGTCTAGCTTCACATCCCCTACCTCCTCACGTCCCTGCCCTTCAATAATCCGTGAGGAATCTAAGAAAGACTCCTGCAGGAATTAACAGCAATGCATTCCTTCTCCCCTGTCACCCACACTCTGGGCAAAACTCTCCTCTTATGTAACTCTTCTGACAGGATCTAAAACCACAAGTATTTTAAGATGAGATGAAGAAAGCAGAGGTCTGTAATCCAAACTGACAGCAACATCATTAAACCGTGAGGAGAGAGGGCCGCAGAGAGCAAGTTGCTCGCAGA
Organism: Carettochelys insculpta; assembly: GCF_033958435.1. Taxonomy (NCBI): domain Eukaryota; kingdom Metazoa; phylum Chordata; order Testudines; family Carettochelyidae; genus Carettochelys; species Carettochelys insculpta. The sequence continues at coordinate 16,327,120 of NC_134164.1, forward strand.
GACAAGAATCGGCCCAGTGTTAGAAGGGGTGGTCCCATCTATTCTTATAAAACGATAAGGTCTAAATGAGCTGTTACACTCTAAAAACACATCATGGGGTCACTGTGGAGAGATTGCTGAAAACATCCACTCAATGTGCAGCAGCAGTCAAAACAGCTAAACAGATCCAAGGTTTGTTCAATACATTTTTCTTGTGTTTGCCTGATACTGAAAACCACGTCTATGGTGCATATGGTACATATGAATCCACATGGAGTCTCAGATAGATGGGATTCTGAGATAGATGAGTAGATAGTCCGTTGTGTTCAACAATGAAGTCTTGAGCTTGCACAGGCTCATCGGTTGTGGACTCGCATGTGGCTGAGGAGTCCAAGCTTTGAACAGCATGGGTGTTCACAGTGCAGGCAAGGGAAATGTCCTGGGTCTGTTGGTGTGGCTGCTGCTGTTGCTTTCTTCCTCTCATGAGCATCAATGAGGCGTATGCATCGCGGCTCTTCAAAGTTGTCATACGTGTGTCATACGAGAACACATCAGCCTGTTCTGTCTTTTGCATGCTGCTCTAGCTGATCTGGTTTTAAACCAGCATGATCAATGTTGGCCTTCATGCAGTCTTTATACCACTTGCAAGGCCTACCTTGATTCCTTTTACCCTGGGAGAGTTCACCGTAGAGGAGTTGCTTAGGGATTCTTGACTCCTCCATTCATATGACGTGCTTTGTCCAACAAAGCTGGGCTTTCAGAATCATGGCTTCGATCCTCGTGGTTCCTGCTCTGTCCAGGACTTCCAGGTTCGTAACTCTGTCCTGACATTGAATGTGCAGTATTGGCCTCAGGCGAGATAGATGAAATCCATTAGTAAAGGAAGATGTAAGCCAAGAAGTTTTCTGGTGTTATATAGGAGAGAGAGCTCATGATATGCCATTATCACAAACCATTTTGCTACCTTTATTTTTAAATAAAGGAATAATTGTGGCATCTTTGAAGGTTTGTGGCATTACTTTGTCTCACATGGCAATAAGGATCTTCTGGAGTACTATTATCACCTTTGGATTCACATAATCAATAAGTTTCTGCTGATATTCCATTTCTGCCTGAAGACATTCCCAAGATCATCATATTGATTGCCTTTTCTGTTTCTTCCAAGTGAAGGTGGTGAGCAGTGTTCCCTGTAAGCTGAGAACTTGGGCATCCACCCAGAAGAGAGACAGGTGCTGCTCAGCAGATTAGCCAAGTACCCACAGCAGCCCACAGCTAGCAGCATATTTTTCTACTGGTGGTATACATCTGTGCATGCCTTAGTACACATAACAAACTTTACTCTGCTTTTGGATGTTAAAAATTAGAGCTCTGGTGGTGAGCCCACGTGGTGCTCAACAGGTTTGCAAGGTATCTGATTAATAGCACTTTTCTCAATTTAGGATGATCAGTTCAGTACTTGGCTGAACTGTTCAGACCATCTCTCTTCCATGCCATGTTTGTCTTTGATGAGAATCTGCTATCATCAAACAGACGAGAGCTGCCCTGGAACCTCCATTCCAATGTATCTGACAAAGTGGGTTTTTGCCCACAAAAGCTTATGCTTCAAAAAATATGTTAGTCTACAAGGTGCCACAAAACTTCTCATTGTTTTTGCAGATACAGTCTAACATGACTACCCCTCTGATATTTATCATGCAACAGGAGTGAACCTGTGCCCCCATTTGGAGGTCCATAGGCTAGTTTCAAGGAAACAAAGAACTTTGTTTCATTTATTTCCACTTACATTTCAATGCCTTTGTCTACTTTCTCCCTGCATTTATCCTGTATTAAGTGTAGTTGTGTTTGTGCCTTGCTTTGCCCGTGTTTGAATCTGTCTCCTTTGAGGTGAAAAGAATAACATTTTGTCAGCTTGGAAAGCCTATTTTTTTTCAAGAGTGCTGCGATTTTTTCATCATGTTTATCAAACTTGTTATGGTGAGCCCTCTTCTTCCACCCAAGGATGTCAGTTACAATACAAAAAACTGTATCTCTGAATTCCTCCCAGGAGAGAGCGTTATCACCAAGGCTGGTATTAGTGCACCTTCCTATCTTGTCTCAATAGGATGCATGGTTTAGTTTAGCAGTATCAAGGGATATATTGATCATTTAGGGGCTTTTCAATACTATAATGTGTTAGATGCCATTGTTTGGATCTAGGGTGCATCCAGTGGTTTTTTTTTGTGTTGATACTTATCGGTACTGAGTACTGGCACCTCAACAGCTCCAGCTGAAGGATTGGCTGTGGAGGGGTGGCAAGAAGCCATCTGGCTACAGCCATGTAGTTTTAGCTTTGTTCGCCTGTGTGAAGACGGTATTTGTAATTGTCAGGTTGTGTTCTGCACACTTGCTTAGGAGAACATAAGAACATAAGAATGGCCATACTGGGTCAGACCAAAGGTCCATCCAGCCCAGCATCCCATCTGCCGACGGTGGCCAATGCCAGGTGCCCCAGAGAAGGAGAACAGAAGACAATGATCAAGTGATTTATCTCCTGCCATCCATCTCCTGCCCTTGTTCTGAAGGCTAGGGCACCATACTTTATCCCTGGCTAATAGCCATTTATGGACCTAACCTGCAAAAATTTATCAAGCTCTTTTTTAAACCCTAATAGAGTCCTGGCCTTCACAGCCTCCTCGGGCAAGGAGTTCCACAGGTTGACTGTGCACTGTGTGAAGAAAAATTTCCTTTTATTAGTTTTGAACCTACTACCCATCAATTTCATTTGGTGTCCCCTAGTTCTTGTATTATGGGAAAAGGTAAATAATTTTTCTATATTCACTTTCTCCACACCATTCATGATTTTATATACCTCTATCATATCGCCCCTCAATCGCCTCTTTTCCAAACTGAAAAGTCCCAGTCTCTCCTCATATGGGACCCGTTCCAAGCCCCTAATCATCTTAGTCGCCCTTTTCTGAACCTTTTCTAATGCCAATATATCTTTTTTGAGGTGAGGAGACCACATCTGCATGCAGTACTCAAGATGTGGGCGTACCATAGTTTTATATAGGGGAAGTATGATATCTTTTGTCTTATTATCGATCCCTTTTTTAATAATTCCTAACATCCTATTTGCCTTACTAACTGCCGCTGCACACTGCGTGGATGTCTTCAGAGAACTATCCACTATAACTCCAAGATCCCTTTCCTGATCTGTCGTAGCTAAATTTGACCCCATCATGTAGTACGTGTAATTTGGGTTATTTTTTTTTCCAACATGCATTACCTTACACTTACCCACATTAAATTTCATTTGCCATTTTGCTGCCCAATCACTCAGTTTGCTGAGATCTTTTTGTAGTTCTTCACAATCCCTTTTGGTTTTGACTGTCCTGAACAACTTGGTGTCATCTGCAAACTTTGCCACCTCACTGCTTACCTCATTTTCTAGATCATTGATGAACAAGTTGAACAGGATCGGTCCCAGGACTGACCCCTGGGGAACACCACTAGTTACCCTCCTCCATTGTGAAAATTTACCATTTATTCCCACCCTTTGTTTTCTGTCTTTTAACCAATTCCCGAACCATGAAAGGATCTTTCCTCCTATCCCATGACCACCTAATTTACATAAAAGCCTTTGGTGTGGGACCGTGTCAAAGGCTTTCTGGAAATCTAGGTATATTATGTCCACTGGGTGCCCCTTGTCCGCATGTTTATTAACCCCTTCAAAGAATTCTAATAGATTAGTTAGACACGACTTCCCTCTGCAGAAACCATGCTGACTTTTGCCCAATAATTCGTGCTCTTCTACATGCCTTGCAATTTTATTCTTTACTAGTGTTTCTACTAATTTGCCTGGTACTGATGTTAAACTTATCGGTCTATAATTGCCAGGGTCTCCTCTAGAGCCTTTTTTAAATATTGGCGTTATATTGGCCATCTTCCAGTCATTTGGTACCAAAGTGGATTTAAAGGATAGGTTACAAACCACTGTTAATAACTCCGCAATTTCACATTTGAGTTCTTTCAGAACCCTTGGGTGAATACCGTCTGGTCCTGGAGACTTGTTACTATTCAGCTTATCAATTAACTCCAAAACCTCCTCTAATGTCACTTCAATCTGAGTGAGTTCCTCAGATTTGTCACCTAAAAAGGCTGGCTCAGATTTAGGAACCTCTGTAACATCCTCAGCCGTGAAGACTGAAGCAAAGAAATCATTTAATCGCTCCGCAATGGCACTGTCTTCCTTGATTGCTCCTCTTATATCTTTATTGTCCAAGGGCCCCACTGCTTTTTTAGCAGGCTTCCTGCTTCTAATGTATTTAAAAAAAACATTTTACTATCGTTTTTTGAATTTTTGGCTAGCTGTTCCTCAAAATCTTTTTTGGCTTTTCTTATTACATTATGACACTTAATTTGGGAGTGTTTATGTTCCTTTCTATTTTCCTCAGTAGGATTTGACTTCCACTTTTTAAAAGCTGCCCTTTTCTCTCTCACTGCCTTTTTAACATGGCTGTTTAGCCATGGTGGTTCTTTGTTAGGTCTCTTACTGTGTTTTTTTATTTGGGGTATACATTTAAGTTGGGCCTCTAGTATGGTGTCTTTAAACAGTTTCCATGCAGCTTCCAGGGATTTTAGTTTAATTACTCTACCTTTTAGTTTCTGTTTAACTAGCTTCCTCATTTTAGTGTAATTCCCCTTTTTGAAATTAAATGCCAGAGTGTTTGACCGCTGCGGTGTTCTTCCCAACACAGGAATATTAAAAGTTATTATATTGTGGTCACTATTTCCAAGCGGTCCAGTAACAGTTACCTCTTGGACCAGATCCTGCGTTCCAGTCAAGACTAGATCGAGAATTGACTCTCCCCTTGTGGGTTCCTGTACTAGTGGGAAACTATTTTTGTTCTTTTTTCAAATGCCATTTTTCCCAATGACATCTTGCCCATTATTGTTATCTTTACCTACTCTTGCATTGAAATCTCCTGCTGTGATTGGTTTGTCACTTGGTATTGTCTCAATGAGAGAGTTGAGATCAGAGAACTGTTCCTTAACTTCATCAGGGTTTGTTAAGGTGATGATAGTAGCAAACTGTGACTTACGTAGTGGCAACTGGAGTTTCATGTGCCTTTTGTTGGTGCCTGTTGGATAGTCTTCATGACATTGCAAGAGTTTGGTCTTGAGGACGTTTCTCACTCCATGGATTCTATCTATGTGCAGCATGCAGTTCTTTTTTCTTCCGAAAGGAGCTGTAAACCACCACCCCGCACCAGCTGGTTCTGCAATAATGCCCTCATCTGCCACTCTAGTTTCACTAGGCACTGCTATCTCATTACTTCTTTGAAATCAAGAGCCACCATTTTTGTCAATCTTACTCCTAATGTTCCAAGAAATAATCTTTAACAAAAGGTCTAGAGAACATGACCTAAGAAGAAAGCCTGAAGGAACTGGGCTTGTTCAGTTTGGAAAAAAGAAGACTGAGGAGGGACATGATAGGGGTTTTCAGGTATCTAAAAGGGTGTCATAAGGAGGAGGGAGAAAACTTGTTCTTCTTGGCTTCTGAAGACAGAACGAGAAGCAATGGGCTTAAACTGTAGCAAGGGAGGTTTAGGTTGGACATTAGGAAAAAGTTCCTAACTGTCAGAGTGGTCAAACAGTGGAATAAATTGCCTAGGGAATTTGTAGAATCTCCATCTCTGGAGATATTTAAGAACAGGTTAGATAAGTGTCTATCAGGGATGGTCTAGACAGTGCTGTTCCTGCCATGAGAGCAGGGGGCTGGACACGATGGCCTCTCAAGGTCCCCTCCAGCCCTAGCATTCTATGATTCTATACACTAGCCGCAGAAGATTGAATGTTTAGTTACGATCTTCTGGGGCACCATTTTGCACATGCACAAAATGGGGTGTTCTGGGATCGATGTCGAACCTGGAACTCCTTGTGAGCCACAAGGATTAAGGAATGTCGGAGGGAGAAGTGCTCCTGTTGAAATTCTGCAGTGAAGACAGGGAACAATGTTGATGGCTGTAAAATCAATTTTAGGTACGCAGTTGGCGTACCTAAAATTGCACAGCAGCCATCAACATTCCTGGTGAGTGTAGACGTAGCCTTAGAGTTTTCAAAATTCCTTTTCTCTATGTATCTGGAAAAGGTTCAGCTAAGGTCTAAGATCTAACTGGAACTAAGTGCCTTTGAGATTTCAGAAGAAGCCATGTCCTCCAGCTTTCACTTGCCCTTCAAGGACATTTTAAGGGCACTTCTTTCTTTCCCAGTATGGTTTCCCAGATCATTGTGTCTGCTGGGTAGAACAAATCAGTCCCAAATGACAGGTGCCATTGCTTTAACCCACTTCATATCTGCTGTGTAACTAACTGGACAGGCCGGAAAGCTCACTGGTGTTCTAGGCAAGAGGCTTTTTTAGTGGGACAACCCTTGTAAAATCCCCTTAAAACCGTTGACTGGGCCTCTGCCCAAGCAGCTGAGTCTTAGCTCTGCCCTGAGCACTGAAGTGAGCAGCTGAGCCTAATGTGTGGTCACTGATTGCTAAGCCCACGGTGCAGTCAGAAGCAGAATTAACACAGGTCAAAGGTCTCTACAAACATTTAACATCCATTAAAAGCTAACCCTTTTTGTGTGCCTGTTTGGGGTTTGAGTTCTTGAATAGCTTCAGGCAACACATAAGGCTCAAAGAATCTCTGAGTACATTACACTGTCAAACACAAGGGCCTCTAGTCTGGCCATTATAGACTCATGAGCAGCATCCCTGAACAGCAGTCTCCCTTCCCACCTCCTATTCATTCCTCCTCTTCCCCTTTCATTGCAGGGGGGCACGATGATTGACTGGCAGATGGAGATGCTCTGCCACCCTCCTGCACCATCATTAAATTATATCACACCAAGGAGGGATACAGATTGTCCCAACATGAGAGAATGTTCAAGATTTTAAAATATTTTCCTGTTATGAACATGGACAAAACATACAAATATCCATATTTTCATAAACGAACCCAAAAAAATTCAGACTCAAAATTCAAATCAATTAGCATTTCCCAGTTAAAAAAAATTCTGTTGCAAAATTCCAAGCTAGCTCCACGAGACCTGCTGGCTTCTGTTCTCCCTGTAGTGCCACACATGCCACACATGCTATTGAGCAGGGGCAAAGGGATGGGATGAGCAGCCTGAGTTAAATACTTGCCTCATTGTCTCTTACAGTCCCACTGGAAGAATGCACAGTTCTGGCTTCTGTCCATTATCTTTCATCATTTTGGTCTCTTCCAGAGGTATCCCATCCATAGGATGAGGTGGGGCAGCCACCCCAGGCCCCATGCTTTGGGGTCCCTGAGGTGGCCTCCCAGCTGTCCTATGGATGGTGGGGAGCAATACCTGGGGCAGGGCACTGGTGGCGAGGGCAGGCAGTAGCAGCGGCATGTCACTTCCCCTACCCTTGCCCGCCCCTGCACACAACATGAGGTGTGCGCAGCAGCCTGCTCTACTCTGCCATAGCCTTCTGCAGAGAAGCGGGACTCAGCGGGCAGGAGGCTGTGGTGGAGCAGAGCAGACTGTCACTTGCGCCAGGCGATGAATACAGGGCGGGCGGGTAAACAGGGGCTGATGGGAGGCGATGTGCTACTGCTACTGCTGCTGCTGCCAAACACCAGCTCCATGCCCCACATCATCCCCGGCTGGCATGGAAGGAGGGTGTTGGGAGAGTGGGGGGCACGCAGCAGGGAGCAGGGAGATGCCTGGAGTGTTGGAGGACACTGCCTCAGACCTCTTTGGTCCGCCCTGATCTCCTCACTAGTTCATTCAGCCAACATCAGGTCTTTCAAACCCTGAGTTCAAATGATCCTGGCGCAGACTGGTGGTACTCTCCAGCCTCCAACAGTGTTCCTCACGCCCCCCTCCCAGAGAGTCCGGTTCTGGTGTTCTCATTTAACCATGTCTCACCCACTTGCACAGCCCTGAAATCAGTGGGAGTTAGACACCAAAATGCCTTTTAGCATCTCGGCCCAGATGTTCTGGCTCAGTTCTTAGGTAACGCATTCTTTACTCAAGCCAAAATTTTCAAATCTGAGACACTAAAGGGAAGCATCAAAATCCATACTCCGGCACCTAAATGAGTAACCTGATTCTCCAAATGCTGAGCAAATGCAGCTCCCATTGCCCTTGTAAGGAACATGAAGAGTATAAACCAGAACTAGTGGGGCCAAAGACTTACTGGACCTAGTGTCCAATGCTCCTACAGGAGGCAGGGCCTAAGGTGTGCAGCCCAAAGACCAGGGCAGCTCAGCAGAACCCCTGGAAAATAACTTATGGACTGCAAACAGCAGCCCTCAGTACAGCCTAGAGGGCACAACGCAGCCCCACCAACAGCCATCAGCACCACCCAGAGCACACCATGCTGTCCCCCTCACAGCCCTCAGCACCGCCCAGACCGCACCATGCTATCCCCCTCACAGCCCTCAGCACCGCCCAGAGCGCAACATGCTGCCCCTGCACAGCCCTCAGCACCGCCCAGAGCGCACAATGGTGCCCCCCTCACAGCCCTCAGCACCGCCCAGACCGCACGATGGTGCCCCCCTCACAGCCCTCAGCACCGCCCAGACCGCACCATGCTGTCCCCCTCACAGACCTCAGCACCACCCAGACCGCACCATGTTGCCCCCTCACAGCCCTCAGCACCGCCCAGACTGCATCATGCTGTCCCCCTCATAGCCCTCAGCACCGCCCAGAGCGCACAATGGTGCCCCCTAACAGCCCTCAGCACCACCCAGAGCGCAACATGCTGCCCCTGCACAGCCCTCAGCACCGCCCAGAGCGCACCATGCTGCCCCCTCACAGCCCTCAGCACCGCCCAGAGCGCACCATGCTGCCCCCTCACAGCCCTCAGCACCGCCCAGACTGCACCATGCTGCCCCACTCACAGCCCTCAGCACCGCCCAGAGCGCACCATGCTGCCCCCTCACAGCCCTCAGCACCGCCCAGACTGCACCATGCTGCCCGACTCACAGCCCTCAGCACCGCCCAGAGCGCACCATGCTGCCCCACTCACAGCCCTCAGCACCGCCCAGAGCGCACCATGCTGCCTCCTCACAGCCCTCAGCACCGCCCAGACTGCACCATGCTGCCCCACTCACAGCCCTCAGCACCGCCCAGAGCGCACCATGCTGCCCCACTCACAGCCCTCAGCACCGCCCAGAGCGCACCATGCTGCCCCCTCACAGCCCTCAGCACCGCCCAGAGCGCACCATGCTGCCCCACTCACAGCCCTCAGCACCGCCCAGAGCGCACCATGCTGCCCCCTCACAGCCCTCAGCACCGCCCAGACTGCACCATGCTGCCCCACTCACAGCCCTCAGCACCGCCCAGAGTGCACCATGCTGCCCCCTCACAGCCCTCAGCACCGCCCAGACTGCACCATGCTGTCCCTGCACAGCCCTCAGAACTGCCCAGACCGCACCATGCTGTCCCCCTCACAGCCCTCAGCACCGCCCAGAGTGCACCATGCTGCCCCCTCACAGCCCTCAGCACCGCCCAGAGTGCACCATGCTGCCCCCTCACAGCCCTCAGCACCGCCCAGATTGCACCATGCTGCCCCCTCACAACCCTCAGCACCGCCCAGACTGCACCATGCTGCCCCACTCACAGCCCTCAGCACCGCCCAGAGTGCACCATGCTGCCCCCTCACAGCCCTCAGCACCGCCCAGAGCGCACCATGCTGCCCCCCTCACAGCCCTCAGCACCGCCCAGAGTGCACCATGCTGCCCCCTCACAGCCCTCAGCACCGCCCAGACTGCACTATGCTGCCCCACTCACAGCCCTCAGCACCGCCCAGACCGCACCATGCTGCCCCACTCACAGCCCTCAGCACCACCCAGAGTGCACCATGCTGCCCCCTCACAGCCCTCAGCACCGCCCAGAGTGCACCATGCTGCCCCCTCACAGCCCTCAGCACCGCCCAGAGTGCACCATGCTGCCCCCTCACAGCCCTCAGCACCGCCCAGAGCGCACCATGCTGCCCCACTCACAGCCCTCAGCACCACCCAGAGTGCACCATGCTGTCCCCCTCACAGCCCTCAGCACCGCCCAGACCGCACCATGCTGCCCCCTCACAGCCCTCAGCACCGCCCAGAGTGCACCATGCTGCCCCCTCACAGCCCTCAGCACCGCCCAGAGTGCACCATGCTGTCCCCCTCACAACCCTCAGCACCGCCCAGACTGCACCATGCTGCCCCCTCACAGCCCTCAGCACCGCCCAGAGCGCACCATGCTGCCCCACTCACAGCCCTCAGCACCGCCCAGAGTGCACCATGCTGCCCCCTCACAGCCCTCAGCACCGCCCAGAGCGCACCATGCTGCCCCACTCACAGCCCTCAGCACCGCCCAGAGTGCACCATGCTGTCCCCCTCACAACCCTCAGCACCGCCCAGACTGCACCATGCTGCCCCCTCACAGCCCTCAGCACCGCCCAGACCGCACCATGCTGCCCCCTCACAGCCCTCAGCACCGCCCAGAGTGCACCATGCTGCCCCCTCACAGCCCTCAGCACCGCCCAGAGTGCACCATGCTGTCCCCCTCACAACCCTCAGCACCGCCCAGACTGCACCATGCTGCCCCCTCACAACCCTCAGCACCGCCCAGACTGCACCATGCTGCCCCACTCACAGCCCTCAGCACCGCCCAGAGCGCACCATGCTGCCCCACTCACAGCCCTCAGCACCGCCCAGAGTGCACCATGCTGCCCCCCTCACAGCCCTCAGCACCGCCCAGACTGCACCATGCTGCCCCCCTCACAGCCCTCAGCACCGCCCAGACCGCACCATGCTGCCCCACTCACAGCCCTCAGCACCGCCCAGAGTGCACCATGCTGCCCCCTCACAGCCCTCAGCACCGCCCAGAGTGCACCATGCTGCCCCACTCACAGCCCTCAGCACCGCCCAGACCGCACCATGCTGCCCCCTCACAACCCTCAGCACCGCCCAGACTGCACCATGCTGCCCCCTCACAACCCTCAGCACCGCCCAGAGTGCACCATGCTGCCCCACTCACAGCCCTCAGCACCGCCCAGAGTGCACCATGCTGCCCCCTCACAGCCCTCAGCACCGCCCAGAGTGCACCATGCTGCCCCCTCACAACCCTCAGCACCGCCCAGACTGCACCATGCTGCCCCACTCACAGCCCTCAGCACCGCCCAGACTGCACCATGCTGCCCCCTCACAGCCCTCAGCACCGCCCAGAGCGCACCATGCTGCCCCCCTCACAGCCCTCAGCACCGCCCAGAGTGCACCATGCTGCCCCCTCACAGCCCTCAGCATCGCCCAGAGTGCACCATGCTGTCCCTGCACAGCCCTCAGCACTGCCCAGACCGCACCATGCTGTCCCACTCACAGCCCTCAGCACCGCCCAGAGTGCACCATGCTGCCTCCTCACAGCCCTCAGCACCGCCCAGACTGCACCATGCTGCCCCACTCACAGCCCTCAGCACCGCCCAGAGCGCACCATGCTGCCCCACTCACAGCCCTCAGCACCGCCCAGAGCGCACCATGCTGCCCCCTCACAGCCCTCAGCACCGCCCAGAGCGCACCATGCTGCCCCACTCACAGCCCTCAGCACCGCCCAGAGCGCACCATGCTGCCCCACTCACAGCCCTCAGCACCGCCCAGAGCGCACCATGCTGCCTCCTCACAGCCCTCAGCACCGCCCAGACTGCACCATGCTGCCCCACTCACAGCCCTCAGCACCGCCCAGAGCGCACCATGCTGCCCCACTCACAGCCCTCAGCACCGCCCAGAGCGCACCATGCTGCCCCCTCACAGCCCTCAGCACCGCCCAGAGCGCACCATGCTGCCCCACTCACAGCCCTCAGCACCGCCCAGAGCGCACCATGCTGCCCCCTCACAGCCCTCAGCACCGCCCAGACTGCACCATGCTGCCCCACTCACAGCCCTCAGCACCGCCCAGAGTGCACCATGCTGCCCCCTCACAGCCCTCAGCACCGCCCAGACTGCACCATGCTGTCCCTGCACAGCCCTCAGAACTGCCCAGACCGCACCATGCTGTCCCCCTCACAGCCCTCAGCACCGCCCAGAGTGCACCATGCTGCCCCCTCACAGCCCTCAGCACCGCCCAGAGTGCACCATGCTGCCCCCTCACAGCCCTCAGCACCGCCCAGAGTGCACCATGCTGCCCCCTCACAGCCCTCAGCACCGCCCAGAGCACACCATGCTGCCCCACTCACAGCCCTCAGCACCACCCAGAGTGCACCATGCTGTCCCCCTCACAGCCCTCAGCACCGCCCAGACCGCACCATGCTGCCCCCTCACAGCCCTCAGAACTGCCCAGACCGCACCATGCTGTCCCCCTCACAGCCCTCAGCACCGCCCAGAGTGCACCATGCTGCCCCCTCACAGCCCTCAGCACCGCCCAGAGTGCACCATGCTGCCCCCTCACAGCCCTCAGCACCGCCCAGACTGCACCATGCTGCCCCCTCACAGCCCTCAGCACCGCCCAGAGCGCACCATGCTGCCCCACTCACAGCCCTCAGCACCACCCAGAGTGCACCATGCTGTCCCCCTCACAGCCCTCAGCACCGCCCAGACCGCACCATGCTGCCCCCTCACAGCCCTCAGCACCGCCCAGAGTGCACCATGCTGCCCCCTCACAGCCCTCAGCACCGCCCAGAGTGCACCATGCTGCCCCCTCACAACCCTCAGCACCGCCCAGACTGCACCATGCTGCCCCACTCACAGCCCTCAGCACCGCCCAGAGCGCACCATGCTGCCCCACTCACAGCCCTCAGCACCGCCCAGAGTGCACCATGCTGCCCCCCTCACAGCCCTCAGCACCGCCCAGACTGCACCATGCTGCCCCCCTCACAGCCCTCAGCACCGCCCAGACCGCACCATGCTGCCCCACTCACAGCCCTCAGCACCGCCCAGAGTGCACCATGCTGCCCCCTCACAGCCCTCAGCACCGCCCAGAGTGCACCATGCTGCCCCACTCACAGCCCTCAGCACCGCCCAGACCGCACCATGCTGCCCCCTCACAACCCTCAGCACCGCCCAGAGTGCACCATGCTGCCCCCTCACAACCCTCAGCACCGCCCAGAGTGCACCATGCTGCCCCACTCACAGCCCTCAGCACCGCCCAGAGTGCACCATGCTGCCCCCTCACAGCCCTCAGCACCGCCCAGAGTGCACCATGCTGCCCCCTCACAACCCTCAGCACCGCCCAGACTGCACCATGCTGCCCCACTCACAGCCCTCAGCACCGCCCAGAGTGCACCATGCTGCCCCCTCACAGCCCTCAGCACCGCCCAGAGCGCACCATGCTGCCCCCCTCACAGCCCTCAGCACCGCCCAGAGTGCACCATGCTGCCCCCTCACAGCCCTCAGCATCGCCCAGAGTGCACCATGCTGTCCCTGCACAGCCCTCAGCACTGCCCAGACCGCACCATGCTGTCCCCCTCACAGCCCTCAGCACCGCCCAGACCGCACCATGCTGTCCCCCTCACAGCCCTCAGCACCGCCCAGAGCGCACCATGTTGCCCCCTCACAGCCCTCAGCACCGCCCAGAGCGCACCATATTGCTCTCCCCTCACACCAGTCATGAGAGCTGCCTGGAGTGTGCCTTGCAGCACTCTGGCAGTGATTTAAGGGCCCAGACACTCTGTCTGCTGCCACTCCTGCAGATGGAGGAGCCATGCACTATGTACCCTTTTGAATTGCCTGGCCCTGAGGCAGGGTACCCCCTCCACCCTCCTTCCCCATCAGATTTGCCTCAGCTGGACTAGGCAGGCTGGGGTGGTTTGGCTGTCAGAGTCATTTGTGCTATACGCAAAGCCAGACCAGCACTAAATCAGCAGGAATATTCCAAGAACAACTTAGGAAGCTACACCATAAACCAGCCTCACAGGCAGAGCAAAACCTCTCTTGGTCTTTAACATCTAGTATCTTGTATTGTCCCAGGCAAAACCTGATTAGCTGCTTCCCAGACACTTGAGAATTTCCTTTGTCTACTTAATTTCATGCTTGTCATCAAACTAGTCATTAAATGGCTGAGTATTAATGGAAAAATTCAAAGGTTTCTGCCCCGTCTTATTTAATCTCTCAACTCTCCACCCCTCCTCCGCCATTCCAAATGCAGGCTGCAGATAAAGAGACAGGGGCACCACTGAGGATTTTTCAGCGAAATCTCTGCTCAGTAAGCTGCTGCACTCGCAGGATGTAGGATGTGTAAGCAATGGCATGGAGACAACACAGAGAGTATTCTAATGCATTTCTACGAAGCAAAGGTGAAACCTCACCTGGATGCTGCACACAGTGCTGGTCGCCTCCTTGAAAAAACATTAAGAGGTTTCTGAGGGGTTCAAAGTAAGCTAATGAGAAAGATCAAGGGCTCGGATAAGCCTTCCTATCTGGAGAAGAATAGATTGGGACTATTACCTTAGACAGAAACCAAATTAGCGTGAGCATGGCAAAAATACATTGAGTTCTGTTCTACCTGTCTCATAACACATGATAAAAGGATAATCAATTAATATGAGAGGTGATAAACTCAAAACCTGTAAAACACTTTTATCCACCATGTGAAATTAAGACAGTGGAACTCACTGCCACAGCATATTGTTGAGGCCAAGAATTTATCAAGATTCAAAGAAAAAATGGACCTGGATATTGAGAACAATATTAGAATAGCTAATTCTAGCAAACATTTGGGAAGGGATGTAAACCAGGGTACAAGCCCTGACTTGTAAAAATTAGAATGAGTCCTTCCTACCAACAGATCATCCCACATCTCCCTAGTGTAGTGGTTTTCCAACCTTCTGCGAAGGGAAGAGCTGTAGATTGGATACCTACGTTCCAAGGCCCTTCCAGAGCACTTTGATCACCTCATTTGGCCTTCTGTATAACACAGGCCAGAGAACTGCCTTACAGTAATTCTTAGAGCAGCTCTGTAATGTAATGTGAGGGTCACCAGGCCTTGCACTCATCCGCACTCAGATGTGATCCTCATTCAGCAGGTAAAACAGAAGGGCCACGTCTCCATGGGAAGCCTCCATTGACAGATGTCACTGTCGGAAGAGATTTCTGGGCTGGGCCTCTGCTAACAGATCGCTCCTACACACCAAAGGAAAACGAAAGAGCGATCTGCTCTGTTGACAGAGAGCAGCCAGACTGCTCGACCCTCTCTTGACAGAATGCCTGCTGGAAGCTCTGCAAACAGCTGCCCAGGGAACTGGAAGCCCTGTCTGCTGACAAAAAGGCCCTGGAGCATCTACACGGCTGGTTTGTTGACAGAACCCTGTTGACAAAGGCATTATACCTATATGGAGAAGAGGTATAACACTGCCAGCGGATATGCTGGGTTTTGTCGACAAATTGTCAACAAAGCACATTTTCCATGTAGACACTGCAGGTTTTTTTGACAAAAGCCTGGTTTTGCCAGGGAAAGCCACTTGTATAGGCATGGCCAAGGTTTATTAGTCCACAGAGACACACTGTAGAACAGTAACAGAGAGGAAGCCGTGCTAGTCTATACGCTATCAAAACAAAAAGCAGTCAAGTAGGACTTTAAAGACTAGCAAAATAGTTTATTAGGTGAGCTTTCGTGGGACAGACCGACTTCTTCAGACCGTAGCCAGACCAGAACAGGCTCAATATTTAAGGCACAGAGAACCAAAAACAGTAAGCAAGGAGGACAAATCAGAAAAAGATAATCAAGGTGAGCAAATCAGAGAGTGGAGGGGTGGGGAGGTCAAGAATTAGATTAAGCCAAGTATGCAGACGAGCCCCTATAGTGACTCAGAAAGTTCCCGTCCCGGTTTAAACCATGTGTTAATGTAGAACAGATTTGTCAGCACAGAAACCATAGGCAGTCGGTACAATCCAGCTTGGGGAGAGGGTCTCGGGTGGGGGGCTGGAGCTGGGACCCTGGCCCTCCTTCCTCCCTGCTAAGTCAGCCAAGAATCCCCAGCTCAACGGCTCGGCTCCAGTTCAAACTAGCCAGGCCCCTCCTCCCTCCTTTGTCCTGTATCCTGGTGGTAGGGGGAAGAAAGGTGTCACCTGGTTGCCTAGGTCAGGGCTGCACAAAGTGTGGGGGCATGCCATTTTGTAAGGGGGTGTGCAGTATGACTGGATCCATGCTGCAGCTGCCACTGAGTCACCAAGGGACAATCAGGGAGGGGGGTGGGGACACCTGTGGCGACTACCCCACTGCTGGACTGACACGGCTGGTTCCCGGCAGTAGAGGCTCCCCCCATGGCACCACAGCCAGCTCAGCTCCACAGCGCTTCCCAAGCGCCTGAGCCTCCCTTTGTTTTCGAAGGAACCCTGTCTACATGGCTGCTTTTGCTTACAGAAAAGTCTCTTCCGAAAGCACGATTGCATGTGAATATGCAAATGAGGTACAAGATACATAAAGCCACACTTCATTGGCATTTTTGATCTCGCTTATTTGCATTTCACTTCCGAAAGCGGAATGCAGAGTAGATGTAACCTTTCAGGGTTATCAATTTTGAAATAATGCACCAGCTACTTCGAAATAGCACGTGTGTAGCATAGACAAGAAGTAAGTTATTTTGAATTAACTTGGTAGTGTAACCCTAGCCCCAGAAACTAACACTATAAGCAGAGCTGTCCTGAGCTGGAAATGGGACCCAACACTCTTTTCCTGACCCTGCCTCCTCCCAACCTGCTCCACCACCACTCCACCCCACCCCTCTTCCATCTCTGTGGATGGGACAGATTTTACTATAAGACAGGTTTTTATTCTTGTGGTTCTTTTCTGAATGCTCCCCATTCATCACCATCCTCCCTGAACTGTGGACTCCAAAATTGGACACAGTGTTCCAGCCATAGTCACACTAGAGCCCAATACAGAGTTAAGATATCCTCCTCTTGTACTCAGGATTGCCCTGTTTATGCATTGGCTCTTAGCTCCTGCTCTGTGTTTTACCTGAATTCTGTAACCTATTTCATGTTATAGCAGATTCAGATGATGACCCAGTACATGTTGTTGGTTTTAAAAACACTTTCATTGAAAGTTTGACAAAACGCAAAGTAGGTACCGATATGAGATATCTAAAGTAGCTACTGCTCTTGACCCAAGATTTAAGAATCTGAAGTGTCTTCCAAAATCTGAGCCGGAGGAGGTGTGGTTTCAGAAGTCTTAAAAGACCACCATTCCCACTAGGGAACGACAGAATCATCAACAAATATTTAACCTTCTGCTGGTGACATCTGACTCAGATGCTGAAAATGAACATAGAACTATAGAATCATAGAACACTAGAACTGGAAGGGACCTCAAAGAGGTCATCAAGTCCAGTTTCCTGCCCTCACAGCAGGACCAAGCACCGTCTATACCATCCCTGATAGGTGTCTATCTAACCTGATCTTAAATATCTCCAACGATGGAGATTCCACAACCTCCCTAGGTAATTTATTCCAGTGTTTAACCACCCTGACAGTTAGGAAGTTTTTCCTAATGTCCAACCTAAATCTCCCTTGCTCTACCTTAAGCCCATTGATCCTGTCCTATCCTCAGAGGTCAAAGAGAACATTTTTTCTCTCTCCTTCTTGTAACCCTCTTTTAGGTACTTGAAAACCACTATCATGTCCCCTCTCAGTCTTCTCTTTTCTAAACTAAAGAAGCCCAGTTCTTTCAATCTTCCGTCATAGCTCATGTTCTCTAGACCTTTCATCATTCTTGTTGCTTTTCTCTGGACCTTCTCCAATTTCTTCACATTTGTCTTGAAATGTGGTGCCCAGAACTGGACACGATACTCCAACTGAGGCCTAATCAGTGCAGATTAGAGCGGGAGAATGACTTCTTGTGTCTCGCTCATGACACTCCTCTTAATGCATCCCAGAATCTAGTTTGCTTTTTTGCAACAGCATCATACTGTTGACTCATATTTAGCTTGTGGTCCACTATAACCCCTAGATCCCTTTCTGCTGTAGTCATTCCTAGACAGTCTCTCCCCATTCTGTATGTGTGAAACTGATTGTTCTTTCCCAAGTGGAGCACTTTGCATTTGTCCCCATTAAACTTCATCTTATTTACCTCAGACTACTTCTCCAGTTTGTTCAGATCATTTTGAATTATGATCTTATGCTCCAAAGCAGTTGCAACCCCTCCCATGTGCCAGTCTATAATGCTTTTCATACCTCCAGATCAACTGCCGGTAGTAGGCCTCACCCTCCCTGACTGAGTTAACCTCATTATCTCCAGCCTTGCTCTGGCCTTCCTATTTATACCTGCCTCTGCAAATTTCCACTACCTCCATCTGACAAAGTGGGTCTTTGCCCACAAAAGCTTATGCTCATACATTTCTGTTAGTCTATAAGGTGCCACAGGACCCCTCATTGCTTTTGCAGATCCAGACTAACACGGATACCCCTCTGATACTTGACACAATGCTTTTCATAGTTATCAAGCACAAGCTGTCCTCAGCATAGACACATCCTCTGTAAGGCTGGTCAAAGCAGGAAGTGACATACGACTCTTTACAACATCTGACACATACATTCAACTTTCTTGATAAAGAGACTGTGCTACAGTACTTCTATTAGGTGAAGTGAAATACTATTTCTTGTTTAGAATAGAATATAGGGTTTAAAAAAGAGTTTAGGGTTTAAAAAAGAGCTTGATAAATTTTTGCAGGTTAGGTCCATAAATGGCTATTAGCCAGGGATAAAGTATGGTGCCCTAGCCTTCATAACAAGGGCAGGAGATGGATGGCAGGAGATAAATCACTTGATCATTGTCTTCTGTTCTCCTTCTCTGGGGCACCTGGCATTGGCCACCGTCGGCAGATGGGATGCTGGGCTTGATGGACCTTTGGTCTGACCCAGTATGGCCATTCTTATGTTCTTATGTTCTTAATGCAAATATCTGTAATCAAAATAAACATAAAGGGCGCGTCTACACTAGCCAGCTACTTCAAAGTAGCCAGCACAATGTTAAAATAGCATGTGTCGCGTCTACGCACGCCGAGTGCTACTTCAATGTTGCAATCGATGTTAAGTGGCGAGACGTCAAAATCGCTATTCCTATCAGAAGATGGGAATAGCGCCCTACATCGACGTTAAACGTTGAAGTAGGGCGTGTCTAGACAATCCACGTCCCGCTACTTCGAAATAGTGGGATCCTCCATGGTGGCCATCAGCTGAGAGATTGAGATGTGCTGTCCAGCCCCTGCAGGGCTCTATGATCACCACGCAGCAGCTCTTAAAGCACCACGAACCTGGATGTCCTGTGACAGGAAGCCGAGAGCGTGCAAGCAGCAGCACATGCACATGCTAGCCCTGCACACCCTCCAGAGGCCCCAAACCTCCCAACCAGTTCCATGGCAGCCAGCCAGCCCCCTGAGTGCCCTCAGGGCTGCCCCCCTGAGGGGACCCAGGAACCCCCGGCAGCCAAATGGGGGGCCAAAAAGCGGCAGGGCCCCTCCTGGACAGAGGCCGAGCTCTGAGACCTGCTGGGGCTCTGGGGTGAGGAGGAGGTGCTCCACGTGGTGGCGAGCAAGAGGCGGAATGCAGAAGCGTTCACCCAACTGGCCACGGGCCTGGCTGCCTAGGGTCACCCTGCCCGCACTCTGGATCACGTCTGGAGCAAGGTGAAAGAGCTGCGGCAGGGTTACACCCAGGCCTGGGACTTGACCAGCCAGTCTGGAGCTGCCCCCGCTGCTTGCCCCTATTACAGGGAGCTCCAGGCCATCCTGGGCTGCTGGGACACCTCCCCCCAAACCCTGGCCACACTGGACACCGCAGCCAGGGAGTCCCAGCAGGTCTCGGAGCCAGAGTCTGGCCCAGAGGCCAGCCCTGCACCCCAGGGCCCACCCAAGGAGCCAGCCCTCGGAACGGAGGAGGAGGGGGTCCAGCAGTGGGGGAGGGGCCCCTCATAGACCTCCCCTCCTGGAGCACTAGCCAGACATCTGCCCACTGGGGTTCACCGGAACATGGCAGTGGATGGTCAGGTACGTACCCCACCGGGCACACACCCCCGGGCCATGGGGTGGGGGCACCAGACATGACTGGGAGCCCCACACACCCCCAGCAGACCCCAACCCACAATAGCCCAGCCACAGCACGGTCCCAGGATGGCAGCACGACCATTGGCGCCCGTCAGCATCCACACTCACGGACAGTGCCGTGCCCTAACCCCGGGTGGAGGGACCATGCAATGGGGCCACCAACAGGGACACCACACCCATGGGCAGCAGACAGAGACCCAGCACCCAAGCGGAGCATGAGCCATGGGCCAGGGCACAGTACTAACAGCCTTCCCCTCCCTCTCTCCCGCTTTCTGCACCCGCACCATCCACGCCACCAGGGAGCCAGGCACCTTCTGTTGTCCCCAAGAGCCCACCAGAGGTCAGTCACCACCATCACCCAGGGACACCGCTGAGGCCAGGACGGACATGCCACCCCTGCACCCAGGGGATAGCCCCCGTGGACTTCCAGCTCCTGGTGGCTCTCTGGCAGCAGGCGGAGGTGGCTGAGGAGAGGCTGCAGTTAGACAGGGAGGAGTCCCCCTGGCGCCAGGCAGCGTGGCAGGAGTTCATGGGGGGTCTTCTGGGACATAGCCGGGTTATTCCAGGATGCTGTCGCCTGGCTCCCGCCCCCCGCTGTCCCCCTGTGGCCCTCCCTGCTGCTCCACCCAATGCCCCGCCTGCCTCCCCGCCTGCCAGCCCCCCAGGACTGGAACCCACTGGGGCTGAAGAATGGACAGTGGAGGCATCCCAGCCCTACCTGCCGGTCCTCCTGGCTCCCGGCCTGCCACGCCAGGGACTGCAGACAAAGGGGGGGCCTGTGATCCGAACCCACTGGGGGTCACACCTCTCTACCCCTACCCCAGATTGATGGGCTGATGGCCAAGCTGTCCACTGGCCCCCATTTGTATATAGTTGTCCCCCCATTTGTATATTAGTTCCGATCTTTGTTGTGCACATACCACCAGACAGTTTGATCAGTTATTCAATAATCCACAGTTTTATTTCTCAAAGAACCTGAGACGTGTGCTTGCTGGGGGGACAGTGTGCAGGTAGCGGGGGCAGTGTGTGGGTGGTGGGGGCAGCGTGCGGGAGGTCCACCGGGGATGGCCAGGGAGGTGATCAAGGGTCCCCCTGATCAAAATGGACACGCAGGGCCTCTCGGACCCATATCCCCTCCTTGTGGGTCTGGTGACTGGGTGCAGCAGCCAGCTGGGGGAAGCCCATGCCAGCGCTGACTGCCCACCCCTGGACGAAGGCCTCCCCCTTGCTCTCAATGATGTTGTGGAGCATGCAGCACTCACCCACAACCTGGGGGATATTTTGGAGGCCGATGTCCAGGTGGACAAGGAGGCACCGCCACCGGCCCTTCAGGCATCCGAAGGTCTTCTCCACCACCTGGCGGACGTGGTTCAGGCGACCGTTGAACCGCTCCTGGATGGCATTGAGGTGGCTGGTGTATGGGTGCATGAGCCAGGTCTGGAGGGGGTAGGACACATATGCCACAAGGCAGAGGGGGATGGTGGTGTCCCCCAGAGGGAGATCCCTCTGGGGGACATAGGTCCCCGCCTCCAACCAGTGGCACAGGCCTGAGTTCTGGAAGACGCAGGCATCGTGTGTACAGCCGGGCCAGCCCACATAGACATCCTGGAAGCGGCCCTGGCTGTCCACCATGGCCTGCAGGATCACAGAGTGGTAGCCCCTCTGGTTTATGTCTTGTCCCCCGCTGTGGTCCGGGACGTGGATGGGGATATGGGTCTTGTCTAGGGCCCCAAAGCTGTTTGGGAACCCCATGGCAGCGAATCCTGCAGTGGCTGCATCCAGGTCCCCAACTCGGACGACCCTCTGGAGCAGCAGTGCATTGAGCACACGGACCACCTGTGGTGAGGGGACACGAGTGCCCATGAGGGTGTGCAGGGTGCCACAGGCACCTCCCCGGCACCCCCCTCCCAGCCCCTCCCTACCCAGGCCTCCACCTGACCCCCTCCCTCCCTGGCACCCCGCCCTGCTCAGGACTCCACGCAGCCCCCTCCCTCCCCGGCACCTTTCCCTCCCTAGCCCCACACCCGGGCCCCCCTCCCTGGCCCCCCACCCCCCAGCGGGTGCATGCTCTGGCCTCCTTACCTCCATGACAACGGCCCCAACCGTGGCCTTTCCCACTCCAAACTGGTGGCCCACGGAGCAGTAGCTATCTGGAGTGGCCAGCTTCCAGACGGCTATTGCGACCCTCTTCTTGACGGGCAGGGCGTGCCGCATCTGGGTGTCCTGGTGCCTCAGTGCGGAGTTGAGCCACTGGCAGAGCTCCGGGAAGGTCTTCTGGCTCATGTGGAAGTTCTGCAGCCACATGTCATCATCCCACTCCCCCATGACCAGCTGCTCCCACCACTCTGAGCTGGTGGTGTAGCTCCAGAGGTGGTGGAGCACCCAGTGGGGGAAGAACAGGGGAGCCCAGTGGTCAGAGGCATCCCCGTCTGCCCCCAGGGAGGGCTCCCCTGCCAGGAGCTGCTGGGCGGCCTCCCATGCAGCACCTAGCAGGGCGCTTGCTCCCTGGGTGACAACCTTGAAGGCTTCCAGGTGCTGCTGCTGCAGGTCCATGGCTGCTGTGCATTGGTCTGCAAGAGTGTGGCTAGTGCTCTGCAGACCTCGTGCTGTGCAGGCCGGGTGTGTCTGGGAGGGGCTCTTTAAAGGAGCGGCTTGCTGTTGCCCCAGAAGGGCTAGTCCAGCCTGTGACCCTGTCCGCAAGCTTTCCTGGCCCCTTATTTTGAAGGAGGACATGTGTGTGTGGATGCTCTGCTCTTCTATCCAGGGCAGCACCTTTCGATGTTCCCTGTTGCCACTTCGACATTGAACGTCAATGGCACCAGCCCCGGAGGATGTGTGGATGACACACCTCGAAGTAACCTAGTTTGATGTCGCTACTTCAAAATACACTACTTTGACGTAGCATCCTAGTGTAGACATAGCCAAAGTGAATGTCACACTCTTTGTCTTCTGTGTGGTAACTAAAATCAGTATTCTTGAAAATGTGGAAACCATCCAAATATATTTAATTAAATGGTATTCTATTATCATTTATCAGTGTGATTAATCCTATGATTAATTGCAATTCATTTTTAATTGCTTAGGATCCCTAATTTTAACATTCCAAGCATGCTAATCACCTATGTTCTATAATATCAACCAGATTGAATTTATGCTCATAAATGAGCAATTCGAAATCCCTGTTTGCTACCCAGGCGCCTAGCATTGGTGTTCTGGCTGTTTGAAATTTCTTCTCTTATTTGGTTGATTAATTTTTTGTCGACATCTCAGTTTTGTGCTCAGCTCTTACCACTTTGTCCTCCCTGTATGTTACTAGAGGACACAGGATTGGAGTGCATTAGCTGAGCTTGGAGATACAGAGGGTTTGGGTACATTGGCAGAGGTGAGACTGCAGGGTGGTTGAGCTGCAGGAAGCTTGGGGAAAAGAGTTCTTGGGATGCACTGAGAGAGCTGGGTGTGCAAGGGAATTGAGCTTCAGGCTTGGGCTGCACTTGAAGAGCTGTGAAATGCAGGCAGGGCTGGGCATTCAGGAAAGTTGAGGTGCATTGTTGGAGTTAAGGATGCAATGGTGTTAGAGTGCCCTGGAAGAGTTAGGGGTGCAGGGTGCTGGAGGGCAGGGTTTGGGTGCATTTACAGGGCAGTAGAATGCAGGCATGAGGAATGCACGGGACTGGAGTGCACTGGAAGAGCTGGGTAGTGCTATGCCTTCATTGCCTGAACCCCCAATCTTTCTCCTCTGCCCTACCATGCATCCTTTCTTATTCCCTACCGCACAATCCCCTCTCCCCTTACTGCTGACCCATACCACCCTCCATGTATTTCTCCACTCCTCTGACTTCTAATGCTGCTCCCTCACCAGGAAGCATTCACATGCTTAATTCCACCTTCCCCCGCAGACTTTAATTACAATTTCATAAAAATCCAAGTGCCACCCATGACTCACAAAGGCTACTTCTACACGTGTATGCTACATCGAAATAGCTTATTTCAATGTAGCAAAATCGAAATAAGCTATTTCGATGAATAACGTCTACACGTCCTCCAGGGCTGGTGCCGTTGACGTTCAACGTCGACGTTGGGCAGCACCACATTAAAGTAGGCGCTGCAGGGGCGCGTCTACACGCCAAAGTAGCACACATCGAAATAAGGGTGCCAGGAACAGCTGCAGACAGGGTCACAGGGCGGACTAGTGCTTCCGGGGCAACAGCTAGCCGCTCCCTTAAAGGGCCCCTCCCAGACACACTCAGCCTGCACAGCACGTGGCCTGCAGAGCCACAGGCACGCACACCTCGGCGATGCAGTCATGGACCCCAGCAGCAGCAGCAGCCAGAGGTCCACCCAGCCGCCCCTGCAGGAGCAGTGCTCGCCCTGCTCCATGCCATGCAGGAGGCAGCTGATCACATTCTAGCCACAGAAGAGGAGCTGCCCCCAGGGGATGAGGAAGCAGCCCCAGACCCTGCAGCACCCCGCCCCCCCGCCGCCACACACGCCACCAGCTCTGGAGCTACCCCACCAGCACCAACTGGTGGGAGTGGCTGGTGCTCGGAGAGTGGGACGACGACCGCTGGCTCCAGAACTTTCGCATGAGCCGGCAGACATTTCTGGAGCTCTGCCAGTGGCTCACCCCCGCAGTCAGGCACCAGGACACCGCCATGCGGCGTGCCCTCAGCGTGGAGAAACGGGTCGGCATCACTGTCTGGAAGCTGGCCACTCCAGACAGCTACCGATCCGTGGGACAGTAGTTTGGCGTGGGCAAGGCCACCGTCGGGGCTCTCCTCATGGAGGTAAGAGGACCCACGGGGACGGGGAGGCAGCCCTGGTGCTGGAGGGGGGCCCGGGCAGGGGAGGGCCAGACACACCCTGAACACCCCTCACTGATGCTCTCCCACGTCCTTCCCCTGCAGGTCGTCCGTGCCATCAACGCCCTGCTCCTCCACAGGCTCGTGCGGCTTGGGGACCCGGATGCCACCATCGCGGGCTTTGCCACCCTGTGCTTCCCCAATTGCTTTGGGGCTCTGGATGGCACCCATATCCCCATCCGTGCCCCGGCGCACAGTGGAGGATGCTTCTTAAACAGGAAGGGCTACCACTCAGTGGTCCTCCAGGCCTTGGTGGACAGCCGGGGCCGTTTCCAGGACATTTATGTGGGCTGGCCTGGCAGCACCCACGACGCCCGGGTTTTCCGGAACTCGGGCCTGTGCCACCGGCTGGAGGCGGGGACCTACATCCCCCAGCAGGAGATCCCTGTGGGGGACACCACCATGCCCCTCTGCGTCATCGCAGACGCGGCATACCCCCTCCAGCCGTGGCTCATGCACCCGTACACGGGCCACCTGTCAGCCAGCCAGGAGCACTTCAACCAGCGCCTGAACCACGCGCACCAGGTGGTGGAGCGCACATTTGACCGCCTCACAGGGCGCTGGAGGTGTCTCCTCACCCGCCTTGATGTGGGCCCCACCAACATCCCCCAGATTGTGGGCATGTGCAGCGCACTCCACAACCTGGTGGAGAGCAAGGGGGAGGCCTTCTTTCAGGGCTGGGCTGTGGAGGCCAGCAGGGCCGATGTGCAGCCACCCGCTGCCCCCAGTCGCCAGGTGGACCCCGAAGGGACCCGGCTCCGGGAGGCCCTGCGGGCCCAGTTCAACGAGGCCGCGGGGTGAACGCTGGCAAGCCCCCCACTGCCCTCCCCCATCCTCCACAACACTCCCTGCCCCTACGCCCACACCACAGAGCACCCAAGAGCACCCCCCCCACTTTTCTTGCAAATAAAAACAGACATGTTGTTCGTGAAACTACCAAATGTTGAACTCTTATTATTATTATATTATTTACAACAGATATAAATATTATATATATTATATGATGATTAAGCCAAAAAAAGGGGAAGACAAGGAAGGGGAGAACTATTTACATGGAGGGGCAGGTATCATAAAATAACAGGGGTCTAATACAAACTATATACAAAACACAAGTAAAAGGGGATATGTACAAAGGGGGGGGCCACATCCTGGGCCCTGCACTCCCTAATGTCAGCGCTGGGGGTGGGCGGCCGCGACCTGAGCCTCGGCCTCAGCCCTGGCTGGGGCTGGCTGGGGGCCGGGTGGACCGGCAGATATGGCCGGCGGGTGTCAGCAGGCCCCAGGTCCGCCTCGGCGGAAGGCCCCTCAGTGGTGGACGGCGGTGTGACGGCGGGTGGAGCGGCGGGTGGAGCAGGCAGGGCGGACAGAGCGGTGGCCGGCGCGGCATGGGGGGCCAGGTAGTCCGCTATGCACTCGAAAGTGCGCATAAAGGCCCCCCATGCCTCCTGGCGCCAGGCCAGGGCCCGCTCCTGCAGATGGAGCTGCCGCTCCTCCACCCGCAGGCGCTGCTCTGAGACCTCCAGCCGCCGCCGGAGGATCGCCAGCAGCTGGGGGTCCATCGCCGTCCATGGGTGGTGCTGGGTCTGCCGTCGTCCCCGCCTGGGGCTGGTCGGTGCTCTGCTGAGGGGCTGGCCTGGAGTGATGGCCCCGGTGGGCTCTCCGGGACCAGTGACACCTCGCCGGCGCTCTCCGGTCCCTCTGATGGTGCAGCTGCGGAACACAGGGGGGGAAGAAGAGTGGAGACAGCCGTTAAGGTGGCCCCCAAGCTGTGGCCCTTGTCCCCCCACCCCTCTGCTGCTAGTTCCCCATCCCCGTCCCCGGGAGATGCTGCTGCTGCTGCTGGGTGTCCCACCCCCTCCCCCCGGCGAACCCTGGGTTCCGCTCCCCACATCCCCAGGGATGGGGCACGGCACTGTCGTGCTGTGGGGGGCAGGGGCTGATGCACTCTTCTGAGGGACATGCCACTGCTGTCCTTGGGGCCATGGTCATCTGGGCATGTGGAGGGCCCTGGTCATGCTTGTTGCCCCCGCCCCTCAACCCCGGGGGTGTGCACCGGGGGGGGTACATACCTGATGGTCCGCTCCCACGGTCGGGGGACACCCGGTGGGCGGACGCCCTGCTGGAGTTCCGGGACGGCAGCGCGATATGGAGCCCCCTATCGCTGGAGGAGGATCCCCCCTCCTCCTCCTCCTGTGTCCCAGGGTGGGCTCCTGGGGGGGCCGCTGGGGTGCGGGGCTTGCCTCTGGGGCGGACTCCGCCTCCGGGGCCTGCTGGGGCTCCTCGGCCGAGGTGTCAAGAGTGGCCGGAGGGGAGGAGGTGTGCCGGGGGCCCAAGATTTCCCTGAGCTCCCTGTAAAAGGGGCAAGTGATGGGGGCGGCCCCAGATCGGCTGGCCGCATCCCAGGCCTGGGTGTAACCCTGCCGCAGCTCCTTCACTTTACTCCAGACATGATCCAGAGTGCGGGCAGGGTGACCCCGGGTGGCCAGGCCCTCGGCCAGCTGAGCAAACGCATCCGCGTTCCGCCTCTTGCTCCCCATTACCTGGAGCACCTCCTCCTCACTCCAGAGCCCCAGCAGGTCCCAGATCTCGGCCTCCGTCCAGGAGGGGCCCTGCTGCCTCTTCCCGGGCTGGCTGCCAGCCTGGGAGCCCTGGATCCCCTTGGGGGGGTGCCCTGGGGTCACTTGGGGGGCTGGCGGGCGGCCATCGCAGTGTGGGGGGGTGTCTCTGGGCTGCTGTGAGACGTGCAGGCTGGCCGTGTGGCTGTGCTGCCGCCTGCACGCGCTCTCAGCTTCCTGCACAGGAAGGCAGGGGGTGGGGACCTTTAAGGGGCCGCTGCACGCAGCGACCATCAAGCTCAGGGGCTGGAGAGAGCGTCTCTCAACCCCTCAGCTGATGGCCGCCATGGCGGACCCCGCTATTTCGATGTTGCGGGACGCACATTGGCTACACAGGCCCTACTTCAACGTTCAACGTTGAAGTAGGGCGCTATTCCCATCTCCTCATGGGGATAGAGACTTTGACGTCTCGCCGCCTTATGTCGATGTCAACTTCGAAATAGCACCCACCACGTGTAGCCGTGGCGGGCGCTATTTCGAAGTTGGCACAGCTACTTTGAAGTAGCCGGCACGTGTAGACGCGGCTAAAATGTAGCACCCTCCAGACACTTATTCCAAAATTCCTTCTGTCTAATATGGGAGCTTGTGATTGACTTATCCTTAGTTATTTTAAAGGATGGGGGAGAGTTCACAACCATCAGTTTCAATGAGGTTTGTAATTCATTCAGACATTACAACCTCTTGGTTTAACAGTACAGAAGGAAACAGGATTTGAGGGGAAGGTCTGTAACTCAAGGACTTGTTGGCCAAATGATCCCAAATCTGGATGAGGAGTGCTATTCGGAACCCCTGGGAGATGCATCTGGTTTCCAGTGACCATTCAGATTTTGGAGCACTCACAAATTCTCTGCACTTAGAGGGACAAACAGTGAGGTCCACAGGGTATGTTTACTGAGTCCTGAACACAAGTCTGGGTAAATCCTGAGCAAGGACTGTAGGATTTGGTCCGGGGAGTCAGGATGAGATTTCAGCAAAAATTTCTCCATAGCATTCTTCAGACAACTCTCTCTGCCCCTTCCAAACACTCAGTTCAGACAAATGATTTTCTCGCTGCAGGACAAATTGCAAAGGGGGTCCAGGCAGGAAGCTGCCGTAGGAAGCCTTCTCTCTCTACAGCCAAGTTCCAGACCGGATTGACAGATGAGCAGTCCAAAGGTCTCTTCATTTCATTAATATCTAACAACAAACATGCCATAGCCCCTGGAGCTACCAGATTGGCATGCAAAATGCAAGCTAGAGAGCAGAGAGGGAGCTGTCTGGAACAGAGGAGACCACATGAGTGAGGAGGGGAAACATAAGGCTGCCTTTAGGTTAAGCTATGCCTGTTAAAGATAATACCTCACAACCTTGTCTTTAGTTAAATTTGAGATTTTGGGTTGTAGTCAAGGATGCTATCCCAAGAGTCCATTACTGGAGTAGGATAAGTGCTATTCTGCCACTGCCTGTCTGTGTGACTTTGAACAAGTCATTTCACCTGCTATGTGCCTTAGTTTCCCATTTCGTAAAAAGATTACAAGACTTAATCTGCAATGTTTCCACAATGCTTTGAGCTCCTGGGATGCAGCGGCCATGCAAGTGCAAGGAGAATGTGATATATACATTTCTTATTTGTCTCAGACAGGTTGGTTCTCTCTCTGCAGTCTGAGCTGCAACCTTGCCATTCGCATCACTAACTGGCATTCGCTTTCCTCAGGATATCTAAGATTTTTCAGCCTTGTTTCTTGTGGAGCAACCACATCAGCGATACAGCACAATGAGGAGCAGGAGTGAAACTCAGGCATCCAGCAGCTGGATTGATGGACAAAAGAGTAGCAAAAGTCTGGTGCAGTGGTTCTCAACCTGCAGGCCACTTGTGGTCCAGTCAACACACAGCTGCAACTCATCTGACAGTCTCCAGACCATACAGGTAGGTATATAGATTGCGTGGCTGTGACCCAGGTAACACCTAGACAGCTGCATGTGCAGCCCAAAATGGTAAACAGGTTGAGACCCACTGGGTTAGTGCTTTATTCAGAGAAGGAAGGATGCACCTAGACAAAGGTCAGTGCTCAAGCAGGTTTGAAATTAGCCGGCTACCCAGCATTTGAATGAGCTTCACGGATAAGCCTCTGACTTCCTTGTCATGTTTTCTTCCCACCCCCAATGCTCCCGGAGTGCTGTGAGGCGCTCTGTGAGGTCTGGTTTATGTAAGAGAGAGCCTGTCAAAGTTTGGACATGTAGGTCCCATAGCCTGCAGCTGGATTGAGTGATGAGCCCCTATCAAGCACTCATCTACACTTCTCGTTCCTTCATTATGCCCTGAGGTTTGGCATTCTTTGCTTTCAAAGCTCCACAGTTATTAGTATTAAGGAGGCATGCTCATCTCCGAGAAACCCCAGCAACAGTGACAGTGCAAGAGCCTGTAGCTACCTGCCTCCCTGTGGGTGTCAGGGTGTTGGTTGCAAAACAGATATATTATTGGGCTCTGATCTTAGTACAGTGGCAAGGTCTTCTCTTCAGAAAGATTGCTAGAGCAAGAACAAGTCCTTCATACCCCTGCTATGCTCTGGGACTACAGATTGAGGTTGCAGCTTGGAGTAGGGGGCACTGCAGAGCTACACTAATAGTGGGGGCGGGGGCGGGTTGAGCTGCTCTACTCAACGCATATCACAGCTGTTCATTGCCCAACAATCAGAAAATCCCAACCTTTGGCCTTCGAGTTCACAAGAAATCCTTTCCCTCAACTAGAAGGTAGCACAGGAATGACCTGCAGATCCATTAGACAATGATAAGTAGCTCTTTCCATCCCCTTTTATTCTATTTACAAAACTCTTCTTTGCCCTTCATGCTTCTGGCTGTTGTGGCTAAATAAGCCAATTTGCTGACAGGCTCTCCCTGGAAGGATTCAAAGTCTAACATGAAAAGAGCTAAAAAAGATTTTCTCTTTGACCAACAGACGGTTAGGCCAATAAAGATATTATCTCAGCTATTTCATCTTTCAGCCAAAAAACAATTTTTTCACAGAAGAAAAGTAGAAATATATTACAGTGCTATCAACAATATCTGGCAATTTTCCGAAAGCACAACTCCTAGAGGCATGTGATTATGGGAGAATCACAGTGCTTTTTTGTTTGTGTTTGGGTTTTGGGGTGGCATTTTTGTTTTGTTTGTTGTTGGGTTTTCTGTTTGCTTTGTTTTTTGAAAGTGAGTTTCTGGACCTTGTGGTTTTAGAGAAACACTTTAAAATGTAACTTGAGTGTAACCTAAAGGATCAGACACAGGAGCTGCATCTACACTGAAACAAAATTTCGAAATGGTCATGCAAATAGCCATTTCAAAGATTACTAATGAGGTGCTGAAATGCATATTCAGCGCCTCCGTAGCATGCCACCAGTGGCTCTTCTAAATTGCTGCCTTTTGCTGCCACGCGGCTTGTCCAGATAGAGGTCCTTTTCTAAAGGACCCTACCAACTTCGAAATCCCCTTATTCCTATCTGCTGCCCAAAGCAGGATCAACCCTAACTAAATCATCCCAGCCATGACTATGTCAAGCCAGGACTTGAAAACCTCTAGGGATGGAGATTCCACCACTTTGCTTCACTAGCGCTTCACCACCCTCCTGGTGAAATAATTTTTTCCTAATATCCAACCTACACCACTGCCTCTGTAACTTCAGACCATTGCTCCTTGTTCTGCCATCTGTCACCAATGAGAACAGTCTCTCTCCATCCTCTTTAGAGCCCCCTTTCAGGAAGCTGAAGGCTGCCATCAACTTTGCAACTTTCAGGCAAATCCTGCTTGCTTCTTACATCAATGTTTGCTATAAACATTCTAGATTTAGCACTTAACTGGCAGTTCCATTGATGATACATGTGACTAAATCAGGACAGGAGATATCTCACTTATTTACTCTCATTGGCTGTGTCTACACTAGCTCCCAACTTTGAAGGGAACATGGTAAGTAAGGTGTAGGGAGATTACTAATGAAGTGCAGCGATGCATATGCAGCACTTCATTAAGCTAATTCTCCCCTGTGGCAACTTCAAAGGAGCAAACTTCAAAGTGCCAGCTTGCGTGCGGCTAACCCGTGGTAACTTCAAAGTGCCTGGTCTACTTCAAAGTCCCTTTACTTCTCACCCGCAGGTTAGCCACGGCTACACATAAGCCGGCACTTTGAAGTCTGCCGCTTCAAAGTTGCCGTGGGGGAGAATCAGATTAATAAAGTGCTGCATATGCACCGCAGCACTTCATTAGTTATCTCCCGACACCCTACTTACAAAGCTCCCTTCGAAGTTGGGAGCTAGTGTAGACACAGACATTATGTTTGGTACCACTGGCTTCAGCTGAGATTTGATGCTGTTTCTGGAAGCTTTGAGAACATCTCAGGAGGACACAGACTAGACTGGGGCAGATCGTCAACTGGCATATGATGAGGTTAGCTCCCTTGAGATCAGTCTACCTTTAGCTGTACCAATATACACCAGCTGAGGAACTGGTGTGCTAGCACTACAAAAGTACACTAAAGAGAATAATATGCCACCATTTAACTTTGAATTTTTAATGCAAAAAGCTAACAAACTAGTCAAACCATTAACACTTTAAATTTTAACTTTGCCATGTGACACAGGCTCCTTTGCCAGTGGTCTCCTGCTCTTTGCAAATAACTTAGTCTCAACTCTGACTGACAAACTCATCATAACAAACACATCTACAAGATATTTATCTGTAACAAATAACAATGTAAGACATCTACAAAAATCTTGTAACTTGTCATGATTCAGAACTATTGCAAGTGTAAGGTTGATATTTATTAAATAACTTAATTATACTAAAACATGCTGCTAGTCATTAGAGGACAATATGTCTCAGTGATGGCCAGTTCAGGCCCAGTTTTGCATTGCTCAATACCAGGACTTCAATGGAAAACCATCAGAGGCAACTGCAAACCCACTTGAGGTAAAGGACAAACATTAAAAAAGACAAAATCTCCTTGACAGAAACAAAAGGCTATTTTCAGTATAAAACAGAGGAGGGAGAAGTACTGTGTATTCATTCTTTGGTATTTGGTATAACAAGAAATCTGCTAAGCAAACTTAACAGCTGCTAAGAAGAGTCTCAGAGGATGTGTCTTACACTAGAGAGTTTTGTCAACAAAACCTGCAGAGCGTTCAGATTCCCAAGGTGTCCTGTCAATGGTAAGTCGACAGAATGCAATAGACAGGGCTCCTGGGACACTGTTCAGCCCTGTCTGCTGCGTTTCCAGTTGGCCGTTTTGTCGAGACAGTGGCAGGACAGTCTGGCCGCTCTCTGTCAACAGAAGTTTTGTTGGACAGTAACATCTGTTGACAGATCGTTCTAGTGTAGACATAGCCAGGGGGAGCATTTGCAGGCTGCAAGGAGGTAGCAGGATATGGTGGCCATGACAATTTGATTGATTGTACTCTATGTATGAGCGACATAAGGAAACCCTGAATAAGCAGGGTGCTTTGCAAAAGGCGACAAGGCTCTAATGCTAGTTCTTATTAGCCCAGCTCAGGGGTCGGCAACGAAAACAGCAAGAAGAGCCTTTCTTTTTAATTTGGTAAAAACTCAGTAATTCAAGAGCCGCAATACATGTGAGTATGAGATGGCCCTTAATAAATAATGTTAAACCCTAAATTTTATGTAGTTGATTATTGAAACATGGGGGGTTGATTTGCATGACTGGAGTGTTAAAATT
This sequence comes from Carettochelys insculpta, assembly GCF_033958435.1. Lineage (NCBI taxonomy): Eukaryota > Metazoa > Chordata > Testudines > Carettochelyidae > Carettochelys > Carettochelys insculpta. Next base: position 16,360,288 of record NC_134164.1, read on the forward strand.
GGCACCCTATGTCACAAACGGCATTACCTGTTTCCAATTTACTGGTAACTTGAAAGAAAAGTATATTAAATGCTTATGGATGTAAACTGTAATAGATAAAAACACAAGATGGATTATTAGTTGGTTACTGCTACAGACAACCAAATCACACTAGGAATCAGAATCGCAGTTTCCTTATGCAAAAAAAAGCTGCATGATCATGGGTTTAAAGTGACTTAAAGTGGTATAATTCCCAGCATTAAAATATGCTGGGGATAATATAGGTGATAATCTTCTCACTCAAAAAGCACTGAAGCCAACATGTGGGAATTCTGTATTATAACAGTTAAAGAGAAATGATCACAGAACTAAAAATTAATGGTAGGTTAGTACAAGTGATCATGACTTGATTATTTTTATAATGTGCAAGCAAAACAAAGTCCAGACCTGTAATACATATACTTGGTGTTTTAATAAGGCCAATTACATCAAGTGGAAAAGAAGTATGAGCCAAGTCCACTGGAAGAATTCAACCAAAAAAATGTTAATGATAAGCGGAAACAATTTCAGAACACTATACTGGATGCCTCAAAAGCACACGTGGGCAAGACATGGCTTTCAGGCCAGCTCCAGCCTGCCAAGCCACTGGATTCAACCACTGGATCCAGCTGCTCAGAGTGGCTGAGAAACTAGCCAATGGGAGATGCCTGTTTGCAGGGCAGGCAGCATGTGAATTTCCCCCTCTTAATCCCTCCAAGGGGTCAGGGTGCTCAGAGCAGAATATAGTCCCATCAGCTGGCCACTGAGCAGTGGGGGACTTGTGGGGGGAGACAGGGCAGGCAGGGAGCCTGCCTATGGGAACATTGGTCATTGGCTGGCTGGGGCTACTTAAGTGCCTCCCAGCGAGAGCCTGCCTCTCCAGTTCCTTCTTCCCCCTACCTTCTGCCCCCTCTCCTGCACCCCTACTGCACATAACGCCCCACACCCTGCTCCTGAACCCATACCAGCTCCCAGGCCCTGGACTCTCTCCTCCAGGTCAGAATCCTCTCCTGCACCCAGATCTCCTCTGAGACCCTGCACCCCAACCATCTGTCCCAGCTAACAACTCCCTCCTTACCTGTCACAACCCACATTCCTGCACCCCCTCTTGCTCCCCTGCCTCAGGTCACAACCTCCTCCCAGGCCCTGTATCCCCTCCTTCAGCTCAGAATTCTCCCTTGCACACATACCTCCTGCAGAGCTTGCAACTTCTCCTACACCCAATCTCCTGCCCCAGGTCACAATCCTCTCCTTCACCTAAACTCCCTCCCAGACCCACTCATGCACACCGAACTCCCTTCTGCACCTCCTACATTAATATCATGCAAGAGTGTGGCTCTTGACCACTTTACCAAATTCTTGGTGTGCCTGCCCCACATCAAAAAGTATTGTTCACCCCTGCTCAAAAGCCACAGCACCACAGCTGAGGAAGAACACACACACGCACACTAAATGGAAGGTTATAAACCAGAAATTAGGAAATGTAGAAAATTGATAAGGCGAGCCAAGGGAAGCAAAGAGAATTATATGGCCAGCAAAGTTAATGTCAATTTTTAAAATACAGAAGGCACACAAAGATTCCTGATATACTTGTACATTGTTAGGTGGACACGATAGAAATATCAGTAGTAATGCAGAAAAGGCAGAAGCGTTTCATAAATATTTACTCTTGTAGGGTGCGAGAAGACATTGTAATGGTCAAGAGTGCAGTCTGACCCCTCTGTGAATCCTCAGGAGAATCTAAACAGACCAGGTCTGTGCAAGGTAAAAAGCTGCAAAATAACTGCCATGGGAACTACTGCAGAACAAGGGGCGCTTGCCAAGACTTCAAGGCTACGCTGGCAGTAGGCCACAAGAGATAGTGATAAGAAATGCATAGGCAGTTTTAGGCAATCTTATGTTAATGAGTTCAGCTTTATCAGCTAGTGTTAGGAGGCCTGTTACAGAGCCTCCCCCCGAGCGAAGCTCCAACGCGTCAGGTTTTCCCCCACTGGTGACTGCGGCGTCTCCAGGGCTCCCGTCGTGGGTGTCACGTGCTTTCAATAAACCAAATATAGCACTCGCCTTCTGGGTGCAGCCTCCTTTCTGGGGAACCCGAGACTGGTTGGCTACAATTGGCGCAGCGAGCAGGGTTCTCCAGGTACAATGCCTTTTTGGTTGAAAGCGGGGAGGCAGGGAAGCCAGCGCTGGCCCTGCAGCACATACCAGGATGGCCCTCGACGGAGTGATGGGGGCCGGTAGCGCGGATGGTGGCCTGTTGGGCAGCCCCGGCAGACTGGCTGGAGTTGCGGGAGGCAGCAGGCGTGACGCTGGTAGAGATAGAAGGGGCGTTGTGTCAGCTGCGGCTGAGCTGCCGGCCAGGGACGGAAAAAAGGGCGGTGGGAGAGATAGCATGGCTTTTCCTAACTGCCCTCTGGGCCCTGGATGATGAGCTTCTCCGCCTGCAGAAGGTGCTGGCGGGGAAGGAGCAGGAATGTCGCGATTTGGCGGATGCGCGGGCAATAGCGCAGGAGGTGGTTACCTCGCAGTCCGAAAGGATGCAAGAGTTAACCCATCGTTGTGAGGTGTTGGCGGCAAGAGTTGTGAATCTGCGGCGCATGAAACTAAGGAAAGCACCGTGTCGACGGCCCAAGTGCATGCGGTCCTCGTGCTAGCCACTTGGGACCCTGAGACCTGGGATGGTAACATTTGGAGCTCTTCCTTGTCTGAGGAGGAGGAGGTGAACGGGGAGGCTGTGCAAACCGAGCCGAGACAGGCGCGCCCCATTCGGGAGTTGAGGGCAGAAGGAGGTGGCTGCAATGAGGTCTGGCGACGTTTAAGACAAGTAAGTTGCAGGAGATGGTGAAGTGTTTTAAGCAGGAGCCAGGGGAAGACCTGTTGGCCCGGGTAGTGTGTGTGTGGGACAACGCGGGCAACACTGTGGTGCTGCTGCTTGCAGAACTCCACCAGATGGGTGTGTTGTCCCAGGATTCACAGGTCAGACAGGTGCTGCAGACTATGCAAGGTATTACTGATGCACAGGGAAACGCCATGGAAGTGCCATCCCTGTACCGCTGGTTGACCGCTGCGGTGGACCAGGTCTACCACTCCCCAGGGGAACTGGAAGCACTGGTGAGGCCCTGGCGTACGATCCCAGAAGGGGTGAGTGCGCTGCGGCAGCTGGGCATGGCATGGGCTGTGGCTTTCATTGACATGGGACCGGACGACGTAGGGGTCCAGAAATCCATCAAAGCCGCTCTGTTACGCCTTGCCCCCCCTCGAGCTGAAGGCCTCCCTTATGGCCGTGGTCATGGCAGTGGGCGGGAATGTAGGTGACTTGGTTGGAACGTTGATGCAGTTAGAGACGGTCATAGGCGCTGAAGCGGTCCGCGCCACAAAAGGAAAAGGTGGTCGAGCGGGAGCCCCTGGACAGGAGAAAGGGCACGCTTGGGTGACCTGGAGAACCATGTGGATGGACTTGCTGAAGGCAGGAGTCCCCCGTGAGGAGATCAATGGTTTGCCAACACCAGACTTGTACAAGCGCTGGTTACAACTGCCGCCTACTCAGCGGAGTGAGGATGTGGGTGCCTCCAAGAGGGCGGGCGAGACTCAGGCACCACAGAAAGGTACAGGAGCTGGGGGGAGGACCGAGCCCAGCACCCCGGTCGACTGGACCCTTCCCCCTAGGAAGTGCCAGGGAGGCGCGTCCCCTGCGGTATGGGCTGTGGAGGTGCAACAGGTAGCAGGGGACCGGCGCCCATTCGTCCCATTAACCATCAAGTGGCCCCGGGGAGGGGAACAGCATGTGCTAGCTCTGTTAGACACCGGAGCCAAGGTGACCATTCTGCATTCTACCCAGACTGCGGGTCACATGGTGGTCGTGCAGGGCCTCGGAGGAGCGGAGACCATCGCTTATTCGGTGGAGGTCACCCTAACGCTGGGGAAAGCCCCTCCCTTTCGGGCGACTGTGCTGGCTGCACCTTTAGGTGAATACATCATTGGCATGAACGTCTTGCGTGGCCGGTGTGTGGATATGCAGTATGGGCTGTTTGCCTTTGGGCACCCCCGATACATTCGGGCAATCAGAACTGTGGAGCCCCTACTGCAGGAACATCCCAAATGGGACCCTGTGTGCCTGCCGGTACCCAGACCCCGGTGTCAGTCAAGCAGTACTGCATTCCTGGTGGAGAGCACGAGATCAGTAACACTATTGCTGCATTGCTACAGGCAGAAATTATTCGCCTCATGCTGCACACCTTCAACAGCACCATCTGACCAGTGAAGAAGGTGGATGGATCATGGCGCATAACAGTGAACTATCGAGAACTCAATAAGGTAACCCCGGAGCTAACGGCCGTAGTTCCAAACATGTTTACCACCCTGGAGCGCATCACCGTGGTGGCCTTGCCGTGGCATGCCGTCATAAACCTGGCCAATGCGTTTTTCTCTATTGACATTCATCCAAAGAGTCAAGAGCAATTTGCCTTCATGTGGCTAACAAAGCAGTACACGTTTACCGTGTTACCACAGGGCTTTAAGCACTCCCTGACGATCTGCCATCAGCTAGTGCAGGCCGATCTGGAGAGTCTGGACCACCCTGACCAGACAGCCTGCTACCACTACATCAACAACGTTATAATCTCAGGACCAGATGAACCAACTGTTCAAGCCGCCCTAAACACCGTCGTAACAGGAGCTTGTGAGCAAGGCCACCCAGTGGAACTAAACAGAGAAGCACCAACGAGCCTTTGATCTCTGCAAAGAGGCGGTGGTGGCACACGCCCGCCTCACTGCACTGCTGCAGGGCCAACTGTTTGAACTTAAGGTAACAACTGTCGGCGACGTGGCATCCTGGGGTCTGTGGCAGCAGGTAGGAACCCAGCAAAAAAAAAAACCTATCGGCTTCGGGTCACAAACCCTCCGTGGAGCCAAAGGTGGGTACACCCCCCCGGAAAAGCAAATTCTAGCAGTGGTGTGGGCTTTGCAGAACACTAAGTGGGTCACGGGCGTCGCCCGTTACTGTACAAACCCCGATCCCCTTAATGGGGTGGGTCACGGGTACCTCTGGACTGCTGTAGCAATGGCCTCAAAATGGGGCCCACCTATCAGTGACAGCTCCAACGTATGGGTAACGTTGGCACAGACTGCCATCAGCGCATCTGCCTTTTGTCTGCCCCACAGTATGGCCGTGGAACAGCTCATGGACACATGCTTTATGGGTGTCAGTGCTACTCCTGCTCTCATGCAAAACTATACCCTTTTGTGTAACTTTTCTTTCACTGCTCTCATATGCTGTTGTCAAGTCTGTTCCACAGGTGCACGCTGTGTTGCCAGAAGAGCATCAACCACCTCACTTGATTCCTACTAGCCTCAGAATTCACAAAGGGGTCGCGGGGAGGAGTGTAGGGTGTGAGAAGACATTGTAACGGTTGAGAGTGCAGTCTGACCCCTCTGTGAATCCTCAGGAGAATCTAAACACACCAGCCTGTGCAAGGTAAAAAGCTGCAAAATAACTGCCATGGGAACTACTGAAGAATAAGGGGCACTTGCCAAGACTTCAAGGCTATGCTGGCAGTAGGCCACAAGAGATAGTGATAAGAAATGCATAGGCAATTTTAGGCAATCTTATGTTAATTAGTTCAACTTTATCAGCTAGTGTTAGGAGGCCTGTTACAGAGCCTCTCCCCGAGCGAAGCTCTGACGCGTTGGGTTTTCCCCCCACTGGTGACTGCGGCGTCTCCGGGGCTCCCGTCGTGGGTGTCACGCGCTTTCAATAAACCAAGTATAGCACTCGCCTTCGGGGTGCAGCCTCGTTTCTGGGGAACCCGAGCCTGGTTGGTTACAACTCTATATGGGAGGAAGGGGGAATGCTGATAGTCTCCTCATATGTTAATGGATTCCATTACAGTCTTCCCTAACTTCATTAGGCTGGAAGGCAACAACATCAGAAGTAGGGGATTATTTCTTGGAGCTTTGCCGTCAGGGATAAAGGCTTGCCCAAAATACTACCTTGGACTGTAGCAAGTCCCGTGACGCCCAGCCCCTGGGTCTAGGGCGGGCGGCAACAAAGGAGGGGGTTAGGGCACCAGCCCGCACTCAGTTCGGGCAGTCACCGCTACCCCCGTACAGGCCCCAGCCCTCAGTCCAGGGCGGGGCAGCAGTTCACAAGAGTTATATAGTTCTGGGCCCAGCCCTCAGTCCAGGGCGGGGCAGCAGTTCACAAGAGTAAACACCGGCCCAGCCCTCAGTTTGGGGCGGGGCAGTAACACAAGGGTAACCACCGGCCCAGCCCTTAGTTTGGGGCGGGGCAGCAACACAAGGGAAAACACCAGCCCAGCCCTCAGTTTGGGGCAGGGCAGCAACACAAGGGTAACCACCGGCCCAGCCCTTAGTTTGGGGCGGGGCAGCAACACAAGGGACTACAGACAGGCTCAGCGGGGGCTGGCCCTGTCAGGGAGGGGGGTAGGGGGTCGCAGGCCCTCCCACTCCACTGCGACCCGGCCCGGGGGGTCGCTCACATGCAACCCCGGCAGTGGGGATCCAGACTGCAACACACTGCCATTGGTTCCTGAGCGACGTTCCCCGGGCCACTTCCTACCTCACCCTCTGTTGGCGGCAGGTCCCAGTCCATCTGGTCGAGGGGTCCTCCTAGGTCGGTCTCCTCTGGGTCATCCACCTGTGGGGGCTCCGGCCAATCGTCCATGACCACGTCGTTAGGGTAGTCAGGCGGTGGCAATACAGGAGATGCAGGTCGGTCCTGGGTCTGAGTGTTGTAGGGATCCGCCGGGGCTCGGGGGCAGCCTGCTCCCGGGGCCTTTTCCACGGCAGGGGGTCTCCACCGGCGGGAAGGTCCTGGTAGGTCCGGGAAGTCCGGGTAGTCTCCTTGGGGCATACGGACCCGGGGTTGCGTGGAGCCTCTGGGGGCCTGCTCCTCTGGCCTGGCCGGGCGGCCGCAGGCCCTCTCCCTTTGGCCCCGGGGAGCTCGTGCCGGCACGTCCTCCCTGCCCGGAGGCCCAGCACTGAATGGCTCCCGAGTCCCGCCTTTGGCTCTTCTAGCCCTTGGCCCCGCCCTCTGAGGGGCGGGCCTCTGGTCTCCTGACTCCGGCCCCGCCCACCAGGGCCTCTGCATAACTTCCCCGGCCTCCGGGTCTGCAGGAGGCCATACTGACCCACTACATGGACATTGTGCAAGGTGGATAGGTAGGTGCAATAAGAACCCTGAAAGCTATGGCATAGTTGCCTTGCTGCCATTGCAGTCCATGCATCAGAGAAACCTGCTGACTTCATTAAAGATCATCTCTATAATCAATTGGAATCTCTAATATGCACAGTCCCACCACATGATACTGTCACAATCCTGGGCAACCCAAATTTAGTTACTTGCTGTCTGCAAAATGGGTATGGTTCAGATAATACAGAATTATGTTTCAGATATCACAGAATCATAGAACACGAGAACTGGAAGGGACCTCGAGAGGTCATTGAGTACAGTTCCCTGCCCTCTCGGCAGGACCAACAACTGTCTAAACCATCCCCAATAGTTGTCTGTCTAACCTGCTCTTAATCTCCAGTGATGGAGGTTCCATAACCTCCTTGGGCAATTTATTCCAGTGTTTAACCACCCGGACAGTTAGGAAGATTTTCCTAATGTTTAATCTAACCCTCACTTGCTGAAGTTTAAGCCCACTGCTCCTTGTCCTACCCTCAGAGACCAAGGAGAACAATTTTTCTCCCTCCTCCTTCTAACCATCTTTGAGGTACTTGAAAACCACTATCATGTCCCTTCTTCTCTAAACTAAAGAAGCCCAGTTCTTTCAGTCTTCCCTTATAGCTCATGTTCTTGAGACCTTTAATCATTCTCGTTGCACTTCTCTGGACCTTCTCCAATTTCTTGACATCTTTCTTGAAATGTGGTGCCGAGAACTGGACACAATACTCCAACTGAGGTCTAATCAGTTCTGAGTATAGCAGAAGAATGACTTCTAGTGTCTTGCTCACAACACTCCTGGTAATGCATCCCAGAATCTTGCTTGCATTTTTACAACAGCATCACACTGTTTATTCATATTTAGTTTGTGATCCACTATGACCCCTAAACCTCTTTCCGTAGTACTCCTTCCTAGAAAGTCACTTCCCATTCTATAGGTATGAAGCTGATTGTTCCTTCCAAAGTGGAGTACTTTGCATTTGTCCTTATTAAGCTTCATCTTGTTTACCTTAGACCATTTCTCCAGTTTGTCTAGGTCATTCTGAATTCTGACCCAATCCTTCAAAGCAGTTGCAACCCCCTCGCAGCTTGCTATCACCTGCAAACATAATAAGCATACTCTCTATGCCACTATCTAAATCACTGATGAAGATAATTGAATAGAACTGGTCCCAAAACAGATCCCTGCAGAACCCCACTTGTCATGCCCTTTCAGCATAATTGTGAACCATTAATAACTACACTCTGAGAACAGTTATCCAGCCAGTTGTGCACCCACCCTATAGTGATCTCATCTATGTGGTATTTATTTAGTTTATTGATAAGAAGGTCATGCAAGACCCATGTCAAATGCCTTACTAAAGTCTAGGTATACCACATCCACTGTTTCTCCCTTATCCGCAAGACTTGTTATCCTGGCAAAAAAAAGCTATCAGTTTGGTCTGGCGTGGTTTGTTCTTCGCAAACCCATGCTGGCTGTTATCCATCTCCTTATTTTCTTCCAGATGTTTGCAGATAAATTCCTTAATTATTTGCTTCATTATCTTTCCCAACACAGAAGTTAAACTGACTGGTCTGTAGTTTCTGGGGCTATTCTTTTTTCCCTTTTTATAGATGGGCACTATATTTGCCCTTTTCCAGTATTCTGGAATCTCTCCCAACTTCCAAGACTTTTCAAAGATGATAGCCGAAGGTTCCGATACCTACTCTATCAGCTCCCTAAGTATTCTAGGGTGCATTTTATCAGGCCCTGGTAACTTGCAGACATCTAATTTTTCCAAGTAATTTTTAACTTGTTCTTTTATTATCTTCTAAACCTACCCCCCTCTCCCTAACAAGCATTATGTTAGGCATTTCTGCATCAGCCTTTTTGGTGAAGACCAACACAAAGAAATCATTAAGCACCTCTGGAATTTCCAAGTTTCCTGATATTGTTTCTTTCTCTTCAAAGAGCAGTGGGACTACCCTTTCCTTGGTCTTCCTCTTACTTCTACTATATTTATAGAATGACTTCTTGTTACCTTTTATGGCTCTAGCTAGTTTGAGCTTCTTTTATGTCTTGGCCATCTTATACATTATTTTTGCTTTGCCCATCCAGGTAATGTTCTGCCATGTTCCAGTCCACACACAATGCTGGCCCCAGCCTCTCCTGCACTCAACGCGTGGCTCAGCCCAGCCCCCACAACACACCCCACACAGACCGAGCCAGCCCCAGCCTCTCCCCCTGCCAGCACAGATCCCAGCCCAGCCCCCTTACAGAGCCCCCTCCACTGTGCCAGCCCCTTCCGCACCCAGCCTGGCATAGCCCCCCACACCATGCCAGCCCCTCCGCCATCTAGTGTGGAGCCTGGCTTTGCGCCCCAATGGTGCTCCCCACCCAGCAGCATGACTGGCCCAGCCTCTCCTCTGGCCAGCGCAGGGCCCAGCCCATACACTTTGAAGTGTATTGCAATAAGTTTCTGTCTAGAATTTTCTTCCAGCCCAACTTCCACTTGCAAGCAGAGCTGCAACAGGGCCTCTAGTACCAAAGATAATTCTTGCTTCTTGATCACTGCGCCTTCCAGAATTTTTTCATGCTTGTGTCATGGTTCAAATGCTGACACATATCAAAATGTCAGGGATCTCTCACAGTTATGTCACTCAGGAGCCGGACCACATTACCAAGTCGGCATCTTCACCTTCTGTAGAAAACAAAAAAGCAATCCAGTAGCACTTTAAAGACTAACAAAATAATTTATTAGGTCATAGTATCATAGAATACTAGGACTGGAAGGGACCTCAAGAGGCCATCGAGTCCAGCCCCCTGCCCTCATGGCAGGACCAAGTACTGTCTAAACTATCCCTGACAGACATTTATCTAACCTGTTCTCAAATATCTCCAGCAATGGAGATTCCACAACCTCTCTTGGTAATTTATTCCAGTGTTTGACCACCCTGACAGTTAGGAACTTTTTCCTAATGTCCAACCTAAACCTCCCTTGCTGCAGTTTAAGTTTATTGTCTCTTGTTCTGTCCTCAGAGGCCAAAAATTACAAGTTTCCCCCTCCTCCTTACGACACCCTTTTAGATACCTGAAAGCCGCTATCATGTTGCCCCTCAATATACTCTTTCCTAAGCTAAACAAGCCCAATTCTTTCAGCCTTTCTTCATAGGTCACATTCTTTAGACCTTTAATCATTCTTGTCACTCTTTTTTGGACCCTCTCTAACTTCTCCACATCTTCCTTGAACTGTGGTGCCCAGAACTGGACACAATACTCGAGCTGAGGCCTAACCAGTGCAGAGTAGAGCGGGAGAATGACTTCTTGTGTCTTGTTCACAACACACTTGTTAATGCATCCCAGAATCATGTTTGCTTTTTTTGCAACAGCCTCACACTTTTGACACATATTTAACTTGTGGTCCACTATAATCCCGAGATCCCTTTCTGCTGTAGTCATTCCTAGACAGTCTCTCCCCATTCTGTATGTATGAAACTGATCATTCCTCCCCAAGTGGATCACTTTGCATTTGTCCTTATTAAACTTCATCCTGTTTACCTCAGACCATTTCTCCAATTTATCCAGATCATTTTGAATTATGATCCTATGCTCCAAAGCAGTTGCAATCCCTCCCAGCTTGGTATCATCTACAAACATAAGCGTACTTTCTATGCCAATATCTAAATTGTTGATGAAGATATTGAACAGAAACAATCCTAACACAGACCCCTGCGGAACCCCACTTGTTATATTTTTCCAGCAGGATTGAGAACCATTAATAACTACTCTCTGAGTACAGTTATCCAGCCAGTTATGCACCCACCTTATAGTAGCCTCATCTAAATTGTATTTGCCTAGTTTTTTTGATAAGAATATCATGAGAGACCGTATCAAATGCTTTACTAAAGTCTAGGTATACCACATCTACCGCTTCTCCCCTATCCACAAGGCCTGTTATCCTATCAGAGAAAGCTATCAGATTGGTTTGACATGATTTGTTCTTTAAAAATCCATGCTGGCTGCTCCCTGTCACCTTACCACCTTCCAAGTGCTTGCGGATGATTTCTTTAAGTACCTGCTCCATTATCTTTCCTTGCACAGAAGTTAAGCTGACTGGCCTGTAGTTTCCTGGGTTATTCTTATCCCCCTTTTATAGATGGGCACTATATTTGCCCTTTTCCTGTCTTCTGGAATCTCTCCTGTCTCCAATGGTTTTCCAAAGATGATGGATATGGGCTCATATACCTCCTCTATCAGCTCCTTGAGTATTCTAGGATGCATTTCATCAGGCCCTGGTGACTTGCAGACATCTACTTTTTCTAAGTGATTTTTAACTTGTTCTTTTTTTATTTCAACTTCTAAACCTACCCCTTTCCCAGTAGCTTTCACTATATTAGGCATTCCTTCATGACGAGCTTTCGTCAGACAGACCCACTTCTTCAGATCATAGCCATACCAGAACAGACTATGACATAGAAAGTACACTTATTAAGTTTGCAGATGATACCAAGCTGGGAGGGGTTGCAACTTCTTTGGAGGATAGGGTCATAATTCAAAAGGATCTGGATAAACTGGAGAAATGGGCTGAGGTAAACAGGATGAAGTTTAATAAGGACAAATGCAAAGTGCTCCACTTAGGAAGAAATAATCAGTGTCACACATACAGAATGGGAAAGGACTGCCTAGGAATGAGTACAGCAGAAAGGGATCTGGGGGTTATAGTGGACCACAAGCTAAATATGAGTTAACAGTGTGATGCTGTTGCGAAAAAGGCAAACATGATTCTAGGATGCATTAACAGGTGTGTCGTGAACGAGACACGAGAAGTCATTCTCCTGCTCTACTCTGCGCTGGTTAGGCCTCAGCTGGAGTATTGTGTCCAGTTCTGGGCACTGCAGTTCAGGGAGGATGTGGAGAAATTGGAGAGGGTCCAGAGGAGAGCAATGAGAATGATCAAAGGTCTAGAGAACATGACCTATGAAGAAAGGCTGAAAGAATTGGGCTTGTTTAGTTTGGAAAAGAGAAGATTGAGGGGTGACATGATAGCAGTTTTCAGGTATTTAAAAGGGTGTCATAAGGCAGAGGGAGGGAACTTGTTCTTCCTTGCCTCTGAGGATAGAACAAGAGGCAATGGACTGAAATTGCAGCAGGGGAGGTTCAGGTTGGACATTAGGAAAAAGTTCCTGTCAGGGTGATCAAACACTGGAACGAATTGCCAAGGGAGGTGGTAGAATCTCTATCACTGGAGCTATTTAAGAAGAGGTTAGATAGATGGCTTTCAGGGATGGTCTAGAAAATGCTTGGTCCTGCCATGAGGGCAGGGGGCTGGACTCGATGGCCTCTCAAGGTCCCTTCCAGTCCTACTCTTCTATGATTCTATGACTATGGTATGACTATGGTAAGGCTACGATCTGAAGAAGTGGGTCTGTCCCACGAAAGCTCATCACCTAATAAATTATTTTGTCAGTCTTTAAAGTGCTACTGGACTGCTTTTGTTTTCATAGTACGTAGACTACCACGACTTTCTCACTGTTACCTTCTGTAGAGTTTATCATAGTGAGCAGCATACAGTGGTCACAGATCCCCACCTAGTGGCTGCCCATATGGTGTTAATGCTCTGATGAGCAGATAAACCCTCGCTGATAAGAAATCTGACAGTGACACGCTTTAGCCTATGGAGTTTGTATTGTCAGCCAATGCCAGCTCTAGCCGTGTCTACACGTGCCCCAAACTTCGAAATGGCCACGCAAATGGCCATTTCGAAGTTTACTAATGAAGCGCTGAAATGCATGTTCAGCGCTTCATTAGCATGAGGGCTGCTGCGGCGCTTCGAAATCGACGTACCTTGCCGCCGCGCGGCGCATCCAGACGGGGCTCCTTTTCGAAAGGATGCCGCCTACTTCGAAGTCCCCTTATTCCCATCTGCTCATAGGAATAAGGGGACTTCGAAGTAGGCGGCGTCCTTTCGAAAAGGAGCCCCATCTGGACGCGCCGCGCGGCGGCAAGGTACGTCGATTTCGAAGCGCCGCAGCAGCCCGCATGCTAATGAAGCGCTGAACATGCATTTCAGCGCTTCATTAGTAAACTTCGAAATGGCCATTTGCGTGGCCATTTCGAAGTTTGGGGCACGTGTAGACGTAGCCCTAGACAGCCTGCCAGATAACGTGGAGGCTGCCTGGTCTCTATTTGCTTCTATCTTCCACCAACCCAGAACACCAATCATACTTATTAGAGGACAGTTTCTAGATGTGGTTTGAGCATTAGCTTGCTAAACCGAGGGCTGTGAATTCAGTCCTTCAGGGACCATGTAGGGATCTGGGGCAAATAGATTTAAAAAAAAAAAGAAAGAAAGAAAGAAAGAAAGAAAGAAAGAAAAAGAAAGAGAGCGAGGATGGTGTTTGGTTTTGCCAACAGGGCAGGAGACTGGACTTGATGACCTCCAGAGGTCCCTTCCAGCTCTATGAGGTGTGTGTATAATTAAACTGAAGGACACAGCTTGCTACTGTGCTGATAAGCATACTCAGAATCAGCTGAAGCCATAAAGCAGTCTATATGTATATGGCTCCATACACGATCACCAATGATTCCCCTAATGTTTGTCCACATGTATACTGCCTGGGGCTAAGGCTGCTGCCAGGACAAATAGCTGCCCTGGCTCCAGCTGAGCCTGGGAAAAAAGTTGCAGCACTGCAGCCTCAGCCATGCACTTTCCAGACTGGTTTGCAAAAGCGTACAGGGGCTGACGGCACCACCTACCTTAAAGGTGCCTGCCCAGAGCTGGTGAGCTTCCAAGGGTGTAAGCAACAGACATGAGATTCAGATGCTAAATGCCTGCCACACGCACCCTTCCTGTCAGCCACCTGCTAGTCCTGGGGCACTTCAAGCGAGAGACACAAGAAGCACCTCCCCCGCCGGCTAGTCCTGGGGCACCTCGGGGGGGGGGGACACTCTGTCCCCACCCCATCCCAGCCACCTGCTAGTCCTGGGGCACCTCACGGGGGGACACTCTGCACCTCCCCCCAGACACCTGCTACACCTCGGGTACCTTGGGGGGGCTCTCTGCACCTACCCCCAGCCACCTGCTAATCCTGGGGCACCTCTGGGGGCCTCTCTGTCCTCACTCCCCCAGCCACCGGCTACTCCTGGGGCACCTCAGAGGCACACTCTGCACCTCCCCCCAGCCACCCGCTACTCCTGGGGCACCTCAGAGGCGCACTCTGCACCTTCCCCCAGCCACCGGCTAGTCCTGGGGCACCTCAGAGGCGCACTCTGCACCTCCCCCCAGCCACCCGCTACTCCTGGGGCACCTCAGAGGCGCACTCTGCACCTTCCCCCAGCCACCGGCTAGTCCTGGGGCACCTCAGAGGCGCACTCTGCACCTCCCCCCAGCCACCCGCTACTCCTGGGGCACCTCAGAGGCGCACTCTGCACCTCCCCCCAGCCACCGGCTAGTCCTGGGGCACCTCAGAGGCGCACTCTGCACCTCCCCCCAGCCACCCGCTACTCCTGGGGCACCTCAGAGGCGCACTCTGCACCTTCCCCCAGCCACCCGCTACTCCTGGGGCACCTCAGAGGCGCACTCTGCACCTCCCCCCAGCCACCCGCTACTCCTGGGGCACCTCAGAGGCGCACTCTGCACCTTCCCCCAGCCACCCGCTACTCCTGGGGCACCTCAGAGGCGCACTCTGCACCTCCCCCCAGCCACCCGCTACTCCTGGGGCACCTCAGAGGCGCACTCTGCACCTCCCCCCAGCCACCCGCTACTCCTGGGGCACCTCAGAGGCGCACTCTGCACCTCCCCCCAGCCACCCGCTACTCCTGGGGCACCTCAGAGGCGCACTCTGCACCTCCCCCCAGCCACCCGCTACTCCTGGGGCACCTCAGAGGCGCACTCTGCACCTTCCCCCAGCCACCCGCTACTCCTGGGGCACCTCAGAGGCGCACTCTGCACCTCCCCCCAGCCACCCGCTACTCCTGGGGCACCTCAGAGGCGCACTCTGCACCTCCCCCCAGCCACCTGCTACTCCTGGGGCACCTCAGAGGCGCACTCTGCACCTCCCCCCAGCCACCCGCTACTCCTGGGGCACCTGGGAGGGACACTCTGCACCTTCCCCCAGCCACCTCCTAGTTCTGGGGCACCTCAGGGGGGCCACTCTGCCCCCACCCCCCCAGCCACCTGCTCGTCCTGGGGCATCTCAGGGGGGACTCTGCACCTCCCCCCAGCCACCCAACAGCACGCGCGTGACTCCCGGCGCGCGACGCTCCCACCCGCCTAAATCGTCGCTCGGGGCCCCGCCCCTTGGTTCAGGCAGCTCCGCAGCGCCCCGCAGCGGCTCGGGACATGACACTGCAGGCGCCTTGCCGGCCTGCCCTTGCACTGCCGGGACCTCGAAGGCCCCGCCTGAGAGCTCCATTCTCAGGCAGCAGTGAGGGCAGCCTCGCTGGGCGGAAGCGGGTGGGGCCTTGCGGGGGGAAGCCGGAAGTGGCCGTTGCTGAGCCTGACGTGTCACGCGGCCGCTATGGAGTCCCTTTACCACCAGACCCACAAGTGAGCGAGGGGCGGGTCGGTCGCCGGGGGAAAGGGAGCCGCCCGGGCCAGCCGGGGGCCCGCGAGGGCAGAGCGGACAGGGTCCCCTCCCCCGGCCAGCCCCGCTGGTGTCGCTGCTCAGCTCGCGGCCCCTCGGCAGCGCCGGAGGGGGCCGTGCCCGGTGTGAGCTGTTGGGGGGAGGGGGCCGTGGGCTCTGCAGCGCCCGGGAGGGTCAGAACCTCTCGTGGGGTTTTTTTCTCTCTGAATTTCTGTCTCCTGCGCAGAGTGGCCCCCCCGGGGTGCGCCAGGACTAGCAGGTGGCTGGGGGAGTGTCAGGCGAGTGGTCATTGAAATTGAAGAGTCGCTTCATGGTTTGCTGGGTGGAGGCCTTGTGGGCTTTTCCCTGAGAACAAACATTCTGAAAGATTCGTGTCGAGCCAATACTCAGAACTTCAAATGCAAAAAATAGCACGAGTACAAGTAGTATAATCATATTCAGCCAGTCGTGACCTTTGCATAGATACCTCGCTCAAGCGTTATATAAGATTTATTGCAAATATGAGTGGTTGCAATAGTGATGGGGTAGGATGGGGGTGAAGAGCTGTGTGGGAAGGAAGGAGCAGGAGCAGTCTAAGGGTGGTGAGTCTGGAAGGGTGGGAGGTCTGGAAGGCAGGGAAGGTGTAGCAGTGGATGGGAGGGGCAGGATGTTTGATTGGGAGAGGGTGAAGGAGCAAGGGAGGGTACAGGAGCAGGCAGGGGGTAGGGTTTTTGGCCAGGAAAGAGGGTGCAGAAGCAAGTGGGGGTGCAGACTAGCCAAGAGGGAGGATAAAAAAGCAAGGGAGGCTGCAGGAGCAGGCTTTGGGGTAGGGTGTCCAGTCAGGAGAGAGGACCAGGAGGAAGAGTGCATGCAGAGTCTAGCTAGGAGAGAGAGTGAAGGAGCAAGGGAGGGTACAGGAGCAGGCTGAGATAGGGTGCCTGGCTAAGGGAGAGGGTACAAGAGCAAGTAGGAGGTGAGAGAGCTGGCCAGTAAGGGTCACAGGAGCGGGTCGGGGCTGGGAGAGTTGGCTGGAAGAGGAGTGCAGAAGTGGACTGAGCTGGGAGACTTGAGTGCAAAGTGGGGTCCAGAAGCTGACCAGAAATGGGAGAGAGGAAAGTGGGGCAGGAGCGGGATCCAGAAGCTGACCAGGTCTGAGAGAGCTGAGCAGGAAGGAGTGTAGGGAATGGTCATGAGAAGAGTGGGGGGGTTGCTCACCTGACTTGACACATCTGGCTCCTCAAGTGTTGCCCTCCTCTGTTCCCGTTGGCTAAAATCTGCCCAGTGGGAGCCGTGGGGAAACCTGGGAGTGTTTCCAACACTGCATTCCCCTCAGTAGGGGTTAGAGAGGGAGTGGCAGCACAAGGCGCTGCACTTCACTCCCCACCCCCACACCCTGCATGCCAGATCCATCCACAGGGTTCGGGGTTGTCCCCTCCTGCCTACAATGGGAAGTTGGTGTCAGAACCTTGAGGTGGAGCTGGGGGGAAGGGTCCACGAACCACAGTTTGAGAGGCAATGCAGAATGAGCAGCTTCTAGCATACCACTTTTTTTTGTTTAATGTAATTTAGCACATGTAAGGTAACTGCGTTGGCTCACTTATATAAAGTGAGTTGAATCTCAGTGGAGTCTCTAACTCTGAGAAGACATCTGAGAAAGCCTTTGTCAACTCAGTTAGATCTTTACTTTGGTCTTTATACCTAAATAAATAGGGAAGAGCAGATACATATTGGCTGGGTCTACACGTGCCCCTTCCTTTGAAAGGAGCATGTTAATGAGCAGGTTAGAAGTATGCTAATGAGGTGCTGCAATGAATATGCAGCACTTCATTAGCATAATGGTGGGTGCGGCTTTTCAAATTGCATGCTGCCCGTGGAGACGGGACCTTCCGAAAGGACCCCCCCCCCAGTTTTCGAAAGCCCTTCTTCCTATCTGGTGATCAGAAGCATTACGTGCTTCTTTGCATTTCAAATCTGCCACTTCTTTTTTCTGCGACAAGGATTCCAGATTCAATAGCTACTGATTGACTCTAATTCCCGTTCTTCCCTGTCTTTCTTTGATAGGCAAGTCCATGAGGTTCAGTCTTACATGGGGCATCTGGAGACCTCAGACAAGCAGTCAGTGCACTGTAAGTTAGTAACTAAATATGGCAACTCAACTGTTGGTGTGACTGTTAATAATGTTCTTGAGGTTCCTATTGTCAGATGCTACCTGGTGAGAGCGCTGGCTTTTTGGGGTGAATGAGTGTGCTTAACTGTTTGAATGTGAACTGCCATTTTCATTTCAGGGGGCTGAGTTTCAGTTTTTGTGGCAGTTGGGACTGGGTGCCTGACATTTGTTTCCTTGATTAGCCTTCTTCCCCTGTGTGACTCACAGGGAGGAGAGCCTGACCCAGGCCAGTAGGCTTTAAAAGCCAGAGGCAAGGGCGACCGGGGGAACAAAGTGGACAGGGAACTGCAGACCAGGGAGTTTGGGAGGGAGTTTGGCAGAGGGAGGCCTACGATGGTTAGGAAGACCCGCAACACCTGTGCCAGCACTACTGCTGTCTCCTCCACCTGTGCCTGTAGCCAGACAGACTGCCTGACCATGGATGCGTCTACCCAAATCCTGGTATGGCTTTGCAGGGACTGTGGCTTGCAATTCCCACTCACTGCTATCCAGGCTAGGGGGGACCATCCAGTGCGAAAGGTGCCTGCTGGTGGAATCTCTCAGGCGGCAGGTGGGAGAGCTACAGGAGGAGGTAGCCAGGTTGAGGAGTATCTGACTCCACGAGCAGTTCCTGGATAGTATTGACGTGGAGACAGCTGAGGTAACTGTCCCAGTACACAAGACAGCTGATAAACCACTGGTGGAGGAGGAGATAGATCAGGGTGGATACTGGCAGCTTGTTACTTCTGGCAGTAGGCAGTGTTCCACCCCTGCTCAGAACCCTCCCACTGTGGTACTAGGAAACCATTACACTGTACTTGATACAGGAGACAAAGAATTGCCCTGTACAGCAGAGGAGAAGCCTCATACCCCCAAGGCTGGGAAGTCTGCTGCCACCACTGTGAGGAGGAAACGTAGAGTAGTGGTGGTTGGAGACTTTCTTCTGAGGGGCACGGAGGCGCCCATCTGTCGCCCTGACATTTCATCTCGGGAGGTGTGCTGCCTGCCGGGGGCCCGTATCCAAGACATTATGGTGGCATTGTCGAGGATTATCTGGCCCTCTGACTAAATACCTTAAATTACAGATTCATTTTCTTTGTCTCACTCTGCTCAGTCTGGGTGCAATTTTACATATTTTGAGACTGTCGTGTACAATGGATCAGGATTTTAAAGGTGTCTAGATATCTGTCATTGATTTGAATAGGACTCAGGCACCTAAATACCTTTCAAAATCTGAACGAATGTCTGCAATTCCTTAAGACAATTGTATGGCAACTTGCTTCCTCTTTTTCCCCTCACAGTGGTAGAAAATGAAATTCAGGCAAGAATAGACAGGATATTCAGCAACCTGGAACGCCTGGAGATCCTATCCAGCAAAGAACCTGCCAACAAACGTCAGAATGCCAAACTGTAAGTGTGAACTTTTTTTGCCCCTCTTTCAACATCAGATCTCAACTTTCCAATACTGATCCACCTTATTTCTGTCTTATAGATGGAGAAAGTTAGGTATAGAGAAGTGACTTGCCCAAGGTCATAAACCAACTGAGTATGAAACAGTAATAGAACCTGGGACTCCTGCCTTTGTTCTGTACTCCATAATCCTCTCATCCTTAAAACTTTCTTTTCCATGAAAAAATAAATAATGCTTGGGGCGCTGGGGAAGAAAATGACTTAACTCTTCAAATTCATATTGCTTTATTGTCCAGTTTTCAAACATAGACATCAAAGTTGTTGATCATATTGGTATTTAGGTCCCAAACACCTAATTTAAACACGATAGTGCTAGTTTGGCTGGTTGCTTCATGTTTGTCACTTTTGTCAGACGTGTCTTCATCCATCCCTCCGCAAGCACAAGTTGATACTACACCATTTCATTTTGTTGTAAGCAAACTTTTTTTCTGTTTGTGGCCAAAGAGTTTTATTGTATTGTCTGAGTGCATTTTGGGTCTGCCCAGCAGTCGCTTATGGTCTCTGGGGATCCAATTACTGATTCAGGTTATCCACCTACTGTGTTGCTGTCAGAGTATGACCCATCTTATCTTAGGCAGTCAATTTGAGAAGTATGCTATCTATATGTCTGAAAATGGTCAGGAACACACACTCTGCTGATATGAAAGAGGTGCTTTTTCCCCCACCTAAATCCTTTGCTCCGCTGCTTACGAGTCATGCAACAAATGGTCTTGAGGGTGGTACCTTCCTCAGAATGCTGCCTAACCGATATTTCAAAACAGGATGCTGTTCATCTCCTTCTTACTGTTTTGGTGTGTTACCCTGAGATGCTAGCTTTCAGAGTTAAAACTTAAGTATGGAAGACGTGTGAGAGATTCTTCTCTAATTCTGAGGCCTCCTTTTTTACTAAGTTTATTAGGTAGTTTTGCTATGGTTTCTGGTCAGTTTTTAATCTGAAAGAGTGACTCTTGCTCTTAATTTTCTTTTCATGTAATGGTAATGAGAAGCAAATCTCATGTCTGATTCTAGTTCAGTGCTGCTCTCCAGCCCGTAGAGAAATTTGAAAATCCTAGCCTTGGTGAGATGGCTTTAATGAAAGTTAGATGTTTCAGAACCCTGTTCATGTCATCTGGAATCAGAGTAAGTAGTAGTAAGCCTCTTTACTCCTACATCTTGGAGCACAGGCCATCGATGAGCATTCGCCTCCGTCTTAGGCAATCTTTTCCAGTTCTGACCAGGCAGGAAGTTGTTGTATCCTGTCTTTCTAGCATGTGCCTTCAGGCCTCTGTGCCAGCTGTTTCTTGGGCGCCCTCCTTTCCTTTTTCCCTGTGGGTTCCAACTTAAGGCTTGTCTTGTGATGTTGGTTGGTTGGTTTTCTAAGAGTACATCCGATCCATTGCCATCTTCTCTTCCTGATTTCTTCTTCATCAGGAAGTTGGTGAGTCAGTTGCCACAGGTCTTGGTTGTTGATGGTGTGTGGCCAGTGGATCCAGAGGATTTTACAGAGGCAGGTAAAAATGTCTGGAATTTTTTGGAAAGTCCTCTTTGTTGTTCTCCAAGTTTCTTTTCCATATAGTAGGACTGATTTTACATTGGAGTTGAATAACCTGATCTTAGTCTGAGTTCTGATCTGCTTAAAATTCCAGGTGTTTTTCATGGAAGAAAAGCCATTCTGGCTTTCCCAGTCCTCACTCTCACATCAGCATTGGTGTTCCCCTCTTTATTCATGGCACTGCCCAGGTATACATCCTCTAGGCAAGTGGTTTTCAAACTTTTCGGCATCATGCCCCGCTTTTGACTTTTGAGAAACCCTCACACCACCCCCCTCTTTTACCATCATCCAATCCCCCTTTAACAAAAAATTCAATTTGCAATTTAAAATAAAGTTGATATAAAATGTGATATAAAAATGTTATTTAAAATTAAAAGTAAGCACATACAGGTTTTTCTTGGACCCTTGTCTGGTGCAGCCCCAGCTGGCCAGCTGCAGGGGCCCTGGGCAAGCTGCCTGGGCCAGCCCCTGCCCCCCTCCCACGCCTTGCCGTGCCATAACCTCCCACCTGAGCTGACCAAGCCTCGCGTTGCTGGGGCCAGTTGCCCACTTGCCCATCAGATGCTGGGGCCCCATGCTCATGCAGCCAGTCCCAAGTGCTGAAAGTCACAGGCCACATGCCCAGGTGCCAGAGCCCAGCGGTGCTGGGGCCAGCTGTCCTAGCCCTGCAGTGGCGGGGCCAGGTACCCAGCCACCTGCTCAAGCTGTGGGCCAGCTGTCTGAGCCAGCTGCCCAAGCCCCATGCTGCCGGGGCAGCTGCCTGCCTACCCGCGAGTCCAAGCCCCACAAGCTGCCCAGCTGAGCCCCTCCCCTACCCCAGAGCAGGGCACCACCACCACCCCGGCCTTACCACAGCCCCATTCCCCTCCCCTGAGCCAGGCACCCCAGCCCCCACATCAAACCCCATTTCCCTCCTCTCTTCCCCCGCTTCACTCCCCCACAATCCACACTCACTCACCTTTGCAGGAGGCAGCTAGCTCCACATGGGTCTTTGCAGGCTGCCTGCTTTTTATAGCAGCTGTGCCAGATTACCCCTGTAAAGCAGCAGGGGCTGAGAGCTGGAAGCAAAGTCCAGCTCTTTCTTGGGGTGGGGGGAATGATGGGGTTGGGACTGGGTCACCTCGCGCCTCCCCCTGGAAGTGTTTCATGCCCCCACCACAGGGGGCATGTCCTTTAGTTTGGGAAACCATGCTCTAGGTCTTCTGTCAAGGTCTGATGCGGCAGTGGCTTGAAGGGTCTTGCAGAAAATGTCCTCCCGCATTCTCTTTTCTTCTCATTATCTGGGTCAGCAGTTCCACTTGTGTGAAGGGAGTCCCCTGCAAGGCTGTGGTGACCCCATCTGTATGTAAAACACACAAAAGGTATAGTCAGGATAGTCGTAATGAAAAGTGAAATTTAAGATTCAGAAAGTGCCTCTTTTGTTCCCCAAAAGTGTAAAATAAGATTAGTTATTGACAGTTTTGCTTTGGACCAACTTTTAGCTCAAGCTCTGAGTATGCCAAGAGTGAGAGAACAGAGATGGAAATTGCTTAGTTGCACGAAACTATGAATGTAGGGCAATGAATACTGGCATGATATTCCACAGGTGGTTGTGCTTTTGTCTGATAGATATCACAGCTGTTGTTGGCATACTGAAGCTGCCCAAGCCTGTATGCTACTAGCTTGTTTATTGCAATAGTGCCTGCCAAAGTTACTGCCGCCTGGTGTGGGAAGGTCTCCTACTGTCAAAGAGGAAAACAAGTAGTTCTCCCTTGAAACCTTTAGGAAGAGGATTGAGATGTCTCAGGAGGATTCAAGGGGCATCCATGTGTGCAAAAAACAAACTGCTGTGCCTGGATCCCCAGTGCCTCTCTTAAGGAAAATAAAAAGCTTTGTTGTACCACACTACCTCTGCTATGCCAATGAAGAATTGAAATATGTATCCTGCTAAATTGGGGGTGCCATCCATACAGTGAAAATGTTATTTGCACATTTTTACCTGAGGTTCTTTCCCCTTCATTGGCTAGCCTGCAATAGCATCAAAAGCAGGTCCTAGCTTGCTGCATAGCTGGATCCCCTGGTTTCCTATTGCCCAGGCTACTCTTCTTCCCTGTCCAGTTTCTTGCTGATCAGAGCAGGGGCCTGCGACCTTAGAAGTATCCAGGGAGGTCTGTGAGACCGTGGTGGGGTACCTACCAAGTATCACATGCATTGTGTTATAAAAGCAGCAAGTCTGTGCACCCAGTCTATTACTGGCCTTCCTAGACTTTGGTGTGCCTGCTGCAGCTACTTGGCTTTCACATGGCACTGCTGCTACTCCCTGTCAGACCCTTCCAGGGCGTCCGTTGAGCAATCTGCGCAGCCTGTTTTCTGTACGTGCCCGGGATTTCTAATATTTTCTGTCTTTTCCAGTGAGCACAAGTCTGGAGCATGAATCTGGCATGGGCTGCTGGGCAGTTGCACAAAACAGTGGATTACTGCTCAGCTGGAAAATTCACAGGGATTTTAGTGGTGGAGAAAGGTTTCCAACTTCCATGACCTCGGGGCAGTGGGGCTCAGAATTTTGATCAGAGAAGTCAGCGTCAGACATTGCAGAACAGCTCCTGGGGGATTGCTAGTGTTGACTTAAGTACATGCTCATGCTGTGTTAACCTCCATACATTGACTGTGGTTTTGCACCACTCAACTAGAAGGTGTTGCTGTGTTAGCATAATGGGGCATTATCAGCAGTGATGCAAACCATCCTATGTAAACTTTGTAATATAAACTAGGTCTTAGTTTTCCTGTCTGTACAACAGGAATAATGATGTTTCTCTCCTTACCATAAAGTTATTTGAAGTCTATAGTAGCATCTCAACTGTTAATCTGCCTAAATGACCACTAACACCTACCAACATCTCTTTTTCTGTTCAAAAGGTAGGAAACAATTGAAAAACACTTAGATAATGCAAATTTGTTTGCCTGCTGGTTTCTGTGCCCTTGCAGAATAAAATAAAGATCTTCTGTTTGATTCCTACTTTGTACAGGGAAGCAAGATTAGGTACATTTCTGTAAAAGGTTTGTATAAAAGGAAATACTTGATGCCAACATTGATTGGTATCAAAGGAAATAATTGAGTCCAACACTGATTAGCTGAAATATCTTGGAGGACCCCAAGCACTCAGTTAAAAAAAAAAACCAAAAACGTGACACAGACAACGCATGGAATAAAAAGAAAATGCAGTAGAATAGTCTGTCGTGAAGACAAGGAAGTAGAGCCCAGTGATTCACTGACCAGAAATTACCAATGCAGAGTTAAGGTGGCCTGGTGGTCTCTCTTTCCCTTCAAAACCAGAAAACCAAACAATTTTTCAAATCATGCACTGAAGAGTTGAGACAAAAAAGCAGTCAAATAGCACTTTAAAGATTAACAAAATAATTTATTAGGTGAGCTTTCGTGGGACAGACACACATCTTCAGACCATAGCCAGAACAGAACAGACTCAATATTTAAGGCATAGAGAAACAAAAACAGTAATCAAAGTTGACAAATCAGAAAAAAATTATCAAGGTGAGCAAATCAGAGAGCAGAGGGGTGGGAGGTGTGTGTCAAGAATTAGATTAAGCCAAATATGCTAAAGAGCCCCTATAATGTCCCAGAAAATTTGCATCCTGGTTCAAACCATGTGTTAATGTGTCAAATTTGAATATGAAAGAGAGTTCAGCAGCTTTTCTTTCTAAAGCAGACTGAAAATTCTTCTTCAATAAGACGCAAACTCTTAAATCATTAACAGAATGGCACGCTGCATTAAAATATAGATGAACTGATTTGTGGATCAGGAATGTTTTGATGTCTGTTTTGTCCCCATTAACTCTTTGTCTGAGAGAGTTTGAAGTCTGTCCAATAGTTGAGGTACATGCCCACACAATCTTAATCCTGTCCCATTGAAACTGGTAGTAGCTACTTGGAATTCCTCGCATGTACTCCCACTGCAATCATTACAAATAGTAACAGAGTGGTAGCCGTGTTAGTCTGTATTGTAACAAAACAAAACAAAACAGCAGTCATGTAGCACTTTAAAGATTAACAAAATAATTTATTAGATGATGAGCTTTCATGATCTGTAGCTTTTCCAGTCTAGACTCAATTATGTAGTACACAGGTCCAAAAAAAATTGCAATAAAAACTGACAAATCAAATACCTGGATCTGAAGGAGGGAGTTGAGTGGTGTGGAATGTTGAGTGTTTTGCCTGAGATAATTACAAACATCAGAGGAAGAGAAACTGTCCTTGTAATGTGTGACATAATTTCTGTCCTGGTTCATACCGAGTGTGTTAATGTGTTGAATTTGAGTATGAATCCCAGTTCACAAATCTCCCTATGTAATCTGCTTTGACAGTCTCCTTGTTTCTCCAGTATACATAATAGAGGAGCACTGCTGACACTTGATGGCATGTATAACATTGGTTGGGGCACAGGAGAATGAGCCCCTGGTCTTGTATTTAACATGGTTAGGGCCAGTGATGGTGTCTCCAGAATAAATATGAGAACAAAGTTGGCAAAGGAGTTTGTTGCAAGGAAAAGTTCCAGGATTAGTATTACTGTGGTATAGTCTGTGGTTACCATATACCACAGGCTATACCACAGTAATATTAATCCTATCATCTAGCAGGACCATGGATCTTGCAGAACCAGAGAGTCCCAAAGCTGGGAGGGGAAGGGGCCAGCCAGATCAGTGGCAGAAGCCCAGGGCATGGGAGCCAAAGCTGGTTTGGCAGTAACCTGGGAGCCAGCAGCAGCCAGGGAGCGTGGGCCCTGGAGATGCAGTGAAAGACCCTCATCCTGGGCCAGAGCAGTGGCCATGGCTACCTATGTGGGAAGCTGCGCCTGGGGCTGGACAGAAAGACCCATGCTGAGGAGCAGCGGCTCACGGAGCTAATCCCTGGGGCTGGGTGCGAAGCCGCAGCCCCAAGAAACCACAGCCATGGCTGGGTGGGAAGCCATGGCCCTGCGAAGCCATAGTTGGGGCCAGGCAGAAAGCTGCAGCTGCGACTTGGAGCTGGCAGCTGGGGAGCCTGTGGGAGAGAAGTTGGGGGGAGAGGAGTCAGGGAGCCACAGGCAATAGTGGGAGGGGGAGGCC
Organism: Carettochelys insculpta; assembly: GCF_033958435.1. Classification (NCBI taxonomy): domain Eukaryota; kingdom Metazoa; phylum Chordata; order Testudines; family Carettochelyidae; genus Carettochelys; species Carettochelys insculpta. Next base: position 16,386,283 of record NC_134164.1, read on the forward strand.
TGGATCAGGGACTGGAGGTCAGCAGGAGGGCATAATTGACCTCCCCTGGTCTGGCTAAATCCCTGATCCGGGATTGCTCAGATCCTGAGGATGCTGGACCAGGGATGTTGAACCTGTATTATCTTCCTCTCGCTGATTCTTTCTAGCCGAGTTGACCAGCTGAAATATGATGTCCAGCACCTGCAGACAGCATTGAGAAACTTCCAGCATCGTCGTTATATTCGGGAGCAGCAGGAGAAACAGCGAGAGGAGCTCCTGGCACGCACTTTCACTGCTAATGTAAATTTCCTTTGCTCTAGAACTGGGGACAGCTGAGCGTTTAGCCTCCTTTACAATAAGTTTTTGGGAAAAATCAGCGTGTGTTGTGGACACACAGGATTAAACCCTAAAGCCTCTGCTGTTGGACGATGCAATGTTTATGAAGGTAGAAAAGGAAAAACAATGAGTATGGGTAAAGGGCAACCCAAGCAAAACCAAAATTCACAGGCTGCATCTACACTACATTCCCCTTTTGGGAGGGGAATGCAAATAAGGCACTGATTTGCATATCAAGTCTCATTTGCTTAATAAAAGCCATGTGCTGTTCCAGAAATAGAACAAGCAGTGTCGAGGGGGTTCATTCGAAAGGAAACCCTGCTTTCGAAAGCACCCTTCTTCCTGAAAAAAATGGGGAACCCCCCTGTACACTGCTTGTTCTGTTTGTGGAACAGCACATGGTTGTCATTATGCAAATGAGACATGGTATGCAAATAAGTGCCTCATTTGCATTTCCAAAACACCCTTCTTCCTGAGAAATATGAGGAAGAAGGGTGCTTTTGAAAGCAGGGTTTCCTTTCGAATGAACCCTGTCTACACTGCTTTTTTTTTTGTTTGTTTCCAAAAGTAGCACTTCCAGAACAGCGAGTGGCTGCCATTATGCAAATTGAGGTGTGTGATATGTAAATCAGAATCTCATTTGCATTTGATCAGCTGCATTTGCATTCCCCTTCTGAAAGGCGAATGGGGAGTAGACACAGCTACAGAGAGGTAGATCTGTTAGTCTGTTTCTTCACAAAACAAAAAAGCAGTTGTGGCACTTTAAAGATGAACAATAATTTATTCTGTGATGGGATTTCATGGGGCAGACGTCCTTCTTCAGACTGCTTCTTCGTGACTGCTTTTTTGTTTTGTGAAAACCAAAACTGTTAGACTGCAGCAGCGAAAGAGAGTTTCTCTGGAGGGAATCACCCCATGTGTGCTTACTGTAGTAATTCATAAATTTGGTGGCCAAAAGAGATCACTCTGATCTAGCCTGCCCTTGTGCACAAAATGAACCATTGAGCTTTCCTGAGATAACTGCCATTCATTTAAAAAATCCTGCCGTCTTGATGGAAAAGTTTCCAGTTCAGCATAAACCTTGCTAAATTGTTGGATGATTGATTACCCCCACCATGAAAAATCAATGGGTTATTTCCAGTTCAGCAATATGAGAGTTCACATAAGCACTTCACAGCAGCAATGCAGATAGGCTTTGAATGGTCCTTTTAAGAAGAGCATTTGAACTGCAATGTGTTTGGAAAGTTTATTTGACTTATCTCAGTGCCACTTATTTCTTTTCTGCCTGGGGTAAGATTATGCAATTGGAAGAGCCTATCTGCGTAACACTACTGCAGAAGCTTTTTTGGGTCAAACAAGAATTAGGTGGAAGGAGGCTAATGCCTGCCACCAGCATATTCTACCTCCCTCTACCATAAGAATAGCTTTCTTGCTAGAGAGCAGCTGCCCTTTAGAGATTCAAATGCTGCTTTAAAAATTTAAATACAGTTATGTTCTTAGCTGCTGCTTGGTGAGAATCTACTGCCAATGGGAACACACAAAGAAATTCTGCTCTGAGCAGCGTAGGTCAGTCTTCCAGATTTCTGTTCGTGCTAGCTCTGGACAAATAAAATATCATGGATTTTTCTTGTCATTCACTAGTATAAAGGAAGTTCATGCAAAACATAGACCTTGGCTGTTAAATTATCATGATAGTTGTGTAAGTAAATGTATCTCAAGGATTTAGCTTTATAATTGGCCATCCCAAAGTTCTAGTTAATTATTCCATTGAAGAATGCCAGCTTGAAATCTAGTCTGTTTTTAAAAGTTAGTGTTGGATGCTACAACTTCCATTGAGTTCCCCCTGCAAATTATTGTATCTTTACTATTGCATTTATTTTTTCTACATGCTAATAAACAGTAACAATAGTAGTAGTAATAATGTTAGTAAACAGCCCTGTTCTTCAAATATTATGAACTCCCAAACTCTCTCTCTCCACTGTATGAAGAGAATCTTACCTGAAATTAAACTCCTTTCTCTGACTTTTTTTTTTTAATTATTGTTATAGTCAGAAGAAATGTATGACCATATGATAAATATGTTTAAAGCACCTTCAGCACCATGTCAGTGTATCAATGTGATACTCATTGGAATCCCTTCTGGACAAGTGGTGCCAAAAGCCTACACGATAAAGCTGTATGGGGTCCATCCATGCTATTAGTTAGTTCTCACCTGTACTTCCCATTAGAGTAAAAAACGGATGCTGCTGAGCCATTCAGAGGACAAGGAAGCAGCTGGAACAGTCTTCCCACACACACTTTATGCAAGATGAGGGTGCATGATCTCTGTTGTTGTTCTCTGCCTGTTGCCTGGTTGGTTTTTATATAACTTATGTCCTAAGAAAACTGGATTCATAGGTTTTGCGGTGCTTTGTATTATTAAAGGTCAGAAGGAACTGTTGTAATCACCTTTCCCACAGCAGGCCATAGAATTTCACCAAGTTATTCCTATTTCAAGCCAAGAATTTGGTTTTGTGTTTCTTACTAAATGAGATTTCTAGCTCAGATTAACTGATGAGTCCTAGAGCAGTATGTTTCAGTGGTTAATTACCATTAATAATAATATAATTAATTTAACCATTCTTAAAAGAATTGTGCCTTTGTTCTAGACTGAATGTTAGCTTCAGTTCCAGCCATTGCATCTTGTAATGTCTTTGAATGTTTTTTTGTTTGTTTGTTTTTTAAAGAACCCTCTGCTGTTACAGTCTTCCATATGTAGATACTTACAGACCATGATCAAGTGACTTTCTTGTAAATCTTTCTACTTTATAGTGGACAGTTCAGTGTAACTTAGGGTACCATATGCTACATGGCCTTAGAGTGGAATTTCCAAAAGCATTCAGCTTTAGCCTGACTCTGCTCCCTTTTCACTCAGGCTGCATCTAGATTCAGTCCAGCTGCTGGCAGCACGAGGTACATGAGGGTTAGTGAAATTGCAAATAGCTGCATATTTGTGGCAGAAAACAAGCAGCGTAGACTTGGTTCTGCCAGCAAAACCCCCGTCTGCCACTACTCCCTTATCCCTCAAAAGTATCGGGGATAATGGGCTGGTGACAGGGAGGTTTTGCTGGCAGAACCACATCCACGCGGCTTGTTTTCTGTTGCAAATATGCAAATGAACAGCAATTTGCAATTTCATGAACCCTCATTTGCATAATGCTGCCTGCAGCTGGACTAAATCTAGATGCCGCCTCAGAGAACAGAGCTAGACCAGCTCTGATGTCTTTGGACATCCCCTCTCTCAAGTGCTGTTAGCTTAGACTCATCAGAACCAATTTTCTAGTGTTGATGCAATCATATCCGTGTAGTTGATTCCCTTAAAAGCTAAACAACTTTCTCCAAGATTTCTCCCTACACCCTGCTCACTTTTTATCTGTCCATTCAGGATCAAACAGTTGCATAGGGGTGCAAAGAGTACGGGCATAATTCATCACACTGGAGAGATAACCAAAAAATTGCATTTCCCCACAGGACTCTGACACCACCATACCGATCGATGAAACATTACAGTTTAATGAATCCCTCCAGAATTCCCATCGTGGCATGGATGAGCTTATTGGCAGTGGGACCAGTATCCTGCAGGGGCTGAGGGACCAGAGAATGACACTAAAGGTGGGGCATTTTTACCGAAAAGAGACCCCAAGTTTCTTCATTTGGTATGAACAGGCCTAATAGGCCAGTCAATTTGTTTAAACCCAGCACTTCAGATTCAGAATGTTAGGCAAGGACGGTTAGTCCTGCACTTAAATTGATCTGTAAGTTCACATCCTGGAAACTTACTTTTGTTTTAGGCAGAAGTAGACAACAGTTTGAAACAATTTGTTGAAACATGTTAGCAAGAGAGAACACTAGACATCAGGATTTCAGGGCACTGTTTTGCTGCTGTGGTGTTAACTCTCTCTGAGACATTGTTCAAGTCACTTTCTCTTTTTATCTTGTCTACCCATCTGTAAAATGGAGACATGATGCCCGTATCTGAAACGAAGTCCTTGTCTACACTGGAAAAGTCATGCTGGTATAACTACAGTAATCACAGAATCATAGGGCTGGAAGGAACCTTAGGAGGTTATCTAGCCCAGCCCCCTGCTCCAAGCAGGATCAACACCCACTATGTCATCCCAGCCAGGACCATGTCCAGCCGGGACTTAAAAACCTCAAGGGATGGAGAATCCACCACCTTTCTAGGCAATGCATTCCAATGCTTCACCACCTTCCTGGTGAAGTAGTTTTTCCTAATATCTAACCTATACCTCTCCCTCTTCAACTTCAGACCATTGCTCCTTGTTCTGCCATCTGACACCACTAACAGTTTCTCACCCTGCTCTTTAGAGCTCCCCTTCAGGAAGTGGAAGTCTGCTATTAAATCACCCCTAAGTTTTCTCTTCTATAAACTAAACAAGCCCAAATCCCTCAGTCTATCCTCATAAGTCTTGTGCTCCAGACCCTTAATCTTTTTTGCTGCCCTCCGCTGAACCTGCTCCAGCAAATCCACATCCTTTTTATACTGGGGGGCCCAAAACTGGACACAATATTCAAGATGTGGCCTCACCTGTGCCGAATAGAGGGGAATAATTACGTGTCTAGATCTGCTCAAAATGCTCCTCCTAATGCACCCTAGTATGCCATTAGCCTTCTTGGCTACAAGGGCACACTGTTTATTCATATCCAGCCTTTCATCCACCATAACCCCTAGGTCCCTTTCCATCACACTGCTGCAGAGCCAGTCAGTCCCCAGTCTGTAACAATGCTTGAGATTCTTCCGCTCCAGGTGCAGGACTCTACACTTCTCCTTGGTGAACTGCATCAGATTTCTTTTGGCCCAGTCCTCCAATTTATCCAGGTCACTCTGGATTCTATATCTGCCCCCCAACATATCTACCTCTCCCCCTGCAGTTTTGTGTCATCTGCAAACTTACTGAGGGTTCGGTCCAGTCCCTCATCCAGGTCATTAATAAAGATGTTGAATAACACCGGCCCCAGAACCGAGCATTGCAGCACTCCGCTTGAAACCTACTGCTATCCAGATATTGAGCCATTGACCACTACCTGTTGGGCCTGACCATCAAGCCACCTTTCTATCCGTCTTATAGTCCAAAGATCCAATCCATATTTCCTTAACTTATGGATAAGAATGTTGTGGGAGACCGTATCAAAAGCCTTGCTGAAGTCAAGGTATATCACATCCACAGACTGTCCACAGAGCTTATTACATTGTCATAGAAGCTAATCAGATTGGTCAGGTAATAAACCCTGCCAGTATAGATAGAGCCAGAAGAAACACTTTCATGCCACTATAAGTGCACCTGTGTTTTAAGTTATTCTGGCAAAGTAAGTTTTTGGTGTTTTTGGGGAAAAAAGAACCCACCTGCCCCATCCCAGTTCAGCATAACTACCGTGGTATATGTTGTAAGTATAGGCCAGGCCTTAATGTCTGTAAAGAGCTTTCCAGGCATTCTTTTGTTAATGCTGCTGTAAAGTAATTGTCTTTATTTTTGAGATGTGATAGCATCTTTATCTCAAAGAGCCCACACATCTGGACAGACAGATGAAAGGGGCCATTACTCTTGATGTCCCTGGAGCAATAGGGTGTTTGTTCCTCAGAGTTCCTCAATAGGGTGTTGTTCCTGTTTGTTTCAGGCTCTGTTCAAATATGACAGCAGCTCAATGATACAGAATTAATTTTTTCATAGGACATGAGAGAGAATGATCAGGGAAACCTCGGCTGGTGCAGAGTGGAGTGGAGGCTCCTTGTTTTCATAATTTCTTATTTGAATCCAAAAGGCATCAGCATAGTATTTCTAGGTTAACATCTAGCATTTAACGCTCACAAACTTGCTACATCATGACAGCTTGCAAAAGTTCCAGCTAAATGCGGTGAGAATTCCTTAACTGCTTTTTTAAATATTTTGACATTGATTCCCTTTGGAAGCAATTGTGACTCAATCTGTCCTCATTGAATCACATCCAACCCAGGTCAGTAACAACCTAAAATTATTATCTGATGGTTGTGCAGTACTTGTGGTCTGCCTAATTTCCAGAAAACAAGGGTGTGCATCTCTCTCTCTCTCTCTCTCACACGCACGCATGTAGAATTTATCATTAATTGGTCCTCTTGCTGGCACTCTGTTCACACACACACACATACGAGTAGAATTTATCATTAATTGGTCCTCTTGCTGGCACTCTGCTCAAATACATAACGAACAGAATGAGCCATGGTGACTGGGGTCTTCCCACTTATAGACATGTTCCCTCCAGGACTGATGCATGTTAACCACACAATCATGATAGGAAAGCTTACACTGCCAGTGCCTCTTCTAGGCCATCTTTCTGGCAGACAAGAGGGCTCCATGGGTGTTGGTGCTAAAGCTTTTAATTAGCCAAGCATCCTTTCACTCACAGCTGTAAATAAAATTGGTTTGGGGACCAACCCTCAAAAGTTCCCTTCCTAGCTCTGAAGCAGTCTAGCCATACTGTGCAATGCCACATCTCAAATATGCAAAGAGCGAGCAGTTTACATAAATATCTAGTGTCTTTTGTTTTGATCTCAGCTCTTTCCCCTCTGTGCTGCAGATGACAGAAAGTGGGTTGAACTCATGAATAAGAGTGGGCCTAGGAACGTGGTAATCTCATCTAACGTATCTGGCTGGTCTAATAAGAATGACCACTAATGGGCTCACTTCTTCCAAGCAAGGCAAAGCTATATACTTCTCTGGGGTCTGCTCTCTCTATCTTTCTGTTGTAGCAAGCATTCTCTGAAAGAGGCTGAGGTGTTAGAGGCTGCTACACAGGCAGGCAAAAGATTGAATTTGAAAGTGCATTGTTCCAAAATTTTAACATGAGCCCCATGGGATGGAGGAGGGGAATTTCTGTCAGTTTTACCAGCTGGGAAGAAGAAGCTAATGTCAACAAATTGGGCAAATACCAGTGCTGCTGTGTCCACCAGTACTAATGTTGGTATCTGTTGCAATAAGCAGTTCTGTTTATTACACAGATGATCTAGAGTAGTAATGATGGCCTGTTCAAACCTGGACAGATTGGTTACTATCAGACAGCTGTTTTGGTCTCAGTCCAGTTCAAACCTAAAGTTGCTATCACCACTGTCAGTCATGTCCTATCCCTTCAGTCCAGTTCAATACCAAATGGCAGACTATACTGTCATCTTGCACTGGTGAAGATTCCCAGTGAACCAGTTACTACTCTCTGCCCTCCTCCCTCCCCCCCCCCCCCCCCGCCCCCCGTTCACAGGGCTCTCCAGGAATATAAATTGATGCCTCTTTCACATAGAATATGTGGGGTGTGGCTAGTTCTGTACACAGAGATCCCTATACCTGCTTTTTTAGCAGGAAGAGTGTGTCTCTGGGACATGAAATTGCAGGGCCTCTGATGTCATCTCCAGAACTACTTATTAAGATTTGCTGCATTTCTCAACCACCTTTTCATTTTTACACATCCTGTCAATGGCCGCATGAGTCTGGAGATATTGTCAGCCTCCTGACACTGATCATCCATCAGGCTAGGAAGAAAAAGCTAGATGGAGGAGGTATGTCTGACTGTGAAATCTTGCACATACTTGTTACATAACTGGGTCACTGACATGGTTCCCATTGAGGCATACCACTCCATCAACAGAGAGGGCTTCCAGTATGGTGTGTCCTCCTAGATCTTCATTATGGACCTTTGATCTGATTCCTATTATTGTTTTTTGGGTATGTTCCTTAGTTGATTCCCAAGTCTCTTGTTCCCTCTTGAGTTGTGAGACTTGTTGGTCAGCAAGCATTCCATCCCCTATGTGGGGAGCAAATAGGCTGAAACCTGTCTTCAAAACTGAAATATCACTGATGTATGGAATGAAAAGTGCTGGGACACAACGTTAACTGTTTTGTTTTGTTTTACTCCATGTCACTCTCAGGGCACTCACAAGAAAATCCTCGATGTTGCCAACATGCTGGGCTTATCAAATACAGTGATGCGACTGATTGAGAAGCGGGCTTTCCAGGACAAATACTTCATGGTTGGTGGAATGCTTGTGACCTGTGTGGTGATGTTTCTTGTGGTGCAGTACCTGACGTGAACTGATAATTACAGCCAGAAGAGAGAACCTTTTGGATGAAGACAGACTGCTCTCCCCAAATGTACTGCCTAGTTCACTGTGACCTTTCAATTAGTCCTGCTCTGTAAACTGCATTGTGTGCCAAGTGACACTCAGATTTAATCACATACGGACCATGCAGAGAAGAGCAAATGTGATGGAGGATGTCATAATTGGAAATAGAGTCCAGCTGTTAATGATGTTAGCCTGTTGTCTATATACTTCAGAATCTGGTTACGTGGAGCCATGTGCAATGAACATTCTACTACTGAGAATGTTTGCGGTAACATTGGGGGCTGTGGGGGGGGGGCAGATGTAAGAACGGTAAGGAGAGATGTGAGGCACCTTTCCAGTGCTGCTGGTCTCCTTGTGGTGTTTGCCACATGTAAAAGTCTTGTCAGGAAAGTAGTAAACCGGACAGGCGCCTGCTCTGCTGACCGTACATGCATAGAGAAGAACGCAGTGTATGTGCCGTGGTTCCCAAATGGAAACTCATCCCTTTCCAGAGGTGGGTCATAGCTATTAGAGGGCATAGCACAATCACAGCTGCTTCTGCCAAGTTCCTTTCTTAAGGTAATGATGGTTGTAACTCAACATGCCTCAGGCTCAGTGACTGCTGCTGCTCATTTGTCTCTGGTCTGTTTCCATACCTCTGCCTGTCTCTGAAGGGCCTTGTCCTTTCCCAGCAAATGCAGAGTATTGTACTCCATACGTAAAGAAATACCATTCAGTAGAAAGATTTAAAACACTTGTTTAACCTCCTCTTTCTACCACTTTTTAGCAACTCTTTTCTCATTCTCTTGTCTTCAGATGGGGCAGAGGGATGTACTTCAGGGGGATCTATACCTGTAGAACTTACGTTCTTCATCCCAGTCACTTCTCTGATAAGTCCAGCCTGTAAAAACCATAAGACTTTGCTTGCACAGCTAGTCTGTCCTGAGAAGCTGGTTTCAGCATCCTGCCCTGTTGGTGCTGTGTAGCTAGTATGTGGATAAGGTTAGCAGGGTCAGAGAGGAGTACTTGGCTCATTGACTCCACAAGGAGATGGAAATGCCACCTGGCCATTTCCTGTGTTGGACAGGTGGTTTCTTAACATTGGGATAAGAACATAAGAATGGCCATATTGGGTCAGACTAGAGGTCCATCTTACACCAGTATCCTGTCTTCCAGCAGTGGCCAGTGCGAGGTGCCACAAAGGGAATGGACAAAATAAATGTAATCATCAAAGATCTACCACTGTTGCCCATTCCCACATTCTGACCTACAGAGGCTACAGACACCATCCATGTCCATCCTGGGTAACAGCATGCACCTCATGTGCCACATCAGAGAGCTGGATGGAACCAGAGTAGCAGAACTCGAACTTACACGAATGGGGTGGAGAGGAGGGAAGGGAAAGAGTACTGTGCCTAAAGCTTTTGGCTCAGAAACGAAAGGAGACTCCTGCCCCCCATCCTTGGAGGAAGGTATCTTTCACATATGCCCCTGCTGCCTGTCAAAGAACTCTGAAAAGCATTTTTGCACCTGGAGGAGAATTAGAGGAATCTAAGACATTACAACGTCTTAACCATTGAACTTTGCCCACTTTTAAATCTATGATGTAGGGAAAGCCATGTCTCATTTTAAAATCCATTATTTTTGTTCCTGTTGACAGGCTTCTATCACAGAATACTTGTCTCTAGAACTTCAGAAAACATTCACTGGTGCTCCTGTCCCAGCTTTCTGTAGAAATCTAGAACTTTTCCAGGTGTCTTATTTTCATGCTGCAGAGCTGTCATAATATACAGACTTTTTTTTCTAGGCACTCATGCAGTTTTCTGTAACTGGTGCAATGGTATCTTGTTTAAAATATATATATATATATATATATATCTCCCTTAAAAGAGCTACATTCCTCACTCCCCATGCAGTGAGTATATTTCTGTACATTGCATTCTGTGCTCTGCAGCAGTAGGTAGCTTGTTGAAAATTGGAGAAGGTTCCATTTTTCATTGAAACTTGTATGTCTAATTATTGTGGGCAAGAAAACTAGCTTCAAGAAAGTGTTCAAAACCTGCAGCTAAAGCATGAACTACCTACTGGTACATAGTAACAGAGAGATAGCCATGTTAGTGTATATACTATCAAAACAAAAAAGCAGTCCAGTAGCATTTTCAGGCCAACAAAATAATTTATTAGGTGATGAGCTTTCATGGGATGGAACCATGTCTTCAGATGGTAGCCATACTACTGGTACATACAGTGTCAGGCCAGAAGGGAACTAGTCTTATCTGCTGTGTATCATGCTATATTGAACTTAATGAGATGACCTAAATTATTCCAGTGGGGGAAGACTAAATCGTTGTGTGCCCAGGCAGAGAACAGCAGTAAGTAAGCAAGCAAGCAAGCATATAGTTAGGCAGGTTACCTTTCCCAGCAAGCAATATGTTTACTATTTAGATCATTCCTGATATTCAGAGCTCAGTTTTCTGGGTTTTATTAGTCCAACAACATATGCAATGGCCTCCAGCAGTCGAGATGGATGCAGAGAGTGGAGATCGTCATGGATGCCCCCTTTACTTTTGTTTTAGTCTGTCCTTTTCTATTTTTGGATTAAAACAGCAGCTGTGAAAATAAAATCCTTTGGAACTGAAGTTCTCCAACCACAAAATAGGCTTGGTTAAGAGGTCTATTCTGAGGCTGGTGGTGTCCAATCTATCTGCTACTCGCCACGTGTGGTGCATAGGTCGCTGCTTTGTGGCAAATACGGGGGTGGCCAACTCGCAGCTCTCGAGCCATATGTGGCTCTTGGAGCCTTTAAATGTGGCTCCTCCTGAGAGCTGCATGTGCAGTCTTGTCCACCTGCTCTGTGCATGCGTCCCACTGCTTGGTGGGAGAAGCGTGTGGCAGCTCTGCTGAATTGCGGGCATTGAATTAGAATGGTGGGGAGAGAGTGACAGTGGGGATGCCTTACTTTCGGGCAGGGCATTCAGTTAGAGTGTGGGGGCTGGTGGTGCCTGGCTCTGGGGGAGGGAGAGGGCATTTATGTGAGCAGGGGGAGGGCTGGAAGTGAAATATAGCTCACACAAAAAACCTGGAGGCAGAGCTGAGATGCTCAGTCAGTGTGGAATATTTGCCTGATTTCAGGGCCTTAATAAAAGATAAAGATTGCAAAGTGTCACACTGATTTCTAATAATAGTAATAAATGGATTATTTGAAATTTTGCTGTTCGTATTTAGTATAAAATACCTACCAATATTCTTACATTATTTAATAAAATTTTGTATGATATAATGTGGTGAATATGGAAAGGTGACAACACAAGTGTGGTGATCTGTGAATTCCTATTGGACACCATGGTACTAGGGAGATTTGCTCTTCCTTTTTGTGGAAGCAAGAATCTCTCCAGTAAATCCCTCTCATGGTCTGTGTGCTAGCTCCCTTCTAGGCACTACCTGGAGTGTGTTCTCTGCTGGCTAACAAGTGCTGCTTCTAGATCATCTAAGCAGCAATTTATTTTAAAAACAAAATTAGATTTCAGGCTCCTTTTACCACCTACCTCATCATCAACCTTTTTTGGAGGGTGGACTGCAAATACTGTTCATTCCCCCAGTGTCTTAGTCACTCCTCTTTCAGTAGTTGCTAGTGGAAACTCTCAGGGCTTCTTTGAACCGTGACTAAAGGAGAAGGGAAATGTTAGCTAAAGCTTTTCCTCTCCTTTATTGTGCATGAAAAGTTTTATCAAGCTAGCTTTAGTAATACTGGCCCCTCTAGATCTGGCTGTTTCAATCCTGTTGGTCCTCTTATCAACCCCCTGCCACACCTTTATTGGAACATAGACCAGGATGGGCCTGAAATGGTAGTTATTTCTACACATTGTGTGAACTTCCCCTTCTTGCCCAGGATTTGGTATAATCAGCAGAAATTATGTCCTGCTTCTGAGCCAATTCCAGTTCTGAGTTCATGTTTCAATTGCTATGGAAGTTTTATTATACTAGAAGACTGTCATGCTGTCTCTATTTCTGACCAGTGCTATCTACTTATTCATGTGACCCACATGTGAATAATGTAGGTTTTGCAAAAAAATACAATGAGGAGGAATTGGACGGTTATTCTGTATGTTACTATTGTAACATGCCCAGGTCCATAAATCCTATTGACTCCCCATGGCCTTTCCTTTGGCCTCTGAAGCTTGCCAAGTGATGCCTCAGCTGCTTTGCCAGAGGGAGAATCCCAGCAGCTGCAAACCCATGAGTGAAGAGGCTAGGGAGTGTTTATCATTTCAGGTATGATCAATTCTATTGTGACTTCTTCAGTTTGCAGAGCACAGCAAACTGTCTGAATGGCAAGAACCCCAGTGTAAGTGATTAGGACTTGGCAACTGTATCTAGGAAGGTGGGGAACGAGCAGGGTGCTGGGAGAGTAGGTGGCTGGTTTGGGGTCGCTTGGGGGCTGTCAGACTGGGTGGTTGGAGGTGTCCAGGGTTGGTTTTCTAGGTAATTTCTCAGTAGGAAGAACAGCAGTCTCAAGCAGCTATGAACTGCAATTGCAGCAATTCCTGCAGCTCACGGGGAAGGTTGGAGACATGCGTGTAGTTCATGCAAGATGCCGGAGATGGTGGTTCTGTAGTCCCACTCCTATATTGTTATATCTGCACTGATGAAATGACATTGGGGAGCATCCTTTTGTGCCTGCAGGATAAGCATGTAATCAATAGTGGGGTACGCACACCTGAGAATCTGCACTGTGCCTCATGGCTGGCTTCTGTTCAGTTGCTGCCTGCTTTCCTTGCAAACAGCAACACACATTCCCTGTGAAACAAATAGGTCATTAGATGAGAGGGAGAAGGTGAACCCAGATCTGTCTTCACTGGCTGACAATTCTGGCTTACCCAGTAGGATAGTATTGAAACTGTCCAGGGGGCTGGACTCGATGGCCTCTTGAGGTCCCTTCCAGTCGTAGTGTTCTATGATTCCATGATTCTTTTCCAAACTTACTGTGTCCAGTAAGAAGATCTTGTGAAGTGCTGGATCACATATGGTTTGCTACAAGTTTGCACCATGGTTAAAAAAGGATGGGGTAGAGCCATAGAGTTCAAGGCCAGAAAGGCCCACCAGTTCATCTAGTCCATCAGTGGCTAGCAGGATTTGCATTCTAAACCCAACAAAGCAGATAATTCCAGGACCCTTCTTGAACCACTCGGCTCCACTGCATTCCTGACATACAGGAAACAAAATTAATAGGTGCTAACGTGCTGTTCCTTTGTATAGCAAGCGTGAAAATTAGCCTGTAGGATTTGTAGCCTTAGCACTAGCTGGTTTGGCTGATGGTCTTTAGGAAGTCTGTAGACACCTGCTGAGCTGCTCACCATAAACAAGGCTTAGAAAGCAGCAGTGTGACCCACAGTAACTCATAGTTACTTGGTGGGAGAGTTACAATCTTCTGTTTATTTATACATACTCACTCACTGCAACCAGAGCACGTGCCACTCACAGGGCAAGGGGGATGCAGGAAAAAAACATTTGGCAACTGATCTTTGAGCCTTTGGCCTCTGAGTTGTTACCTGGTCAAAGTCCCCCTCGAAGGAGTGGCAAGCTGTCTTGTCGAGCAGGGTGGTTCCTTAGGACTGATGAGCCAGCCTGCATTACGATCTGCTGGGCTTACCTTGCCCATATCAAGAAACACTGCAGGATCAGGTGTGTTGTGTTCATAATGCTCACCACAGTAATGCAGAGCTGTGCTTCTCCCAGAGATGGCAGGGGGCTGGACTCGATGGCCTCTCGAGGTCCCTTCCAGTCGTAGTGTTCTATGATTCTATGATTCTTTTCCAAACTAAGCAAGCCCAATTCTTTCAACCTTTTTTCATAGGTCACATTCTCTAGACATTTAATCATTCTTGTCGCTCTTTTCTGGACCCTCTCTAGTTTCTCCACATCTTTTTTGAACTGCGGTGCCCAGAACTGGACACAATACTCCAGCTGAGGCCTAACCAGCGCAGAGTAGAGCTGAAGAATGACTTCTCAGGTCTTGTTCACAACACACCTGTTAATGCATCCCAGCATCATGTTTGCTTTTTTTGCAACAGCATCACACTGTTGACTCATATTTAGCTTGTGGTCCACTATAACCCCTAGATCCCTTTCTGCTGCAGTCGTTCCTAGACAGTCTCTCCCCATTCTGTGTGTGTGAAACTGATTGTTCCTTCCCAAGTGGAGCACTTTGCATTTGTCCTTATTAAACATCATCCTGTTTACCTCAGACCATTTCTCCAGTTTATCCAGATCATTTTGAATTATGACCCTATCCTCCAAAGCAGTTGCAACCCCTCCCAACTTGGTATCATCTGCAAACTTAATAAGCGTACTTTCTCTGCCAATATCTAAATCATTGATGAAGACGTTGAACAGAACCGGTCCTAACACAGACCCCTGCGGAACCCCACTTGTTACACTTTTCCAGCAGGATTGAGAACCATTAAGAACTACTCTCTGGGTACGGTTATCCAGCCAGTTATAGTAGCCTCATCTAAATTGTATTTGCCTAGTTTTTTGATAAGAATATCATGAGAGACCGTATCAAATGCTTTACTAAAGTCTAGGTATACCACATCTACCGCTTCTCCCCTATCCACAAGGCTTGTTAGCCTATCAAAGAAAGCTATCAGATTAGTTTGACAACATCTATTCTTTACAAACCCATGCTGGCTGTTTCCTATTACTTTACCACCTTCCAAGTGCTTGCAGATGATTTCTTTAATTACCTGCTCCATTATCTTTCCTGGCACTGAAGTTAAGCTGACTGGCCTGTAGTTTCCTGGGTTATTCTTATTCCCCTTTTTATAGATGGGCACAATATTTGCCCTTTTCCAGTCTTCTGGAATCTCTCCTGTCTCCCATGATTTTCCAAAGATGATAGATAAAGGCTCAGATACCTCCTCTATCAGCTCTTTGAGTATCCTAGGGTGCATTTCATCAGGCCCTGGTGACTTGCAGACATCTAATTTTCCTAAGTGATTTTTAACTTGTTCTTTTTTAATTTCATCTCCTAACCCTACCCCTTTCCCACTAGCATTCACTATGTTGGGCATTCCTTCATCACACTTCTCAGTGAAGACCGAAACAAAGAAGTCATTAAGCGTCTCTGCCATTTCCAAGTTCCCTGTTACTGTTTCTTCCTCCTCACTCAGGAATGGCCCTACCCTGTCCCTGGTCTTCCTCTTGTTTCTAATATAGTTATAAAAGCCTTCTTGTTTCCCTTTATGCCTGTAGCTAGTTTGAGCTCATTTTGTGCCTTAGCCTTTCTAATCTTTCTCCTGCATTCTTGTGTTGTTTGCCTATATTCATCCTTTGTAATTTTTCCTTGTTTCCATTTTTTATACAATTCCTTTTTTATTTTGAGATCATGCAAGATCTCCTGGTTAAGCCAAGGCGGTCTTTTTCCATATTTTCTATCTTTCCTACACAGCGGGATAGCTTGCTTTTGGGCCCTTAATAATGTCCCTTTGAAAAACTGCCAACTCTCCTCAGCTGTTTTTCCCCTCAGTTTTGCTTCCCATGGGACCTTACCTACCAGCTCTTTCAGTTTACCAAAATCTGCCCTCCTGAAATCCATTATCTCTATTTTGCTGTTTTCTGTTCTACTCATCCTCAGGGTTGTGAACTCTATGATTTCATGATCACTTTCACCCAAGCTGCCTTCCACCTTCAAGTTCTCTACCAATTCCTCCCTATTTGTTAAAATCAAATCTAAAACAGCTTCCCCCTGGTAGCTTTTTCAACCTTTTGGAATAAAAAATTGTCTCCAATACAATCCAAGAGCTTACTGGACAGTCTGTGCCCCGCTGTATAGTTTCCTAACATATATCTGGATAGTTGAAGTCCCACGTCACCACCAAATCTGGGGCCCTGATTGACTTTGTTAGTTGTTTAAAAAAAGCCTCATCCACCTCTTCCACCTGGCTAGGCGGCCTGTAATAGACACCTAGCAGGACATCACCCTTGTTTTTTACCCCTCTTAGTCTAACCCAGAGACTCTCAACATATGCATCTCCTACGTCCATCTCCACCTCAGTCCAAGTGTGTACATTTTTAATATATAAGGCAAGACCTCCCCCCTTTTTTCCCTGTCTGTCCTTCCTAAGCAGGCTGTACCCTTCAATACCAACATTCCAATCGTGTATTATCCCACCAAGTTTCTGTGATGCCAATGATGTCATAGTTATATTTATTTACTAGCACTTCCAGTTCTTCCTGCTTATTACCCATACTTCTTGCATTTGTATACAGGCATCTAAGATATTGATTTGATCTTGCCTCCCTGTTTTGCCCTGACCCTCTTTTTACTCTGACATTGTTGCCCATGCTGCCTCCCATTTCTGACCCAATCAACCAACTTGAGAACCTCAAAGATAGAAGTCCTGCCTACACAAAGACTAGGCCAGCCATGTATATGAAGAATGATTGTCCACTTTCAGGAGTGAACAACTTCTTTCAGATTTAAGGCACGCAAGAAAGAATAAATAACTAATTTGTATGGGTGGGAGGAAAGAGAGCACAGGGTGTATTGTCTGCCATAGGCTTCATTAGATGTGCATCACAAAATGGCAGCTGCCTATCCCTTAGAGTGCAAATATAACATTGCAGTACAGAAAAAGCAGAGCCCTGTCTGTTACTGTGCAGATCTACCTCTCCCTGGATCAGCAGCAGTGCATAGACAGAGGTGCGTATAGAAGATTAAGCACATACAGCTCATTAACTTGACAAGTGAAGAGATGACATTCAGGGCTTGTCAACCAAGGGAAATTGACCGGAACTTCAGGTGAGATCTCTGTGCTGATGTATTTAGCGCAGAACAAGCTCATTTTTATTCCAGAGTAAAAATTCTTCTTGCTATCTCCAATAGAAGGTTCTGTGACAGTCACAGTACCCCAACTAGCTAATTTTGTACCTGATTCTAGAATATAAAATTGCAACCCTCATGTACTCATAGTAGCTTGTTTGTGTATTTTCCATTTTTCTACCAACTATCACACTGCTTACACTGGCTGGGCAAGGCTGTGTCTGGTTCCCCCCAGGCTTGCTGGCAGTGGGAAGGGGTGGTAGGCTGTATGTGGCGTACCCACCATACCCCCATCTCTCCTGCCTCAGCTGGGACTGTGCCCTTAGCAGATGCTTGCAGCAGTCAGAAACGGGGAAGGACAGGAGCTGGGTAGGTGTGCTGACAGCACAGGATGCAAAGCCAAGATAGTAACGTATAAGGCAGTGCGGTGTGTAGGGCTAAGGGTGTGTGTAGAGGAGCTGACAGTGCAGTGTGAAAGGAGCGTGTGCGCATGTGCTGCTAGTGCAGTGTGAAAGGAGCGTGTGCGCGTGTGAGCGCTGATAGTGCAGCGTGAAAGGAGCGTGTCTACGTGTGAGCGCACGCACCGGTGCTGTGCCGTGTCTGTGGGCAGCGTCCATGTGCCGGTGCGGGGGCTGGTGGTACCAGGGTGGGCAGAGGACGTGCGGGGCGGGGCGGGGCGCTGCACAGGACTCGCGGCAGGACCAGGCAGAGGCGCTGAGAAGGAGCCGGAGCGGCGACCCCCGAGCGGCGAACAGGCTCTGCCGCCCACACGCGCCCCCCGCCTCAGCGTGCGCGGCCCCGTGCGGCGGCCCAGTGTGCCCTGAGCCCGCAGCAGAGGCTACCTCGGAGGGGTCACGGCCCCGCCCAGCCGCTGCTGCTGCTCCTGCGCCTGCGCCGCCCTTTCCGCTCGCGCCCCCGCCGCTGCTGCGCCTGCGCCCGCGCCCTTGCACTGCCCTTTCCGCTCGCGCGCCCGCCGCTGCTGCGCCTGCGCCCGCGCCCTCACTCCACCCGTTCCGCTCGCGCCCCCGCCGCTGCTGCGCCCGCGCCCTTTTTTGGGTGGAAGGAACTTCCAGGACGCCGGACGGATATTGTGATGTGGGGCACGATGGAGACTGGGGCAGGGACAGGGGACCCTTAAGGATAACACCCCTTTGGGTTGTGCGCTGCAGCATTGGAAGATCATAGGTGGAACCCAATGAATAAGTCTGGAATGAAAAAGCTGTGCGCAGTAGAGTGGCCACAATATATCTTAGCGGGACAAGAGCGGTGGCCACCAGAGGGGTCCCTAAATTATAACACCATATTGCAGCTGCTTTTGTTTTTACAACGTACTGGTAAATGGGAAGAACATATGTGAGGCCAATGTTTTGAATATCTTAGAAATAGACAAGACCTGCAGGAAATGTGCGGATTGCCATGTACAGTGCAACCAGCTGTAAATACGCCTGATGTAAGATTACCATGTGCAGTACAATCAGTTGTAAATAAGCCTAATGTAAACTGTCACCAGGACCCCCCCTTCGGCTTCTACACCCACACCCCCTCCATATAGGGAAAGGGTTTCCCATGATTCGGGGATAGCCCCCTCAGTTGAACTGTATCCATTAGTGACTGAAACAGTGGTTAACAGAGCGGGAGCTGCGGATCGGCAGGCTACTACTATGCAGGTGTATTCCCATGTGCCCTTTAATCTGATCGATTTGGCAACTTTTAAGGCTCAAGCAGGGGAGTTTTCCACGGATCCTAGCCGCTTTATTTTAATTTTCGAAGGGTGTTTAGCCAGTCACAAGCCTGATTGGAATGACTGTCAGGTCCTAATGAGAACCCTGTTGTCTGAAGTGGAGTGTAACCAGGTTGTAACAAAAGCCAGGGAGGAAGCAAGAAAAAGGCATGAACGTGGCAGGAGCGAAAAAAGTGATTTGTCAAATCCCTGAGTCCAGCAATAGGAATCAACTGCGTGCCTTTTTGGGAATGGCAGGATTTTGCAGATTATGGATTCCTGATTTTGGGGTACTGGCTAAAGCTCTGTATGAGTGTGTTAAAAAAGAGTAACAGAGACTTGTTCTGTTTTAAAAAAGAGGCTCAACATGCATTTAAAGCTTTAAAATTGCGTTTAATGGAAGCTCCAGCCCTAGGTCTACCAGATATTACTAAACCATGTCAGCTGTATGTGCATGAAAGGAAGGGAGTGGCTCTTGGAATATTAGCTCAAAAGGTGGGAAGTTGGAAGCGACCTGTGGCTTACTTTTCCAAACAATTAGATACTGTTGCTAGAGCCTGGCCAGCGTGCCTGCGGGCGGTGGCGGCTGCAGCCGTCATCTTAGAGAAGGCAGGAAAACTTACTTTGGGAGGGGAAGTTGAGGTCAACACCCCACACGCTGTCCAGGCCCTACTGGAGGCAAAAGGAGGGCTTTGGCTCACGCAAGCCCGACTCACAAAGTACCAAGCGTCGTTGCTAGAGAATGTAGAAATTAAGTTGGTAACCAGTCCAGCCTTGAACCCAGCTACCCTTTTGCCCGAAAAAGGGACAGAGGAAATTGAGCATGACAGTTGAGAGACTATTAACACTCAATATTTGAGCTACCCTGACCTTAAGGACCAACCACTTTTAAATGCGGACCTAGAGTGGTTCACAGATGGCAGTTCCCAGGTGATAAATGGAAAAAGGAGAGCTGGATATGTGATAGTCAGCCTGCACGAGACTATTGAGGCTCGACCTTTACCAGTGGGTACTTCAGCTCAGTTAGCGGAACTCATAGCCCTCACTCGAGCCCTGGAAATGGCTAAGGGTCTGCGAGTTAAAAGTACTTTATAGGAAATGGAATGAGAAATGAAGCCAGACGGGTGGTTAGAGACTGTATGGTATGTCAGAAAAATAACCCCAAGCAGGAAGACCCGTGGTATCCTCCCCACTGCCATCAGCCCCGGAACTGGGACTTGTGGGGCAAATTGACTTTACTGAACTACCTCGTGCCAGTGGGTTTCGGTACCTCCTGGTACTTGTGGACCGCTTCACAGGATGGATAGAGGCATTTCCATGTAGGAATTGTACGGCTAGCACGGTTACTGCTAAAATCTTAAAGGAGATAGTCCCCTGGTTTGGAGTACCAGAATGGATTGAATCAGACCAAGGAACACATTTCGCAGCTCAATGTGTGGAGAAAGTAGCAGATGGACTCAAGATCCCATGGAAATACCACACTCCATATAGACCGCAGGCCAGAGGAGTGGTAGAAAGAGAAAATCAGACTTTAAAAAGACATTTGTCAAAGTTGTGCCAGGAAGCTCAGATTAAGTGGCCAGAGACCCTCCCCTTAGCCCTCTTGAGGACCCAAATATTGCCTAAAGGGAGGTTAGGACTAAGCCCATTTGAAATCTTGTATGGGTGACCATGGCCAATGAATGGGGTGCCTGGCACAGGTATAGAATGGGGGATAGGGGAGGGGTTTTTAAAGAAATATTTGCTGTCACTGTCGTCTGTTATGTCTTCTATTCACAGGTTTGTTGTGACAACCAGCCCATTCCGTTGGACCAGCCCCTTCATGATATCCAGCCAGGAGATAGCGTGCTGCTTCGGACGTGAAAGGAGGAGCCCCTTCAAGAGAAGTGGAAAGGACCCCACCTCGTTTTATTGATTGCTAAGACTGCTGCTAAACTACAAGGGGTCAAACTGTAGGTCCATTTCACTCGACTGAAAAAGGTCGAACCTGCTGAGGAAAAGGAGTGGACTGTGAGCCGTGTTACCCCAGAAGCTGAAGAGGACTCAGGACTGAAATTATTGTTTAAGCGAAAGTAATTCTGTATGGTGTAGCAAAATGTGTTATTTGCTGATATGTATCTGTTTGTTAGGCTTTATAGACGCAGGGGACCCACAAGGGGACGCTGTCTCTCTTCACCCAGTAGAGGATAACTGGTGGGTTCTTTTAGCCACCACAGCTACTAATGGTTCACACTTTTGTGTTGGGGGAAGTTATACTATGGGATCGGTAATAACTACTTGTTTTATAGGAGTACCTACTCCTTTGTAACGTACAGAATGATACATCTTTCCAATAATTTAATATTAATCTCACAGCCAACCACCTGTATAATTTTGGCCCTAGTCCAGAGCCTGAAACAGGACCCTGAGGGTGTCCAGTGGTGGAATTGGGGTCTAGGAGGTTGGCTGAATTGGATCAAAAGTATGTTATCTTCCTTGGTAGTTATTATAGTAGTTTCTCTTCTTTCTTGTTGCTGTATTCAAGTAGGTTTGTCATTATTTAAAGGGTGTGTTGGCTTTTTTTTCAGCAATCAGTAGGAATGCATGTATTAAAAGATAAGGAAATGGAAATGCTACCCATGAATCAGGTTTTGAGTAAGGAATATGAGAAGACTCAATATGGAACATCTTGAGTATTCTCAAAGGGGGGAAACGTTGGCAGGGGAAACGTTTTATTCTGTTCTCATAGAAACATTGTTTTGTAAATGAATGCTTACTGATGTTCCCATGAGGTTCAATATTGTATTTAGCATTGTTAGTGAATCCTCCTTAGTTTTCTCATGAAATTCAGCATTGTTTTGTTACTGAAATCCTGTTCATGTTCTATACAACTGAATAGCTCTACCTCCCTGTAACTTACATTCTGTTAATAATCTATTGGTACTTTACCTCCTGCTCAATAGGGAATTACCAGAGTGGAATGTCATATGAGCAGTGGGAATTCAGTTTGAGCTGGAGGAGTGGATAAAGGGAGTATGAGAAACTCTCCCCTGGTTTGTTGGGGGTGGGTGAACAAAGGAAGAGAGAGGTATAAGTATAGCTCACTTCTTGTTGTAAGGCGTGCAGGCTTTGAGGAGAGATCCCCCTGCACCTTACTTGGCATGCCAAATAAAGATTCTTCTTCTACTCTCGGTGTGATGAATTAGCTTTGCACACCGGGCACAAACTACCTCACTGCCATCTCTGGTGGCAACACTACGTAAAAGAATAAATGGACATAAATCAGACCTCAGGAACAGTAATGTACAGAAGCCTGTGGGAGAACACTTCAATCTCCCTGGACACTCAGTAGCAGATTTAAGGGTGACAATCCTGAAACAAAGAAACTTCAAAAATCAAATGGAGAGAAAAATCTCTGAGCTGCAATTTATTTGCAAATTTGACTCCATTAACCAAGGATTAAAGAGACTGGGAGTAGCTTGCAGTTTACAAAGGCAGCTTCTCTGCTCTGGGTGTTAATATCTCCCCATTAGACTCTGACAATGGCCTATGTTTCCCTGTCTGATCTGACTTGTTTTTTTCTCTTTTGAGATGTACTATTGATAATGGGTCATTTCCACCTTGCTTAATAGACCTTGTCAGCCCTGGACCTCCCTTTTTCTGGGACCCTGAAGTCCTTTCCAGCCCTGTGATTGTGACCCCACTCTTTAAATACCCCTCTGATCACCACCCCCCAGTTGTGCATCTGATGAAGTGGGTCTTTGCCCACGAAAGCTTATGCTCCAATATATGTGTTAGTCGATAAAGTGCCACAAGACTTCTTGTTCTCTACACACAAAAGCAGCTCCTTTCAAAATAAGGGGCCAGGAAAGCCTGTGAACAGGACCGCAGGGCGGACAAGCCTTTCCGGAGCAACAGCAATATGCTCCTTTAAGGGGCCCTTCCCAAACACACTTGGCCTGCACAGCACAAGACCTGCGGGGCTGACACCAGACTCGCAGACCCAGTGCACGCAACCACGGCTTCCCCACCAGCAGCAGTAGCCAGAAGTCCTCTGGGCCATCGCTGAGGCAGGATCCTCCATGCTCGATGCTGCGCAGGAGGCTGCCCAGCACCTCCCGAAGGGGAGCCCTCCTCAGGGGATGAAGGGGGTGCCCCAGACCATGGGGCTGTCCTTATCTCCCCACCACTACTGGGTGCTCTGCTGCCTCTGAAACTTCCCCACCACCTCAGAGTGGTGGCAGCGCCTTGTCATTGGCGAGTGGGACGATGACCACTTGCTCTGGAGTTTCCGGATGCTCTGGCAGATGTTCCTTGAGCTCTGCCAGTGGCTCGGCCCTGCCCTGAGGCACTATCACACATGCATGCAATGCTACTTCACCGTTGGGGAAAGGGTTGGCCTCACTGGAAGCTGACCACTCCAGACAGCTACTGATCTGCTGGACACCCGTTCAGTGTAGGAAAGGCCACCAATGGGGCCATTATCATGGAGGTAAGGAAGCTCAGGTGGGGACACATTGCGGGTGGGGGGGAGTCAGGGAAGGGGTCCAGGGAGGAGGGGTGCCCAGGGAGGGGAAGGCAAGGGGATGGCCGGGCACACCCAGCACACCCTCACAAGTGCCCATGTCCCCTCCCCACAGGTGATCCATGCACTGAACACCCTCCTGCTCCACAGGCTCATGCAGATTGGGGACATGGATGCAGCTATTGCGGGGTTCGCCAGTACAGTGTTCCCCAACTGCTTCAGAGCCCTGGAAGGGACCCACATCCCCATCCAGGCCCTGGACCACAGCTGGGGATGCTTTATAAACAGGAAGGGCTCCCACTCAGTGGTCCTCCAGGCCACGGTGGATAGGTGGGGGCACTTCCAAGACCTCTATGATGATTGGTCCAACTGCATCCACGACACCCGTGTATTCCAGACTTGGGCCTGCGCCGCTGGATGGAGGTGGGGACCTCTGGGGAACACCACCTGGCCCCTCTTCCTTGTGGCAGATGTGGCCTACCCTCTCCAGCCCTGGCTTATGCGGCCCTATGCAGGCCACCTCAGCACCAGCCAGGAGAGGTTCAATGGCCATCTGAATCATGCCCACCAGGTGGTGGAGTGGGCTTTTGGCTGCTTCAAGGGCTGCTGGCACTGCCTCCTTGCTCGACTCGACATGGGCCTCCCGAACATCTCCCAGGTTGTGGGGGCATGCTGTGTGCTCCACAGCCTGGTGGAGAGCAAGGGGGAGGCATTCATGCAGGAATGGGCTGTGGAGCCCAGCATGGCCTACCCCTAACCAGCCGCCACCCCTCGCTGCCAGGCCCACCACGAGGGGGTCTGGGAGGCCCTGCGGGCTTATTTTGACCAGTGGGGCAGAGTGAGCACCACCCTGGCCATCCCTGGCAGGTCAAACAGTTATATGTTGGCACCAAATCTTGTGCAAAGCAGGTCAAGTGAGATGTTTATTACAGTATGATACACTGATTCTGTTTTTACTATTCATGTGCATATATCATAGAATCATAGAACACTATGACTTGAAGGGACCTTGACAGATCATCAAGTAGAGTCCCCTGCCCTTATGGCAGGACCAAGTACTGTCTAGAGTCAACCATCCCTGATAGACATTTATCTAAACTATTCTTAAACATTTCCAGAGATGGAGATTCCACAACTTCCCTAGGTAACAGGGAACTTGGAACTGGCAGAGATGCTTAATGACTTCTTTGTTTTGGTCTTCAGTGAGAAGTCTGACAAAGGAATGCCCAACATACTGAATGCTAGTGGGAAACAGATAGGGTTAGAAATTGAAATAAAAAAGAACGTTAAAAATCACTTAGGAAAATTAGATGTCTGCAAGGCACCAGGGCCTGAGGAAATGCATCCTAGAATACTCAAGGAGCTGATAGAGGAGGTATCTGAGCCTTTATCTATCATCTTTGGAAAATCATGGGAGACAGGAGAGATTCCAGAAGACAGGAAAAGGGCAAATATAGTGCCCACCTATAAAAAGGGGACTAAGAATAACCCAGGAAACTACAGGCCAGTCAGCTTAACTCCAGTGCCAGGAAAGATACTGGAGCAGGTAATTAAAGAAATCATCTGCAAGCACTTGGAAGGTGGTAAAGTAATAGGAAACAGCCAGCATGGGTTTGTAAAGAATAGATGTTGTCAAACTAATCTGATAGCTTTCTTTGATAGGCTAACAAGCCTTGTGGATAGGGGAGAAGCGGTAGATGTGGTATACCTAGACTTTAGTAAAGCATTTGATACGGTCTCTCATGATATTCTTATCAAAAAACTAGGCAAATACAATTTAGATGAGGCTACTATAAGGTAGGTGCGTAACTGGCTGGATAACTGTACTCAGAGAGTAGTTTTTACTAGTTCTCAATCCTGCTGGAAAAGTATAACTAGTGGGGTTCCACAGGGGTCTGTGTTAGGACCGGTTCTGTTCAATATCTTCATCAATGATTTAGATATTGGCATAGAAAGTACGCTTATTAAGTCTGCAGATGATACCAAGCTGGGAGGGGTGGCAACTGCTTTGGAGGATAGGATCATAATTCAAAATGATCTGGATAAATTAGAGAAATGATCTGAGGTAAACAGGATGACGTTTAATAAGGACAAATGCAAAGTGCTCCATTTGGGAAGGAACAATCAGTTTCACACATATAGAATGGGGAAAGACTGTCTAGGAACGACTGCAGCAGAAAGGGATCTAGGGGTTATAGTGGACCACAAGCTAAATATGAGTCAACAGTGTGATGCTGTTGCAAAAAAAGCAAACATGATTCTGGAATGCATTAATAGGTGCGTTGTGAACAAGACATGAGAAGTCACTCTTCCGCTCTACGCTGCGCTGGTTAGGCCTCAGCTGCAGTATTGTGTCCAGTTCTGGGCACCACAGTTCAAGAAAGATGTGGAGGAATTAGAGAGGGTCTAGAGAATGTGACCTATGAAGAAAGGCTGAAAGAATTGGGCTTGTTTAGTTTGGAAAAGAGAAGATTGAGGGGAGACATGATAGCGGTTTTCAGGGTGTGACATCTAAAAGGGTGTCCTAAGGAGGAGGGAGAAAACTTGTTCTTCTTGGCCTCTGAGGATAGAACAAGAGGCAATGGACTTAAACTGCAACAAGGGAAGTTTAGGTTGGACATTAGGAAAAAGTTTCTAACTGTCAGGGTGGTCAAACAGTGGAATAAATTGCCAAGGGAGGTTGTGGAATCTCCATCACTGGAGATATTTAAGAACAGGTTAGATAGATGTCTATCAGGGGTGGTTTAGACAGTACTTGGTCCTGCCATTGGGACAGGGGGCTGGATTCGATGGCCTCTCGAGGTCCCTTCCAGTCCTAGTATTCTATGATATGATTCTATGACTGGTTACATGTCACCTCAGGATGGGACGCAGAGATAAACTTTCTCAACCTCTGAAATGACTGATTCTTGCAGTAGCTGATCCTGGAACCCACAAGAGCACAGGCAATTCCTGATGTTGTCCCAAGTGGAGCACAGGATCTGGTCCAAGAGGAGAATATAGCTGTACTGCTTGGAAATAGTGACCATCATATAATTAAATTTAGCATTTCTGTTGTGAGAAAAACACCACAGCTGCCCAACACTGTGGCCAAAAGGGAATTTGATGAACAACTAGCCAAAACCTTAACAAGTAATAGCAGAATTTTTTAATTACATCAGAAACAGGAAGCAAACACTTCTGGGGCCACTGGACTATCAAGATGCTAAACCTCAAAGATAAGGTAATTGTGGATAAACTAAATTAATTATTTGTAATCAGTCTTCATGGCTGAGGATGTGAAAGAGATTCCCGAAACTGAGCCTTTCTTTTTAGGTGACAAACTTGAGGATCTGTCACAGATTAAGGTGTCATAGGGTTGGTTTTGGAAAAAATTGATAAAGCAAACAGTAATAAATCATCAAGATTACATGATATGCAGTCAAGAGTTCTGCAAGAACTCAAATGTGAAATTCCAGAACTACTAATTGTGGTTTCTAACCTACCCTTTCAATCAGCTTCTGTACCTAATGACTGGAGGATAGCTAATGTGATGCCAATTTTTATACAGGGGCTAAAGAGGTGATCCTGAGAATAACAGATGGATACATCTAACTTCAGTACCAGGCAAACTGGCTGCTACTATAATAAAAACAGAACTGTCACATACATAGATGCACAATTTGTTGGGGAAAGTCAACATGGTTTTTATAAAGAGAAATCATGCCTCACCCATCTATTAGAATTCTTTGAGGCAGTCAAAAAGTATGTGAACAAAGGGGATCCAGTGCATATAGTGTACTTAAATGTCCAGAAAGCCGTTAAACTACATCCCCCACCAAAGACTCTTAAGCAAATAAGCAGTCACGGTATAAGAGGGAAGGTCCTCTCATGGACTGATAACCAGTTAAAACATGGGTGTCCAACCTTTTGGCTTGCCTGGGCCGCATTGAGTGAAGAGGAATTGTCTTGGGCTGCATATAAAATATATAATATAGTTAATGTATATAAATCACATAATACTGTTAAAAGTTTACGATCTTGTGGGGCCACATTACTAGCTGTCCAGGACCGCATGCAGCCCGCGGGCCGCGGGTTGGACGTGCCTGAGTTAAGATATGAAGCAAAGGGTAAGAAAAAATGGTGAGTTTTCAGAATGTGGAGAGGTAACCAGTGGTGTCCCCCATGGGTCTGTACTGGGACTGATCATATTCAACATATGCATAATGATCTCAGGGAACGAGTAAAAGTGAGGTGGGAAAATTTGCACATGGTTACAACACTGGTCAGAATACTTAAGTCCAAAGCAGATTGTGAATAGTGTCACAAGGATCTCACCAAACTAGGTGACTGAGTAACAAAATGGCAAAAGAAATTCAGCATTGACAAATGCAAAGTAATGCATATTAGAAAACATAATCCCAACAATACATATAAAATTTTGAGAACTAAAGGGACTTCAATGTAGTGCGGGCACTTCAAAGTACCCATGGCTGACCCGTGGCTATACACAAGCCAGCATTTTGAAGTTTCACACTTCGAAGTTGCCACGGGGGAGATTTAGCCTAATGAAGTGCTGCATATGCATCACAGCACTTCATTAGTAATCTCCCAATACTCTAATTACCATGCCCCCTTCAAAGTTAGGGGCTAGTCTAGACACAGCCTTAGAAGGCAACTGTATGTACCAGAAAGTTGAGACTGCAGACAGATGAGTAGCCCTGGCTCTGCTTCTCACTGACGGAGACCAGTGACAATGACAGGACTCAGGAAACTGGGACCACTGAGAACAAGTTAGCTGGATTCAGTGCTCATAAGGAATGGTGTTCTCACCACCAAATGCAGCAGTTCAGGTTTACTGCATATCAGCAAAGTGAATTTTGGGAAATTATGGACTCTAGTAAGTCATGTACAAAAATCCCCAAGGTGGGAAGAGGGCTAGGGAATTACACATTAATTCAGGGGAAACAGGCTGTAAGTCTTCTGGGAAAAGGTGTGTGAGAAATAAGATTCAGATCATATGACCCAGAAAGACCAGGGGGAGCTGGACCCAGAACCGGAGGAAGACTCGATGTCCACAAAAGCATGCAGCCAGGAATTATTTTCTACTCTGGAGGATGGTAACCAGTCACAGTCAGTGGTTGAGGAAGCACAAACAACAGAGGCGGCACCTTGTAAGTAGATTTGATTTCTGAAAAGCACTGAAATGAGTTGTTGGGGGCAGAGGGGTTGCAGAAAGCAGACATGGGTCTTTGTGGTGCTAAAAATTGCTGAGCACTGGAATGAAGCCATGAAGCAGCTCTTAAACATTACGGATTGCCAAGCTCACATGCTCCAGATGCTTCTAGCACTACATATGGAGTACCTCCATGACTGCCCCCTCTCCCCACTCAGCTGGTGTCCCAAAACTGTCTTCCATGAACCCCCGTGTCATGGACAACACATTCTGCCCCGATTTCAAGCTGTTCATGCTCAGCATCCAGGTGCTGAACCTCAATGGTCCAGCCCTCAGTGATCCTTTTCTTCACAAATGTTATGGAAGGTACAGCATTCAGCTATAAGCAGGGTGATGTTGTCATCAGCCATGTTCAGCCTCCCTTACAAACCTCACCATCAGGCATTTAAATGGCCAAAAGTGCACTCCTCGGTTATTTTGCACCTGTTCAGCCTGTTGTTGAACTGCTCCTTGTTGTTGTCAAGACTTCCAGAATCACAACAGGCATTTTGTGAAGTGAGTCTGTGCTCACGAAAGCTCATGCTCAAAACTTTTCTGTTAGTCTATAAGGTGCCACAGGACCCTTTGTTGCTGTTACAGATCCAGGCTAACACAGCTACCCCTCTGATACTTAACAGGCATTTTAATTTCCTTTCCAGTGATCTTCTGGTCCAGGAAAAAAGTTCCTGCTTGCAGCTTCGCGAGGCCAGGTTCTGGAACATGTATCTATCATGCACACGTCCAGACCATCCTGCATTAGTGACTGTGAATCACCTATGGTGATCCACAAATGCTCAGACAACCAGGGAAAAATATCCCTTCTGATGAATGCACTCACAGGGTAGGTGGTCAGTATTAGAATATGTGTGCCACCTATTGCCTACCGCAGTTATGGAAGCCCATTTGTGCAAAGCCATCCACAATTTCACACATGTTATCCAGAATCATATAGTGTTTTGACCAGGATGTGATTAATGGCCCTACACACTTCTATCAACATGTGTCTCAACAGTCAACTTAATGACTCCAAAGTGATTCATGCGTGATCAGTAGCTGTCTGGAATAGCCAGCTTTCACACTGCAATCAACACATGCTTCTTCATCAGCAGGGCAGCTCTCAGTCTCATCTTGTATCGTAGCTGCTGTGCATGGCAAGATCAGTGTCTGACTCCGCATTATCACTTTGTAGCCTAGGGAGTAACTCGACTGCCAGTTTTCAACAATTTGGGAGCCACTCCTGCAGACTAAGGAAACAGGGTGCACAGCATAGAAGCCATTGAAAGATGGTGCCAAATGCGGTAGAAGCATACAGGGTGCCAGGATGTAAAGGAATGCACCTCAGGGCACTGGGACAGGACCTAGGATGCCCAGTGACTATACCCTCACATTCCCACAGGCCTTAGCAGTGGAAGAAGAAGAGTGCACCACTCCAAAGGCCACGGCAGTGCCACAAGCGTGCCCATGCTACTGCACTGGCAGCTGACAGTGTGGACACACAACAGCAGTTTCACTGCTGCACTCTGTCAGCAATGTTGCAGCTGCCAGTGCTTTATGTTTGCAAGTGTAGACAAAGCCTTCGTTACAGAGCTCCTTCGATCCCTTTAGAGCCTTGATGTGCACAACACCATTTAATATGGTATGTTCACTTCCCCTTCTTTAAACCCATGCCACACATCTCCCCCTGACTGCCAACACTTTCCATGACAAGATGGCCCCTATGCCTTGCTGGAGACAGTGCAGTGCTGAAATCAGGCATTCTGCATCTCTCAGAATCCACATGTACCTTTTTCCTGATATCTCAGGAGTAAGAGACACGTGGCGACGAGCTGCATCAATTTCAAAGTGCTGTGGCTGCCAGCATTCTAATTAGGTGCTGAATATGTATTTCAGCGCTTCATTAGTAAACTTCAAAATGGCTATTTGCATGGCCATATTGAAGTTCTGGGCTAGTGCAGACATAGCCTTTGATATTTGTAGGGATCTCCTGGACAACACTGAGTATTTCATTCCCCTCCTCCTGTGTCTTTGCCCTATCTTCAGTCCTATGTATTTTGGATCTCTGTTATGAAACAGTCAGTGCTGTACTGCATAGCTCCATCTCTGAAGAAGTGGGTCTGCTAAATGAAAGCTCATCGGCTAATAAATGATTTTGTTAGTTTTTAAGGTGCTACACGACTGCTGGTTTCTTTTGTTAGAATACAGGCTGACATGGCTATCTCTCTGTTACTTTATAAATGTTCAGTGTGGGAAAAGCTTCAACCAGGACGAAACCTTGTTAAACATTGGAGACCTTTTACCTCCCAGAACTACGGAAAAAGCTTCACCAACAGCTCAAACCTTATTCAGCATCAGAGAACCCTAATGATGGACAGACCCAGTAGATGCTCAGAGTGTGGGAAAAGCTTCATGCAGAGCTCAGAACTTATTAGACATGAGACAATCCATACAGGAAACAGGGCCTTTAAACGTTCCAAGTGTGAGAAAAGCTTCAATGACCGTTCAAATCTTTTTACGCATCAGAGAACCCACCTGATGGAGAGACACTTTAGATGCTCTGAGTGTGGGAAAAGCTTCAGCGTGAACTCCAGCCTTATCATTCCTTGGAGAATCCATACAGTAGAGCGACCCTATGAATGCTGCATGTGTGAGACAAGCTTCACACAGTGCTCAGAGCTTATTAGACGTAAGACAATTCATGTCTGAGATAGGCCCTTTAAGTGCTCCAAGTGCAGGAATAGGAGGGGTAGCCATGTTAGTCTGGATCTATAACAGCAACGAAGGGTCCTGTGGCACCTTATAGACTAACAGAAAAGTTTTGAGCATGAGCTTTCGTGAGCACAGACTCACTTCATCAGATGCTGACCAGCTGACCAGCATCTGATGAAGTGAGTCTGTGCTCACAAAAGCTCATGCTCAAAACTTTTCTGTTAGTCTATAAGGTGCCACAGGACCCTTCGTTGCTGTTATAAGTGCAGGAAAAGTTTCAATGACCATTCAAACCTTATTAGACATCAGAGGATCCACAAGGGAGAGTAAACCAAATTGGCAGTGATTAGGACTGGCCAGAGACCTTTACTCTTTGTTAATTCCCACATAGTGACCTTTAAGGCTGTTTACACCAGTTGTGTTGCAGCTGCCACACTTTCTGCCTTTTGCAGCTCACCCTTATATATGAACAGCCATACTGGCTCAGACCACAGGTCCGTCTAGCTCAGTATTCTGTCTTCTAACAGTGGCCAATGTCAGATACCACAAAGGGACTGAACAGCACTTTATCAAATAATCCATCCCCTGTTGCTCATTCCCAGCCCTGACAGAGGGTATGGCCACCATCCCTGCCCATCCTGGCAAATAGCCATTGTTGGACCTAGCCTCCCTGAATTTATCTCCCTCTTTTTTTGAACCCTGTTATAGTCTTGGCCTTCACAGCAGCCTTGGGCAAGGAGTTCACAGGTTGACTGGGCATTTTAAGAAGTACTTCCTTGTGTTTGCTTTAAACTTGATAACTACTAATTTCATTTGGTGACCTCTACTTCTTGTGTTATGCCCAATATTCTCATTGTTGTTGCTGCTTGCCATGTGGTGCATATTTATGACAGTAAGATGAAAAATTTCCTGGTGAAATAAGTGTTGAGCAGATTGCCTCCTATGTAGTAGTAGGCATCCTTCAGTCTACGTAGACTATGGATCACGCCCTTCGTAGATCCATTTGGAATCATCATTTGCAGCGTCGACTGTGACTGTGAAGGCCCACACGACAGTGACAGTCCTTGCTGCATCTGTTGCATGTGTAGTGGTGTCTGGCAGGTCCTTACTGTGCTTTCTGTGGGCTCGCTTCTCCTGTTAGCTGTCTGATCCTCATCTCACCCTTTTGAAGGCCCTTGTGTAGTCCCTGCCTCCATCTGCTGCGATTGTCTGCCAGCTCCTCCCAGCTGTCCGGCTCGATGTCTACCTCCCTGAGGTCCCTCTTGCAAACATCTTTGTAGTGCAACTGGGGGCATCCGGGAGGTCTTTTGCCAGAGGCTAGCTCACCATACAGGATGTCTTTTGGGATCCTTCCGTCTGGAGCGAAGCAGACAGGGAGCTGCAGACAGGGGAGTTTAAGAGGGAGGAGAGCAAGTGAGCCTGCCGCTGAAGAAGCTACCAGGTGAGAGTGCTGATCTCTGGCTGAGTGAGCATGTGCTTTAACTGCTGGCATTTGAACTGCCATTTTGATTCCAGGTGGGGGGAGTTTCAGTTTCAGTTTCAGTGGCAGCTGGGACTACCTGCCTGACCTTTTGCTCCCTCGATCAGCCTTCCCCTGTGTGACTCATGGGGGGAGGCCTGAGAGAGGCCAGCAGGCTTGGAAGCCAGAGGCAGGAGCAGCCAGGGGAGCGAAGTGGACAGGGAGCTGCAGACGGGAGTTTAAGAGGGAGTTTGGGAGGGAGTGTGACGGAGAGGACTATAAAGGTTAGGAAGACCTGCAACACCTGTGCCAGCACTACTGCTGCCTCCTCCACTTGTGCCTGTAGCCAGACAGACTGCCTGACCATGGATGTTTCTACCCAGATCCTGGTGTGGTTCTGCAAGGACTGTGGCTTGCCGTTCCCACTTACTGATACCCAAGCTGGGGGGAACATTCAGTGTGAAAGGTGCCTGCTGGTGGAATCTCTCAGACGGCAGGTGGGGGAGCTACAGGAGGAGGTGGCCAGGTTGAGGAGTATCCGAGTCCATGAGCAGTTCCTGGATAGTATTCAGGTGGAGACTGCGGAGGTAACTGTCCCAGTGCACAGGACGGCTGATAAACCACTGGAGGAGGTGGACCAGGGTGGACACCGGCAGCTGGTTACTTCTCGCAGCAGGCAGTGTTCCACCCCTGCTCAGAACCCTCCCACCGTGGTACTGGAAAACCGTTATGCTGTACTCGATACAGGAGACCAAGAATTACCCCGTACAGAAGAGGAGAAGCCTCGTACCCCCAAGGCTGGGAAGTCTACTGCCACCCCTGCAAGAAGGAAACGTAGAGTAGTGGTGGTTGGAGACTCTCTTCTGTCGCCCTGACATTTCATCTCGGGAGGTGTGCTGCCTGCCGGGGCTGAGACGTTACGCAGGCATTGTCAAGGATTATCCGGCCCTCTGACTACTATCCCATGCTTCTCATCCATGTGGGCACTAATGATACTGCGAGGTGTGACGCTGAGCAGGTCAAGAGTGACTTCAGGGCTCTGGGGGCACAGGTCAGGGAGTTTGGGGTGCAGGTGGTATTCTCTTCAATCCTGCCTGTCAGAGGTAGGGGTCCAGGCAGAGACAGGTGTATCCTAGAGGTGAATGCTTGGTTGCATGGATGGTGTCACCAGGAAGGCTTTGACTATGGGATCCTTTTCCAGGAAGGACTGCTAGGCAGAGATGGCGTTCACCTTTCGAGGAGGGGGAAGACCATATTCGGACACAGGCTGGCTAACCTAGTGAGGAGGGCTTTAAACTAGGTTCAACTGGGGCAGGGGAGCAAAGCCTGCAGGTAAGTGGAGTGCATGGCTACCTGGGAGATGAACTTGAAATGGGAAGGAGTATGGGCTGCACTGGGAGAGTAAAAAGAGGGCCAGGGCAAAATGGGAGGCAAGACCAAATCAATGTCTGAGATGCCTATATACAAATGCAAGAAGTATGGGAAATAAACAAGAAGAATTGGAAGTACTAATAAATGAATACAACTATGATATTGTTGGCATCACAGAAACTTCGTGGGATAATACTCATGATTGGAATGTTGGTATTGAAGGGTACAGCCTGCGTAGGAAGGACAGACAGGGAAAGAAGGGAGGAGGTGTTGCCTTGTATATTAAAAATGTACACACTTGGACAGAGGTGGAGATGGACGTAGGAGATGGACGGGTTGAAAGTCTCTGGGTTAGACTCAGAGGAGTAAAAAACAAGGATGAGGTCCTACTAGGAGTCTACTACAGGCCCCCTAGCCAGGTGGAAGAGGTGGACGAGGCTTTCTTTAAACAGTTAACAAAATCATCCAGGGCCCAGAATTTGGTGGTGATGGGGGACTTCAACTATCCAGGTGTATGTTGGGAAACTAATACAGCAGGGGACAGACTGTCCAATAAACTCTTGGATTGCATTGCAGACAACTTTTTATTCCAAAAGGTTGAAAAAGCTACCAGGGGGAAGCTGTTCTAGATTTAATTTTAACAAATAGGGAGGAAATTATTGCTAATTTGAAAGTGGAAGGATGCTTGGGTGAAAGTGATCACGAAATCATAGAGTTCACAATTCTAAGGAAGGGTAGAAGGGAAAACAGTACAATAGAGATCATGGATTTCAGGAAGGCAGATTTTGGTAAACTCAGACAGCTGGTAGGTAAGGTCCCATGGGAAGCTAACCTGAGGGGAAAAATGGCTGAGGAGAGTTGGCAGTTTTTCAAAGGGACATTATTAAGGGCCCAAAAGCAAGCTATCCCGCTGTGTAGGAAAGATAGAAAACATGGCAAAAGACTGCCTTGGCTTAACCAGGAGATCTTGCATGATCTCAAAATAAAAAAGGAATCTTATAAGAAATGGAAACTAGGACAAATTACAAAGGATGAATATAGGCAAACAACACGAGCATGCAGGAGCAAGATTAGAAAGGTTAAGGCACAAAATGAGCTCAAACTAGCTACAAGCATAAAGGGAAACAAGAAGGCTTTTTACAAATACATTGGTAACAAGAGGAAAACCAAGGAGAGGGTAGGGCCATTGGTCAGTGAGGAGGGAGAAACAATAACAGGGAACTTGGAAATGGCAGAGATGTTTAATGATTTCTTTGTTTCGGTCTTCACTGAGAAATCTGAGGGAATGCCTGACATACAGAATGCTAGTGGAAAAGGGGTAGGTTTAGAAGTTGAAATAAGAAAAGAACAAATCAAAATTTACTTAGAAAAATTAGATGTCTGCAAATCACCAGGGCCTGATGAAATGCATCCTAGAATCCTCAAGGAGCTGATAGAAGAGGTATCTGAGCCTTTAGCAATCATTTTTGGAAAATCGTGGGAGATGGGAGAGATTCCAGAAGACTGGAAAAGGGCCAATATAGTACCCATTTATAAAAAGGGGAACAAGAATGACCCGGGAAACTACAGGCCAGTCAGCTTAACTTCTGTGCCAGGAAAGATAAGGGAGCAGGTAATTAAAGAAATCATCTGCAAGCATTTGGAAGGTGGTAAGGTGATAGGGAACAGCCAGCATGGTTTTGTTAGATCATGTCAAACCAATCTAATAGCTTTCTTTGATAGAATAACGAGCTTTGTGGATAAGGGAGAAGCAGTGGATATGGTATACCTAGACTTCAGTAAAGCATTTGACACGGTCTCACATAATATACTTATCAATAAACTACGCAAATACAACTTAGATGGGGCTACTATAAGGTGGGTGAACAACTGGCTGGATAACCGTATCCACAGAGTAGTTATTAATGGTTTTCAATCCTTCTGGAAAAGTATAACTAGTGGGGTTCCACAGGGGTCTGTTTTAGGACCGGTTCTGTTCAATATCTTCATTAACAATTTAGATATTGACATAGAAAGTACACATTAAGTTTGCAGATGATACCAAGCTGGGAGGGGTTGCAACTTCTTTGGAGGATAGGGTCATAATTCAAAAGGATCTGGATAAACTGGAGAAATGGGCTGAGGTAAACAGGATGAAGTTTAATAAGGACAAATGCAAAGTGCTCCACTTAGGAAGAAATAATCAGTGTCACACATACAGAATGGGAAAGGACTGCCTAGGAATGAGTACAGCAGAAAGGGATATAAGGGTTATAGTGGACCACTAGCTAAATATGAGTCAACAGTGTGATGCTGTTGCAAAAAAAGCAAACATGATTCTAGGATACATTAACAGGTGTGTTGTGAACAAGACACGAGAAGTCATTCTCCCGCGCTACTCTGCGCTGGTCAGGCCTCAGCTGGAGTATTGTGTCCAGTTCTGGGCACCGCAGTTCAGGAAGTATGTGGAGAAATTGGAGAGGGTCCAGAGGAGAGCAATGAGAATGATCAAAGGTCTAGAGAACATGACCTATGAAGAAAGGCTGAAAGAATTGGGCTTGTTTAGTTTGGAAAAGAGAAGATTGAGGGGGGACATGATAGCAGTTTTCAGATATCTAAAAGGGTGTCAAAAGGCAGAGGGAGGGAACTTGTTCTTCCTTGCCTCTGAGGATAGAACAAGAGGCAATGGACTTAAATTGCAGCAGGGGAGGTTAAGGTTGGACATTAGGAAAAAGTTCCTAACTGTCAGGGTGATCAAACACTGGAACGAATTGCCAAGGGAGGTGGTAGAATCTCCATCACTGGAGATATTTAAGAAGGGGTTAGATAGATGGCTTTCAGAGATGGTCTAGAAAGTGCTTGGTCCTCCCATCAGGGCAGGGGGCTGGACTCGATGGCCTCTCGAGGTCCCTTCCAGTCCTACTCTTCTATGATTCTATGATTCATCCTGTGGATGTGGCCAAGCCAGCAGACCCACCGCTGCCTGAGAAGGGTGTGCGTGGTTGAGATTCCAGCTTGCTCAAGGACGGCAGTGTTGGACACTCTGTCCTTCCACGATATTCCAAGGATGTGCCTGAGGCAGTGCAAGTAGAAGACATTCAGCTTCTTTTCCTGGTGGGTGTACAGGGTCCAAGACTCACTGCTGTAAAGGAGGGTGCTGAGGATGCAGGCTCTGTAGACTTGCATTTTGGTTTGGGTGTACAACTTGATGTTATTCCACACTCTCTTGCTGAGTCTGGACAGAGTTGTGGCTGCTTTTCCGATCCTCCTATTTAGCTCAGTCTCCAATGACAGGGTGTCAGTGATGGTGGACCTGAGGTAAACGAACTCATGGATGACCTCTAATGAATAGTTGTCAATGCTGATTGATGGAGGTTCAGCGATGTCCTGACCAAGTACATTTGTCTTCTTTAGGCTGATGGAAAGCCCGAAGTCCTCGCATGCTTTGGAGAACCGATCCAGCAGTTTCTGAAGCTGGTCTTCTGTGTGTGACACTACAGCAGCATCATCTGCGAACAGCACATCTCTGATGAGGACTTCCCGCACCTTAGACTTAGCTTTCAGCCTTGCAAGATTAAACAGTTTCCCATCAGATCTTGTGTACAAAAAGATGCCCTCTGTTGAAAATCCAAAGGCATGCTTCAGGAGGAGCGCGAAGAAGATCCCGAACAATGTCGGAGCAAGGATGCATCCTTGTTTGACGCTGCTCCTGATGCTGAAAACATCCGATAATGTGCCGTCATATTGGATGGTTCCTCTCATGTCTTCGTGGAAAGACTGGATCATCTTGAGTAACCGTGGCAGATAGCCTATCTTGTGGAGCAGTCTGAACAGTCCATCCCTGCTGACCAAGTCGAAGGCCTTGGTCAGGTCGATGAAGGCAATACAGAGTGGCTTCCTCTGCTACCTGCATTTCTCCTGCAGCTGCCTCAGAGAGAAGACCATGTCAATGGTAGATCTCTCTGCGCGGAATCCGCACTGTGATTTGGGATACACCCTCTCGGAAATCATCTGGAGTCTGCCGAGGATGACGCGAGCGAAGTTTTCCAGTGATGCTTAGGAGGAAGATTCCACAGTAATTGTTGCAGTCGCTTCTCTCTTCTTTGTTCTTATACAAGGTTACAATGTTAGCGTCACCCATATTCTGTGGAACCTCACCCTCTCTCCAGCACAGGCACAGTAGCTCATGTAGGGGTTCCAGGAGGGTGTCTGTGGCACATTTGATTGCCTCTGGTGGTATACCATCCTGGCCCGGGGCCTTTCCTACTGCAATGCTGTTGATGGTTTTCTTCAGTTCGTCCACAGTTGGTTCCTGATCTAGTTGGTCCACTACTGGTAGGAGCTCGACGGCATTGAGGGCTGAGTCGACCACAATGTTCTCGTGTGAGTACAGCTCGGAGTAGTGCTCGACCCAGCGCTCCATCTGTTTGGCTTTGTCAGTGATGACTTCACTATGAAGTCTCCTATGAGCGGCCAGACAACAGGGCAATGAGACAACATGTTGAGGCACACTGTACATCAGAGAGCAGTAGAAAACCATTTGATGAGTGACCAGATAATGATGCGACTGTTGTGTATGTTGCTCATCACTAAACTGCCCCCAAGCTGTTGCATGTTTACTGCCCTGTAAACCAAACCTATCACAGTACAGTTGACACAGTGAATAAAGGTCCTGTTGCTCTGAAATCGTGCGTTTTTATTTAGGAACATATTCAGAAAAGGTATCTGATAACGTGCGGGTTGGGGGGATATAGGAACATGTGGCTGATTACAGTTGTTTTATGTAGCAATCCAAGCTGTGGGAGTGACAGCCTTCTGTTCCATGAGTCAGCCTGGAGCTGAGTAAAAGGCTTCCTTTGCCTCTTTCCGGTCTGCCCCCCACTGACACATGTGGGATGGGTGTTGGAAGAGATGGGCGTGGAACTGAGGGAGGAGGGCAGGTGGTTTATCAATGAGTGCAGTGGTGACTCTGCTCTAGCTGCTTTTCCTGCACCTCTACCAGGCACCTCATCAGGTCTATTTGCTCCCCTGTGAGCCTCAACATCTCATCCTGTGTGTTACACTTATGTTCCCTGCATGCTTTCCTGGCCTGTTTGCTGCGGATGACTTCTAACAGCGCACACCTCCATGCACTGAGTTGTGCCTGATCAGTGTGGGTGGAGCTCATTAAACATGGCATCGCATGCACATTTTTTTGCCTTCTAATCTGCGAAAGCTTAAGTGCTAGAGAGGGACAGGCACCACAGCCAGCCCTCCAGCAGCACTAGGGGAAAAAAATGAACAAGTGTATGCTGTATAGACGATACATTATAAAAAGAAAATGAGGTTATGTCTTTTAGAGTAAATGAAGATTTCATAACACCAAGCACACGTGTTAGGCACAAGGTTTTGAACGCCTACCAGTAAAATGTAAAACACATCAAAGTATCACATTGGGCAGCAGAACTTCATTTTGCAGACAGGCCTGGTAAGTAATGCATTAGGAGGGGTCTTTGACTTCAGCTTTAAAAATGTGGGATAGGATGCTTGCAAACTACAGCCCTCAGTTCACACATCAACCTGGATGGATTATTCACATGTGCATTTGCAAGGGGGCGGGGCTGTGGGTTTACAGTGGAGGGGAACAGATATGTGCAGTCAGTGTGGGGTCACCCCCCCGCCCACAGCATACTTGCTAACTGCAGCCTTCTTTTGCTGTTCTGAGGGGCACTGATCCACAGAAAACCTGTACCCATACCCATCTGCAACCCATTTCTGGCATTCAGAAAACAATATTCACCCAAACTGAGCTGACTAAACTAGGGTTTTGTCAACAAAACGCATTTTGTGTGTGGACGTTCTACCAGTTTTGTTGACAGTATCTCACCAAAACACAACACATTCACCAATACTGTTCTGCCTCTCCCCCAGAAGGCATATCATCTTTGTGAACAGATTTTGTTGACAGAAAACTTGTGTGGATGCTCTGCAGGCACTTCTGTCAACAGACAGGGCTTCTGATTTGCAGGGCAGCCCTGTTTGCTGAGCTTCTGGGTGGCTGTTCTGGTGAGAAAGGACTGGGCAGTCTGGCCGCTCTGTCAGAAGTGTACATTGCTCTTTCAATCCACTTTTGTGTGTGGGTATGATATGTCAACAGAAGTTTTGAAGGGAGATCTCTTCCAACAGTAACTTCTGTCGACAGGTGGCTCTAGTGTAATCAGACCCTAGGATTGTAAC
The DNA here is from genome assembly GCF_033958435.1 of Carettochelys insculpta. NCBI lineage: Eukaryota > Metazoa > Chordata > Testudines > Carettochelyidae > Carettochelys > Carettochelys insculpta. The sequence goes on from NC_134164.1 coordinate 16,426,696, forward strand.
CCCCTTCCAATCCTTTGTATTTATTCATAACCAGAGGTGAAAAGTATCAGAGAGGGAGGCGTGTTAGTCTTTAGCTTTGAGAACAACAAGAAGTCTTGTGGCACCTTATAGACTAACAGATATTTTGGAGCATGAGCTTTCATGGGCAAAGACCCGCTTCATCAGGTGCATGGTATTTGGAGGGCGTTTTAGAGGGGTATTTAAAGAGTGGGGTCCCAGAAAAAGGGAGGGCCAGAGCTGACTAAGTCTACTCAGCAAGGTGGAAATGGCCCATTATCAATAGTAGGTATCAAAAGAGGAAAAAACAAATCAGATCAGACAGGGGGATGTGAGCCAGTGTCACAGTCCAATGGGGAGATCTTAACACCCAGGGCAAAGAAGGGGTGAAAGCAACACATTTCTTACAGGTAGTGTCGCAGTCTAGCTCCCCTCCCCTTGGCAGGCCACTGAGACAACAGTGCCTGTAATAAATTTAAGTATTCGATGGAGTGAAGGGAGTTCAAGGCTGAGGAATGGGATAGGGGGTTCAGGCGGCAGGGGGCTGCGGGTTTGGGGCACTGTTTCTTCTAAGATCATTCATCCATAAGTGGAGTAAGTTTTGGCTTGTGCACCAATACTGAGGTCGTGTGTGCTTGTTCAGATATGTGCCACCATGGCACTACACCCACCAGTTACTAACAGCAGATTTTGTAAAGCAGGTGTGCATACAAACACCCCCAGAGAGAAGGACGGAGCCCATCCTCTGCCCACACACACCTCAGAGGGAATGGGAGCCTCAGCCCAGCCTTCCCTCACATACAGTAGGCAAGGGAGGAATCTAGCTACATACACACGAGGGTAGGGTGGATCCCAGATACATACACACACCCTGGAAGATGAAACTGCGGATCTTCAAAACAAATGTGAAGAGTTTATTTATTTTAAAAATAAAATACAAAGATAAATTTCAGAGCTGCAATTCATTTGCAAATTTGACTCCATCAGCCAAGGACTGAAGAGGCTGGGAGTGGTTGGCCCATTACAAAAGCAGTTTCTCCACTCTTGATGTTCACACCTCCACATTAGCAACTGACAATGGGCCACGTTCCCTCTCACTGAACTGACCATTTCTTCTCTCCTCTCTTGATGTTCACAACTCCACATTAACTGCCGATAATGGGCCACATCCACCCTGACTGATAGACCTTGTCAGCTCTGGCCCTCCCCTTTACTTAGACCCCCTCTTTAAATCCTCCTCTGGACCTCCTCCCCCCGCCCCATACATCTGACGAAGCAGGCCTTTGCCCACAAAAGCTTATGCTCCAAAATACGTGTTAGTCTATAAGGTGCCACAGGACGTCATTGTTTTTGGGGAGTATTCTGGGCAGAGACAGAGGAACAGATAAGAATATCAACGCCAGAATAGGGAAAGTAATAGCTGCACTCAAGACTTTTCATCCCATATGACATTCAAAATAATATCTGCAAAGATGAAACTGTAGATCTTCCACACCAATGTGAAAAGTGTGCTCTTGTATGGATCAATAACCGTGGGCTCAGCGCCCATTGGTGTCTGATGCCTCTCTCACTATTTCCTTCCATCTTTCCCTATCCAGTGCAAAGTGGCTTAGTTTCTGTAGACTAGCTCCGCACCAATCTACTACATCATCTATCCATTCTCTGTGGGGTCTGCCTCTCCTATTCGAACCATCCATTGTGCCAAATACTAGGGTCTTGATTTTTCATTCGTTGTTCATTCTGCAAATATGTCCAAATAGCTGTAGCTTCCGTTTTATAACCTTCTGCAGCAGGTTCTCTTTCGGCTGTATCTTGCTATATAATTCCTCACTGGTGACCTTCTGCATCCATCCTATTCTCAGAATCTTTCTACAACAACTCCTTTCGAACACCAATGTTCTTCTTTTCAAATCTTTCATTATCACCCATGTCTCACATCCGTACAACATGCTGCTGAATACACACGTTTTCAAGACACCCAGCTTCGTTCTTAAGCTAATTGCTTTGCTTTTCCAGATCTTACCCATCGCCTTCAAACTCGCTCTTCCTTTCGCTATTCTAGTCGCTATTTCCTTCTTACAGTCTAGATCATACGTTATGTTGCTCCCCAGCTATGTGAACTTCTCTACGTTTTCTAGTTCAATACTATCCACACTGATCTTCCTTCCTATTTCCTTATCTCCAAATACCATTTTTTGTTTTATCAATGTTCATAATCCGTCTGTACCGCTTCCCTTCTTTGTTTAACACTTGCACCATTTTCGCTAGCTTCTCATCTTTCTCAATGATAACTATATCATCTGTGAACCTCAAGTTGTTAATTCTTTTCCTGGGCACAGATATCCTTTCTACTTCTTCCTTGATCTTGTTCATTGCTCTCTCCAGATCTGTGATTAAGATACTTGGCGATATTGGATCTCCTTGTCTCGTACCTCTACTTGTTTTAAACCAACTTCCCAACTCCCCAAATGTTCTCACCGCTGCCTCTGCATTATCATTGATCTTTCAACAACTGTATTAGTCTGCTATCCACTCCGTATGACTCCAACACTGCCCAAGTCACTTTCTGACCTATAGTGTCAAATGCCTTTTGAAAATTGACAAAGCAAGCATATACATTTTTGTTCTTTCGTCGAGCTTTCTCCGCTACCAATCTTAGTGCCAATATCTGCTGTATGGTACTTCTATCTTTTCTGAAACCTACTTGCTCGTCTGCTATATAGACTTCAAATCACAAGCTACCTACAATCATACAAAGATGCCTGAGGTACATCCTTCACATCAAATGGCAAGACGTTGTCACAAATGAGGAGCTTTGGAACAGAGCAGGACAAGAACCACTTGATGTTAAAATTAAGAGAAGAAAGACGCTATGCCACGCTCTCAGGAAACCAGCATCCAGTATAGTGTCAAGCTCTCACATGGAACCCACACAGAAAACGCAAAAGAGGAAGGCCTCGGCCAACATGGAGAAGATCTACTGAGACTAAAGAACAACTGAGGTACTCTTGGGGTCAGCCAGAAGTTTTGTCCCAAGACAGAGTGAAGTGGAGGAGATTTGTAGATGACGTACGCTCCTCCTACAAGGGTGTAAGTCAGCCCAAGGGTGGCTGGAATCTCCTGGCCCCTTCAAACTGCCACGAGGAGCAGTTCACAGGGGCTGAAATTGTGTTGTGCCTCTCTACCAATCTGCCAGTTTTGGAGGGAGAGCAATTTCCAGTGGTCTGGGTGTGCAGCAGGCAGCATGCCTGTCTCAGGACCCTGGAGGGCTCCTGGCTGGGAGTCGTCCAGGTAAATCTCACAGCCAGAGCCTCCCTCTGCAACCCAGAGTTTCCCTCCCTCCAATCACCTGCCCCCCTACTGCATATAACCCTGCCCTTCTGCCCCTCACTCCACGTAACCCAAACCCTCTGCCCTCTTCCTGCCCCCATGCTCCCTTCCAAACCTTGCACCCCAATCCCCTGCCCTAGGTCACAAACCAAACTCCTGCAGCCACATGAACACTTTCCAAATTCTTGATCTAGAGCCATAAAAGAAACGTCATCAACTGGAAAAGTGTTGTGGCTATGTTGGAGTTCTGGTTACTTCTGTGAAGATCAGCTTCACCGCACAACCACGCAGCCTAAAAATACCCACTTTTAGCAGCAGGAGGCTGGCAACTGAATGTTTGCAATTCCATGGTACAACTCCAGCTAAAATCTGCCTCCCAGACTAAGATCAGGCTCTCCTATTTTGACAGGTGCTACCCAAACCCCCTCAACCAAGGTCATAGATCAAAGCATCAGGAATTGCAGATCCAGACTCAGATCATGGCCCTGCGTTGTGACAGGCATGGCTCAGATCCCTGGCACTCACAGATGCCCATTGTGCTAAGTGCTGTATAGACTCAGATCAGGAACCCCTCTTCGCCTGATCCTGTACAGATGCGAGCTGAAAGCAGCACATGATCATGGCAGTCATCACATATACCTACAGTAGCAACAGTCTCCACCCCAAATCTGACCAGCAAAAGGCTATTGTAATCCATTTGACGGGTGGGGAAATTGAAGCATTGCTCCTCCCAATCTCTGCCTCTAGAACACCTGTTGCTGCTGTGAATAGGAAAGGGAAAGGGTTGTTTTGCGATGGATCTTGTGCCAGAAAAAAGATGGCCAGGAGGGAGAGCCACACAGGAAGTACCCATGCGAAATCAAAAAGAAAGGCTTTGCGAAAACAAGGGGTAACTTATGGGCTATGTCTACACAGGAGCACTACTTCGAAGTAGAGATTTTGAAAGATGCTACTTTGACGCGTAGCATCTACACACACGTCGAGGCTGGTGCCATCAACATGCAACATAAAAATAGCGACGCAGCACGTCACAAGGGGCCACCCCGGACATGGAAAGAGCGTCCACACATACAAGGAGCCCCTTTTGAAACCAGGAGTCAGGAAAGGCTGCGGACAGGGTCACAGGGCTGACAAGCCCTTCCAAGACCGCAGCAGGCCGCTCCTTTAAAGGACCCCTCCCAAACAAACACACAGTGCCTGCAGCAATGAACAGAGCAGCAGCAGCTCGACATCCTGCTGGCCACCACCAGTAAAGCAGGCGCCCCACTAGCTGCAGCACGGGGGGCTGCCCTGCAGCTGTTGGCAGGGGAGCCCTCCCCAGTGGCAGAAGGGGACACCCCAGGCCATTTGGCTCTCCTGCCCCCCCAGTGCCCCACTGGCTCTGGAGCCACCCCACCAGCTCTGAATAGTAGGAGCAACTTGTCGTTGGGGAGTGGGATGATGACTGGTGGCTCCAGAACTTCTTGGAGCTGTGCCTGTGGCTGATCCCTGCCTTGAGATACCAGGACACGCGGATGCGGCATGCTCTCCCCGTCGAGAAGAGGATCGTGATAGCTGTCTGGAAGCTGGCCACTCCAGACAGCTACGGCTCTGCGGGACACCACTTCGGTGTGGGCAAGGCCACAATGGGTGTCGTCATCATAGAAGTAAGGAGGTCCAGGCATGCACCCACTGGGAGGGGTGAGAGGCCAGGGACAGGGGCCAGGCACACCCCGCACACCCTCACAGGTGCTTATGTCCCCTCCCTGGAGGTGTCCCATGCTCTGAAAGCCCTGCTCCTGCAGAGGGCCGTCTGCACTGGGGACCTGGACGCAGCCATTGCAGGCTTTGCTGCACTGGGGTTCCTGAATTGCTTTGGGGCCCTCAACAGGACTCACATCCCCATCCGCACCCCAGAGCACAGCTGGGGGACAATTCATAAACCAGAAAGGCTAGCATTCCATGGGCCTGTGGGCCATGGTGGACAGCTGGGGCTGGTTCCACGATATATATGTGGGCTGGCCCAGCTGCACCCACCACACGTGGGTCTTCTGCAACTCGGGCCTGTGCCACCAGCTGAAGGTGGAGTCCTACATCCCTCAGAGGGAGAGCCCGCTGGGGGACACCACGGCTACGTCTACACGTGAAGCCTACATCGAAATAGTTTATTTCGATGTAGCAACATCGAAATAGGCTATTTCGATGAATAACGTCTACACGTCCTCCAGGGCTGGCAACGTCGATGTTCAACTTCGACGTTGCGCAGCACCACATCGAAATCGGCGCTGCGAGGGAACGTCTACACGCCCAAGTAGCACACATCGAAATAAGGGTGCCAGGCACAGCTGCAGACAGCGTCACAAGGCGGACTCAACAGCAAGCCGCTCCCTTAAAGGGCCCCTCCCAGACACACTTGCACTAAACAACACAAGATCCACAGAGCCGACAACTGGTTGCAGACCCTGTGCCTGCAGCATGGACCCCCAGCTGCAGCAGCAGCAGCCAGAAGCCCTGGGCTAAGGGCTGCTGCCCACGGTGACCATAGATCCCCGCAGGGGCTGGAGAGAGAGCGTCTCTCAACCCCTCAGCTGATGGCCGCCATGGAGGACCCCGCTATTTCGAAGTTGCGGGACGCGCAACGACTACACGGTTCCTACTTCGACGTTGAACGTCGAAGTAGGGCGCTATCCCCATCCCCTCATGGGGTTAGCGGCTTCGACGTCTCATCGCCTAACGTTGATGTTAACATCGAAATAGCGCCCAACACGTGTAGCCGTGACGGGCGCTATTTCGAAGTTAGTGCCGCTACTTCGAAGTAGCGTGAACGTGTAGACACGGCTCACCATGCCCCTCCACCTGGTGGCCAACGCCGCCTACCCACTCCAGCCCTGGCTCCTGCGGCTGTATACAGGCCACCTCACCACCAGCCATGAGGGGGTTCAATGGACGGCTCACCCATGCCCACCACACAAGGCATGGACTTCAGAAAAGCAGACACCTTGGACTTCAGAAAAGCAGACTTTGACTCCTTCAGGAACCTGATGGGCAGAATCCCCTTGGATTCTACCATGAAGGGAAAAGGGCTACGTCTACACGTGAAGCCTACGTCGAAATAGCTTATTTCGATGTAGCAACATCGAAATACTCTATTTCGATGAATAACGTCTACACGTCCTCCAGGGCTGGCAATGTCGATGTTCAACTTCGACGTTGCGCAGCACCACATCGAAATAGGCGCAGCGAGGGAACGTCTACACGCCAAAGTAGCACACATCGAAATAGGGATGCCAGGCACAGCTGCAGACAGGGTCACAGAGCGGACTAGCGCTTCCGGGGCAACAACTAGCTGCTCCCTTACAGGGCCCCTCCCAGACATACTCAGCCTGCACAGCACGCGGTCTGAGGAGCCACAGGCACACAGACCCCGGGCGACGCAGGCATGGACCCCCAGCAGCAGCAGCAGCCAGAGGTCCACTCAGCCCTCCCTGCAGGAGCAGGGTTCGCCCTGATCCATGCCATGTGGGAGGCAGCTGAGCACCTCCTTGCTACACCGGAGGAGGAGCTGCCCCCAGGGCAGCAGCGCTCAACCCCCAACCCTGCAGCACCCCGCCCCTCCGCCCTGCCTCACACGCCGGCGGCTGTGAAGCTACCCCACCAGCACCGACTGGTGGGAGCAGCTGGTGCTTGGGGAGTGGGACGATGACCGCTGGCTCAGGAACTTCAGGAGGAGCCGGCAGACATTTATGGAGCTATGCCAGTGGCTCACCCCCGCACTCAGGCACCAGGACACCGCCATGCGGCGTGCCCTCCCTGTGGAGAAACGGGTCGGCATCACTGTCTGGAAGCTGGCCACTCCAGACAGCTACCGATCCGTGGGACAGCAGTTTGGTGTCGGCAAGGCCACCGTTGGGGCTGTCCTCATGGAGGTAAGAGGACCCACGGGGGGAGGGCAGGGCAGGGGAGGGGGGCCCGGGCAGAGGAGGGCAGGGGAGGGCAGGGCAGGGCAGGGCCACGCACACCCTGCTCACCCCTCATTGGTGCTCTCCCATGTGCTTTCCCTGCAGGTTGTGCGTGCCATCAACGTCATGCTCCTGCACAGGCTCGTGAGGCTGGGGGACCCAGATGCCACCATCGCGGCCTTTGCCAGCCTGGGCTTCCCCAGTTGCTTCGGGGCTCTGGATGGGACTCACATCCCCATCCGCGGCCCGCATCACAGTGGAGGACGCTACATCAATCGCAAGGGCTACCATTCTGTCGTCCTCCAGGCCTTGGTGGACAGCCGGGGCCGTTTCCAGGACATTTATGTGGGCTGGCCTGGCAGCACCCACGACACCTGGGTTTTCCGGAACTCGGGCCTGTGCCGCCGGTTGGAGGCGGGGACCTACATCCCCCAGCGGGAGCTCCCTGTGGGGGACACCACCATGCCCTTCTGCGTCATCGCGGATGCGGCATACCCCCTCCGGCCCTGGCTCCTGCACCCGTACACGGGCCATCTCTCCGCTAGCCAGGAGCGCTTCAACCAGCGCCTGAACCACGCGCGCCAGGTGGCGGAGCGCTCATTTGACCGCCTGAAAGGACGCTGGAGATGTCTCCTGAACCCGCCTGGATGTGGGCCCCAACAACATCCCCCTGATTGTGGGTGCCTGCTGCGCCCTGCACAATTTGGTGGAGAGCAAGGGGGAGGCCTTTTTTCAGGGCTGGGCTGTGGAGGCCGGCAGGGCCGACCTGCAGCCACCCGCTGCCCCCAGTCGCCAGGTGGACCCCGAAGGGACCCGGGTCCGGGAGGCCCTGCGGGCCCACGTCGATGATGAGGCCGCGGGGTGAACTCTGCCAGGCCCCCCACTGCCCACCCCTTCCTCCACAACACTCCCTGCCCCAACGCCCACACCATGGAGCACCCAACCGCACCCCCCCGACACTTTTCCTGGACAAATGACAGCACGCATTTGTGGCTGAACTTAAACTGGTTTTTCTTTGAGAACTTTGTTTTTTTGGAACTAGAATTAAAACAAGAACAAACTATACACAAGATGTGTGTAACAAAAGTAATGTGTACAAAGAAAACAATAGTAATAAAAAAGTTTGTTCACTAAAAAGAAAACCAGGGATGATAAAGGGGAGAACTATTTACATGAGGGGGGACGGGGCAAAGGGGGGCACAAAAAAAGAGAACTACAACTGTCCATCATTGTCCTTTTTTAAACATCAACTATATACAAGGGGGGGGGCCCACGTCCCGGGCCCCATGCCCCTAAAGTCCGGCACTTGGGGTGGGCGGCTGGGAGCCCCGCCGCGGCCACAGCCCTGTCCGGGGCTGGCTGGGGGCGGGGCGGGGTGGACCGGAAGATATGCCCGGCGAGTCTCAGCTGGCTCCAGGGGTCCCTCGGTGGTCTGGCCCTTGCTGGTGGATGGCTGGGCGACGGCGGACGGGACGGCGACGAGCGGAGCAGCAGGTGGTGCGGCGGGTGGAGCAGTCAGGGCGGGCGCTACGGCGGCCGGCGCGGCATGGGGGGCCAGGTAGTCCACAAGGCGGTTGAAAGTGTCCATGTAGGCCCCCCATGCCTCTTGGCGCCAGGCCAGCACCCGCTCCTGCAGTTCGAGGCGGTGTTGCTCCACCCGCAGGCGCTGCTCCGCCACCTCCAGCTGCCGACGGTGGATGGCCAGCAGCTGTGGGTCTGTTGCCGTAGGCTGGTGGTGGTGCGGGGTCCGCCGTCTAGCCTGCCGTGGGGCCGGTCAGTCCTTGGCCGAGGGGCTTGCCTGGAGCGATGGCCCCGGAGGGGTCTCCGGGACCACTGATGCCTCGCCGGCGCTCTCTTCCGGCCCTTCCGATGGTGCAGCTGCGGGACGCAGGAGAGGAGGGGGGGAAGAAGAATGGAGACAGGCGTTGGTGTGGGCCCCGAGCCGTGGCCTTTGTCCCCCCAGCCCTGTGCTGCAGGTTCCCCATCCCCGTCCCCGGGAGATGCTGCTGTGATGGATGGGGTTCAGGGGTCCCCCTGCACTGCACCCCGTCCCCTGGTGGGAGCGACTCTCACTTCACTCCGCAGGGTCTGACAGGAGAGGTTTCTCAGGCCACAGATGCCCAGTTTCTCCCAGGAGTGATAGCACCAGCTGTCAGAAGAGACAGTCCTTCCAACCCGTCCCGGGGAGAAGACCCCAAGGGGTGCCCCTCTGGGATGTAGCTTTCCCCCTCCTCAGGCTGGCTGCCTTCCAGCTCTCCCTTCCCCTAACCCCTACCTGCGGCCCCCGCCGCCCCCCCCCCATTCAAAGCCAGCTCGGCTCCTCCCTCCTCTTTGTTCAGGGCAGAGGTGTCACCTGCCAGCTGTAGCCCCAGGATCATCCTTTGCCCCTGGGAGCTATTCGGCTCTTGTTGCTCATATCTTGCCTGAGTCTCCCTTTTGCACTCCCCCCACTCCATCACATGCTGCTGCTGCTGCTGTTGCTGCTGCGGGGTGTCCCACCCCCTCCTCCCGAGGGCCCCTCGAGGTTCCGCTCCCCCCTGCCCCAGGGATGGGGCATGGCACTGTCGTGCGGGGTTGTGGGGGGCAGGGGCTGATGCACTGCTGTGAGGGACATGGCCCTGCTGTCCTTGGGGCCATGGTCATGTGAGCCTGTGGGGGGCCCTGGACACATATCTCTTACCCCCACCCCTCAAGGCCAGGGGTGTACACCAGAGGGGGGTACATACCTGTCGGTCTACTCCCACGGTCCGGAGATCTCCGGGGGGCAGAGGCCTGGCTGCTGCTCCGGGATGGCAGGAGGAGGATCTGCAGCCCAGATTCTGCGGAGGAGGAGCCCCCCTCCTCCTCCTCCTGCCGCGATGGCCCGGGGGTGGGCTCTGGGGGGGGCCCCCGGGGTGCGGGGCTTACCTCCGGGTCGGACTCCGGCTGAAGGGCCTGCTGGGGCTCGTCGGCCGAAGTATCAAGGGTGGCTGGAGGGGAGGAGGTGTGCCGGGGGCCCAGGATGTCCCTGAGCTCCCTGTAAAAGGGGCAAGTGACGGGGGCGGCCCCAGATCGTCTGGCCGCATCCCGGGCCCGGGCATAACCCTGCCGCAGCTCCTTCACCTTACTCCTGACGTGATCAGGAGTGCAGGCAGGGTGACCCCGGGTGGCCAGGCCCTCGGCCAGCCGAGCAAACGCATCCACATTCCGCCTCTTGCTCCCCATTACCTGGAGCACCTCCTCCTCGCTCCAGAGCCCCAGCAGGTCCCACAGCTCGGCCTCCGTCCAGGAGGGGCCCCGCTGCCGCTTGCCAGCCTGGCTGCCCGCCTGGCTGGGCTGGCTGCCCTGGCTCCCCTTGGGGGGGTCCCCTGGGGGCGCTGGGGGGGCTGCCGGGCGGCCATTGAGGGTCCTGTGGCTGCTGAGGGACGTGCAGGCTGGCCGCGTGTCTGAGCTGCTGCCTGCACGTTCCCTCAGCTTCCTGCACAGGAAGGGAGGGGGAGGGGACCTTTAAGGGGCCGCTCCATGCGGCCACCATTGAGCTGAGGGGCTGGAGAGAGCGTCTCTCAACCCCTCATCTGATGGCCGCCATGGAGGACCCTGCAATTTCGACGTTGCGGGACGCGCAACGACTACGCCGTCCCTACTTTGACGTTGAGCGTCGAAGTAGGGCGCTATTCCTATCTCCTGATGAGGATAGCGGCTTCGACGTCTCGCCACCTAATGTCAATGTTAACATCAAAATAGCGCCCAACACGTGTAGCCATGACGGGCGCTATTTCGAAGTTAGTGACGCTACTTCGAAGTAGCGTGCACGTGTAGACACGGCTAAGGAGTCCAGGAAAACTGGCAGTATTTTAAGGAAGCCCTATTGAAGGCACAGAAAGAAACTGTCCCGATGCGCAGCAAAAGAAGTAAATATGGTAGGAGACCAGACTAGCTTAATGGGGAAATCCTTGGAAAACTTAGGCACAAAAAGGGAGCTTACAAAAAGTGGAAACTTAGACAGATGTCTAGGGAGGGATATAAAGGTATAGCTCAAGAATGTAGGGCAGTTATCAGGAAGGCAAAAGAGCAACTGGAACTGCGACTCGCGAGGAACTGAAGGAAAACAAGAAAAGTTTCTACAGGCATGTTAGCAAGAAGAAGGTGATCAGAGAGGGTGTGGGGCCTCTACTGGATGAGGGAAGTAACCCAGTGACAGATGATGTAGGGAAAGCTGAAGTACTTAATGCTTTCTTTGCCTCTGTCTTCACGGACAAACACAGCTCCCGGACTAATGCGATGAGTGATGAATTGTGGGATGAAGGTGGACAGCCTTTGGTGGGGAAAGAACAGGTTAGGAGCTATCTAAAAAAGCTAATTGCACATAAATTTATGGGCCCAGACCTAATTCATCCTAGCGTTCTGAGGGAGTTGGCACATAGAGATCGGGAGAGATCCTGGATGATTGGAAAAAGGCAAATGTAGTGCCCATCTTTAAAAAAGGGAAGGATGATGATCCAGGAAACTATAGGCCGCTCATTCTTACATCAGTCCCTGCAAAATCATGGAGGGGCTCCTCAAGGAAGTCATTTTGAGGCACTTGGAGGAGGGGAGAGTGACCAGGAATAGTCAGCATGGATTCATGAAGGGCAAGTTACACCTGACCAATCTGATTAGTTTCTACGATGGGATAATTGGCTCTGTGGATACGGAAGATCAATGGATGTGATTTATCTTGACTTTAGCAAAGCTTTTGATACAGTCTCCCACACTATTCTTGTCAGCAAGTTAAAGGAATGTGGATTGGATAAATGGACGGTAAGATGGATAGAAAGCTGGCTACAAGGTTGGGCCCAGCAGGGAGTGATCAACGGCTCAATGTCGGGATGGCAGTCGGTTTCTAGTGGAGTGCCCCCAGGTTCGGTTCTGGGTCCTGTTCTGGTCAACGTATTTATCAATGACCTGAATGAGTGGTTGGATTGCACCCTCCGCAATTTTGCGGATGACACTATGCTAGGGGGAGAGGTAGATATGCTGGAGGGTAGGGACAGGGTCCAGAGTTACTTAGACAAACTGGAAGACTGGGCTGCAAGAAATCTGATGAGGTTCAGTAAGGACAAGTGCGGAGTCTTGCACTTGGGCCAGAAGAATCCCAAGCATTGTTACAGGCTGGGGTCCAACTGGCTCAATAGTAGTTCTACAGAAAAGGACCTGGGAGTTGTAGTGAATGAGAAGCTGAACATGAGTCAAAAGTGTATTGTTATAGCCCAAAAAGCTAACGGCATATTAGCTTGCATCAAAAGGAGCGTTGCCAGTAGATCCAGAGAAGTGATTATTCCTCTTTATTCGGCTTTGGTGAGGCTGCCTCTGGAGTAATGTGTCCAGTTCTGGGCCCCCAATTATAGGAAGGATGTGGATGTGGAGAGGGTCCAGTGGGGCGTGTGTGTGTGATCAAAATAATTAGGGGGCTGGAGCATATGACCTATGAAGAAAGGTTGAGGGAATTAGGACTCTTTAGTCTGCAGAAGAGAAGACTGAGGGGGGCTGGAGAGAGGCTGTTCACAGTGGTCACGGATGGGAGAACACCAAACAAAGAGCTCAAGTTGCGATTGGAAACATCCAGGTTGAACATTAGGAAAAACTTTTGCCCTAGGAGGGTGGTGAAGCATTGGAGTGGTCCTGCCCAGGGAAGTGGTGGAGCCTCCACGCCTGGAGGTGTTTAAGTCTCGCCTGGACAAAGCCCTGGCGGGGCTGATCTGATGGGTTTGGTCCTGCTTAGAGCAGGGGGCTGGACTCGATGGCTTTTTAGGTCTCTCCCAGCTCTGCTGTTCTATGATTTCATCTGCCCGCCAGCGGTGTCGGCTTGGGCCAGCGGAGGCACTGGGGGGCCTTCCCCCTGCAGTAGCAGCAACCTGCACAGCTGCGCAAAGGGCACCCGTGGGAGCAGCGGCTGCGAGCCAGGACACCCGAGCGCTCTCTGGCCGAGGCAGGGAAGCGGGGTCTGGCGGGTGGGAGTGCAGCGGGTGGAGACGGGCTGGGCGCCCACTTTGGCGTTACCTCCGTGCCGCTGGCGAGGGGCTGCAGGGACAGGCGGGAGAGCCCTGCGGGGATACCCGGATGGGACCGGGACCGGGACCGGGATCGGGACCCGGCCGCGCAGCTCCTGGTGACGTCACACAGGTCCTGCTGGGAACAAGCCCCGCAAACCCCGGGGGCGCGGGCGGCGTCTGGCGCTGAGACAAACTGCCCTGAGCCGGCCCCGCCGTGACGGGCGCAGCGGGAATCGCCCGGGGCGGGGCGGGGCGGGGCGGGGCCCGGCCGGGCGTCGCGGGGCAGGGCGGGAGCGCGGCGCTGGTTAGGGTCAGGCCCGCCCTGCTGGTGCCCTCGCGTAGCAACCGGGTGCTATTTTAGCGCCGTTTTTTCAGCCACGGCCAGCGCAGGCGCAGCAGCGGCGGGGCGAGGAGCGCAAGCGCAGTAGCGGCAGGACCGCGAGCGTAAAGGGCGGGGCGAGGAGCGCAGGCGCAGCAGCGGCGGGGCCGCGAGCGTAAAGGGCGGGGCGAGGAGCGCAGGCGCAGTAGCGGCGGGACCGCGAGCGGAAAGGGCGGGCAGCTGGCGCAAGCGCAGTAGCGGCGGGGCCGCGAGCGGAAAGGGCGGGGCGAGGAGGGCAGGCGCAGTAGCGGCGGGGCCGCGAGCGGAAAGGGCGTGGCGAGGAGCGCAGGCGCAGTAGCAGCGGGGCCGCGAGCGGAAAGGGCGGGCAGCTAGCGCAAGCGCAGTAGCGGCGGGGGCGCGAGCGGAAAGGGCGGGGCGGGGTGCGCAGGCGCAGTAGCGGCGGGGCCGCGAGCGGAAAGGGCGGGCAGCTGGCGCAAGCGCAGTAGCGGCGGGGCCGCGAGCGGAAAGGGCGGGGCGAGGAGGGCAGGCGCAGTAGCGGCGGGGCCGCGAGCGGAAAGGGCGGGGGGAGGAGCGCAGGCGCAGTAGCAGCGGGGCCGCGAGCGGAAAGGGCGGGCAGCTGGCGCAAGCGCAGTAGCGGCGGGGCCGCGAGCGGAAAGGGCGGGGCGAGGAGGGCAGGCGCAGTAGCGGCGGGGGCGCGAGCGGAAAGGGTGGGGCGGGGAGCGCAGGCGCAGTAGCGGCGGGGCCGCGAGCGGAAATGGCGGGCAGCTGGCGCAAGCGCAGTAGCGGCGGGGCCGCGAGCGGGAAGGGCGGGCAGCTGGCGCAAGCGCAGTAGCGGCGGGGCCGCGAGCGGGAAGGGCGGGCAGCTGGCGCAAGCGCAGTAGCGGTGGGGGTGGGGGCTCGAGCGGGAGGTTGGGGTCTCCGAGCGTTGTGGGGGACTCGGACTTGGGGCTGCGAGAGCTTCCTTGGTCTGGGGCCTGCGGCGGCGGCGGCGGCTGGCAGTCATGGCGCACGCGGGACGCAGGCCTGGCCCCGGCCCCGGCCCCTCCCCCTCCCCGGTAGGAAGTGTGGTGGGGACTGTGTTTGGCTCTTCCCTTCGCTAGGGCCCGTGCCCCCCCCTGCAGCGGCTGCTTCGCCTCCCTGCGGCGGCGGCGCGGCCCCCCCCCTCTGTTCCCTCGTCCTGTGGCGCCTGGGTCCCCTCCCACGTGCCCTGGCTGAGGGGACGGGTCGCACCCTGTGCGGATGTCACTAAGCGCGGCGGGGCGGGTAGCTTCGTGGGAGGGTCGGGACAGGGCCCCGAGTGACCTGGACAGAGTGGAGGGTTGGGCCGAAAGAGAACTGAGGCGGCTCAGTAAGGAGAAGTGCAGAGTCCTGCCCTGGGGACGTGAGAATCCCAAGCGTTGTTACAGGCTGGGAACCGACTGGCAAAGTAGCAGTGCAGCAGGAAAGGACCTGTGGATTACAGGGCATGGGAGGCTGCATATGCGTTAACAGTGTGTCCTTGTAGCCAGCAAGGCTGACGGCATAGTGGGGTGCATTAGGAGATGCATTTCTACCAGATCTAGGGAAGTTGTTATTCCCCTCTACTTGGTCTTTGTGAGGCCACACGTGGAGTATTGCATCCAGTTCTTGGGTCCCTAATATAGAAAAGACATGGATGCATTGGAGTGGGCTCAGTGTAGAGCAACAAAATAATTTAAGGAGTTGGAGCAAATGACCTATGAGGAGAGGATGAGGGATCTGGGCTTATTTAATTAGCAGAAGAGAAAAGTGAGGGGCAATTTGGTAGCAGCCTTCAAGGAGGGCTCCAAACAGGATGGAGAGAGGCTACTCGCAGTAATGACTGCTGGTGAAACAAGGAGCAGTGGTCTGCAGTTACAGAGGAAGAGGTGTACATTGGATAGTAGTGAAAACTATTTCACCAGGAGCGTGGTGAAGCACAAATGCGATACTGGGAGAGGGCCCTTTCCTGGCCTGGGGCCTTCAGAGGCGGCAGTGCCTTATGTGTGGGTTGGACTGGTAGTCAATTCCTGAATTTCAATCCCTAGAGATTTTTAAGTCCTGACGTACCAAAGTCCTGAGTGTGATGATTTAATTAGGGTTGATCTTGCTTTAGGCAGGGGGCTGGACTAGATGACATCCCAAGGTCTATTCCAGCTCTAGGATTCCATGACTTCTCTCTGACCTTCCTCCTTCCCTCCCTCGCAGCTGGAGAACGTGGCCATGGAGGAGGAATGTCCACTAACCCAGACTGCCAGCCAGGTGCAGCGGAACTTGGAGAGACTCTCACCGGCTCAAGTGGATCAGAAGGTGGAGGGGAGGGTCTCTGGGACACACAGGGTGCCTGTTCTCTCCCTCCCAAAGGAGACCCCCTCATTGTGTGACACACCTTGTCTGCTTCCTTGTAGGTGAGTGAATTGGTGCAATACCTTCTGGTCAAGGATCAGAAGAAAATCCCAATCAAACGTGCAGGTGAGATGTCTACTAGATGGTTATTGGCCCTAGTGTGGAGATTCTACAGCCCCCCTCGCATTAGCAGAAGGGGTCCCCAAAACCAATTCTCTTCCCCATTTAGTCTGAATCCAGCTATCTGAGGCAGTAGAGCCAGGACTAAAACATTAGGCCACAGAGCCTTTCACATTGGATGTGTTGGTTTTATGCATGCTTTGATTTTAGCCTTTTTTTGCTTCTCCCCTCTGAGAGAGTGACTGGTTCTAGCAGTCCTGCTGTGCCTGTTAAGCTAGTCTTGCCAGCTAGGAGTAGTGTCCTAGCTAGTCTTGCCAGCAGAGGGTGCTAGGATTCATGGGAATAACTGTAAGGAATCGGGTATCTGAGGGGTAGCCGTGTTTAGTCTGGATCTGTAACAGCAATGAAGGGTCCTGTGACACCTTATAGACTAATGGAAAAGTTTTGAGCATGAGCTTTCGTGAGCACAGACTCACTTCATCAGATGCTGACCAGCATCTGATGAAGTGAGTCTGTGCTCATGAAAGCTCATGCTCAAAACTTTTGTTAGTCTATAAGGTGCCACAGGACCCTTCATTGCTGCGAGGAATCAGATAAGTGTAGGAAGAGAACTCAAGAGGTCGTGTTGTTCAAAGCCCTGAAGGAAGCAGGACCTGCCCCAGCTAAACATGTCTCCCTCTTTTTCTCCCTTATAGATATCCTGAAAAACGTCATCAAAGACTACAGAGGTGTCTACTCTGAGATCATTAACCGAGCCGGCAGGACCCTCCAGAAGGTCACTATGGTGTAGGGAGTTGGGCCCAGCCAGGGGTGCTGTCATCCGTGTGTCAGTATGGGGCACTAGGGAGTGCTGTTCTGTGAGGGGGCTTAGCAGGGACCACTCTTCCCTCAGTCATTGTTGGGCAGCAGGGTCCCCATGCTGCAGGAGGGAGCACCTTTCAGCTAAGTGATCTTTAGACCTCTTTTTAAGCCCTTATGTTTGCCTCAACCTTTTTTTGTTGGTAAAACTTCTGTTGGTTAGAGGTGTAGGAAAAAAAACACACCCCTGACCGACAGAAGCTTCACCAGAAGTGCTGGTGTGGATGCTGGTTATCAGGAAAAGCAAGAGGGATTCCTTGTAGGAGGTGGCTTAAATATGCCTGCGTGAGACTTCTTTCTGACTGGTATAGAGTGGTTAGGTTATGTCCAGGTTGTACACATAGCATTTGTGCTCTGGGTCAGTATTCTGTTACATGGTGTCTTTTGCCATGAGTTCTGACTCACGGCCTGTCCTTACTAGAAGACCTCATTCCATGCCTCTTTGATACTAACCTCTTCTTCCCTTTTCCCCTCTGCCCAACCTCCAGGTTTTTGGGCTGCAGTTGGTGGAGATAGACACCAAGCATCACATCTACATCCTGGTCAGCAATCTGCTGCGCCTGGAAGGCGAGAATATGAAACAGTAAGGGAGGGATGGGATGGGCTGGCTGGGGTGTGGGGCAGTGTGACAGATTATTCCCCTTTACTCCTAAATCAAAAGGCTTCTGAGCTCTTAGGGATTAATTCTTGTCATGAAGTTCCACTTGCCTAACCCTGTCCCCTAATAACTGGCATGGCTAATCCTTGTGTTCCCCCGTTGTGTTCTGTTTCTCTGCTCTCTAGTGGCCAGAAGGCTGCCTTGCGATGTCTGGAAATTTGCTGGAAGGTCTATAAGCTATCCCTGGCTCTAGTGATTAGAGTGGGAAAGACTGGTTCTTTTTCCAGCCATGGAAAATATGAATTGGGTCTTTATTTTGCCATTAAACCCACTATTCCCTTGTCCAGATCCACAGTCTTCCATAGAGTTACTTGGATAAGTAACACCCTTCTTGTGTGTTGTAGGGATGATTGTACAGCAAAGCTGGGCCTCCTTATCATCATCCTCAGCTTCCTCTTCATGAAGGGCAACGGTGCTAAAGAATGTAAGTTCTGCTGCTTCCTTGTGGGATCCGGCCCTTCTTTGCAGGTTCTGCCTCTGATATTCTCACTCTGCCCTTTCAGCTGCTGTGTGGGAGATGCTGAGGAGACTGCGAGTTGACCCTGGGTATGTGTGGGGTCTGAGATACAAGGGTTAATGCTTTCCAGCACCAGCTGTGGGCTCCTTCTTCTCTGTGCACCTGCTAGCCAATGGAGAATCTTGCAGGCTGGGGTAGACTAGTAGAGGCCTGTCTTCACTGAAGTCCCACCTCCTTAACGACATTCCTATCCACTTCTCCAGAATGAGACATGAGGTCTTTGGGGATGTCAGGAAGTTGGTGACTGAGGAATTCGTTCGCCAAAAGTAAGTTTGGGCTTGTTGGGGTGCCTGGATTCTCTGCCTGGGAGGTGAGTGGGATCTAGTGGTACGAATAAGGACGCTGGGCACCAGGACTCCTAAATTCTGCCCTGTCCCTGGAGCGGGGTGGGGTCTACAGGGATGGGGGAGAAGCAGGGCTAGCTCACAGGACCTTTGCTGTAAACAGTAGGCCCCATTCCTCTCACAGAGCCACAGACCCAAGAATCTGGCTATCGCTCACCCTGCATCCGCATCAGTAGATTTGGGCCATGTATGAGGTGCTGTGGTGGCCCATTGGGTTGGGTAGCTGATACATCTCTCAGCACAGTCTCAGCTGGTTTGAATCCAATGTTGTTGGCGTGTACAGAGCAGCCATGGCAAAGCTCACAGCCTTGCTGTTTATACCATGCCGCAGATGATCTCGTTGCCCCCTCAAACAGTCGGCTTGGAGGATGGTTCCCTGTGCCGGAGGGCATCGAACATGTGCATAGCCTGGACTGGCCTTCTGTAATTTAGTTCCAGCACACCTTTTTCCCCTCTGGCAGCACAAAGGAAAGGACGGCTAGTCTTTGGGACTCTGAAAATGGGTAGCCTTAGAGCCTTGGTGAGGGCGGCAGCCACAGAATTGCAGTGAGAGCTGACGCTTGGACTGGAGAGAACAGGAATAGCAGGAAAGCTAGAACCCAGATATCCTAAGCTTCCTGTTCTACCCAGTAAGTCATGTTGCGGTCATATGGCTGCTCTTCAGTAGGAGGAGGGACTGGGTGGGAGGGCAATGTGAGTGAGGTCAGAAGGAGTCTGTAAACTCAGAGTGGAGGAGGGAGATGATTTGATGCTTGGGGAAGGGGTCAGGGTCACTGAGTGCTAACCATGTCCACTTAGGTACCTGGAGTACAACCGCATACCTCACACAGATCCTCCTGAGTTTGAGTTTCAGTGGGGGGCACGGGCTGCCAAGGAAACCTCCAAGATGCAGATCCTGAACTTTGTCGCCAAGGTACCTGCCCGCTGGTGGATGCGGAGGGTGGGTGAGAGGGTTCTGAGATTTGGGGATGGGGTGGCTTGGATGTCTGAAGAGGGGTCACTTAAGAAGGGACTAGACTCTAAGGGGCAGTGCTTGGAGAAATGGGGGGCACTGGGCAGCCAAGGGGACTGAGGATTGGAGGTCCCCCAGGGTGCATAAGCACAGGGGTCCTGCCGAGAGACAAAGTCTGTGTCTCCTAAGTCTTGCTGGTGCCCATGTGGGCCCTAGGGGTGATCACAGCCCAGCTATGTCAATTGCTGCTTCCTGCCTCTCTTTCATTAGATCCAGAGCAAGGATGTCAAGGCTTGGAGTACCCAGTACAATGAGGCAGCAGCTGAGGAGGTGGCTGCAGGGGGCCTCTCTCAAGACCCTAGACCTCCTGGAGACACTGGTGGGACCAACCAGGGAACACGACGGCGGAACCAGTCAGCTTCATCCGCTTCACACAAAAGTGGTTTGCCCCATGGTGCCTCGTGAACCAGCAACAGGCAGGGCCCAGCATCCAACACCTAATGGCCTATTGGGGCGGCTGTCTCTGCCCTTCTGATCTCAGGCACCCTTCCTATCTGCCCCCCGGACAAATGGGCTGTGAAATGAAATTTGACTGTAGTGCATTGTTTGCTAAGCTGGCAAGGTGCAGCTCAGCTGGAGCAATCTCTCCTTGGCTTGCTGGGTTGGGGAGGGCAGCAAAGTGCAGCTTGTGTAAACCCTGCTGCCTGCGTTGTGGTGGAGGGTCTGGAACATGGCCTTGAACATGGCCTCTGACTTGTGATCCACCCAAATCACTTTTAAATAAAATCTCCTCGCACCCCCCCCCAAGTTGAGCATCTAATTCTCAGCAGGGAGATTTTATTTGTAGGTTTGTTTGTGGAGGCCAAGAGCGCACACAACGCTTGCATGCTACCTCTGTGAAAAGGTGTGTGTTTGTAGGAATGAAGCCTAGATGTGGCCAGGGCTCTGGCATTATTGATCTTGGGAAGAAGTTCTAGACACAAGGTCAGGGTATAGAGCAGCTTCTGAGAAGGCTTGAGTGCAGAAAGCAGCATGCTGTAGCAACTCTCCTGAGCAGCTGGTGCTCCTGGCTATGTTATCTGACAGCCACAGCTGTGCCTGTAGCATCTTCCTGTGGCAAGCTGGGGTCTAGCTGTGCAGTTACACTCACGGCAGCTTCCCCTCATGTGCCGCCCACCACCACCACCACTCCTGATCAGCTCAAAAAGCATTGTGCATGCCCAAGACATGTCCCTCCCCCTCCACTTGCCAAATGAACAGCTCAGGCTCCCTGCAGACCTAGACAGCACCGCTCATGCTCAGCTAGCTCTCCTCCTGCTCCCCCCACATTGAGCAGTAGGCTAGACCCACAGCATCCAATACGCTGTCTGTTTGCTACGTGTGGCGAACTGGACAGCATGATGTGGTGAATGTGGCTCCGTACAGCTGCATACATGGAGCACCCTACACTCCTCTACACATGCGCCCCACTGCTTGGTGGGACTAGTGTGGCAGATGTGGCTCCTTCAGTGGCTTAGGGTGTGGTGTGGTTGTCCGGGGCATGGCATGGCTTTGGTGATTCACTGGGGGTGAGGGGGTAGGATACCTGGCTGCGGGGGTCAGAAGATGGGGGTGCGGGGGGTAGGGTGCCTGGTGTGTTGGAGCTTGTGCCTGGCTGGAGGGGGTGGGGCATTTGGCTGTCATTGGTTTTGGACATCACTGGGCTAGACCCTAACTGAAGGCAAGCTGAAGCAGCAAACGGTGACTTCAGAAGCCAGGGGCTGAGGCCCCAGTCTTGTCACAACCTTCCTGAAGAGAGTAATAATGACTCCTAGCCTGCTTTAATTGTACAGGTGGATACTGTACTAGACACGTGCTTCATTGGGCTCCTGTTTCATATTAACAATCTGCAGTATGATGCATATAGGGTCATGACCACCTTGTTGGTCACAGCTGTGCCCAATCCCATGGCTCTGAGGAAGTGTGGGCCTTTTGTGCTTTAGTTTTGATGCCCTAGCTCTGTTTAGACTCTCTCTTTCTTGGGTAGGAACTATCTTTCATTAGGCTGTGCAACATTCGCATGCCAGGAACCCTTATCTCAGGCATGTGGTCTCTAGATGGGCTCTTGATCATAGAATTCTAGGGCTGGAAATAACCTTGTGGATCCTTGTGTGTAGAAAAACACTATCACCTATTGCCAATCCATTGAACGAACAAGTCACCTGAAGTGTTCTCCATTTTCATTCATGTTACCTAGGCCGCCTTTTCCCATGGTCTGTTCTCTGCCTGTATTTATGCTTCCAGTTTTCACATTGAAGTTGCCTGTCAAAATCAAGATATTATTCTTTGCTTTCTGGTTCACAACATTTTGTAGTTTTTGTAGAAGTCTGTTTGTTTTACATTCCTCAGCTGCTTGGTTGGTGCCTAACGTTGCACGATCAGTACCTTCCGCACTTTGGTGTAGAATCTGGCTATGATGGTACTGCTGTCCACTCCATTAAAGCACCAGATGCCATTCTTGATAACATCAAGCCCACAGCTTCGTGTGGTGCACCCTCTTTTTCTTGTCCTGAGTAGATGAGGATTTCACCTGTTGCCAAACTTTGCTGCCCAGATTGTTTCTATCTTGTCTCACACAAGCCCAAAACAGCAAGCTTGTACTGTTTCATTTCCACTGCAATCTGTGCTGTGTTCCCTGCTTGATACATGATGTGACTGTTCCACATCTCAAACTGGATGGTGGTTCTGGGTGAGAGAAGGGTCCTCTGTGTGGTAGCTTCCTTTTGGCTTTCTCTACCATGCTTCATACTCATTCCAAGCAAATTGCCAACTTCCTCCAAAGACTTGTGTACTTGTAAGTTTCTTTGTAGATGTTTCTGTAACTTTTGGTTTTTATAGATAGGGTTGTTAACCCTAAGCCAACCCCTTTTGCCCTGGGAAGAGGTGATCCACATTCGTCCGGTCTCTACCCTTTGACCTGTCCAGTTTGGGTGACTCTCTTCCAGGAGCTGTAGTTACCACTGACATAGCTCTGAGTCATTGAGGGATATAAGCCACCTCACCACAAGAAATGGACCATGGGGTGATCCCATGTGGTGGGCAGGGGTGAATTACTCCCTCCTCGGAGGAAACTTTCCAATATATGTTTTATTTAGGGGGCTCTAATGGCAAAGTGATGGGTATAGGGAAAACATAAGGAAACCAAGATCATGGTTCGTTGTATGTTGGTCGTCTTCTGGTGAGTAATTTCATGGGGCTAGAGTCCAGGGATCTCTGGGTCCCCAGCAAGAGGAGGTGGGCAGAATGTGTGGAGGGAGGAGATAGAGAAGTGGAGGACATGGACTGGATGAAGGTGGCAGAGCCCTGAGCAGAGGAGTGGATGGGGCTAAGGGAGATCAGAAATGCTGGTGCCTGGAGTGGCCAGGGGATACAGGGCCATGCTCAGAGGAGGAGGATGAAGAGGGTAAGAGTGGAATGTAGTGGTGGTTTCTGGAGTGGTTGGTGGGATACAGGGTCTTGACAAAGGGAGGGTATTGTGTCTGGATAGGGTGGCATGTAATTGGGCATGTGTTGGCATGGGGGGGGGTGCAGAGTTCACTGAGAGTCAACGTTTCTCAGTCATTGTTTTCTTAATTCAGTCTGCCTGTTCATTATTGACAGGACTGAAGCATTCATTTGTGTTTGACTGTCAATGTTTTTCATCCACTCAGCTCAAGTATTTCCTTTGTTACCACATCAGAATAACTCTCCAACATTTCATGCTGTGACTTCTTCTTCCTCCACCTTTGGGACAACCTCTTATGGCCAGTACTGGGCCCTCAGCTTCATCTTGCAAGGTTGCTTCCTGAAAAAATGTAGAAATATTAATGCCATTGGCAATAGCAACATTTTACTTTTTCAGAACGATGAATATATTGACAGAATGAAAGGCTGGCTGTCTCTATAGAATATATTGCAACGGCAAGGTCACTCTGTGACTCTTAAGGCTGAAGAATGCATGATTCCAAGCAGAAAGATTTAAGATCTTCTGTCGCTGAGGTTTGTCTTCAATGCCATGCTAAGCTACCTTTGGTTCACAGGGGGGAAGAAAATTTGCTGTCGTTTCAATCACCTGCAGTGCTGGGGGGCGCAATGTGTCCAAGAGGACACTGGCCTGGGCACAGGGGTGCCTGTAGCATGGCCTTTAAAGCAGCAGCTTCTTTAAAAGAAGGCTGCTCCAAGAGCAGTTTAAAAAAACATGAAAAATCATGGCAGGTCTGCACATGAACTGGGGGAGGGGTCAATCAGCCAGAGGCCTGGGGTAGAGGAGATACCATGTGTCTGAGTGGATGCTGCTGGAGGGGAGGGGAGTGGGTGGCTGTAGTGCCTGGATTTTAAATCTGCACCCTGATTTAAAAAGCAGTAAGGCTGCGTGAGTTTTGCTCTGTACAGGGTTTGTAACGAGCAAAAAATCATTAACGATTCACAAAACTTCCCATGCATTTGAGGTTGCAAAATGAAACAGCAGCTTCATCAGAAAAAGAAAAAGGGACGAGGAAAGATTGTTCATTCAGTCTAAGTACGATGTTGGAAAATTTGCGAGAATACTCTGTGGGCTATGATTCCAAATTACATAATGTTGGGTTGGTACAGTAAGGGGTCCTACTATGGAAGCACGAACAAGTCAGGTCTGCCCAGTCATTTTGTGAGGAGAATCCAGGAATGCCTGTCTGACTTTCAGCTTTTTGTCCAAACAGAATCAGGTCTCCATGTGAAATATCAGGCCATTCTAAGGGAAACAAGCATAGATCGTCGTCCCCCATTGCAACACACTATTATCAGTTAAAACCATACTTTCCAGAAGTGCCCTCTTTAAGATCCTGGTTTGCTTCTGAAGCTACCCCCTGAGAAAAGGGTGTAATCCCCAGAGGTAGGGAGACCACGTAATAGGGTGAGTGAAGACCACTCGGGGCTGGCATTAAAGGCCAGCTGGCCCTTAGCCATGGGGGTAGAGCACAAGGCTTTAGCCTTGATGATCACAGGTTCAGTTCCCCTCTACCAACAACTTAGGTCTGGCAGCATCACAAGGGGTGGGCTCCAAGTTGAAAAACAGCTCCTGGCTTTCAAGATCTGCTTCTGTACTTGACTGCACCCTGCTATCATCCACTTCTTCCAAATCACATCACCTTTCCTCACCCTCCAAAGGAACACTCCTTGATGAGAAGTCAGTGTCCATTCTGGAGGAAGATTCTCCAGCCTGAAGCTCATCATCATACCAGCATTTCTGGGGAGATACCCCAAACCACCCGTTTGCTTGTTTCCGTTTCTGGTAGCTTTGGCTCAGCTCCTTGATCTGTAGGTGGCACTGCTGAGTCCCTGGTGTAGCCTTTCAGAATCATGCCTTGTGATATTTTTGCATAAATATCATGTCTGTTGCAGGCTTTGAGCTGAAGGAAGATCACTCTTCCTCCTCCCCTTGCTGAGGTCCAATATCTGATGCCTCCATGGTTCCAACTCATATAAGGAGGGATGAGTATATACATAAAATGGGCTCTTTTGAGCTGAAAGGGAAAGAAGGTGGCTCTTCTTCCAGAACCCCTCTTCCACTCCTTGATCAGGAAGAGCACCTTTCGAAAAGGTCTTTTGCAAAAAAGCAGGTCTAGATGCACCGTGAGCCCTTTTTTCAAAAGCACAGTCTTAACGTTGCTGGATTTTTGGGTCCCTGCCCTGCTGTTTGAAAACAGGGAGGGGTGTGTGGACACTCTCTATTGAAAGAGAGGATCGATCTCCTTTTTAGTATGTGGATGCTCTTTCAAAACGTTTTTTCCAGAAGAAATGATCTGGAAGAATGTCTGTTGAAAAATCATTGTAGACCCAGCCCTAGTATAGATGTGATTGTGCTTCTCTGTCTGAGCCAGAGAAGACAATAGTCGCTTCAACTGTCTGGATGCTTGGCACCTAGTAGTTAACAACCAGAGTGGCAGCTAGCCATGCCCAGGAACAATAACGAAGAACTGAGGAGGGGCTGGCAGGGGAGTTGCCCGGGCTGGGAGGAAAGCCATGCTGTAGCGTTCTGTTGTCTGTGCTAGCTAAGGCTTGTTAAAACAAAAAAGTCCAATAGCACTTTAAAGGTGAACAAAATAATTTATAAGGCCTGTTAAGCTGTGCGGCAGCTAATCAAGCGCCTGCTTGTACCACACTGTCCCTGTGAAAGGTCGGGGGAGGTCTGCGCTGTTCCCTTGGGCCGGATGCACAAGACTCGCTCCGGCGGCCGACTGGGGGAGCAGAGGGGAAGCCGGGGTGCTGAAGGCACCGGTGTTTGGGGTAAGGAGGCGGTGACGCCAGGGGGCTTCCGCCTAAGGCCCGGCCCGCGGACCGGTCCCGCCTGGGCTGCGGGGCGCAGCCGTGTGGCGGTGCCGCTGGCGCTGGGGCAGAGCCCGCCGCGGCGGAGCACTGGCTGCCCCGGCAGGCGCGTCCCGACGGGGGCAGTTCTCGCTGGCGGCGCGGGCTGAGCGAGTCGCTCGCGTGCCCGGTCCCAGCGCTGTCCCGCCGGCCTCGCTCCGTCCCCGGGAGCCTCCAGCTCGGGCGCTGGCGGCGGCGGCGGCTTGTCTCGGGCTCGAGTCGTTCCGCCCCCAGCCCCGCCACTTCGCAGCTGCTCCAGCCCCTGGGTGCGCCGCGGCCCAGCCGCCGCCCGCTCGGGGTCTCTTCCCCGCTGGCCGCGGCCCCCGAGCGGGGCTCTGGGGCTGGACCCGGAGGCCCGGCCCGGCCCCGGCCGCCGCTCCCTGCCGGCGGAGGCCCACAGCCCCCCTGCGAGGGCCCCCCGGCAGCCGGGCCAATCCGGGCCGGAGCCGCCCTCCCCCGCCCGGCAGCGCCTTGTGCTGGCGGCGGAGCCATGGCCGGCAGCCCGGTCCCGCCCCGCAGGCAGCGGGGCAGCGAGGTGAGGCGGGGCGGGGCGCTCCCGGGGGGCCGGTTTGCCCCGCGGCAGGGGCCGGGCCGCGCTGCTGCCGAGCTCGGGGCCGGGGGCGGAGCGATCGGGGCTCTCCGGACACGTCTGCGCCATGTGCCCGCACCGGGGAGCCGGCGGCGCCCGTGGGAAAGGGCCAGCAAACGTGGGGAGCCGGTGTGCGCGTCCGCGGCGCGCCCGCAGCCGGAGCCCCGCGGGCCGGGCCGGGCGCCAAAGAGCCGCGCCAAGGGGGCAGCTGGAGAAAGTGACTGGGGAGGTGCCGGTGCCGGTGCCGGTGCCGGAGCTGGGCTGGGGCCAGGGGCTGCGTTTGTGGTAATCGCCCTCTTCCCTTCCTTCCCTCCGAGGCTTCTGATACCTGCTCCTGTCCCAGAGCAGCAGGAAGACCCGTGGCACCTCGCAGACCATCAGATGTCTCAGGTGCCACAGGTGGTTGTGTTGCTTTGGAAGATCCAGACTAACTCGGCTACCCCCCCCCCCCCCCGGTACTTGTCTGGGAGAGGGCACTGGGCGGGGTGGGCGCTGGTGTGATCCGCGATGGCCCTTGTAGTGCTCTTGTGTGTGGGAGGAAGGGCTGGAATTTGGGATCGGGGCTGCTTGGGTTGGGGGGGGCTGGTTGGAGCTGGGCTTTGGGGTATGTCTGTGGGGGAGTCAGAGCCAGACTTTGGGGTGTGTGGGAGGGTCAGAGCTGGAGCTTGGGGGTCAGAGCTTGGGAGTTGCTCTGTGTGTGGTTTGAGGGGATCCGTGTTCAGAACTGGTATTTGGGAGTTGGTGCTACAGAAGTTTGGGGGAATGTCTGAAGTTGGTGTTTTGGGACGTGGCTGGGGCATTTTTGGCTCTGCACCCTGTCACTTCACCAGGGTGTCCTGTGTCTTCCTTGGAGATGCTGATCCTGCCTTTAGCACCTCGTGAGGTCATCGGTGGCGAATCTGAAGTGCATCTGGCCAGAAAGGCAGGAGTCATACATAAGCATGTGCAGGGCAGGACTGGGTCCTGAAATCTGGAAGCTGTGAGGCTTTTTGGAGTAGTTTGTAACGTCCCTCCCATCTCCCACCATGTCCCTCCTCCCTCCCTCACTTCTTCCAGCAGGCACCAGGAGAGCATCTAGCCTGTCCACAAAAAGCTGAGGAGGATCAGCAGAGTGCAGAGCTGTTGGTAGGTATCCTGAGCCCACTGCTCCTCGGCTTGCCTGGGCTGAGAGTGGCCTGAGTGACATGGCAAATGCAAGGCGCTTCCTGCCAGCCTCAGCCTGGAAAGCATCCGCACCAGCGCCCAGGGACAGTGCAGGTTCAGATGTGGGAGCAAAATAATGTGTTTAGGATTCAAGAGGCAGCCATGCCTACCCCAGGTCCATGCTGCTGTTATAGTAACAGGGTTCCTTTCTAGCATGGAGTTGGGGAGGAGATATGTGGATGGTCACGTGAAGCGTTGGGTTGAGCGCAGTTTGGCGAGGTTTGGGGGAAAGCCCACCGCTCACAGCTGCCCTTCCTCTCCCACCCTTTGTGGCCTTTCTCAGTTCCCATCACTCGCCAGAGAGGTCCTGTGTTCTGTTAAATTACTCCCCGATCTGGTGGGCGGCTTGGCTTTGATTCTTTCCTGTTACCCGCCATCACAGAATCGTAGGGCTGGAAGGGACCTCGGGAGGTCATCTAGTCCAGCCCCCTGCTTCAAGCAGGATCAACCCCCGCTAAGTCATCCCAGCCAGGACCTTGTCCAGCCGGGACTTGAAAACCTCAAGGGATGGAGAATCCACCACCTCTCTAGGCAACGCATTCCAATGCTTCACCACCCGCCTGGTGAAGTTTTTCCTAATATCTAACCTACACCTCTCCCTCTTCAACTTCTGACCATTACTCCTTGTTCTGCCATCTGACACCACTGAGAACAGTTTCTCACCCTGCTCTTTAGAGCTCCCCTTCAGGAAGTTGAAGGCTGCTATTAAATCACCTCTAAGTCTTCTCTTCTGTAAACTAAACAAGCCCAAATCCCTCAGCCTATCCTCATAGGTCTTGTGCTCCAGACCCTTAATCATATTTGTTGCCCTTCCCTGAACCTGCTCTAGCAAATCCACATCCTTTTTATACTGGGGTGCCCAAAACTGGACACAATATTCCAGATGTGGCCTCAGCAGTGCCGAATAAAGAGGAATAACTACTCTAGATCTGCTCAAAATGCTCCTCCTAATGCACCCCAGTATGCCGTTAGCTTTCTTGGCTACAAGGGCACACTGTTTACTCATATCCAGCCTTTCATCCACCATAACCCCTAGGTCCCTTTCCATCATACTGCTGCTCAGCCAGTCGGTCCCCAGCCTGTAACAATGTTTGGGATCCTTCCGCCCCAGGTGCAGGATTCTACACTTCTCCTTATTGAACCGCATCAGATTTCTTTTGGCCCAGTCCTCCACTTTATCCAGGTCCCTCTGGATTCTCTCTCTACCCTCCAACATATCTGCCTCTCCCCCTAGTTTTGTGTCACCTGCAAACTTGCTGAGGGTGCAATCCAGTCCCTCATCCAGGTCATTAATAAAGATGTTGAATAACACCGGCCCCAGAACCGAGCCTTGCGGCACTCCACTTGAAACAGACTGCCATCCAGATATTGAGCCATTGACCACTACCCCTTGGGCCCGACCATCAAGCCAGCTTTCTATCCATCTTATAGTCCAAGGATCCAATGCATATTTCCTTAACTTATGGACAAGAATGTTGTGGGAGACCGTATCAAAAGCCTTGCTGAAGTCAAGGTATATCACATTCACTGACTTCCTCATGTCCACGGAGCTTGTTACCTCGTCATAGAAGCTAATCAGATTGGTGAGGCAGGACTTGCCCCTGGTGAATCCATGTTGGCTACTTTTGATCACTTTCTCTCTTCCAAGTGCTCCAGAATGGATTCCTTGAGGATTCCCTCCATTATTTTCCCAGGAATTGAGGTAAGGCTGACAGGTCTATAGTTCCCTAGGTTGTCCTTCTTTCCTTTTTTTAAAGAGGGGCACTACGTTTGCCTTCTTCCAGTCATCCGGTATCTCCCCCGATCTCCAAGAGTCTTCAAGGATAATGGCCAAAGGTTCAGCAACGACCTCTGCCAGTTCCCTCAGTACCCTGGGGTGCCTTAAATCCAGACCCATGGACTTGTGAACACCTAGTTTTTCTAGATAGCTCAGAACTTGTTCCTTCCCCACAGATGGCTGCCCTCCACCTTCCCATACTGCATCATCTAGGACCATCATTGGGAAGTTGACTTTGTCAGTGAAGACTGAGGCAAAAAAAGCATTGAGTACTTCAGCTTTTCCTGCATCATCTGTCACTAGGTTATCTCCCTCATCCAGTAACAGCCCCACACCTTCTCTGATAACCCGTTTATTGTTCACATGCCTGTAGAAACCCTTCTGTTACTCTTCACATCCCTTGCCAGCTGCAGTTCCAATTGTGCTTTCGCTTTCCTGATTGCTGCCCGGCATTCTGCAGCCATATGTTTATACTCCTCCTTCGTCAGCTGTCCACGTTTGCATTTCTCGTATGGCGTCCTCTCCTTGGGTTGCAGATACAAACCGAAGCCGAGAAGCAGAAGCTCATTGCGGAGTGGCAGGATCTGCGAGGGTTTCTGGAGGAGCAGGAGCAGCTCCTGCTGGCGCAGCTGGAAGAGCTAACCAGAGCCATTGTCAAGAGAAGGGACGAGTGCATCTGCAGACAGGCCAGGGAGATTTCCCTACTTGGAGGGAAGGGGCAGCAGCCAAGGAGCCAATCTTTGCAGGTGAGGCTGAGTTATTGCAGTAAGAATATACAGCTTCTCTGCCCTAGACCCCACCAAATTAGACAGAGCGAGGTCAGGGCATTATCCCTATTGTACAGAAGGGAGAGGGGCACAGCCCTGCACGCAGTCACACAGTGAGCCTAAGAAAGAGCCAGGGATGGGATCTGGGAGTTCCAGGTGCTGTAAGCCCAAGATCGTCTCTCCTGGCCTGTAAGTGTCTGTCAGGGTTTGGCCTTGTAAGGTGACATTTCTGGCTCATCCTCCCCCTGCCACCTGCCAGGCCCAAAGCCCCATGTCCCTGATTAGTGGGTTCGGTCGTGTGAGGGGACGTTGGAGAAGGTGGGGTGTCTCTGCACAAGGGGGAATTTCACTCTCAAATAGTCTCTCCTTGCCAAGTGCCTGGAGAGAGACTTTCCCCAGGGGCAGCCTCCAAACAGAGGTTCCTGGGCTGCTGCTGAGGACAGAAGTCCCAGCTGGGGGTCGCAGGGGTGGCAGGGAGTCAGCAGCTCTGCTCTGCATGTGGATGCAGCTGTCTGAAATTCCGCAAAGAGCCAAGGCTGCGGTGGTGATGCCCTGGCAGCGCAGGAGGCCTCCCCAGTCCTGAGCACACCCTCTGACTGCCTCTTCTTTCTCTCCCTCAGCAGGGGGCTGGAAGCACTGAGAGCAGGTATGTCACTCACTCACTTGGCAAGCACATGGGCTATGGCGCTTTCCCCTGCTGCGACTCATGGGCTGAATGCCTGTGATCGTGTCTTCCCTCAGTGGCTTCCTCAGGAAGGAGAAGAGCTTGTGAGTCGCAGCCGATGAGGGCTGGCAAAGATAGGTCCTGTGGGCCAGGTTCAGCCTTGCTGATGTGTTTGTGCGGCCACATTGCATGTTCGCAGTTTGCAGGATCCCCGCTTCGGTCTTTTGGAAGTATGTTACAAAGCCTCCTTCCCAAATGCAGACGGAGGCAGCGCTGCATTCCTAAGGGCTTGTCTACACTTGAAGTGGTGCAGCAGTGCCGCTGTATGTTTCAATGTAGACACTGCCCAGGGCGACATTGGCATAGGTAGCCCACTTCCCTGACAGGCAGCAGCTAGGGCAATGGCAGGTTTCCCTCATGAGCCAGCAATGCCTGTGCGGGCATTTCTCTTCGGGGCTCAGAGGAGTTGATTTTTTGCACTGCTCAACACTGTACTTAAGACCACTTAATATTCAGGTGTAGGCCAGCCCGAGTCTGTGGAGCTGGCTGAAACTCTGGCTCAGAGATGTGTGTACCTCCTTGGTGTGTATCTCCAGAGGTATTAGTACCTGGATGTCACCATTAAATATTCCATAGCGGGTGGAGTGGCACAGGGACAAGAGTGAAGCCTTCGAGGAGTGGGAAGTTGCTGTGTGAGGGAAGAACAGAGGGTGGGAGACAGAGACAAGGGAGGAGAGTGAGGAAGTCATGGAAATCCGAGGTGGAAATAGGAGAGGGGCTGTTTTCCCGTGGGGTGAAAAAAGTTGTGACAAGGAATCGCTTTGCATGACAGTAATGAAAAGCTTTGAATATAGAAGGCAGATTCCCCAGTGCTTGCCCCTAGAGAAAGCTCCAGAATCTGTCTCCGTTCCATGCCCCAATGTCTACCCACAGCCCATCTCTCAGGGCCCAGGGAGACCACGAGGCTGACGGCAGGTGACATCTCAGATAACCAAACTCAGATATAGCTTTCTTGGCATCTGGAGGCTTCTGGGCTCTGGAATTGAGGGATCGGGCCCATGCCTCACCCTTTCTGCTCTCCTCAGCAGAGAAGACAGGCCATTTCAGAAGCCAGAGCCAGGGTTTGCAGAACTGGAGAAGAGACTCAGCGATTTCTCTGTGAAAAGTGCCATCCTGCAGGAAGTGCTGCTGGCATTCAAAGGTGAACTGGAGTTTGGCAGCTGCGTCTTTATTGTTATCGGGACACTTGCTCTGGGGAGGAGCCAGGGACTCTCATGATGTCGCTGACCCTGCTCTCTGTCTCACTGCCCCAGTTCAGGGAGTAGCCCTTCCTTATGTGAGTAGCACTGTGAGGCTGGCACTGCCAGTTCTTTGTGTCACTATCTTGTCATGAAAAGAGGTTACGTTAGTAACCAATAGCAATAGGTTCGTGAAGTCAAGGTCCTGAATTCTCACCTCTCCCCTCTTCTCCTTCCCCAGGGACTCTGCGACTGGCGCTTTGGAACAACTCAGGTACATGTCTGTCTCTCGTGGGGAGGATTCAGACCAAGAACCATGTTAGTGGGAGAAGATCGCTGTCTCAGATAATCCTGTGAGGGGTTGACTCCTTATATGGTGTGAGTCACCATTGGGGGTCAGTGTGAATCCTGAGCTGGCAAGTGCATTTTCCTTTGAGGAAAGAAACAAGAGCCTGAATGTTGTGAAATGGCGAGAGAAGGGAAACATCCATACACAGCGCAATGCACTTTGTAGTGTCTCAGGAGTGGGCAGGTGGAGCCGCGCTGTCCCCTCTGTAGACTGATGCTCACCGTGAGACCGGGCTGCTGTACGGCATACGGACTGGCTATGACGGGGAAGAACTCTGTTATGTGTGGGCTCAATCTGACAGTGCAGTGGCTTTAATAGTGCAGATGAGTTTCTCTCACTTTTCACATCAGTTAGCCTTTATTTGAGGCAAAGAACAAACTCCGGTGCTGTGTTAAGTCATTGTGGAGTGTGTTTCAAGCGTCAGACAGGGAATACCTGGCTTGGAGGGATAAGTGTATATGGGGTGTGAGGACACGTCTCACCGGTGCTGCCAGCAGTAGGCCCCTCTGCTAATGCCCTGGGCCATGTTGCTTTTGGGAGAGGGCTTGTAGAAAGGTGTGGAGTGGGGCAGATTAGAGGCAGAGGCTTAAGAGAAGGTGCGGGGTGTTGGCAGGATGGAGACAGGGCAGGGGAGTGGTCTGGACCCCCTACTGTCCTAGAGATGGCCCTGCTGGGCACAACATGCGTTGGGCTTGGCTGGGGGATGGGGCAGGGCTCTAGACCATGCTCCACCCTAAACACAGTGTGAAGCTTTCTAGGACATTACAGATTTCGGGGCAGTTTGGTGCCCCAAATTTCATGATGCCTTCCCGGCTGCATAGTTTGTGTATGGGTAAGGATAGCCTTGGTTGGGGACACGACTGAAAGTTTGGAGCCAGAATGGCACTCTTTAGCATTTGCAGGCAAGTGAAGGAAGCCAAGTCTAGGTGGTGGTCAAGGCATTCAGCCAGAGGATGGGCAGACAAGAAAAGAAATAGGAAAGGCCACAGGAGAGAGATGCTGAAGGAGAAATTAAATGGAAGAAATATTCTTAATGCAGAATTGAGGTTGCCTAGCAACAGCACCTGTTCTTTCAGAATGCTGAATTCAGCAAAGCTGAAACTTCTGCAGCCCAGGAAAAGGGAAGTTACCTCTCTGTGCCCCCTGGAGCTGGCAGGATCATTTGTGGTTGTCGGCCTGTAGTCTAGCTGCACTTGCTGTATTAGGAGCAGCTATGCTGAGTGGTGGAGGTGTTAGTTGGAGAAGTTTGAAAGGACAGTGATTATGCTGAGAGGTGATCTGGGGTGCTTTAGTTTTCTGGAGTAGCTGTGTGTGAGCCCCTCTCCCTGACCTGTGTGATATGAGGAAAGAGGTAATTGTGGACCTTGAGAGATCCATAAGCATTGCAAACACAGGACATATGCTCATTCTGCATTTGCAGAGCTGTAAGGACCACCGAGTCAGTGATGGTTTTGCAGAGGACATTTCTGTGGCACACAACAAGACCGAATTCAAGGTTCTGATTTTCACAGAGCAGTAGCAAATGGTGGTACACTTGAGCACTCCTAGGTCTGAGAAATGAGCACTTTCTAGTGAGGTTGCCTCCTAATACAGATTTGGGGTGACAAACAGTGGCAGAAGTTTCAGATGTGCAAGATAATACTTCTGGACCTGTATATTGAACTCGCTCTAGCCCTCCAGCACAGGGACAGCAGAATGAAAGTTGCTCTGAGAGTGGAGAAGAGAGTGGTGATTTCACTATGGAAGCTGCAACACTAAAATTCTACCAGGCAGTGACAAATCATTCTGGTGTTGGAAAATCCACTGTGTGGAGGAGGGCATGAGATTCTGTGGCCTGCAGTGTGCAAGAATAAATGACCATGATGATTCCTCTGGCCTTAAATTTCATGAGAGACTCTTTGGCCTTCTGAGATGCCAGCCATAGTTCCTTCACTTTCACACAGTATTGCTGCCAATCTCTGGGTTACCCCTTCTCCAGTGAAGCCCCATGCAATCTGCTTGTACGTCACCTTATCTACAGCTGGTCAGTAGCCTCTTCTCTGTGTAGGTCGAAGAGATCTAAGCTGGAATGCATCTGGAGCACGGTCATCTGAGCAATCATGCACTTAAAGTGCTTGTTGAGCTGGACAATCAGCAGAAAAGCATTTCAGACATTTACAGGCTTTAAACAGGCAGGGGACGGTGCTTGCAATTTCCATGAGCCTTGAGGAGAGAGAGTGACCAGAGAGCTCAGTGTCAGGCAATGTTAGAGTTGACATAACTAATGCCATGTCTTAGCTTGAACGGCATCAACTTCAGTTCATAAACCCTGGTTCAGCATGCTCCATGGTGAGGAGGGGTTACTATGTTGATGAACAAGAGAGCTTACCTGGTGGGGAACAAATTTGTGTAGACGTGCTCAACAGGGTTGACATCAGGGAGTTATTTCAACCTAACTATGTAGTGCAGAGCCTGCCTCAGACCATGGTTTTTTTGTGATGAGGGAAATTCCCTCCTCTCTTTCCATTTTCTTTCCATTTCCTTTAATGGCCAACAATTGTGTCATCATAGGTTGTGTGATTCTAGGTGCTTGCAGTTAGTTTCAAGTGGACAGTTAACCTGGGAAGTGTACTTTCCTGTCTAATTGCTTCATCCCCTGTAGCCATGAGGTGATGCTGTAGTTGCATCAGTTGTACACGTACTTGCAGCTCTGTGAAACAGCCAAAATCTCTGCCTTCTGAGTGTATATATCCTTGCCAAAAGTTCAAATACTAGACAAGCAGAAGTTGAGAAATACATTTATTTGGGCTAAGAAACTAACGTGCCATGATCAGGAAAGCAAACTATCGTGAAGGAAGAAAGCCAAGTAGTGGACATTCAGTTCTG
The DNA here is from genome assembly GCF_033958435.1 of Carettochelys insculpta. Classification (NCBI taxonomy): domain Eukaryota; kingdom Metazoa; phylum Chordata; order Testudines; family Carettochelyidae; genus Carettochelys; species Carettochelys insculpta. Next base: position 16,461,916 of record NC_134164.1, read on the forward strand.
TCAAGGCTGTCCTCCAAGGAAATATCAAAACTACACACCAACCTCTTCAACTATACAGTGCCGGCGTTATAGGGCTGCAAAACACGAGCACTGAAAAAGACAGAGGAGCAACAACTGTCTGTCACAGCAAGGGCAATGGAATTAATTCTGGGGATTTTAACCTGCATTTAATCCCCAATGAAGTGATCAGACAGCAGCAGAGTGAAGTGCAGGACATTGTAGTTGAAAATAGATACAAGAAAATATAGGGTCTCAGAAGATTAGGGTAGGAAGAGGCCACAGAAAGTCATCTAGTCCAACCCCCTGTTCAAAGCAGGACCAAACCCCAACTAAATCATCCTAGCCAGGGCTTTGTCATCAATGTCGGGCCCTAAAGACATAGCAGGATGGAGATTCCACCTGCTTCCTAGGTAACCCATTCCATTGCTTCATCCTCCTCCTAGTGATATAGTTTGTCCTGATATCCACCCCAGATCTCCTCCACTGCAGCTTGAGATCATTGCTTCTTTTTCTGTCAAAAATGTAATGGGCTAGTCATATAGCGAGGACAAGTGACAGTTGGTGGATTGCTGCTGTCGCTGAGTGGTACCCATGGTTGCTGAAACAACTTTTTGTCTGACCTCCAAAGAGGTGGGAATATTCTACTGTGAAAAGGCATGACCACCTATGGAGGAGGAAGGCCAGGAAAACAGAAGAATAGAAGATATATTTGTGGTTGGGGCAGCCTATATAAGGGCGGAAGGAGTTCCACAGGCCTACCGTGCTCTGTGTGTGTGTAGGGGGGAAACAATCCTTTTGTTACTTTTAAACTTGCTATGTATTAATTTCATTTGCTTACCCCTAGTTCTCATGGGAACAAGTAAATAACTTTTTCTTATGATTTTTCCATGCCTGTCCTGATTTGATAGGTCTCTGTCATATTGCTCATTAGGCTCCTCTTTTTAATTTCTCTTCATATGGTATCCGTTGAAACCCCTAATCATTTTGTTGCCCTTTTCTGAATTTTTTCCAATGCCAGTGTATCTTTTTTGAGATGAGATGACCACATGTGCTTGCCATATTCAAGATGTGGGCGTACCATGGATTTATATAGCAGCAATAAAATATTCTCTGTCTTATTCTCAATCCCATTTTTATTGATTTGTAACATTTTGTTTGCTTTTTTGACTGCTGCTGCACAATGAGTGGATGTTTTCAGAGAATTTTCCACCATTACTTCAAGATCTCTCTCTTAAGTAGTAATAGCTTAATTAATCTCAACCATTTTCTATACAGTAAACTCTTTCATATCCAGCATTCTATTGTCTGGAACTCTCAAATAACTGGTATTTTAACCATAAGTAAATTTTAGTTACTTAAGTACAGTATTGTGAAAGTACATACAAATAAGTACAGTCTAAGTTTACAGTATACAATGGTATTGTTGTTAGTAAATAAAGTACTCTGCATACGTTTGTTTGTTTGTTAATATCTAATCTTGTTTTTCTTTAGTGTTATACATTGCTAGGTATACCACTCTATTATCCAGAGTATTGGAATATCCAGCAATCTCCCAATCCCCGGGTTGTTGGATATGAATGAGTTTACTTTGTATAGTGGGAATTGTGTGTATTACTTTATATTGCCTATGTCTACACTTGCCCCCTACTTCAAAGGGGACATGGTCATCAGGCTGATTGGAGATCACTAATGAAGTGCTGTGATCCATATTGCAGCACTTCATTAGGCTAATTTTGCCCTGCAGCAACTTCAAAGTGTCAAACTTCAAATTGCTGGAATGCCAGGTAGCTGCAGGCACTTTGAAGCGCCCACGGCTATCTGGCATTCCAGCACTTTGAAGTTTGACACTTCAAAGTTGGTGCGGGGCAGAATTAGCCTGATGAAGTGCTGCAGTATGGATCACAGCACTTCATTAGTAATCTCCGATCAGCCTGATTACCATGTCCCCTTTGAAGTAGGGGGCAAGTGTAGACATAGCCATATATCAACAGTAAATTTTATTTGCCATTTTGTAGCCCAATCACTTGGTTTTGTGAGATCTTTTTGAAGCTCTTCACAGTCTGCTTTGTTCTTAACTATCTTGAGCAGTTTGGTGTCATCTGCAAATTTTGCCACTTCACAGTTTATTCAGATCATTTATAAGTAGGTTGAATAGGATTGATCCCAGTATGGACCCTTATGGAACACCATTAGTTACCACTCTCCATTCTGAAACTTACAGTTTATTCCTACCTTTTGTTTCCTGTCTTTTAACCAGTTATCCGTCCGTGATCCTCCCTCTTATCCAGTCCCTAAAGTGCTGAAACCCTTATAGCTCATGTGTCCTGGTCTGAACTTCTGTAGGACTTTGTTTTACCAGGTCCCTCACTATCAGTGAGAACTGGATCCAGAGTGGTTTCCCCTCTGGGCAGACCATCCTTTTTGTGGGACATAGACATGTGTTCTCTGTTTTTTTAGGATCAACTCTCTTGTATGGCTGTGTGTATTCCCAGCAGAGAGATGCCAAATCTTCCCATTAGTTGAGTATCTTGTAGCTTTGAGTACCTGGGGAGCTGGCTTTAAATAATTTGTGTTAAATAATAGAACACTGGCAAATGTCCACAAATTCACTTGCTCTTGCTTATTTCTTCCCCAGAAAGTTTCCAAATCTATTGTGCTCTCCCAGCTGAAAAAAGGGGAAAGGTGGTGGGCTCTGGCCAGTGTTACCTCTAATTTTTCCATCCATGTGCAGAATAAATTTTGTTATGTACATCAAGGCATGTGTTGATGTGCTCTACCAGTAGAAATGCATGCTTCCAGCTCTGAGCACTTTGCTAATGAGCAGTGTGGCATATGAATCTCTCTTGGGTGGCTGCCCAAGCATTCAGCTTAGAGGGTCCACTACTGGCTCTCTCAGGCTAAGAGCAAAGAGATCCTGTGAGGTGACTGCACAGACTGGAAGGAGTTAAACTAACTCAAAACTTCTTGGTATCTGAAGAAATGAGCTGGATTTCCCTGCAAGGGCCTTGTGAACTCTGAGCTCAGCGTTGTTCCCAGCAGGTGAGGTGTCCTCATGAAGACAGTTGTGAGTTGGAGGGATTCCCACTCATTCTCACTTACACTGGACAGTTTTCTCCCTGATAACCCTTTTCCTAGAGTGCTCACCTGGGATATAGAGGCAAAATTGATCCTGTCTTTTCTCCTCAGGGGATGAATTCCTGATTTTTTTTTTCCATTTTTCCATTAACTATTTTAGTTTGTTCCCCCATTCCTAATCTTTCTCTCTCTGCTTTCTCCCTGGAGCAGGGATAGCTCATGACTAGATTTTCTTTCTGTCCCATCAGGTGATGAGACAGTGTGTGAGAACCAGGAGGACAGTCCTCAGCAGGGAGCTGTTCAGCACATGGAATCATCCAGGATGTTTTCAGAGAGATGTGAAAGGAGTATTCATGAGAGCCAGCACAGGCCAGAGAGGCGGCGGGGAAATCAGCCAGGGAATTGTTGGGGGAATGACAAGGGCGTCAAGGAAACCACAGCCCAGCAGAGAATCCCCACAGGCGAGAGAAGAAACACCTGCCCTGAGTCTGGGAAAACCTTCAGTAGCTGCTCAGCCTTTACTGCACATCAGAGCATACACGTGGATGAGACACCATATAAATGCTGTGAGTGTGGGAAGAGCTTCACTCGTAACTCTCACCTGAGCAGACATCAGCGACTCCACACAGGACAGAGACCCTTTAAATGCTCCGAGTGCGGGAAAAGCTTCAGTGTGAGCTCAAACCTCATTGCACATCAGACAATCCACACAGGAAATAGACCCTTTACCTGTTCAGAGTGTGGGAAAAGCTTCAATCGGAACTCAAACCTTATTACACACTTTAGAATCCACACAGGAAGTAGACCTTTTACATGCGCTTACTGTGGGAAAAGCTTCACCGACAGCTCAAACCTTACTCAGCATCAGAGAACCCACAGGGGGGACAGACCCTATAGGTGCTCAGAGTGTGGGAAAAGCTTCACACGGAGCTCAGACCTTATTAGACATGAGACAATTCACACGGGAGACAGGCCCTTTAAATGCTTGGCATGTGGGAGGAGCTTCAATCAGAACTCTCATCTTATTACACATCAGAAGACCCATAAGGGAGAGTAATTCCATAAATTCCTTGACTAGGGCTGGCCAAAGGTTTGTTTTGTTTTTGTGTTTTAATACATTTGCTATTTTTCCACAGTGATGTTGAAAGCTGTTTCCATCATATACTTCACTGTGGTCCCTCAGCTGTTCCAGGTGAGTTGCCTGCTTTTGCTGCTCACCTTTCTTTGGGTTGAAGCCCATTGTCCTTTCTATCAGTTCCTTGTTGTCTTGTAAGTCAGGGGAGTAGGCACTCTTCCTGCCTGTGAAATGTCCATGCATCCAAGATGGGGAGATTGGCTACAGTGAGGTAAAGTCTACCTGGTTTTCTGTCTCTACTGGGATTTTCCATGAAGTGAGCAAGCTTGCATTAGCTGTCTTAATTTAAATACCAAACTATTTTTACAGTAAAGACATAGATCTAGTAAAGTGCTTGGAGTTAGCTAGCACATTTCTAGTTAAACTGATCTAACCTTCATCACTCTTCCTAGTTCAGACAACTGAAAGCATCACATTTATATTGTTCCCCCGTTGCAGAATGATTGTCAGACTTACTTGAGTTCCCACTCTGTGGACAATTTGTCTCACTCCTGGTTGGTCTCACATTTCTTCTGGTTGTCCTTGGAACTAGTTATTTTTGTACCATTTTCTCATTTAAAATATATTTATAACAAAGAGAAGGAGCAGCGATACCACAAAGTATCATTTCAACCCCTGATACATGAAAAAGATTAGGTGAGTTAGGGGATTTTCTCCTTCCCCATCACCACCATGATTCTCCCTCACTACTACAGTTTTTTTAAATTTATTCTATCCCACTGCCTCCCAAATTGCCATGTGACACACCGTTCTTAGCTATCTGTGCTTCGGAATCACATACTTGTTAGTACTGGAGATTATATTGTCACAGACCTAGATAGGAAATTTTGAATGGCTCCAAAAACCATTGTGAACAACAAGGAGTCCAGTGGCACTTTAATGATTGAGTACATCTACACTAGGAAATTAGTTTGAATTTGTTAAGGGCAATTTTTTTAGCATCCAGTTTTGTGAAGTTGAGGGTGTGAATCCACACTGGCATATGAAGTTGATGGAGTACGTCCCTATTAGGGTGGACAGCTTCAACTTTGTCAGTAATGCACTGTGGGTACCTATCCCACAGTTCCTGCTGCCTCCTTGCATTGTGGGTTAAGCTCCCAGTGTGTGACAGGACAAAAACATGTTGCAGGTGGGTCTGCATGTTTGTCATCAGCCTCCCATTCTGTGCTTCTGTCGTCCTCCTCCCCATGGAAAGCAGTTGCAGAAAGTCTTTTCAGACCCTTTTTTTCATATCCATGTAGATGCTATTGCAAGTCTAGCATGAAGCCTGCTCAGCTTCAAACTGTTGTAAGTATTCTGAGCACCTCCCACATTGTACTTTGGTAGTAGCGAAGCCTAAGCGCCTTCAGAGCAGTGAGAATGCTGAGGAGGACATGGACATAAATGAATGTGAAGCACTGGAGAGGAGGAAAGGGGAGATGCTGGCTGCACTTGATGCTTTCTACACAATGGAGCTCCAGTTCTGGTGATGTGAAACAAGCTCAGACTGGTGGCACTGCATGGTTCTGCAGGTATGGGATAACCAGCAGTGGCTACAAAACTTCTGCATGGATAAGATTGCTTATATGGAACTTTGCAAATTGCTTTCCCCCACTCTGATGTGCAACAGTAGCAGAATGAGACCTGCTCTGACAGGTCAGAAGCAAATGGCCGTAGGTCTGAGGAAGCTTACACCACCAGACAGCTAGCGGTCAGTGGGGAATCAATCAGTTTGGAGTGGGCAAATCTACAGTGGAGGGCTGCTATGATCCAGGTAGCCAAAGCAATCTGTACCCTTCTACTCCCAAAACCAGTGACCATGGGAAATGTGCAGGATGTAATGGGCAGTTTTGCCATGACAGCGCTCTCTAACTGCGATGGAGTGATAGTTGGAATGTACATCCTGGCACCAGACGACCTTGCCACAGAGTACAAAACTGCAAGAGGTGTATGGTGTTGCAAGCACTGGTGGATCACATGAGCCTTTTCACTAGCATAAATGTGGGCTGGTCTTGAAAGGTGCATGCTGCACACATTTTTAGGAACTCTGGTCTGTTTAGAAAGCTGCAAGATGGAACTTTCTTCCCAGATCAGAAAATCACCATTGGAGATGTGAAGATGCCAATAGAGATCCTGGGTGGTCCAGCTTACCCCTTGCTTCCTTAAATCATGGCGCCATAGCCAGCAGACTGGACTGCAGTAAGGAGATGAGCAAATGCAGAATGGTGGTAGAATGTACCTTTGGCCATTTAAAGGCCAGATGCAGGAGCCTCTTGACTTGGTTAGACCTGAGTGAAGGCAACATTTCCCTTGTGGTGGCAGCCTGTTGCATGCTTCATAATTTATGTGAGAGCAAGGGGGAAAATTTCATGCCAGGCTCAAGGGCAGAGGCAGATCACCTAGCCAGTAATTATGAACAGCCAGACACCAGGGCAATAAGGAGAGAACAGCCTCATTGTTAGTCAGGCAGGCTTTAAAAACAGATTTATGAATCATAGACAACATCATGACAGCCATGTGTGCTGCTCTTAAGGAGGTGCCCCCTGAAAGATGTGTGCTTGACTGTAAAGCCTGTAAACTACCCCTTCCTGTGCAATATAAGCAATAAAGACAGTGGGTTCATGAGCTCAATTGTTTTTATTCAGTGGACACTAAAGGAGTTCATAGCATGGGCTTCAGGGGTGGGTAAACAAGGGCATTTTGCCAACACAGGTGGAGGAATGTCAGCCTTCTGCTGTCAGAACAGTCCCTGGGAGTGGAACACAAGGCGCTGCCCTTGACTCCCCCACCCCACACACACAGTCTGGGATGCTGATGGGGGAAATTAGGGAACATGGTGAGAAATGCATGTGGTTCATCATGGGCTACAGTGGGGCTCTGTGCTCCAATACCAGGCACTGCAGGAGCTCTCTTTGCTGCAGTCAGAGTCTGCAGTGTTGGGGTGAGTCTTGTCCCTGGATTGAATCAGGCTTGAGAGCTGAGTTTAGCAAGACAAGGTTACAGGTGCTCTCACTGTTAGGGAAGCAGACCCAGTGGGGTCTCAGTGCTTCAAGTAACTATTCAGAGAGGGTCCTGATCCATCCCACTGGACTTTGCTTTCCTAGGGAAGGAGCAGTGAGCAGCCCTCATTGCTCCCTCCCTGGACTTTATACAGTGCCTGGTCACCTGGGGTATTGGCTCCAAACTGTCCCTGGTAGTGATTTTCCTTACCCAGCAGCAACCTCTAAATGCTTTTTTCTTGTCCCAAGGAGTCAATGTCTTTGTGTTACCAGCTTCCTAGCTATATAGGACCTACCCAGCTGAGTCTGCTGGCAGTCAATTCCCTGCTCCCTGGCTCTTTCTCCAGCTGCAGTCTTATAGAGTTGATAGGCATAGCTGGTCACTTAAAGCCCTTCTAATCATGGTTGGAGTAGACACTCCCTCAGAAAGCTCCACACTAGATGTCAGCTAACTATAGGCTAATTATTGTTTTGGATAAGAGCTTGGGTTATTGCTTAAAGCAGGTTAAATTAGATATACATTTTTTACAGCTTATGTTGTGTACAGATCTATACAATGTAAGCTCATGAAATGTGACCTGTCAATGTGAAGAGAGAGGTGAAAGTAGAGATGCATTGTCTCATTGTCCTTCTGCCACGTAGATGTTACTTATGCTAGGTTTACCACTAAACGAAAGTGATTTTTTTAAGTATAAAGAGTCATAAAATGTAGCAGACGGAACAAAGGAGGTAACTGAGCAAGCAGGAAGCTTACTACACTAAAGAAACTGGTTATGTGTAATGTTGCCCCTAAAAATTGTTCTAATAATCTTCTTTGCAGACTGGATTCCCTTCCATTGGGGTCCAGCTCTTCTCCCCACTTCAGAGAAGGAGGGAGGGATAGCTCAGTGGTTTGAGTATTGGGCTGCTAAACGTGTGGTTGTGAGCTCAATCCGTGGGGAGGCCATTTAGGGATTGGGGCAAATAGATGTCAGGGATGGTGCTTGGTCCTGCAAAGAGGGCAGGAGGACTGACCTAGATGACCTCCTAAGGTCCCTTGCAGTTCTAGGAGATGTGTATCTCCAATTATAATATAATAATATGAGCCTTACAACAGGCCTATGCTAAGGGGCAAAGTTGACCTAATTTATCTGACTCCAGCTGCATGAATACCATGTCTGAATTTGACACACCTTAGATTGTTACTGGGAAGGGTGGAAGGGGAGGGAATAATAGGAGAAACTTTCCCATCAAGTTCCCTTACACTTCTCCTGCTGATGAAGAACTGGAGTCAATGAGACAGCAGATGGTGGTTTATTTAGTGTCTCTTCACTAAGGCTTGGCCTGTACAAGGGCAGAACATCAGTCCCAGTTACACAATTCTAGTTGTGCCATTAGAGTAGCTTGAATTGATGCATGAGGATTAACTTCCTACCCTTCTGTAGATGGGGGCTTTTAAGGCTCATGACGACATCCCTTAGTCCAGGGAATACCAGGGTCAATGGCTGAGCCCAGAGAGATTGATTTTGTTGTGTCTTCACAGATGCCATAAAATTGAACTCCAGAGGGTCAATCCCACCACATCAAATGTGTGGTAAATATAGATTCAGCCTCAAAATCAATCCAGGGGTAAGATTGCTACAGCACTGATTTCCCCCAGTAAGTATAAACAAGCCCTTAGTTATTTCCAGCACCCATCTTGTGAGGAGAAGTAGGGGAGTATTGACATCCTGGATTACCTCCCTCTGTGCCCTTTAAATAGGATTTGAATAAGGTGGGAGTTCTTTGTTTCAGAGTCTGGCACCCTCCCAGCTTCTCATGGAGAAGTACAGAATTCAGGATGGTTTCAAGTAACAGGAGACATGGTCACAATGATTCTCTAGGGCCCCTTAGCCATTCTTTAAAGGTTAGCCAACACATTCCCAGGCAGGTTATGCTCTTTTAGAGTTCATTGTCTTTTGACTGAAAGCAGCAAATATGAAATTACAAATGCCCAAGTCAATCCAACTTAATACATAAAAATGTAACGTGTACAAAGAGGATAAACATATTCAGTATATTATAGCCTTTCCAATTGTATGTTACATAAACTATTTTGCATCAAGGCTACCTGAGTTACAATGTTCATATCAAATTATTTTCATAAACTGCATGGAAATACTACATCACACCCAAAACTGCTGGGTTGGGACTGGAACCTGGGGTAGAGAATGGGGCTGTTCCCCTCTTCAGGGTCATCCCTAGGCATACACAAAATATACAACTGCTTGGGGCACCAGATTTCCAGGCATCCACTCAGCTGCATGTTCTTGTATGACTAAGTATATCCCTATTCATTTCTGCTGCTGCATTGCAGCCGGGTTCCTCTCCCTGCTTCCCCTGCTGCTCTTTTGTGCCAGCAGCAGGAGCCTGTGTTCTCCATGCCTCCTCCCTGACATCCACATGCTCCACTTGGCCAGCAGCCGGCTACTAGAAGGGACTCCCTCCTGCCAGGCTGGGGACAGAGAGGAGCTCTCAGCCTCTGTAGCTCTGCTCCAGCCCCAAGAAGCCACCAGGCCCAGGTAGAAGACCTGTAACATGGGGGCAGGAAGCCCCAGGCCCCTGGGCAGAAGCCACACTTGGTGGGAATGTGGGGGAGGAATCCTGAGCTCCAGGAAGAAGCTGTGTGGGGAGTTGTGGTTGAAGGGAAGTCCCAGGCTCCTGGCAAAAGTGCGGGAGGCATCATGAGTTGCATAGGGCCCTATAAAGCATGAGGATGGTCCTGTCCCTACTATCTGCTGAGAAAGTGGCATCATCAGGGCTGTACAGGAGAAGACTGCCTGAGAGTGCACAGAAGGACTTTGCATAACCCTGGGGGGAATATGCTCAGTGCAGCTGGTGTGGTGTGCACTCCCCCCACACCCTCTCTGTTCATCACCAGTCAGGTGGCTGCTCATACCCAGCTACCTCCCTCCTTGCAGGACTGGTGTGCTGGCCTGATGCCCCATTCCTTGGCCTTTCCCAGAGCTGAGCACCTAGCTCCTGCTGGCCAGGTGGTGGCCAGTGACCTTGGCAGGCTGGAGGTCTGAGTAAGGGGCAGTGGTGCAGCAGGTGGTTAAGAGAAGCAGGGAGGCCCCCGCCTCCCTCCTGGCCCTGCTCCAGGTTGCCAAATCTCCCAAACCAGATGTCATTTTAGTAAAGAGCATCTGGTCTGGGAGAGCTGGCAACCCCTTTTCCCCACCAGCTTCAGTGCCCTCCTGTCCTGTGGGTGGCAGATACCTGAGCAGGGTTGCATTGGGTAGTAGCACAGGTAGGGACAACCCTGAGAAGCAAGTCACATTCTGTGTTCTGAAGGGGGTTTTCCAGCATGGATTTAAAGGAAGGAAGATGTAATCCTTAACCTTCTATAGTTGGGGAAACCAGCATGGTTGAAGCTGAGCAGATGCAGTTTGGAAGACGACAGAAAATTTTGACAGCATATAACTGAGTGGTTTAGTATCTGTCACACTTATCACACTGGTAGCCTGGTGCTAAAAACGTAAAGATGTTTTTTGATGGTTGGTTGTTTATTTTGTTTAAAAGGTGTGGTTGTGAACTTTGCAGCTGTGTAGCACCTCCCATTTACTGATGCGGTCCCAGATGCAGTTATTCTCATAGAACAAGCATCTTAGTTTAATGGGAGTTGGAAAACAGTATAAGATTTGGCTAATGCCTTTTTCTCAATACCGCTGGCCCCAAACTAAGAGATGGGGGGAAAGCCGATTGGTGTGGAGGAGCACGTGGATCGGACGGAGTCTTCTCTTGGAGGAGAGTCCATTGATAGAGATTCTCTAGGTTTTAGTCAGAAAGAGAGGAGGGGAGATGATATAATATGCGCCAGATCAGACAGGAAACATTCACATATAAAAGAATCTAATACCTCAGGGAAGGGCAGACAAATAAAAGGTGGCAATTTTTTAAAGTGCTTCTACACAAATGCTAGAAGTCTAACTAATAAGATGGGTTAACTAGAGTACCTTGTATTAAAGGAGATTGACATAATAGGCATCACAGAAACTTGGTGGAATGAGGACAATGAATAGGACACAATCATACTGGGATATAAAATATATTGGAAAGACAGAACAGGATGTGTGGGTGGCAGAGTGGCACTGTGTGTGAAAGATAATGTAGAATCAAATGAAGTAAAAATCTTAAATGAATCAAAATCTTCCATAGAATCACTATAGACAGTAATACCATTCTTTAATAAGAATATAGGAGTAGGGATATATTATCGACCACCTGACCAGGACAGTGATAGTGACTCTGAAATGTTAAGGGAGATTAGAGAGGCTATCAAAATAAAAAACTCAATAATAATAATAGGGGATTTCAGTTGTCCCCATATTGACTGGGTGCATGTCATCTCGGGACGAGATGCAGAGATAAAGTTTGTCAATGCCTTAAATGACTGCTTCTTGGAGCAGCTAGTACAGGAACCCACCAGGGGAGAGACAATTCTCGATTTAGTACTGAGTGGAACACAGGATTTGGTCCAGGAGGTAACTATTACAGGACCTCTTGGGAATAGTGATCATAATATAATAACATTTAACATTCCTGTGGTGGGGAAAACACCTCAGCAGTCCAACACTGGCATTTAATTTCAAAAAGGAGAATTACACAAAAATGAGGAGGTTAGTTAAATGGAAATTAAAAGGTACAATGACAAGAGTAAAATCCCTGCAAGCTGCATGGAAAATTTTCAAGGACACCTTAATAGAGGCCCAACTTAAATGTGTAACCCAAATTAAAAAACAGAAAAAGACCTAAAAAAGAACTACTATGGCTTAATAACTATGTAAAAGAAGCAATGAGGGATAAAAAGGCATCTTTTAAAAAGTGGAAGTCCAAACCTAGTGAAGTAAATAAGAAGGAACATAAACACTGCCAAATTGTGTAAAAATGTCATAAGAAAAGCTGAAAAAAGATTTTGAGGAACAGCTAGCCAAAAGCTCAAAAAATAATAGCAAAATGTTTTTAAAGTACATTAGAAGCAGGAAGCCTGCTAAACCACCAGTGGGGCCCCTAAATGATCAAGATACAAAAGGAGCAATCAACAATGATAAAGCCATTGTGGAGACACTAAATAATTTGTTTCAGTCTTCACAGCTGAGTATGTTACAAACCTTCACTGTCCTTTGTGGGTGATGAATCTGAGGAACTGTCCTGGATTGAAGTGTCATTAGAGGAGGTTTTGGAACAAATAGAAAAACTTAACAGTAACAAATCACCAGGACCAGATGGCATTCACCCAAGGGTTCTGAAAGAACTCAAATGTGAAATTGTGGAATTATTAATGAGATTTGTAACCTATCCTTTAAATCAGCTTCTGTACCCAAGGATTGGAAGACAGTCAACATAACGCGAATATTTAAAAAGGGCTCTAGAGGCGACCCTGGCCATTACAGACTGGTAAGTCTAAAGTGAGTACTGGGCAAATTAGTTGAAACAATAATGAAGAATAAAATTGTCGGACACATAGAAGAACATAATTTGCTGGGCAAAAGTCAACATGGTTTCTGTAAAGGGAAATGATGTCTTACTGTTCTGTTAGAATTCTTAGAAGGGATTAACAAACATGCAGACAAGGGGGATCCAGTAGATAAAGTATACTTAGATTTCCCGAAAGCCTTTGACAAAGTCCCTCACCAAAGGCTCTTGTGTAAATTAGGTTGTCATGGGATAAGAGGGAAGATCCTTTCATGGATTGAGACCTGGTTAAAAGACAGGAAACAAAGGATAGGAATAAATGGTAAATTTTCTGAATGGAGAAGGGTAATGAGTGGTGTTCCCCAGGGGTCAGTCCTAGGACCAATCCTATTCAACTTATTCATAGATGATCTAGAGAAGAGGGTAAGTAGTGATGCGGTAAAGTTTGCAGACGATACTAAACTGTTCACAATAGTCAAGACGAAAGCAGACTGTGAAGAACTTCAGAAAGATCTCACCAAACTGAGTGACTGGGCAATAAACTGGCATATGAAATTTAATGTGGATAAGTATAAAGTAATGCACATTGGAAAAAATAACCCCAAGTATACATACAATATAATGGGAGCTAATTTAGCTACAACCAATCTGGAGATAGAGCTTGGGGTTATCATGGATAGTTCCCTGAAAAAAAAAAACATGCAGTGTGCAGCAGCAGTCAAAAAAGCAAATAAGATAGTAGGAATTATTAAGAAAGGGATAGAAAATGTGACAAAGAATATTTTACTGCCCCTTTATAAAACTATGGTATGCCCATATCTTGAATACTGCATACAGATTCGGTCTTCTCACCTCAAAAAAGATATTTCGGTGTTAGAAAAGGTTCAGAAAAGGTCAACTGTTTGTCAGAGGCTGGAGATGGATGGCTGGAGATGGATGGCAGGAGACAAGTTGCTTGATCATTGTCTTCAGTCCACCCCGTCTGGGGCACCTGGCACTGGCCACTGCCGGCAGATGGGATGCTGGGCTAGATGGACCTTTAGTCTGACGCAGTAATGGCCATTCTTAGGTTCTTAAACCCCCCTCTAGTCTGTGAGTTTGACTGTGTGGGATGGGAGTTAGGAGTCTCAGGTTGGGGGATGGAGGCCGGCATTCCCTGAAAGCTGATCACTTCTGTTTATATTGGTGGTGCACACAACAAAATTCTGCTTAAGGAGGGTATTTGTTTGCATGGAACAGTCTTCTGCCACCTTTTTTGTTGGTGCCACCATTTTAAAATGCAGGTGGGCAGCCCCAAGCCATATGTGATTCTTTAAGGAGCCCTACGTGGCAGGTGCTGCTGCTGCCGCCGTTCTCTTCCGGCTCCCAGCACCCTGCCGTGCAGAAGGAAAGACTCAACTTAATCGGTTTAATGGGCAGCTGTTAAACCAGTTAAATTGAGTGCTTCCTTCTGCATGGCAGGGCGCTGGGAGCTGCCCCTGCCGTTTTACGTGGGCCTCTGGCAGGGCTGGGGGAAGCTGTGCAGACGCTGCGAAGAGCAGGCAGCTGGCAAAGAAGCACCAGCGCACAGAGCTTGTGGATAAGGTGAGTCAAGGTTTGGGGGGAGGGTGGTTTGGGGTTGTGGGTGGGGTCAAGACACCTGGGAGGGGTGAGGGCAGGGAGAGGCTGAGACTGTGGGGGAAAGGGTGTGCAGTTTAGGGCTGCAGGGTGTGGGGTTAAGCCACCTGGGGGTGAGAGGGGAGCCTTGGGGGCTGCAGGGGTGTTATGCCTGGGGTTGGGGTGTTGATTTAGGGCTTGAGTCCTGGTTGGGAGGGCAGTTTGGGTCTTGAGCTCCAGCACCGCTTTTTCTAGAAATGCCTGGAAAATGTTGGGAACATTGGTGGGGGCCACTTGCTTTCACACAGCGCCCAGTGCCCAGCACCACAGCTGAGGCACCATCTGCTGCTTTCCTGTACATTCTAGCGAACTGGTTTGGCATTAATCACTTGAGTGGAAGCCATTAATCGCATTCACTGGAGGCCATTCGAGCGCTTGAGTGTTGGTTTTCCCCCTCACTGCTGGCTGCGCTCACCCTTGGTCGACCGACCTCTGCAAAGATGGAGAGATTGGCAAGCCAGGCAGTGAAAATGATTAGACACCCTGACATTTTATGTGTGACGAGAGACTGAACAGACTGGGACGGCAACATGCTGCCAGCACAGAGCATTCTAGGGCAGTGGTGTCCAGCAGTAATTGATAGATCATCACACTTGTGGTTATCAACTTTCCCTCTTTGACACAGGCCCCCCACTCGACATAAATACCCTCCCCATCCCCCAGAGCCAGGTACCCCCAGCCCCGCTCTAAAAATGCCCTCCCCCTTCCCCACAGCCAGGCACCCCAGTCCCCCCACTCTAACAGTGCCCCTTTCCCCAGAGACAGGCACCCCAGTCCACCAACTCTAACAATGCCCACCCCCTTCCCCAGAGCCAGACACCCCCAGCCCCCTCTAACAATGCCTTCCCCAGAGCCAAGCACCCCATTCCCCCCATTCTAACAATGCCCGCTCCCTTCCCCAGAGCCAGACACCCCCAGCCCCCCTCTAACAATGCCCCCTTCCCCAGAGCCAGACACCCCCAGCCCCCCTCTAACAATGCCCTCCCCCTTCCCTAGAGCCAGACACCCGTCCCCCCACTCTAACAATGCCCCCTTCCCCAGACCCAAGCACCCACTCCCCCCACTCTAACAATGCCCTCCCGCTTCCCTAGAGCCAGGCACCCCCAGCCCCCCTCTAACAATGCCCCCTTCCCTAGAGCCAGACACCCCCAGCTCCCCTCTAAGAATGCCCTCCCCCTTCCCCAGAGCCAGGCACCACAGTCCCCCCACTCCAACAGTGCCCCCTTGCCCAGAGCCAGACACCCCCAGCCCCCCTCTAACAATGCCCTCCCCCTTCCCCAGAGCCAGGCACCCCAGTCCCCCCACTTTAACAATGCCCTCCCCCTTCCCCAGAGCCAGACACCCCCAGCTCCCCTCTAACAATGCCCTCCCCCTTCCCCAGAGCCAGACACCCCCAGCTCCCCTCTAACAATGCCCTCCCCCTTCCCCAGAGCCAGGCACCCTAGTCCCCCGACTCTAACAATGCCCTCCCTCTTCCCCAGAGCCAGACACCCCCAGCCCCACTCTAAAAATGCCCTCCCCCTTCCCTAGAGCCAGGCACCCCAGTCCCCACACTCTAACAATTCCCCCTTCCCCAGAGCCAGGCACCCCAGTCCCCCCACTCTAACAATGCCCACCCCCTTCCCCAGAGCCAGACACCCCCAGCCCCCATCTAACAATGCCCTCCCCCTTCCCCAGAGCCAGGCACCCCAGTCCCCCCACTCCAACAGTGCCCCCTTCCCCAGAGCCAGGCACCCCCAGCCCCCATCTAACAATGCCCTCCCCCTTCCCCAGAGCCAGGCACCCCAGTCCCCCCACTCCAACAGTGCCCCCTTCCCCAGAGCCAGGCACCCCCAGCCCCCATCTAACAATGCCCTCCCCCTTCCCCAGAGCCAGGCACCCCAGTCCCCCCACTCCAACAGTGCCCCCTTCCCCAGAGCCAGACACCCCCAGCCCCCATCTAACAATGCCCTCCCCCTTCCCCAGAGCCAGGCACCCCAGTCCCCCCATTGTAACAATGCCCACCCCCTTCCCCAGAGCCGGACACCCCCAGCCCCCCTCTAACAATGCCCTCCCCCTTCCCCAGAGCTGGACACCCCCAGCCCCCCTCTAACAATGCCCCCTTTCCCAGAGCCGGACACCCACAGCGCCCCTCTAAGAATGCCCTCCCCCTTCCCTAGAGCCAGGCACCCCAGTCCCCCTCTAACAATGCCCCCTTCCCCAGAGCCAAGCACCCACTCCCCCCACTCTAACAATGCCCTCCCCCTTCCCTAGAGCCAGGCACCCCAGTCCCCCTCTAACAATGCCCCCTTCCCCAGAGCCAAGCACCCCAGTCCCCCTACTCTAACAATGCCCTCCCCCTTCCCGACAGCCAGGCACCCCCAGCCCCACTCTAACTATGCCCCCTTCCCCAGAGCCAGACACCCCCAGCTCCCCTCTAAGAATGCCCTCCCCCTTCCCCAGAGCCAGGCACCACAGTCCCCCCACTCCAACAGTGCCCCCTTGCCCAGAGCCAGACACCCCCAGCCCCCCTCTAACAATGCCCTCCCCCTTCCCCAGAGCCAAGCACCCCATTCCCCCCATTCTAACAATGCCTGCCCCCTTCCCCAGAGCCAGACACCCCCAGCCCCCCTCTAACAATGTCCTCCCCCTTCCCCAGAGCCAGACACCCTCAGCCCCCACAACAATGGCCTCCCCCTTCCCCAGAGCCAAGCACCCAGTCCCCCCACTCTAACAATGCCCCCTTCCCCAGAGCCAGGCACCCCAGTCCCCCGACTCTAACAATGCCCCCTTCCTTAGAGCCAAGCACCTCACTCCCCCCACTCTAACAACGCCGTCCCCCTTCCCCAGAGCCAGGCACCTCAGTCCCCTTCTAACAATGCCCTCCCCCTTCCCTTGAGTCAGGCACCCCAGCCTCCCCACCCCAGGGGAAATGAATGCAGAGACCCGCCCGAGCTTCCACTGCAGCAGCTGCACCGGGGCCCAAGCTGGGGCAGTGTGAGCTGCACCAGGACTAGTTCTGCGGCCTGCGCTGCAGCTGCACGAGCCATGGATGCAAGAACTGTGCCAGGGCCCACCAGAGCTCCTGCTGCTACTGCCACGCATTCGTCCCACCAAATGGTAGGGTAGATGCACAGAGTGGGCGGATGTCACACGCGTGTGTGTGACTAGGAAGAGCCGCATCTAAAGGCGCCACGAGGTGTATGTGGCTCCAGCACCAGGATTTGCCACACTGGTGTTCTGTTTGCCACGTGGCACGTGGTGAACGTGTTGGACGTCGCAGGTCTAGGGCATGCTAGTAGTACACAGAGCAATGGAAAAGCAGTCTGACATCAGTGGCTCAGATGGAGTGTGGGACCCAGTCCCAGCGGCTTTTTCTGGGTGATGCAGCCTTCTGCAATACGAAGTGGGAGCCAGCACTGGAGCAGCTCGTGCCAGGGGTGCATGGTGCTGAGTCTGGGTGGAGCAAGAGGCTGAGGATGGAGGTGTTTGTCAGCAGTGGTATATGGATGCTGATGGTATGATGACCTCATTCTGTCATCCAGCAGGGAAACGTTTTCATATAGACATTACTCTGGCCCTTTCCTCATTTATCTGGATTGTCATTGTGCAGATGTGTTGAACGGGGAAGTTTTGGAGGTTTGGGGGGTGGGTGGGACGGGTGCGCATATAATGTCCCTGTCTTTAACTGGTTTAATGAGGTGGGGAGTTTGTTGTTGGACACAGACACGGTGACTGGTGTCCTGATGACCATCAGATGCTGCTCAGAGGAGACAACCAGTTTGGGCCAGCAGAGGATAATGATGCAAAGGGTCATCTGCAAGGATTTGGTGACCTGACTCCCGCCAGAAGAGAATAATGGATGGAGGTGGAGAAGAGAGAGGCCCAGATGACCCTGTTACCTGATGACCCTGGGTGGGGCTGCTGGAGTGGATATCTGTAGCTCATCTGGAAGCTCATCTGTAGCTGATCTGGGCAGGGGAGACTCAGACATGCTGGGCTTTGGCTTAGGGTTCAGGTTAGGCGGGGAGGCAGACCTCCAGGTCAGAGTGGGCCACCAGGGAAGGGTGGTTGTATTGGAGTGGACTCCCTGAGAAAAGGCTGTCTCACATATCAGGGCAGGGTTGTTGGTTTTCCATATGCAGGTTGTTTTCTGAATGCATTCTGTCCAAATACACCTTCTTTTCCTTTTATTCACATCCTTGTGCTGTTACCTCCCCTGTCCGGTGCTACTATGATCTTACTAGCTTATAATGATGGTGATTGCATTCTTTCCTTGAATTTCATATACCTTCATTTCCAAATAATCTGCAGTTTTCTTGTGTTTGTCCTATGACTGGCCTATGATTTTGGCAATCTTGCTTTGGCCTTTCTTTGCTCACATGTCTGCAATGAACACCTATGCCTTCCACCTGTCCTTTCACTGCAGTGGTTGCCTACCACTAGATTGGGATCTGCTGGTGGATATTGGAGACTCTGACAGGTGCTTTCCCAGGTTTGGCCAAGAGGCCATTAATCGCATTGCTTCATCTGACCCGCCCCTTACTGCTGCGAATCTGCTGCCCTCGTACCTGTGCTCTCCCTCCCCTCACTGCTTGCTGGGCTGGGCAGGGCAGCATATTGGAATACCGGGGATGACTAAAAGGCCCCTCTCATGATGAGGGGGGGACCCACTAAAAAAAGCCCAGTCCCAAATAGATACGGGGGACAACGAAAGAAAAAACAGGGGCGGGAGTGAGGGTCAAAGGTTTAAAATAAGGGAGCCGGAGGGGGATACCGAGCAGAGGACCCCGGACAGTGCCCACGGCTCCTCGAAGGTGTCTAGGGAGTTGGTGGACGCCGCCCAGAGGAACTCCGCTCGGATTCGTGAGCAGAGGGAGGAACGGAAGTAGGCCCCACAGTCGCAGGTCGCCCCCCCTGCCAGCCTCCTCTCCCTGGTTTTGTAGATGGCCCTTTTGGCTGTGGCCAGGAGGAGGCTGACGAGGAGGTCCCGCGACTTTGTGGGGCCACGGATAGGGTGTGACAGAATGAGGAGGTGTGGGGAGAAGTGCAGCCAGAACCTCAAGAGGAGGTTCTGGAGGAGCCGGAAGAGGGGCTGCAGCCTGGTGCACTCGACGTAGATGTGCGCCAGCTGGGCAGGGCAGGGAGGGGAGGCAGAACTGATGTCAAGGTTCCCCTCTCCCACCCTGTAGTCTATCTCCACAGAACACATAGGAGGCACAAGAGGGCTTGGGATGGAGGGAATTTGCTGGCTGCTTTTGAGAGTGCTGCAGGGCCAGGGCAGGGGTGAGCCTGTGTTGGCCTCACTGCATCAACACTCAGGAGCCCTCTGTGGTAAGCAGTGTCCAGATGCAGCCTGAACTCTTGTCCCTGTCATAAACCCCCTCCTGGATCCAAACTCCTTTACAGCGACTTACCCTGAACCCCTTCCTGCACCCCTCTCCCAGTACCAGGGTCTTGTCAGAGCCCTTCTCCCCCTTCAGAACCACAGTCTGCACCTCAAACCTCTACCCCGCCTGATGAAAGGTGTTGTAAGAGCAGCAGTGATCTCTGTACGTCTAAAAAGCCTGTTACACCTCCCTGCTCCTGTCTCATAGAATGCCTGTGAAATGGCTTTTCCTCCCAGCCACTCCAGGAATGTGTGTGGAGGTGAATGGGCTGTGTGAGCAGCTCCCAGGTAGATAAGGTGCCTGCTGCATGGACATTCAGCACCTAGGCAGCAGAGACCCTGATCAGGCAACAATCACATGCCCCATGCATGGTCACTGCCTGAGGTGGGGTTTGACCAACCAGATGTGCCCAAGTCACCTCTAGCCACAGACCAGAGGAGCAGGTCCTTAGAAGGGGTAGGAACCAGGTGCTGGGAGCGTGCTCACAAGATTGCACGTCCAGGGAAGGCCCTTCGCCTGGACTGCCTGGCCAGTGGTCTGCTGCATCTCAGGAAGGTGTACCTCCACGGCACCATCCACCACTGCGCTGTGGGAAACTGACCTCCCAGAATCCTGATGTCTCCAGTGCCTGGGAGCGTGAGTATGCGAGTGTGGATGTGAATGTGAACCCCTCCCTTTTTCCTTCAGCTTAGTTATCAGTGTAATAAACATGCTGCTCTCTGCCAAACTCTGGTGAGCCACTAGTCCTCCCTAAGCTTAGTACCTGGCCCAATTTTGGGTAACAAAAGGAAGAAGGGGTGTTGGGGGAAGGAAGAAGGGAGGACAGAGTGAGTGGGGGCAAAGCGTTGGAGAATGGGCATGCAGGAGGTGGGACAACAGTATTTGGGTTCAAGGTGGACCTTGGATTGCACGTACATTCAAGAAGTGATCTTGTGTTTATAAAGGATGTGGTCTGCCATTTTACCATGGTAAGCATGGTTACTGTGCACAGTGAACTTTTTTTCTTATGAATATTCCAAAAGCAAATCTTTCGAAGACAAAATTGAAAATGTTTTGGCCAATCTGAAGAGTCATGTCTACCCTGAAGGACTGAATAAATCAGGCGGACAGGCCCCGTGTCACTTGGCTGCCAACTTTCTTTGGAAGGCAAGGAATTCTGTCCTTCATTTTTTTCATGAGGCATTATGACAGAATGTTCAGCCTGTAGCTGCTGGTCCTGGTCTCACTCCACTGGTATTTGCAATACTAACCCCAGTGTTCCATGGGATTGAGATAATAAAGACCAATTTTGCTTAAATCAAAACTTTGCTTTTGCTACCTTTGAAAATGGCAAGACAATGGCATATGAATATTAATAAACATTCTTTCGTGAGCTTGTACATTAAAAAAGTATGTTTTGCAGAGTATCCAGTTAACAGCAACATAAATTACAAAATGGTTTCCAGAATTCTGTTAAAAAATCTATTTCTAACTAGGGATGTAATTGGCTAGTCATGCATACCACTATCTGATAATATGATAAATGATTATTGGATAATAGAATACCTAATTGTCTAGTTGCTTTGAAATGTACAAGAACCCCAGTGGGGTTTCTTGCACATTTCAAATGGGAAGTGCTTATCAACTTATTGAATAGTCAATGGAAAAAAACAAAAAACAAAACATTGACCGCTTGATTAGTTGATTACACAAAATTTAATGTCCTCTGTTCTAACCAGTCACTGAAATTCAACCCTTGGACTCAATCCATTACAGCATAGTTAAAATCACCTCTTCAACCATTGACTTTCATCCCTCCCTTCACGGCAGAAGGTCTACGGAAGCGCTTCTTCTGTCGACCTTCCTTAATCCTTGTAGCTCGTGAAGAGTTTTGGGGTCGACACTGACCCTGGAACGTAGCAGTTCATGCATGCATGAAAAGGCGCCCTGGAAGATTGAACCTGAATGGTCTATTTTCCGTGATCAGTATAGATGTAGCTGAAGGGTGATGTTATGCTACAGATCCATTACGGACCATCCATCCAGGTAGATGAGGTGGAGTAGGCTTTTTTTAATCAGCTAAAAATGTAATTCAATATGTGATATTGATGGGGGACTTCACCTGTCTAGATATGTGGTGGGAAAGTAACACAGCAGAACACAGATCAACCAAAAAAATGTTTAGTCTACATTGTAGGCAACTTTTTGTTTCAGAAGGTGGAGAAAGCTGCTAGGGAGGAAGCTGCTCTAGATTTCATTTTAACAAATGGTGGGAATAGGTTGAAAATTTAAAAGAAGTGGGTTAGAAAGTGAAAGGTTCCCCTGGACCAAGGAGATGTGCACAGGTAGCCAAAGCCAGAGCTGTGAGCCCCTCTGGTGGAATTTGCTGCCCATATGACAAAGTGAATCGCTACCCATGGGTCAGCTCAACATGCATGGGCAACAAATCCTGACGTGGCAGTTTCTGATGGTCTACTTGGCTGACAAAGGACAGCCAACTTGGTAACATAAAAAATAGACACCAGGAATCTCCCTAGCCCCACCCCTCCTGAGGCTCCTCTTCTTCCCCTGAGGCCCTGCCCCCATCAACTCCTCTTCCCCCATCCTCTCCTTCACTTGCTGTTTTTCCCTTCCCAGCTGTGCCCACCCGGGGCAGAAGCAACTTGCCTGTGGAGCAGTGCCGGAAGCAGGAGCCGCCTGATGCAGGTAGGAGGTGGCCCCAGCTGAGAAGGGGCTGGAGCAGGTGATGACCCAGCGCCTCCCGCAGCTACAGTAACCAGACGTCAGGTGCCCGGTCAGTCGATGTGGTGGGATGTGATCAGGTCCCTTTTGCAACTGGACTTCCCAGTTGAAAACTAGGTAGAGCAGCATCTCCACTGGTCCACTTCAGCTGGGTTGGGCCAGGTAAGGGTTGGTATGAGAGGGGCACTGTTCCACAGGCACTAAGGTAATTTCTGCCTGATGTAGGACAGGAATGAGCTGAACCAACTCTCTTCCCAGAATGCCATTGGCAGGGCTGACCCAGAGCCTCCCAATAAACAGGTCATGGAGAATGTTTTTCTTCGGCCAGTGGCACAGTACATCTCCGGGGCCTGTGGCGTTTCACATGCAGAACAGAAGGCTCTGGAGCAAACTGTGCAGTGGGGTGATGTGGCCTTATTTCCCTCTTAGCCTGGAGCTGTTAAAAGGATACAAGTGAAACCCAACTCCATGCTGAATAGGAATGGCCCCCAAAGGACACATCAGCATACGCAGAGCCCTAAAGAGCAGGTAACACTGTGTGCCTTTCCAGTGAAGGCACAAACATGCTCTAGGCTCTTGTAAACACCTAAGAGAACACCAGGCATGCTCATGAGCTCAGGCACCATGCATGTGGCTAGGCTGGTGCAAACAAGAGGGAAAGCTCTAGACACCTACCCCAAGAAGGAGAACTTTTCTGCAGAATCCAAGATGTCCAGGGCCTTGTCTCCAACAGGGGCAGCATTCTCCCTTCAGTTGTACACACTGGTTACAATGGTCCAGCGACAACTCGGAGCCCTGCTCTGGGGGGCAAGGAACTGTGTATTCTATTATTTTGTCACAGTGTCTCCTCCATATGCATCTTGGGTTTGATGCTCTTTGGAGCAGGGATTGTCACTGGGTGTCCCTGTGTAACGCCAACAGACCCAGGTTGCTAGCACCAGGGACTGAACCTGCCATCATGCGGGCTAAAGCCTTGTGTTCTACTGCATGAGCTAAAGGCCAGCTGGCTCTCAGCTAAAGCTGTAGAGCAGAGACTTCACTCACCCTGGTATGCAATCTCAGTGCCTGTGGGTGTAGGTAGGCATCCTTCAGTCTGCATAGACTATGGATCGCGCCCTTTAAAGTTTCAATTGAGGACTTCATTTACAGCGTCTATTGTGACTATAAAGACCCACACGAGAGTGACAGTCCTTGCTGCATCTCTTGCAGATGTGGTGGGTTTGGGTACTACATGTGTAACCGACACACCTAGGGTGGGTCACTGTCTCATGTAGTGGCACCTGGACCACTGACCCAGAGAAAGAACGAGTCTCCTCTACACCTTCTACAGCCATAGCTGAGAGGCAGCTGGCTTTTAGCTCAAACTGTAGAGGCTCCTGCGCTAGCTCCAGAGGCCCTAGGTTTGCACAGCAGGGCCATAACCTGGTTGGGCTTTTAAGAGCTAGCACTGTATAACATGCCTATGCATTCCGAAGTAAGTTATTCCGGCACAGCTGATTTCAGAATAATGCTGCATTTCAAAATAGCACTTAGCTGTTTCGAAATAGAGCGTCTATGCACAAAAGCTGGGTCTACACACGAGCACCCTTTCAAAAGGGCAAAAATCGAAGTTCAACAATGAAAATAGCAGCCATTGAAAAGGAGCGACTGCACGCCAATAGCAGGGCAACTGGTTGATCCACCCTTTCAAAGGGCTGCCGCAGTCTTTCAAAAGGGAGTGTCCACATGGCTCCAAGCTCTCTTTCAAAAGAAGGGAGGCAGAATATGCCGTGGGTGGGGTCCTATGGCTGACAAGCCCTTCCAGGGATGCAGCCAGCCACTCCCTTAAAGGGCCCCACCCTCCACCCTCCAAACTGCTTAAGCTGAGCGATGCCCAGCTGTCCCCAGCTCTGCAGAGCCCACTCGTGCTCCGGGATGGAGGCACAGCAGCAATTCCTTCACGAGGACACCCTCATCCTAGAGACCCTGCTGTCAGTGCTCTGCACCATCACCACAGCTGCACCTGATCTACTTGCATGGCTGAGCGGTTCCCCCAGGGCCATGGGGCTCCCCCTCACCCAGGGTAATGCCAGGTTTCCACCCCCCGGCTGCCCCCGTGCATCTGGACCCACACCAGCAGCACTGACTGGTGGGAGTGCCTGATGCTGAGGGAGTGGGACGACAAAGGGTGGCTGCAGAAATTCCGCATGTCGAGGCAGACCTTCCAGGAGATGTGTCATTGCCTCACCCCCGCACTCCAGCACCAGGACACCTGCATGCGGCCCACTCTTGCCCTGGAGAAACAGGTCGCGATCACCATCTGGAAACTGGCCACCCCCGACTCCTGCCGCTCCGTGGGACAACAGTTTGGGTTGGGTAAGGCCACTGTCAGGGCTGTACTTATGGAGGTATGGTAGGGCTAGGTCATGCACCCTCCCACAGGTGGTTGGGGAGGCAGGGTGAGGGGAAACCCTGGTTGAGGGGGCAGGCTGGGAGGGGGCAGGCTGGGGCTACGGGTTGGAGGGGGACAGCTCTCCACACCCACACTAGAGCACATGTCCCTCTCCCTTCCATGCAGGTGATCAGAGCCATCAAAGTGATGCTTCTACACAGGGTTGTTCGCCTGGGTGATCCGGATACCACTGATGTGGGCTTCCAGGACCTGGGCTTCCCGAATTGCTTGGGTGCTTTGGATGGCACACACATCCCCATCCATGCCCCGCCACACAGCCTGGCCAGTACGTCAACAGGAAGGGCTACAGGAAGGTGGTGCTCCAGGCCCTGGTGGATGCTAGAGGCTGGTTCATGGACATCTACATGGCCTGGGATGGCCGCACCCATGATGCCCAGGTCCTCAGGAACTCCGGGCTCAGCCAGCACATGAGGACTGGCATGCTTGTCCCACAGCAGGGAGATCCCGGGGCAGAGGCAGCACCGTGCTGCTCTGCATGGCGGCAGACACAGCATACCCCCTCCAGCTGTGGCTTGTGCGGCCGTACATGGGACACCTCAACCCCACACAAGGGGCCTTCAACCAGTGCCTCAACCACGCCTGCAACATTGTGAAGCAGGCTTTCAGGCACTTTAAGGAGCAGTGGAGGTGCCACCACACGCAGTGGGCGGTCGGGGTCCTTAATGTGCCCCAGGTGGTGGGTGCCTGTTGTGTCTTCCACAATGTTGTTGAGAGCCTGGGGGACTCCTATGTCCATGTGGGGGTGATGCAGCCGGCGCTGGCTACGAGCAGCCAGGCACTGCCCCCATCCACCAGGCCCATCAGGACGGCCTTCACATTAGAAAGGCCCTCAGGCCCTTTGCGGATGGCCGCCTGTGACCCACATGCACACCCACTCACCCCCCATGCACATCCGCCACCTGCTGTCCCTGCCATGACCACCCCAGCACCCACACATCCACCATCCCTCCCTGAGGAGTACAGCATGAGGAGGTGTATAGAAAATAAACATTTATCAAGAACAGGATGGTATGTGGAACTATGTACAGGTGGGGTGGATATCGTGTGTAGTGGGGCAGGGGACCCTGAATCTGGAAGGGGAGGGGGCACCTAACCCAGAGGGTGTGGGGGCACCTAACCTGGAGGGGGGCACCTAATCTGGAGTGGAGGTGGGGGGGGCTCATTGTGGGCCCAGGGTGGTGGGCTGCGAGCCCCATCAGCCCCTGGATCCCCTGCCTCCCTGGGTGTGGGGTCCCCGGTAGGGAGGGGAGGAAGTGGGGAGCACTGGTAGGTAAGGCTGGGGGGTGTCTCAGTAGGGGTGGCAGGAACAGGTTCAGCAGGGGGAGCTGCCGGGGGTGGGGCCAGGAGGCAGGTGACATTGGCTGCATGCTCCTGGAGCATCTGGCCAATGTCCTTCAGGGTGTGCCACAGTCTCTCCCACACCACCCGCAGCCACTTCTGCTCAGCCTCAGCAAACTCCCGGTGCCACTTGGCCACCTGGGCCTGGTGGTGGCTGGCTGGATCCTCCTTGGCCCAGCGGTGGGTGTCCAGCTGCAGCCCTGAGGGCGCACAATGTGGATTGTTGCCTGGCCACCTTCAATGTCCTCCGGGGGGCTCTTGGGGACCCGCGATAGGGCTGGGCTCTCCCAGCACACAGATGGTGCAGCTGTATGGAGGGGGGGACAGTGTGTCAGTAATGTGCCATGGCCAGTGGGAGGTCTGGCTGTGGGCCACCCTCTTTCCTGAGCCCCCGCATGGGGCACCCCCCCCCCAACAGGCTGGGCATCCCATCTAATGGTGATACAGCTGGGGGCCTCTCACACTGGTGGGCTTTCCCAGCCTGGGTGCACAGTCCCTGGGTGCTGTCCAGCACCACTGACCACCACTCCGTGAGTGGTTTTTGGCACTGTCCACTGGGGTGGGTGCTGGGCATTGCTGGTGGGCCAACATGGGGTGCTGTGTACCAAGGTGGGCCAGCATGCGTGCAGCCCAGGACCACTGGTTCTGTGTGCGGCTGGCTGCCCAGTGCATCACCCCACCATGTAAGTACCAGAGGGTTCCTCAGCAATGTCCAGGGATGTCCAGCTGGACGATTGGGAGGGGATATAGATGACGAAGTCCGCCTCCTTGCTCAACCAATTGGTGGTGCCCTCACCCTCTTGGGTCCCTGGTCCAGGCTGCTCCTGCACCTCGGGCTATGGCTTGTCAGCCAATGTGTCCAGGAGTGTCAGGGGTGGGGAGCTGTCCCAGGGCCCTAGGATGCCACAGAGCTCCCAGGGGTGTGGGCAGGTAGCTGGGAATGTCCTGGAGAAGCTGGCCTGGTCCTGGGCCCAGGCATAGCCCTGACACAGCTCCTTCACCTTCGAGCGTACCTGTTCCGCGGTATGCTATGGGTGGCCCCTCATGAGGAGGCCCTGGGCCAGGCGGGTGAATGCTGTGGCATTGCACCGCTTTACCCCCATCTTGTGGAGGACCTCCTCCTCTTTCCAGAGGCCCAGAAGGTCCCGCAGATCCCGCTCCAGCCAGGAAGGGGCCCTTTTTTTCTCCCCCCCCAGGAACCCTGTGAACCCTGTGAGGGCTTGGAGGGGGGCCATGCAGCTCATGCAGGGGCTGGCTACTGGCCATGGTCTCGGTGCTCACAGGGTGGAGCTGGAGCACATGCAGGAGGATGCTGCTAACACACTTTCAGCTTCCTGCCTTGGGGTTCTTACGTGCAGCCAGATGCAGTAATCATAGAGCCTCACTGCTGCCAGCTGGAGCAGCCCTGCGCTGACTGGCACCATGGTGGACCCCTCTTTCGAAAAAGCAGGATGTGGAGCATCTAGACGTGTGCTCTTTTGATTTAGTTTTTCAAAAGTGGATGATCTTCCTGATACGGGATTGGAGTTCAGATTTCGAAGTCTGCATCCTGTTCCTTTGATTTTCTTTCGAAAGACAGCGTTGCACGTGTAGATGCTCCTCTCATTCTTTCGAAAGAGAGCCACACATTTTGACCTTTCGTGCATGTGTAAACACAGCTAAAGAACCTATTTTGAAACAGAGTCATTGGACGCATTCTGGTTTATTTCAAAATAGGCTCTATTCCCTGTCTTCACAGCTCCTATTTTGAAATAGCTACTTCAAAATAGGCGCTATTCCTCTGTAAGGAATGTAGCAGCAGGAACTCAATGCTGCTGAAGGCTGGGAGGAATGTGTCTCCCAGAGATCATTTGCATGAGAATGCAAAGGTGTGCGTATGTGATACCTTGCAA
Organism: Carettochelys insculpta; assembly: GCF_033958435.1. Classification (NCBI taxonomy): domain Eukaryota; kingdom Metazoa; phylum Chordata; order Testudines; family Carettochelyidae; genus Carettochelys; species Carettochelys insculpta. Next base: position 16,489,965 of record NC_134164.1, read on the forward strand.
ACAAAGCCTGATGGGTAGCAAGGAAGCAATGAGCTCTTGTCTATTGTAAACACATTTTTGTAAAACCACACTTTCTGCTAACACTAGTATAAGAATTGTGAAATCTCAGCAATGCTCCAAGTTGTTGTGGGGGACAGGGCAGTCATCATAACTGCATAAGACATGGGTTGCACAGGGAAGAGTGGTAGATTGAGAGTTATCTGAGTGCTGTGACTTTGCCGAAGTTCTAGTCATATAATTAGATGTCTGCCTTGACTAATTCTCTTTACTTATTAAAAAGAAGAGTTAGATGTTAGTGTTTGTGTTTTTATGAGACTTGACTTTAGTAGATGGTGAGCACTGAAGTTGCAGGGTTTCTCTCAGGCCCAAGCCCCCAGCAGACAGGGTGACTGGTGGCAAGCTAGTAGGAGGAGCAGCAGATGCATAGGTAGTATGACTGGCACCTGCTAGCAGCAAGCAGAACACTGGACCAGTGCAAAGGTAGCATTGCCTCGCATTCAGTGAGGGAATGCATCAGTGTGAGGTGTCAGGGCCTGCATGGACTGGACCGAGTTGTAAGTGGGGCATTTGAAGTGGGGGCATGGAGAAAGTTGGGTGTGTTGATTGGCTGTTTACAGTATTGGACTGGTGAGCCTGAGAGGCCAAGGACACTGCTCAATCCATGTGAGCTGAGACAGTTATTTGAGGATTGGTTATGAACTCTGGGTGTGGTATTTTCCCAAGCTTATGCCAATTGACTTTTCTGCCTCTTTCATTAAAAGTTTCTTTCCTACACTCAGACTCTGTGCTTGCGAGTGGGGAAGCATTGCCTCTCCAAGGTGCCCAGGGTGTGTGAATTTTCCAGGCCTAGATCTTCTTTCCTAATTGAAAGAAGAAAACCAGTGTAGATGCTGCTCTTTCAAAACTAAACCCCATCTTCGAAAGAATCTTTCTTCCCTTTATTTAATGGGAAGAAGGATTCTTTCGAAGATGGGGTTTCATTTCAAAAGAGTAGTGTCTACACTGGTTTTCTTCTTTTGAAAGAAGCTCTTTCAAAATAAGAATATGCAAACTAGGTGCTGAATATGCAGACACACCTCATTTGCATTTTCAATTCCCTCATTTACATACCTCTTTCGAAAGAGGAATGCAAGTGTAGACACAGCCCATGTATCTACGAAAGACTGCAAACACTCTTCAACAAAGAACGAATGGACATAGGCTATGTCTACACTAGCAAGGGGAATGCTAATGAGACACTTCAGGATATGCTAATGAGGTGCTGCAATGAATATGCAATGCATCATTAGCATAATGGCAGCCACAGCACTTTGAAAGTGCCACTTGTGATCACGTGCAGCTTGTCTACACAAGGCCCTTTTCTAAAGGACCCCACACACTTTGAAATCCCCTTATTCCTATTTGGAATTTCAAAAGGGGGGTGCTAGCCGGCAGGGGTCTAGCCAGTAGGACACTCATTTCAGAGTAACTGTGCAATGCAGACCTACCATGTGAACATTAAATAAGGCAAGTCCTGTGGCCAGAAACTCTAGGCGGGAAAAAATTCACAGCTCCTTGTGCTGGTGAAGAGGAAGAAATGCTGCCAAAGAAAAAGCTTTGTTTGTATAGGCTTCTTACCCACAGTTCCTTAATCAGTGATACTCAGAGAGTTATCATAACCACACATGAACTTGGATGTTGGGGGCTCCAGAAAGCAACTGAAACAAAAAGTTTTTATTGTTTAGTGAGGATATTTTGGTAATTAGTGTGGGATTATTTCTCTGGGTTGTCTTTAGAGACTTCACTGTAATGGAAAGTTAAAGTAGGAGCTTTTTTGTGAGAGAAAGTGTGTTAAGTCAATACATGGTCTTCTGGAGCCTCTTGTTGTCTAGGCCCTTAATAAGTCTGAGCTACTGCGATGGGCTGAATGGTGGTATCTGCAGATAAGCATCCCCTTCAGGAATGGAGGCAGACCTGCAGAGAAGCACATGGGCACTGCTATTTCCTCATCCCTGGCATGGGTGGCAGGAGGGTGAAATCATGCAACTAAAGGATGATAATTTGTGGGTCATTCTCATCAGATAGTGGGAGAGTTACATGATCTGTGGCCCAAGTCCCTGGGCTGGAGAGGCTATTTTGCTCTTTTTTGGCACAAAGGTTCTGTTGCTGCCTTTTCCCAAATTTGTAATTGTGCCCTTCCCCCTTCTCAACGTGCCTGGAGAACTTGCAAAAGGGAGAATTCTGCCTGTCCAGGGTCCTCACAGGTGCTCTGTTTAACTTCCCCAGGTTTGTGGGTGGGCAGCATGAGTTTTTTGTCCAGACAGACCAGGGCTCCACTGAACCTGTCTCTGACTTTTGCTGTCCCCACAGGCAGGAGTGTTACCCGAGGAGAAGATGAAAACAGCTTTTGCAAGATTGTTCCCATAGTCCCTTTTCCAGCCACCTCAGTGGCCTCCTCCAGCCGGGTCACCGAGAGCTCTGGTGTGGTGGACGGGGACAGGTAGCAGGCGAGTTCCCTCCCACCTGCACTTCAGGCCATCCAGTGCAGGCGGGTCTGCTGCTCTGTCTCAGTGTCTACCTTTTTGCCACACTTCCCTCCCTGCCAGTGAAGGGGCAGGGTTTGGAGGCCAGGGTGGGTAGGTGGCTGTGGAGGTGGATAGGACTGTTCCAGTGTCTCTCCCTGTGGGGGAGGGAACTGGTCCTGTCCATGCTCCGGCATTGCCTCAACACCCCAAAGCTGGCCCCAGAGATCTTGTCCAGGTTCCAGAAAATGCTGCTGGGGGTTTCCTGGCCAGGAAGACACTGGTTCTGTGTAGGAGTCCTGAGTCTGTCCCTGGAGGAGGGAGGCCAGGGCCTGGTCTGTATTTGCAGCCACATCCGTGCATTTCACCTCCAGGCTCCGCAGAGACTCATGTGCTGAGCGGGTAGGCTGGTGTGGAGCGCATTGGCCAGCTTTCAACTGCAGCATTGCCCCCACTTCAACCCTGTTCCTGCTTGGCCACTGGGGCTTGGGCTGTGATACAAACCCTTGTTTATATGTTGCCCCTGTTCTGCAGCTGACTGCAGAGGATGCCGTAACACCTCCCCCCACACCGGGGTGCTCTCCCAAGGGCTGCATGGAGAAACCGAGGGGCTTCACTCCTTTCACTGTTTCTTGTAGCACCATTCCCCAGGGGCTGCCAGGAGCAGGCAGAGCCCATGAGGCCCTGAGCCACCAGCATCTGTGCAAGCAGCCTCACTCCTTCAGCTGAAGACACACCAGCCTCCTGAACACCACTGAGCCCCAGTCACTGGGGGAGGGGAGGGACAGTGCCCCTGTGCAGAGGGCGTGGGTCATACGCTGCTCTGCATAACCAGGAGACTCAGCAGCAACTAGCACCAATGTAAAATGGCCCATCCCTCTGCCAGCAAAGCTCCACCCCCACGTTCCAGTGTACGCTGGGTGAGAGCTCATGGCCAGTCATAAAGCCTGATTGTGTTACCCTGCATCCCAGTGACACTGCATCGGTGCAGGGAAAGCCAGTGGCAGTGTGGAGAGAGGTGCTGAGCTACCCAGACAGCATCTGGCCAGGGTTCTGGGAAGCGCTCGTTGCTGTGCCTGGCCAATTGGAACCAGATTCAGAATCAAGTGGCTCTCAGGAAAGTACTGAGCAAACCCTGCACACCACAAGTGTTACCTGCACAAATGTCTTTATCCCTTCCACACTCAGGGACACACTCGCGTTTACCCAATCCGGAGGGCTCAAGGCACGACCCTCTTCATTTAAACTCACACCCTTAACCAGTTCCTAGGGCTCAGGTGTAATTCCCTGCAGGATCTGTGCCACAGAAAAAATCTTATGCAGCAATATTCTTATTCTTATTCTCTATCTATTTACACTTACCGAGAAAGCAGAACACATGCCAAGAACACAGTAGTGGTGAGCGTGATCCTGATCAGGCAGGCAGACTTCCCCTGTTGAGACAAACAAAGTCACTCTCTGGCTGATTGCTACACCTCAAGGTTTTAGGGAGGCCTCCTGACGGTGTTCCTTCTTCCCTTTCTGCCCACCTTCTTTCCTGCTTGATGTTCTTTTCCTTCCCTGCTTTTTCCTTCTTGGACCCCAATTTAAGAAGTGAAACGTGAGTCCTGCTTAGCTATACCTTGGTCAATTATTTTAGGAAAATTTTACTAACCAATCATAACTGAGCATAACAGAATTGCCTAACCAATAACCCACCACCTTAACTGATTTGCACCTAGCAAAATTAATTATACAGCAGCCAGGAGCAATTACAAACCAGACGGAGATTATACAGAAAACAGAAGAAAAGTGAAGACAATCATCATAGAATGGGGATTTCACAGCCTCAGCTATTGCTAGGTCGTTTGCCAGATGAACTGTTTCTTTACCTGGTGATAGTGGGTGGCATTAGGATGTGGTCTTCTTCTTAACAGCCTGGTGTGACACTGTTGTACTGAAACGTAGATGGAATGGGAGTGTGTGACCTCTAGCTACACTATGGGTGTCCAACCTTTTGGCTTGCCTGGGCCTCATTGAGTGAAGAGGAATTGTCTTGGGCCGCATATAAAATATATAATATAGTTGTAGGGAATGTGGCAGAAGGAACGCAATGCTGCTGAAGGCTGGGAGGAATGTGTCTCCCAGAGGTCATCTGCATGAGAATGCAAAGAGCGGCAGGTGTGACACTGAGGCTGGGAGGAATGTGTCTCCCAGAGATCATTTGCATGAGAATGCAAAGGTGTGCATGTGTGATACCTTTTCAGAGAAAGCCTAATGGGTAGCAAGTAAGCCATGAGATTTGGTCTATTGTGAACATGTAGTTGTAAAATCACAATTTAAGCTGACACTTAATGCGGGAGTTGTGAGATCTCACCTATGCTCTGGGTTGTTGTGGGGGACAAGGCAGTCACCATAGTTGTGTAAGACATTGATTACACAGGGCTCCCTGGTTTAAAGCATTGTTGGGGGGGATTGGATTGGGCCGGGGCTGGGGCCATAAGCCTGGCTTGACTATCCCGCCCCACCTGTTGAAAGATAGAGCTGGATACTAGGGTGTTTGTGAAACCCCATATGAGAGATACTAAGAGCTGAAATCACAGAGTGGCAGCTGAGGCCATGCAGAGCTGACATCACAGGGTTCTGCCTTAGGGTGATCCCAAGCAGTGGGGTTGGGAGTGATGACAGCAACTGGCAGGCAGCCTGTAGGAGCGGCAGTGGACTGGTGGCTGGTGGGCAGCTGGTAGGAGCGGCAGTGGACGATGGCGACTGGCGGGCGGCTGGTAGGAGAAGCGGCGGACTACAGCGACTGGCAGGCGGCCGGTAGGAGTGGCGGCGGACAACGGCGACTGGCGGGCGGCTGGTGGCAGGAAGGGGAGGCTGCAGACAAGTGGACAGCTAGTACTGCCCTGGTGATGTATCTGCGGGCTTTGGGTTTGGGACTGCACCGCAGAGGGTACACCCTGTAACTGTGTGTGGGGTAAACGGCCAAGAGCCCCAGCAAGAGACTGGGTTCTGCTGCATATGGGGATGGTATCTGGGTAAAGGGGGTTTGTCTCTTCTTTGCTTAGATATACTGCATCTGTCACTGTAACCTTGGGGTAGGTTATGGTCATCAAACAAGCCATTTCTATCTCAGACTGTGCTTGCGAGGGGGAGGGGAGAACCGCCAGGCACCCAGCACAGGGGTGAAATTGTCCCAGGCCACTGGGTGGGGGCTCAAGCCGGTTGGTTGTATCCTTGACAGGAAAACCCCACGAGAGTTGAACCCGGCCCTTCTGGCAGGCATCTGGCATTAATAGAAGGGTTACATAGTTAATATATATAAATCACATAATAATGTTAAAAGTTTACGATCTTGTGGGGCCGCACTACTAGCTGTCCAGGGCTGCATGCAGCCCGTGGGCCGCAGGTTGGACACACCTGAGCTACAGAGTTAATGGCGGCTGCTGCTCTCTATTCCAGCTGCAGAAGAGCTCTAGGCCTCGCAATATGGGGAAACCATATTGGTTATACTGCTACCCAGGGCAAAGGTAGAGGGTTCTGGAAACAGGGGACACCAGAAGAGGAGGGAAGTGGAAATGGGTGCACTGGACCAATGGGTGCCAGAACTGGGGGCCCCAGAACATGGGATGCCAGAACTGGGGGTGCTGCAGGTGCCCCAGCTCGAAGCAGGATGAGCACCAAAGGCTGGGCTGCCATCCCAAGCACTGTTCATGGTTTGTTTGGGATCTGGCCCACCCTGGGCAAAGACCAGGAACTGTGTGCACCATGCCAAGCTGGCGAGGGACACGCCTGCCCTGGCCTCTGGAAGGTGGCACAGAGATACCAGTTGGGGGCCTCTGCCCGCTGGAGGGGCTGGTCCAAGGTGGCTACACTTACACCTGGGTTGGTGGGCAAGGGGTGGGCAGGAGTCAGACCCAACTGGAGTTGACACCCCCACCCAGGCGTGCAGCACAGTGGTGGGAGGGACTGGCCCCTCTGTGCCCAGGTGGGCCCCCAGCTTGGCCATACTGCAGGGGTCAGGCTGTTAGTCACTTCAGTGAGTGCATGGGTCTGGGGCCCAGAGGACATCATGACACCCCAGGTGCAGGCGGAAAGAGCCCCAGAGAGACCCTGATCCTGCTGACCCATCTGGCCCAGAAGGAGGGTGGGAGAGACTCACTCAACTGCAGAGCCAGGGCCCACAACTGCGCCTGTGCCGAGCCCTGGGGCTGTCCCACTGGGCCTTGATTTACATCAACAGGAAAGTCCTGCCCTGCTTCGCCCCAGCTTGAACACAGACGCCCGGAACAGCGATAGCAGCGTCTCTGCAGCCCAGTCAGGGGACTTGATGTTTCCTTGCCATCTTACCACAGCAATGGCTTCCCTTTACAAGAGGCTGGCAGCATTCTGCCCGCAGCTCTGCCTTTTCGTCCTGCTCACAGGTAAGGTTAGCTCTGTGCGGGGCTGGTGGCTGGCGCAGGCGGTTGTAACTCTGGGGTGGAACGCTGTAGAATGTCACTTGCGACTGGGGGCTCAGTTGTTTCTGAGCATTTCAGCCCACACACCTGGCAGCTTTCAAATTGCTTCAGCCACTGTTTGCGCATGGCAAATGTTCATGGGAAACAGTCAGTCCTGTAGTGCCTGAAAGACCAGCGCTAATAGATAGATCTGTCAGGTGCTACAGTACTGGTCGCTTTTTGTGAAACTGCAGAGTAACACAGGTCCCCCAAGGGACTTTTCACAGGGAAGCTGGCACTGCCACAGTGTATGCAGCAAGGTGGGATCCCAGGAAGCCTCACACTGGTGCACCTACTGCCAAAGATGCCCAGGACTTTGCAGAAACCCAACACAGCACCCAGCAGCCCCGCTGAGACTTGAGCTCAGAATGCTGCCCATTACACCATGGGACCTACTAAGCAGGGCTATGCTAGGAGGCCTTGCTGGGTAGGCAGAGTAACTTCTCCCCTTTTCTATGGCTGGAGCCCCTCTTGAGCTGTGCTGGGGTAACCACCCATGGGCAGGCTCTAACCTGGGACCTCTGGAGCTCTGTGCAGGAGCCACTACAATTTAAGCTCAAAGCCAGCTGGCTCTCAGCAGCGGCTGCAGAGGAGACTGGTTCTGTCTCTGTGTAAGTGGCCTGGGGGCCATTCTGAGGGACGGCGACCCACCCCTAGTTGTGTAGGCTACATCAATATTCCCTTTCTATGCTGAACCCATTCCTAGGGGCTGTTATTTCCCTGGGGCATACACACAGTGTGATGCTACCCGGAGGGCTGCGCCTGACGACTGAGCTCGCATTTCATAGAACCACCAAAGAGCAAGCTGTGCACTGGAGCGATGTGGTAAACAGCATGGTGCTTCCTGCCCAGCTGCGACAGGGTGTCTGGCGGTGCTGGGGTTGGGCTGGCGAGCGCCGGTGGCTGGGTAGAGGTGCTCCTCTTGGCAGGAGAGTCATGGCAACATTGGCAGCTGGCTGCCCCCAGCACAGCTCCTTTGGGAGTGGCTGGTGTGGGGCACAACAGCTGCAGGGTTTAAGGTGTGCCTACACCAGGCTAATACACTGTGGCACTGTCTTGGAGCCCAGGAGAGCTGATCTGTGCTGTGCTTTCCAGCCCCGCAGCAGAACCCCCCAAGCCTGCCGTAGCCGAGCCGGGCCAGCCCTTGCCATGCTGCAGGTTTACTGCAGTGTAGATGGGCCCTGAGTTCCAGGGCCATGCCAGCCCTCCTGGGGAGTGATGTCTTTCCATTGCCCCTGCCATGGCCTTAATACCAGGGGCACCCCATAGTGAGCCTTGGCCTGGCCCCAAAGACCTGAGTCTCTGCTTCCCAGCCAGTTCAGCTGCACCACATTCTGTCCACATTAAGTCTGACCCCCAGCACCCTCACATGGAGCCAGTGTGGTTTAGTTCATTCACAGGAGGGGCTAGTGGGTATAAAATTGGGTGAGTAGCTGCTTGTAGACAGGCCCTGTGGGATGTGGGGTGAGGGTCACAGCTGGGAGGCCAGGCAATGCCTGCCCTATGGACTCCACGTGCCCTGACAAGTCAGTGAAAATTAGGGTTTGTAATGCTGGCATTCTGAAATAAGTCTCTACAGCAGCCAATGAGGTGGGGTGCACAGCATCTGTGGTGTCCTCACACATTACTATCTTTATCCTCACACCCAGGGGTGGGGGAAGGCAGAAGAGTGCTCAGCCCTGGTTTAAACAGCTGAGGAATTGAAGCAGAGGTCTACTTAGGAGCCTGGGTCTCTCAGTTGGCCGAGCAACAGCCTTTTACTCTGTGGGTCCAGGATTCAAGCCTCTTTTTGGGCAAACTAATTAGGGGGCTGGAGTGCATGACATGAGGACAGGCTGAGGGATTTGGGGTTTTTTAGTTTGCAGAAGAGAAGAGTGAGGGGAGATTTGGTAGCAGCCTTCAGCTTCCTGAAGGGGGGCTCTAACGAGGATGGAGAGGCTGTTCATAGGGGTGACAGATGGCAGAACAAGGAGCAATGGTCTCCACTTATAGAGGGGGAGGTGTAGGTTGGATATGAGGAAAAACTGTTTCCCCAGGAGGGTGGTGAAGCACTGGACTGGTGGAATCAGAGAGGTGGTAGAATCTCCATCCCTAGAGCTTTTTAAGTCCCGGCTTGACAAAGCCCTTGCTGGACTGATTTAGTTGGGGTTGATCCTGCTTCAGGCAGGGGCTGGACGCGATGACCTCCTGTGGTCCCTTCCAGCCCTGGGATCCTAGCAGTCTATGACTTGCCAAAGGTCTGCAGCAGAGCAGGAGAGGCCCCTCAGCTCCAAAGTAAGTGGCTGAACTGCCACTTGGGAATGCTCAGGGGGCCCACCAGTGCTAAGCCCATCCTGCTACCCCCCCGCTGAAGCCAGGCAGCGTGGAGCCCATGTGACCCCCCAGCCCATGCTGCTGGCTGCTGTGGAAGGGGGGCAGAGCCAGCACATCTTCCAGTTGGGCCCCTGCTCCCACAGCACCTGGAACATGTGTTGCCATGATGTGTGTCTGGGCTGCATGGCGCTGGTTTGTGGGGCAGCGGAGGTGGTTCACTGAGGGCCTCCAGCAAGGCCTCTTCGTATCACGCCACTGAAACGCCTCTCCGCCTCCTGTCTTGCAGGCGAGATCTCAGCCTCCGGAAACACCACCATACAGACGACAGGTCAGTGCAGCTGCGCCGTCCCATCCTCCAAATCCCTCTGTGTCCCTTGGGCCTCACCTCATGTACCTCAGGCGCCGCTCTCCCACCCGCCAAAATACAAGCTGGCTCGGGAAACGCACACCCCAGTGAGCTGAGGTGGCTGTGGCTCCTAACGACTGCCTGTGCTTTCCCCATTCCAGCAGATCACACATTTCCTTCTTAAAGATACCGAACGCTTCAGCGGTCAGAGAACGCATCACCCAAACCACTCCCCATGTCCCTTCTCCTCCCCAGCGATAATCCGTCTGGTCCTTATAGATGAGCCCATAAGAGGGGGAAAGCAATTCTCAGCCCCCTCCGATGGACAGCTGTCCTCTGACAGTACCTGCTGTTCAGGTAACTTGTGGCCTCTGGCTACAGAATTTGCCCCATCCACAGAGGGGTGGAGCCAGAGAAGACTTATGTGTCTGAACTGGTGTCTGCTCAGCGTGTTCGAGCCTTTTGTGGCTCCCTCCCCTGGGCCTTGACACGCAACCAGACAGACAGACCCCAGCAAACCTACACAAGATCCAAATCTCAATGCCAGAAGTATTGGGGCTACTTCCCAGCTAGCACATCCCAAGCTCTATACTCCTGAGAGCACCTCGATGGTCTGCTCCCAGTGCCTACATGGCACAGACTACACAGCCTTCACCCCTTGTGCCCTTCCCAGCCCTGACCCTGCAGAGCCTTCACCCCTGTGCCCAGCCCAGCCCTGACCCTGCAGAGCCTTCACCCCTGTGCCCAGCCCAGCCCTGAGCCTGCAGAGCCTTTCCCCTGTGACCATCCCAGCCCTGACCCCGCAGAGCCTTTCCCCTGTGCCCATCCCAGCCCTGACCCCGCAGAGCCTTCACCCCTTGTGCCCTTCCCAGCCCTGACCCTGCAGAGCCTTCACCCCTGTGCCCAGCCCAGCCCTGACCCTGCAGAGCTTTCACCCCTGTGCCCAGCCCAGCCCTGAGCCTGCAGAGCCTTTCCCCTGTGACCATCCCAGCCCTGACCCCACAGAGCCTTTCCCCTGTGCCCATCCCAGCCCTGACCCCGCAGAGCCTTCACCCCTTGTGCCCAGCCCAGCCCTGACCCTGCAGAGCCTTCACCCCTGTGCCCATCCCAGCCCTGACCCTGCAGGGCCTTTACCCCTGTGCCCAGCCCAGCCCTGACCCTGCAGAGCCTTCACCCCTGTGCCCAGCCCAGCCCTGACCCCACAGAGCCTTTCCCCTGTGACCATCCCAGCCCTGACCCTGCAGGGCCTTCACCCCTGTGCCCATCCTAGCGCTGACCCTGCAGAGCCTTTACCCCTGTGCCCATCCCAGCCCTGACCCCGCAGAGCCTTACCCCTGTGCCCATCCCAGCGCTGACCCTGCAGAGCCTTCACCCCTGTGCCCAGCCCAGCCCTGACCCCACAGAGCCTTTTCCCTGTGCCCATCCCAGCCCTGACCCCACAGAGCCTTCACCCCTTGTGCCCAGCCCAGCCCTGACCCTGCAGAGCCTTTACCCTTGTGCCCAGCCCAGCCCTGACCCTGCAGGGCCTTTACCCCTGTGCCCAGCCCAGCCCTGACCCTGCAGAGCCTTCACCCCTGTGCCCTTCCCAGCCCTGACCCTGCAGAGCCTTTACCCCTGTGCCCATCCCAGCCCTGACCCCACAGAGCCTTCACCCCTTGTGCCCAGCCCAGCCCTGACCCTGCAGAGCCTTTACCCCTGTGCCCAGCCCAGCCCTGACCCTGCAGAGCCTTTACCCCTGTGCCCAGCCCAGCCCTGACCCTGCAGAGCCTTTACCCTTGTGCCCATCCCAGCGCTGACCCCACAGAGCCTTCACCCCTGTGCCCAGCCCAGCCCTGACCCTGCAGAGCCTTTACCCTTGTGCCCATCCCAGCCCTGACCCTGCAGAGCCTTTACCCCTGTGCCCAGCCCAGCCCTGACCCCGCAGAGCCTTTCCCCTGTGCCCATCCCAGCCCTGACCCCGCAGAGCCTTTACCCTTGTGCCCATCCCAGCGCTGACCCTGCAGGGCCTTTACCCCTGTGCCCATCCCAGCGCTGACCCCGCAGAGCCTTTACCCCTGTGCCCATCCCAGCCCTGACCCCGCAGAGCCTTCACCCCTGTGCCCAGCCCAGCCCTGACCCTGCAGAGCCTTTACCCCTGTGCCCATCCCAGCCCTGACCCCACAGAGCCTTCACCCCTTGTGCCCATCCCAGCCCTGACCCTGCAGAGCCTTTACCCTTGTGCCCATCCCAGCGCTGACCCCACAGAGCCTTCACCCCTGTGCCCATCCCAGCCCTGACCCTGCAGAGCCTTTACCCCTGTGCCCAGCCCAGCCCTGACCCTGCAGAGCCTTTACCCTTGTGCCCATCCCAGCGCTGACCCCACAGAGCCTTCACCCCTGTGCCCATCCCAGCCCTGACCCTGCAGAGCCTTTACCCCTGTGCCCATCCCAGCCCTGACCCCGCAGAGCCTTTACCCCTGTGCCCAGCCCAGCCCTGACCCCACAGAGCCTTCACCCCTTGTGCCCAGCCCAGCCCTGACCCCGCAGAGCCTTTACCCCTGTGCGCAGCCCAGCCCTGACCCTGCAGAGCCTTTACCCCTGTGCCCAGCCCAGCCCTGACCCCACAGAGCCTTTACCCCTGTGCCCAGCCCAGCCCTGACCCTGCAGAGCCTTTACCCTTGTGCCCATCCCAGCCCTGACCCTGCAGAGCCTTCACCCCTGTGCCCAGCCCAGCCCTGACCCTGCAGAGCCTTTACCCTTGTGCCCATCCCAGCGCTGACCCCACAGAGCCTTTACCCCTGTGCCCAGCCCAGCCCTGACCCTGCAGAGCCTTTCCCCTGTGCCCATCCCAGCCCTGACCCTGCAGAGCCTTTACCCCTGTGCCCTTCCCAGCCCTGACCCCACAGAGCCTTTACCCCTGTGCCCATCCCAGCCCTGACCCTGCAGAGCCTTTACCCCTGTGCCCTTCCCAGCCCTGACCCCACAGAGCCTTTACCCCTGTGCCCATCCCAGCCCTGACCCTGCAGAATATTTACTCTGTGCCTTCTAATTTTCAGTCACTCAATAGTGAGTATTAAGTCTTCATGTGACCCTACTATTTGTGAACTCATTAATGACTGTTCAGCCCAGTTCAGGAGCCCCAGGTCTTATCACAGAAGGGGCAGGTGATGTAGCTGTTGGAGGCATGTCTGGTGCAGTTTTTGCTGCTCTTTTCTTCTCCGCCTCTCCTCGTGTGCGTTGTGGTGGGACCTCTTAAATTGTGCCACCCTCCCTCACAGATTACTGCTCTCCACAGGGAATGGTCTCAGACCAGGTTCTCCCAGGTGTTGGAACTGATGCTGCACTTTTTATGTGTGCCTCAGCACGTCCTTGTATCACTTCCGCTGTCTCCCAACACTCCTCTGTCCTTCCTCCAACTCGAAAAACAGAATCTGTTTTTGAGAGGTGCTGATGAGACATCTGAACCATGTGACCAGTCCAGCAACATTGTTGGTGAAAGATAATGGCTTCGATGCTGGTCATGTTCGACTCTTCCAGCATGCTAGTGTTCGTGTGCCTGTCCTCCCAAGAGATACTTAGAACTCTCCTCAGGCACCATTGACGATACTGTTCAAGTGCCTTCAAATGATGCTTGTACGTTGTCCAGATTTCACATAACCACTACACAGTATTCAAGGAGCTTTGTCTTGTCATAGATGTCCAGGTTCTTGAAAACCCTTTGTCTCAGGTGGGTGAAAGCAGATCTTGCATGGCTCAGATGATGCTGGATTTCTGCATCAATGTCAACTTTAGTGGAAAGATGACTTCCAAGGTATGGGAAATGCTCCACATTTTCCAGCAGTTCTCCGTTAACTTCAATGGAAGGTACATGAGATTGTCCTCTCTGCAAGGTTTGGTGGAGTATCCTGGTCTTTTTGATGTTCATTGTGAGGCTGAAATTCTTGTATGCTTCAGCAAAGGCCTTTAAGATGGTCTGAAGGGCTTGGGGAAAGTGCAGCAAACATATTGTCATCCGCGTACTGGAGCTCCATGGTTGAGGTGATGGAGGTCTTGCTTTCAGCCTTGAATCGCCTGAGATTGTCTATAGAATGAACGGGAAGCTTTTCAATCTTCACACCATCTGGAAGCTTGCCATCAGTGAGGTGAAGGGTCTTGCTAATGAAGATGCAGAAGAGTGATGGGGCAATGGTGCAGCCTTGTTTGACTCTTGTTTTGACCTCAAAGGAGGCACGTTGGGATCCACTGTTGCTCAATACAGTGACATTCATGTTGCCATGAACCAGCCCCAAGATGGTAATGAATATTTTGGGGCAGCCAGTCTTTGAGAGGATGGTCTCCAGGGCACTACAACTGATTGAGTCAAACACTTTGGTTAGCTTTATGAAACACATGTGTAACCCTTAGTTTTGTTCACAACATTTTTCTTGCAGTTTCCAGGCGGTGAAGATCATGTCCACTGTTCCTTGGAATGGTCAGAAGCCAACTGGAATTCTGTGAGAATTTCTTCTGAGAGTGGCAGGAGTCGATTTTCATTGATTTGAACGGAGATTTTCCCTGCTGTTGCCCGGAGGGAAATGCCACAATAGCTTCCACGGTCTGACTTGTTGCCCTTCTTGAAGAGACTGATGCTCAGTGTGTCTCTGACCCCTCACAGCATCTGCTCCCCATCGCAGATATCGAGAATCTGGAGGCGGAGTTGTTTGTGGAGCTCTGGCCCACCTTCTTCGAACACTTCAGCAGCGATTGCATCTAGTGCCTTGTTGCACTTCATCACTGATGGCAGCCTGGACCTCACGCAGGGTAGGAAGTGTTGCAAGATCATCCCTAGGTGGCTGGTGAGGGATTTGGTCAAGGGATTCTAGGACCAGAGTGGAAAGGCCGTTTAAGAGCTCGTTAGAGGGCTCCCTCCAGCAAGTAGCAATGGTTTCAGTGGCTTTCAAGAGTCAGGTACCATCCTTTGATCTCAGGGGATGGATTCCTTGGTTCATAAACAGCTGTGGTAGCATTGAAGAAACCTCCTTTTTCATTGATGTCTGTGAGATGCTGGCTTTCTTGTGCCTTCTCGGTCCACCACTGTTTTTTCAGAGTCCCTGTTTTACGTCAGACTTCTATTTTGGCCGTGGCATGTGCTTCTCTCTTCATTGTGCAATTGATGTCAATTTGCCAGGCCCTAAAGGCTTTCCTTTTCACCAGAGTCAGGCATTTAATTTCCACATTGTTCTCATCAAACTACATCTGATGTTTGCTGGACTGGTAGCCATTGGTTTCTCCACAAGCTCAATGATGGCATATTTCAACTCATGCCAGTGTTCTTCCACATCTTCAGGGTGTACTGTCAGCAGCTTCCTTTGGACTGCTGTCTGGCAGTCGCTTTGTCTGATGGGTCCTTCAAGCCTTGTGCATTGATCTTTTGTTGAATCAGTTTCCTCTGAGTTCTCCGTTTGATGACAATCCTAACTGCGATTGTGGGTCAAATAAGGCAGTGATTGGTCCAGCAGTCATCAGTTCTAGTCACTGCACATGTGAGGAGGACATCATGCCAATTCTGAGCACAGATGATGACTTAGTTTATGAGGTGCTGTGCTCGAATCAAGGATGTTGCCATGACGTTTTACTTAAATTTGTTGTTCTGGTGGAAGAGGGTGTTTGTGATGACAAGCTCATGTTCCACACATTTTGTCAGGAGGAGCACTCCACTAGAGAACTCCCTAGATCTGCTGGAAGTGCTCCTCCTAATGCACCCCAATATGCCATTAGCCTTCTTGGCTACAAGGGCCCACTGTTGACTCATATCCAGCTTCTCATCCACTGTGATCCCCAGGTCCTTTTCGTCACAACTGCTTCTTAGCCACTCAGTCCCCAGCCTGTAACAATGGTTGGGATTCTGCACTTGTCCTTGTTGAACCTCACCAGATTTCTTTTGGCCCAATCCTCCAATTTATTTAGGTTACTCTGGACCCTATCAATACCCTCCAACATATCTACCTGTCCTCCTAGCTTAGTGTCACCTGTAAATTTGCTGAGGGTGCACTCCATCCCCTCATCCATAAAGATGTAGATCAAAATCACCCCTGAACCAACTCTTGAGGGACTCCACTTGCTACCAGCTGCAACCAGACATTGAGGCATTGATCACTCCCCACCGAGCCTGATGATCTAGATAGAGAAACACATCTCGCAGAGCTGGAAGGGACCTCAGGAGGTCATCAAGTCCAGTCCCCTGCCCTCTTGGCAGGACCAAGCACCATCCCTTCTTGTTTTTTCAAAATCTATTTGACCCAGATCCCTAAATGGCCCCCTCAAGGATTGAACTTACAACCCTGGCTTTGCTGTTGCCAACTCCTTTCCCAATGGTTGTCTGTCAGAGGTCCATGTCTCTTCCAACCTGGGTATTGAAATCCGACAAGAGAATAATCTTCTCTTCTTTGGGGATGTCATTCAAGACTGTCCAATTGGGCATAGAACTTCTCATTCGTGTCATCTTTGGAGCTGAGAGCTGATGCATAAGCTCTCACAACAGATGTCTGTTGGCTTTTGGCAAGTGTCAAGTGGAAACTGCGTGTGCCCTTTCCGGCCTTGACCACGCAGACCCTTCCCTATGTTCCTATTCCCCATTCCCACCTCCCCATTCTCAGCAGGCCCTTAGACTCCCACCATGAACTCCTCAGTCACCCCCTTACAGCTTCTGACCATGTTCTGTTTGCTGGAGTCATTTGTCTGGGGCTTCATCCCACCCCTTTGGCATCCCAGGGCAGGGGAAGGAGGTTGCAGTTTGGCCAGGGCCAGGCTGTTCTTTGGCTTTTAGTGTTTCTTGTGCCTCCCTCCCACCCACTCCCCACACCCCATGACACTCCACCCTACCCACCATTCCTCTTTGCCCTTCCTAACTGGTGGCTTGATCATGGCTTGGGAGAAGAGCCTGGCAGCTGGCCAGCACGTGCTGGCATTATGCTGCCTCCCTGCGCTGTCTCCCACAGTATCCTTGCCAGCAAGATAAAGAGGTACGGCTTGGATAAATGGACTGTAAGGTGGACAGAAAGCTGTCAGGGAGGGGATAGCTTAGTCGTTTGAGCTTTGGCCTGCTAAAGCCAGGGTTGTGAGCTCAATCCTTGAGGGGGCTGTGATGGGGTTCAGGGGTCCCCAAGCTCTGCACCCTGTTCGCAGGCAGGAGTGACTCTCACTCATCAGGAGAGCAGTGGGTTTATTAGTTGACAGAGGCACAGCTCAGCACAGAAGAGTCAGTGCAGCAATGAGAGCCAGCCAGCCCAATCCATGCTGGGGAGAGGAGTCCCCTAGGGGCCCCCCCAGAGCTCCCTCCTTCATCTGTCTCTCTCCCAGCTCAGACTAACTGCTTCCCAACTCCTAGTTCCAATTCAAACCCCTCAGGCTCCACCTCCTCCTTTGTCTGCAGCCCAGAGGTGTCAATTGGTCACCTGGTTACCCTCAGTAGGAGCCCCACAGCCTGTGTGAGCCACACACATATCCCCCACTACATCACAGGAACCATTTAGGGATCTGGGCAAATAGATTAAAAAATAAAAAAACAAGAATGGATGGTGCTTGGTCCTGCCAAGAGGGCAAGGGATTGGACTTGTTGACCTCCCGAGGTCCCTTCCAGCTCTGTGAGATGTGTCTCTCTATCTAGATTATCAGGCTCAATGGGGAGTGATCAATGCCTCAATGTCTGGTTGCAGCTGGTAGCAAGTGGAGTCCCTCAAGAGTTGGTTCAGGGGTGGTTTTGTTCTACATCTTTATGGATGAGGGGATGGAGTGCATCCTCAGCAAATTTACAGATGACACTAAGCTAGGGGGACAGGTAGATATGTCAAGGGGGTATTGATAGGGTCCAGAGTAACCTAAATAAATTGGAGGACTGGGCCAAAAGAAATTTGGTGAGGTTTAACAAGGACATGTGCAGAGTCCTGCACTTGGGATGGGAGAATCCCAACCATTGTTACAGGCTGGGGACTGAGTGGCTAAGAAGCAGTTGTGATGAAAAGGATCTGGGAATTAGAGTGGATGAGAAGCTGGATATGAGTCAACAGTGGGCCCTTGTAGCCAAGCAAGCTAATGGCATATTGGGGTGCATTAGTAGGAGCATTTCCAGAAGATCTAGGGTAGTGATTATTCCTTTGTATTCAACAGTAGTGAGGCCACATTTGGAATATTATGTCCAGTTCTGGGCCCCCCCATTACAGAAAGGATGAGGACACATTGGAGAATGTCCAGCAGAGGGTAACAAAAGTGATTGGAGGGCTGGAGCACATGACCTACAAGACAATGCTGAGGGATTTGGGCTTATTTAGGTTGCAGAAGAGCGGAGTGAGGAGGGATTTTAATCGTAGCCTTCAACTACCTGAAGCGGAGCTCTAAGGAGGATGGAGAGAGACTGTTCTCAAACGACAGACCAAGGAGCAATGGTCTCCAGTTACAAGGGGTGGGAGGTGTAGGTTGAATATTAGGAAAAACTACTTCACCAGGACAGTGGTGAAATGCTGGAATGTGTTACCTGGAGAGGTGGTGGAATCTCCAACCCTAGAGGATTTTAAGTCTCAGCTTGACAAAGTCCTGTCTGGGATGCTTTAGTAGGGGTAGATCCTGCTTTGGGCAGGGGGATGGACTTGCTTACCCCCTGAGGTCTCTTTCAACCCTAGCGTTCTCTGATTCTAACACTTGAACCATTCTTATCCCTTCCCACTGTACTGACACACCCATCTGGCCAGTCAGAAGCCACATGCCATGTCTGTGTCCTTCGCTCACACATAGTAGAGTATCAAAAAGCCAAATCCAAAATTCCATCAGAGGGTAACAAGCCTGTAGATGAACACCGCACCCTTACTTATGTGGGAAAGTTGCCCCCATTTAAGTTAAATCTTTGCTTAATCCAATTGAATTAAAGACATGCAGACCCCTGGTTGGGGCGGGCATTTATGTAATTTGAGGTAGGTAGATAGGCCTCTTCAAATCTGGCATCTTGGAGCATAGGCCATTCGCCAGCATCCCCTGTCCTGGGAGATCTTTTCCAGGTCTACCCATGTGTATTCCCTCTTTCTAGTGCCTGCCTGCAGGTCTCTATGCCAGGTGTCTCTTGGGCGCCCTCTTTTCCTTTCCCTTGTGGGTTTCAACTTAAGGCTTGCCTGGTGACATTGAAAACAAGAAGTCCTGTGACACCTTATAGCCTAACAGATATTTTGGAGCATAAGCTTTTGTGGGCAAAGACCTGCTTCGTCAGATGCACCTGATGAAGTGGGTCTTTGCCCAGGAAAGCTTATGCTCCAAAATATCTATTAGTCTATAAGGTACCACAGGACCTCTTGTTGTTTTTGAAGATACAGACTAACACAGTTACCTCTCTGATACTTGTGATGCTGGTGGTTGGTTTTTTTGAGGGTACGTCCAATCCATCACCATATGCTCCTCCTGATTCCTTCTTTGGCAGGAAGTTAGTGAGTCAGTTGCCAAGGGGGCTAATTTGGGGTTAGCTGAACCCTGTTCTCCACTGAGCTGAGCTGAAAAAGCCACTCTACTGAAATCAGCATCCCTGCCTAGAGTTTGCAATGGCCACTTAATTGGTTTCAGCTCACTCCTTAGCTGAAGTCAGCACAACCTTCCCAGACTGGTGAGCCACAGCACTGCTGCACTGGGAGTCTGCACCCTGCATGCTGCCAAACAGCGTGGTACCAATGCATACCGGGGACATCAGAGCCACAGTAGGGGAGGGAGGACCAGAGGACATGCAGAAAGAGCAGTGCAGAGGGCTTCATGCTTGGGGCTGTCTAGCTCACAGCCTGCAGAGTGTATGCGTGTGTGTGTGTGTGTGTGTGTGTGTGCACGCGCGTGCCTGGGTGGGGATGGTTGAGCAGGTAGACCAAGAGACTGGGGTTCAGCAAATCCGCCTTTGGTTCCCAGTTCAGTCAATGGCCTCCTGTGTGACCCTATCTCTGAGTGCCCCGCCCAAAAAAGGGGCTAAGGCTCCCCACCTCGGGAGGCTCAGCTGCATTTGCAATTTGTTCTGGGGGTCAGCAATGCCCATCCAGGCCAGGATGAGGGGTCGAGGTGCTACAACAGTAACTCCCAGCTGCAAGAGTTATGCAGGCAGAGTTGGTCTCACCTGCCTGGCACCCCTGTGACCAGCTGGCTGCAGGAGGGCTGTCTTGTGATTGGAATTTTCCCAGGATGCTGAGCCCAGAGCCAGCCTAGCTGGGGAGGGCGGATAACTCCGCTAGCATTTCTACCTGTGGTAAGAACTGCAGCCTATCTCTTGGCTGTGGTGGGACAGTTCCTGGCACCATGCAACACTGTGGCTGGGCACTGCTGCACTGCAAATAACTGGGATTAGAACATTCATCTGCCAGCCTTGGGTCCCCTGCACAGGCCGGAACAATGACCACTACAGCCCCAGTCAGCCTGGGAACTGGCCTTGCACACCCAAACAGCTTCAAAAGAAAGGTGCAGGGCTGCTTGTGAGCCAGCGAGATCTGACAGGTTGTTTGAGTGCTGTTGGCAGCATGGGTTCTAGACAGAGATATTTTGCACCAAAAGTGATAGCTCAGCACCCCTCCCGGTAAGGAGACAGACTGTAGGTTGGGAAGTGGAGCTGAGACACATGAAGCTAAATGGGACTCTGGGCTGCTTTGTGTTTGATAGTGCTCAAGGCTTATTCTTTCCCTGTTGTCAGTGGGCTGGGAGTTATGGGCGCTGGCACCAGAGGGGTTCTTCTCTACTGCTGCTTCCAGTTACTAGTGGAGCCATTTCGTTTTCTGGCTTTTCCAAATGGCTTCTTGGTTTGTGATTCTGAGGGGCAGGAATCACTGGGGAAGGGATAAAATCAAAGAGTTCAATTAGCAACTGCAAGAAACTTGCTGGATAAGTGGTTCAAATGAGTAGTGGTTATTTTTGTTCAGGAGCTGCTGACACAGCTGAATTGAGAGCTACTTGTAAAGAATAAATCAGGACAAATGCAGTCCTGTGTATATGTAATTCAGCAATTTAGTATTTAATTGCTAAATATTCTGATGAATGTCTTCAGAATAAGCACAGGATTGATGCACTTCTTCACCATTCCAAAGAACAGTAACTGCTGGAAGAGAGCTAGTGGTGCTGTGCAGTGTAATATGCAGTGGAATGGTGCTATGAAGTGTAGTGTGCAGTGGGAGGGAATTAATGGTGCTGTGCAGTGCAGCCTGCAGTGGGTAAGAGTTAATGCTGCTGTGCAGTGTAGCATTCAGTGAGGTGGAATTAATGGTGCTGTGCAGTGCAGCATAGAATCATAGAATACTAGACCTGGCAGGGACATTGAGAGGTCATCAAATCCAGTCTCCTGCCCACATGGCAAAACCAAGCACAGTCAACAGTCTCTAGACTAGGGTTTCCCAACCTATAGGTCAGGACCCAAACATGGGTTGTGATTACATTTCAAAAGGGTCATGGGCTGGGCTGGGCAGCTCCACAGGTGGCTCTTAAGAAGCCATTCAAACTGCTGAAGTGGTTCTCAACTTCCTAATTGGATTAACAGCTGTCAGGCAGTTAAACCAATCAATTAAATTGAGAACCATTTCAGCTGTAGGGCAGAGAACTGCATACCTGTGGAGCAGTGGCCAGGTCAGGAGGGGTGGGGCCCTGAGTCTGAAGTTGGGAAGAAAGGAGGGCAGAGCTGATCAGCTTCCTGGCTTCCAGCTTCTGCAGGAGATGGGGTCCCTGCAGACCCCAGCAGGGTTTCCGCAGCTGGTGCTGCCAGCCAGAGCTCTGCGCCCCAGCTGGCTTCCAGCTGCAGGGGTCCCTGTGCCTCCCCTAGCTCCCTCCAGCCTGTGAGTGACTCCTAGCCCCTGAGTGTAACTCCCCTAGCCCCTGAGTCAGATACCCTTAGCCCCCTTAAGCCCCTGAGTGTGACCGCTAGCCCCCTGGAGCCTGAGTGACTCCTAGCCCCTGAGTGTGATTCCCCAGCCCTGTCTAGCCCCTCAGTATGACTCCCCTAGCCCTGATTGTGGGGTTTAAGCAGGGGGAGCAGTGTGGGAATGAGTGTCTTTCCACCACCACAACTCTGATTAACTGTAGTAAATGTAGTGTTATTATGTTGTTAATATATTTCCCCTTTTCTATGAAATAACTATTATGAATAGAAACATGAGAGGGCACAATTTTATATGCTTGCCTCAGGCACAAAATTAGCTAGTTACAACTCTGATCTCCTGCCTCTCTCCCTCAGCCTCCTGGTTTTGAATTGCCTTGGGTCACGAAGTCTTCCTGAATTGTCAAAATGGGTCCCTGTCTTGGAAAGGTTGGGAACCGCTGCTCTAGACTATCCCTGATACATATCTATCTAACCTGCTCTTAAACATCTCCAGTGATGGAGATTCCACAGACTCCCTAGTCAAATGTAGTATGAGGTGAGGTGGAATTAATGGTGCTGTGCAGTGTAGCTTGCAGTAAGAGGACGTTTATGGTGCTGTGTGGTGTAGTATGCAGTGGGGTGGAATTAAAGGTGCTGTGCTGTGTAGCATGCAGTGGGGTGCACAGTGAGAGGGTGTTAATGGTGCTGTGTGGTGTAGCATGCAGTGGGGTGGAATTAATGGTGCTGTGCAGTGTAGCGTGCAGTGAGAGGACGTTTATGGTGCTGTGTGGTGTAGTATGCAGTGGGGTGGAATTAAAGGTGCCGTGCTGTGTAGCATGCAGTGGGGTGCACAGTGAGAGGGTGTTAATGGTGCTGTGTGGTGTAGCATGCAGTGGGGTGGAATTAATGGTGCTGTGCAGTGAGAGGATGTTAATGGTGCTGTGTGGTATAGTATACAGTGGAGTGGAATTAAAGGTGCTGTGTGGTGTAACATGTAGCAGGAGGGCGTTAATGGTGCTGTGTGGCATAGTATGAAGCAGTGTAGTCTGCAGTGGGGTGGAATTAATGGTGCTGTACAGCGTAGCATACAGTGGGGTGTGCAGTGACAGGGTGCTAATGGTGCTGTGCAGAGTAATAGCAACAGTCCATGTGGTGTGGGCAAGACATGTCAATGGCCCTGTGGGAACCTGGTTCATGCCTTGACTTCCTTTGTGTTTAAGGCCCTAACTTTCACAAGTGTGGTGGTGCTTTGGCACATGCCCGATGCACACCCAGGAGCTGGGCCGTGCTTGGTGCCCTCAAAAGCAAAGCTACAGTTTGTACATTTCCGTCCTTCTATTCAGCTGCCTCCAGGTCTGCATTTTGTGAGCCTTGGCTAGTTACTTGCATGGAAGCAAGCTGCATTAGCAGGCCCGTGGTGACCTCCTTTAGCCCACTGTAGCAGCAACGAAGGGTCCTGTGGCACCTTATAGACTAACAGAAAAGTTTAGAGCATGAGCTTTCGTGAGTTAACTCACTTCTTCAGATGCATTAACTCACGAAAGCTCATGCTCTAAACTTTTCTGTTAGTCTATAAGGTGCCACAGGACCCTTCGTTGCTGCTACAGATCTAGACTAACACGGCTACCCCTCTGATACTTTAGCCCACTGGTGGCCCATGGAGGCACTGGAGGAGCTAATCAAGTGCAGTGTCATCCACTGACTTTCCTGGCCTTGCTTTGTCTCCTCCTCAGAACTGTCCTGTTCCAAGTTCCGGCAGCACCCCCGGTACGTTGCTGCCAAGAAGAACACCCAGGTCCACTTTGTCTGCCATTCCCACAACTCCAAGGACGTGCAGTGGTACAAAATGAGTGGGACGGACAAAATGCCGCGGGTGATCGATGTGCATGGCCCACGGGTGTACGAGGAGAGGAATACGTCCTTTGTAATCATAACCCTCAGCAAAATCCAGCCCGAGGACAATGGGATTTACCTGTGTGAAAACAAGAGCCTGGCTCGGGAGCCGGGCCAGGTACGCACGTGTGGCAGTGAACTGCGAGTCATAGGTGAGAGGCATGAACTCTGTCTCTGTCCAGGCACACCTGTCCATCTATTTGTTCCCATACTCATCGATCCCTCTGTCTGTCTGTCCCCCTTACACACTCATCTATCTATCTATCTATTCTTGGCAGTCACTCAGTAACAAGTAGTGTGTCTTCATGTCACCCTCCTATTTGTGAGTCTGTTGGTGGCTGACAAGCCTGATTCTGGAGCCACAGATCTTATCACAGAAGAGGCAGGTGCTGGTAGCTGTTGGACGGGGTGTGGGGCAGTTTTTTATGCTCTTTCCTTCTCCACTTCTCCTTGTCTGCGGTGTGGCAGGACCTCTCAAAATATACCACCCACTAACGGATTACTGTTCTCCGCTGGGGACAGTCCTGGGCAAGGTTTTCCCAGGTGTCAACACTGATGCTGCACTTTTGCATGTGTGCCTTCAGCATGTAATCCACCTGCATGCAGCCTCTCTCTCCCACTATCTCATAAGGACTTTTCCATGTTTTCTACTGAAAACCTTTGGGTGGGATTTTCAAAGCCAGCACAGGGATGTTGGCCTCTGGAGGGCCCCACACTGGTGGGATTCCTTATGATTAAGGCCATGTTTTTTTCATGGAGGTCACAGAATCTGTATCCTAGCTGCCCAGTGTGAGTACCTTGCAGCTCCCAGATACCGTGGGCAGCAGCGGCAACCACAGAGTTCCAAGAGGCCCCTGCAGCTGCCTAACCACAGGAGACACTCCTGTTGGCTGGTGCTTCCCATTTAGTTACATTTGGAGGTCTGTGGGTTGGGAGGTCAGAGGAAACCCTAGCGCTCTGCCCAGGGCTCTGTGAGGGCCTCCAACTACTTACACTGCATTTTATATTGTCATGGTCTGGTCCAGGCTCCATCACACACCTAGCAGCATGCCCACGGTACTGTGCCAAGGGGCCAGCTTCTGCTTTGTGTCGGTGCCACGGAGGAGGCAGCTGGCAGCGCTGTGGGGCAATGAGTCAGGAAGATGCTCTCCGTGCCCAGAGTAGGGCTGCCCATGGAGCTGGAATACCCACCCCTCGCACTGGCTCTCTCTCTGCACTCCCAGGTCATGCACCAGCCCACACAGCTCAAGACAGGCTGGAGATCATAAATCTGGGTCTTTCTATTTCCCCTCTGGGTCTGGATCCTTCAGGGTTTGTGTCTTCAAGTTTTTCTCCCTGGCTGGGAGGGAAGGAACTCAGGTTTAGAAACAAAGCAACACCCCTCCCACCCCCGTGCACTTCCCATCGCTGACACACTCATGCAGCACCTGACTCCTGGAGCTGGAACTTAGCACCAACTCTCATGACCCTCCTCAGACAGCCTCAGTGGCAGTGACATGCAGGCTAGTGGCTCTCGTCCACCCTTTGCAGTGGAGCCCAGGAAGTGCCTCAGTTATTTAAGCATAAAAGTCTGTGTCATTCCATCTGCCCGTCACCTTGAGAGTGGTTCCCCCATCCCACCATGCTGCAGGTGAATGGAGCCACTTCCAGCTCCTGGGGTGAGCCAGGCAGAGCATTTTAGAAAGTGCTCAGCATTTCAGGGCAGCCAGGGGCTACTTATTTGCAGGGGTTCCTGTCTCCGGGGGCTCCAGGACTTTGTGAATCATCTCCTAGCTTGCCTGGCTCTGTACCAGGGACTCCTGGTCTGGCATCAACAGGTCATGCCCTGCACCTTCCTGTATCACTGAGTGGGGGGGGGATGTCCGGCTGGCTCTGAGTAGATGGAGGGGCCAACAGGTCACTGTATGGAACAGGGTAGGAGAGGGTGCAGCAGCACAGACAGGTGGGGACAGGCTGAGATGACAGAGAGTCAGGGAAGCTCTTGGCTCTGCTGGGAGGCTTTTTTCCATCAGAAAAGCAAGTTGGGAATGTCACGATAGCAGAGCAGAGATCTGCTCTTTCTTTCTTTCTTTCTGTTTGTTGCTTTCAGACCCTGCTCACTCATGCAGAGCCCTAGGGGGTGCTCTGGAGTCAGGCTGGGATAGAATGGCCCTTTCACGCTAAGTTCCCCCTGCCCAGCTCTCACAGCTGGTCTGTAACAAACGTGCTCCTGCCCTGCCCTGCCCTGTGCTGTCCAGGGTTCCAAACGCCCCTCCTGCTGTTGCCCCGCTTGCAGGGTTCAGCACCATCGAGCAGGTCCAGAGCCGGAACACCATCAAAGACATCATCATCATGATCCAGTCTGTCCTCCTGGTCATCTTCATCAGCGTCCCCATGCTCCTGCTGATGGAGAAGGTGAGTACCAGGCACCTCCCACTGGAAACCCTGGTGATATTCGGGGATCCTCTGAGCACCTCAGTGTGATGGGCTGGGGACCCTATTCCTACGCCCCTCTGGGCTCTGTCATTCCAGGCTCCTGGCTGTCGTGCTGAGCCAGACACAGACTGGGGAAGTCTCCTATATTATCCATGGGGCAGGGTGTACAGCTGTGTCCCAGGAGGTTCCATTTTTAGCATGTCTGTTGAACCGGGGTGCTCCTCCTGACAGGATGGGTGTACTGAGCCGGGTGTGGGCCCCAGAGGCAATGCACAGGGTGGAGCAGGGTAGCTAGCCCCTTCCACCCACTGCCTGGGACAGGTTGGGGTGGGGGGGCTGTACGCGATACAGCCATCTGGCCCCCCCAGTGGCTGACAGAGCCCAGGAGGAACAGTCAGAGTTCACTGCTGCAGCCTGGTGGCCCGTCATGGCTGTTGACCATTGTAGGCTCAGGGGCATGACCTGACCTGGGTTAGTCCAAAGCAGCCCTGGCTCAGGGCTGGCCTATACTGCAGGACTCAGGGGGCATGGCTGCTTGGAAGTGAGCCCATAGTGTAGATCCATGCTGCCACAACAGATGTGGGTTTTCAGGGCCCCCCAGCCCACCCCCAGCGTGGCCGAAGGTGGCTGCCATTGGGAAGCACCTGGAATTCCCATGGGAGGCTCTGGGTCGAGACGACAGTGGGGGTAGGAAATAGATGTGGGGGTGGCAGAGTGAGCACAGCCAGCTTATGAGGTGTTACTGAGCATGCTCAGTAGCAGTGAATCTGTGCGGGGGGGTCATGTGATTCTATGTGCCCCCCTGGCCACACACGACGCCCTGGGAGGGACCCAGTAATGTCTCTGGCTCCATCAGGGAAATTGTCCTCAGGTGGGAAGGGCAGCAGCCTGGGACCTGACAGCGCCCACCTGGGGTGCAGGTCTGGAATCAGGCCAGTGTGGCTGGGAGCAGAATGAGGCCCCCAGCACACAGACAGCTCGTTGGTATCACCAGTTGTATGTATGCACCGCACAGCTTAGCCCAGGGTGGTCCACACCAAGGACTCGGTATGACTCCGGGAATCTCAGTCAGGGACACGCCCAGGCCATTTATACACAACCCTACTGAATGGGCTGTTCTGGAATGGCCGCACTGCCCCGAGGGCACAGCTGCCCCTCAGCCTGTGCCAGGAAGGGCCCTGGTCTCACACCCATTGAGTGTACCTCCACAGCTGAACCCCACCCCGTGCCAGGCAAGGTCCTGGTCTAACACCCACCTGGGACACTTAGCAAAACACTTAATGACACAGACTCTCTGGTGGCCACACATGGGAGAGTCAGAAATGGCAGGACACCATGGTAAGGAATTGCCTTACACTTACCCTCCTTGTCTCAATTCCCACCAGGGCGACAGCAAAGCCAGCTCGGAAGAGGACCATACCTACGAGGTAAACTAATAATGTAACGTTAATGGCCGTTCAGACTACAGGAACGGTTTCGAGGCCGTGAGCGCGGGTGGGTGGCGTTTGTTGAGCGATCAGACGTACTCTGTAGCTGCCAGGAAGGAGGAGCAGCTCTTTAAGCCAGATGTCCTTTGTGTGTGTGGGAGTTAAATAAAACCACCAAAGGGTCCCAAGCAGCTAGCCTCAAGCTTGCCCCGTCTCAGATGCAGATCTCAGGCTCTGGGGCTGTCTTAGTGCCACTCATTCCTCAGGCATCCCCAGAGCCTGCTGGGTAGACAAGGCCGAAATCTCTGTCCAAACGATGCCGAAGGAAAGAGAGAAACCCGTTCAGGTTCTCTGTAAGTCACGAAGGGACGAAAAAGGCACCGATCCATTTGATGCCCAGGCACAAGCCTGAGGAGGCCACAGCCACGCCAGCCTTGGAGACAGGAGGGGGGGCCGGTGGCGAGGCTTCTCTGTCCAGTACAGCAGTGCTCCCCAAAGTGTGTGCTGCGACCCACCGACATACACAGGGCTTCAGTGCGCCACCGACATTTTGCCATCGTTCAGAGAATTTCTAGTTAGTGAAGAAAATCTTTTATCAATGAATTAGATTCTTTGGGTTTCATTTTTTTCTCATTCATTCCCGCCTTTTTCAGTCCCAGCGCTCTCCTCCTCAGTCTCGCCTTTGAGCACTCACCCTGGGATAGTTTGGATGACACATTTGCACGCAATTGCTGCTAACTTGACTCGATAGCACAGCACTCGGCTTGATAAAGCAAAGTTGATTTCACAGCATTTAGTTTGAAGAGTTGATTTCCCAGCAAGAGCCAAGGCTTTCCTCCTACCATATTTTAATAAGATAGGAAAGAACAGCTACAATCTACAATCTCTCTATTTGAGTAACCAGCATAACTCACAACTGAGGCTCTGGGCAGCTGACACTGGGCCGGAGTGCAGAAAAGCAGCGTCATGGCTGGGGTTTGTGAATTCCAGAACAACACCCACTCAGTGTCCACCCTGCGTCCCTCTGTGCTGCCTGTATGTACAGTTGGTGGGGTCCTCTGCTTTCCCATCCAGTGTCTGCTGCCCACAGCGGCTCCCTGTGCAGTGCAGCGAGCCCCCCATTGTCATCTTCAGGCAGCCCCATGCTGTCCCCACCAACAAGGCAGGGGCAGCAGGTGATCAGGAGCCTGTGCTGGCATGTGAGGTGGGCGGGAGGGGGCTAAATTTTGCTACAGGGAGGGTGGGTCACTGACCTCCCACCTGTACCTCTCTCTGTAGTAGTCCGTCATGTCTGATGATGATGTCAAACTTGCACAGGCTCATCGGTTGTAGACTCACATGTGGCTGAGGAGTCCAAGCTTTGAACAGCATGGGTGTTCACAGTGGGGGCAAGGGAATTGTCCTGGCTCTGTTGGTGCGGCTGCTGCTGTTGCTTTCTCCCTCTCACAAGCATCAGAGGCGTATGCATCGCTGCTCTTCAAAGTTGTCATACGTGTGTTGTACAAGAACACATCAGCCTGGTCGGTCTTTTGCATGCTGCTGTAGCTGATCTGGTTTTAAACCAGCATGAGCAATGCTGGCCTTCATGCAGTCTTTATATCTCTTGCGAGGCCTACCTTGATTCCTTTTGCCCTGGGAGAGTTCACCGTAGAGGAGCTGCTTAGGGATTCCCGACTCCTCCATTCGTATGATGTGCCCTGTGCAACGAAGCTGGGCTTTCAGAATCATGGCTTCGATGCTCGTGGTTCCTGCTCTGTCCAGGACTTCCAGATTTGTAACTCAATCCTGCCATCGAATGTGCAGTACTGACCTCAGGCTGCATGTGTGGAAGTGCTCCAGCAGTTTTATATGTTTTCTGTACCAGGTCCAGGTTGCACAGCTATACAGGAGACTGGTCAGGACTACAGCCTTGTACACTTTCAGTTTAGTGGACTGTCGGATATTGTGCTGATTCAACACTCGCGCTCTCAGACAGCCTCGTACCCGGCTGGCCTGGCAGATTCTGGCATTGATTTCTTTGTCAAGGGAGCCATCATTGGCTATCACACTGCCAAGGTACTTGAACTCCTCTGCTGTTTTTAACTCTGTTCCTTCAAAAAAGATTGAAGCGGGGGGAGCAGCAGATCCTGGAGCAGGTTGAAACAGTACCTTGGTCTTTCCTAGGCTGATGGTCAAACCAAAGAGGCGAGTGGCTTCAGCAAACTTGTTGACGATGAGCTGGAGATCAGATTCCCTGTGTGCCATAAGTGCACAGTCGTCAGCAAAAAGGTTTCAAGGATGAGCCTCTCAAGCATCTTGGTTTTAGCATTCAGATGACAAAGGTCAAAAAGTGACCCATCAAGTCTGTATTTTATGTAGACTCCAGGGTCCAGGTCCTTTACTGTGTGGCTGAGGACGCATGTGAAAAAGAGGTTGAATAACACTGGAGCCAGCATGCTCCCTTACTTCACGCCACTGGATATCTCAAATGGATCTGAGGACTCGCCATTTGAAAGAACAAAGCCAGTCATGTCATTGTGGAACAGGCGTATGAGGTTAACGAACCTTCTCGGGCAGCCAAGTTTTGACAGGATAATCCACAGGGCTTCTCTGTTGATGGTGTCAAAAGCCTTGATCAGGTCTATAAAGACAGAGTACAGATCCAAGTTCTGCTCTGTGCACTTTTCCTGGATCTGATGACCAACAAAGATCATGTCAATGGTGCTGCGGCCTGGGACAAAACCACACTGTGCCTCTGGTAGGTTCTCCTCTGAGATGTTGGTGATATGACAGTTGAGGATGACTTAAGCCAAGATCTTCCCAGCAGTACAGAGAAGGGAGAAGCCCCAGTAATTTCCACAGTCAGCTTTGTTGCCCTTGTTCTTGAAGAGCGAGATGATTGTGTTGTCCTTAAAGTCGTTGGGCATGTCGTCTTCTTCCCAGATGCTGATCAAGATGTTGTGAAAGGCTTCAATTGACATTGGTCCTGCCGCTTTGAAAATTTCAGCAGGGATAATGTCCATCCCAGGGGCTTTGCCAGAGCTGGTCTGGCTGATTGCCTTTTTGACCTCATCCACTGTAGGGGCAGGTCAAGACTGCCTATTGTGGGTTTCTGAGGGATCTGGTCTAGGGCCACAGAGTCAACAATGGAGGGTCTGTTGAGAAGGTTGCTGAAGTGCTTTCTCCACCTATTGTTGATGCTGTTCTTCTCTCTCAGAAGGGTCATGCCATCTGCAGACAGGACAGGTGTAGTACTTGGCTTGGAAAGTCCATATATAGCTTTGATAGCACTGAAGAACATCTTGGAGTTCTTCATGTCAGCGTAGTACTGGACTTCATCAGCTTTACTCTCCCACCACTCATCTTGCATTTTGCGAAGTGCCGTTTGCACCTGGCCCTGAGGGTGTTTGAAACGATCACGTTTGGAGATTGAGGACTGATCGTTTTGCCATAGCAGAAATGCGTTCTGTTTTTCCTCTAAGATCTTCATGATGGCCGCATCATTTTCATCAAACAAGTACTGATGAACTCTTTTTCAGTCCTCGTGTTGACTTGGCTGACTCCGTCACCAGGGTTTTGAACTGGTCCCACTTTTGCGTTGGGTCTCCAGTCACAGGTCCATGGGATGTCAGCACTTCGTCAAGGCAGGCTGCGAATTTCTCACGATGTATGTTGCAGCTTCACGATGTTGAAGGACAGTCTGACAACCTTGAGCTTCTTGCGGTGCAGTGTTGTGATGTGCAGCAAAAGGACTGATCTGATGAGTCTATAATCAGTCCAGCACTCAGCTCCCCGCATGGCCCTGGTGATCTTAGCATCTCGAATGTCCCACCTGCGACTGATGGCATAGTCAATCAGGTGCCACTGTTTTGATCTCAGGTGCATCCATGTGGTCTTGTATTTATCCGCTTGCCTGAAGAGAGTGTTGGTAATTGTCAGGTTGTTTTCTGCACACAAGCTCAGCAGAAGGTGGCCATTGGCATTCATGTTACCAACACCATGATGCTCCAGCACTCCTTTCCAGGTCCTACAGTCCTTGCTGACCCTGGCATTGAAGTCACCCAACAGGGGAAGCTTGTCACTAGGAGGAGTTGCTTTCACAAGATGGTCAAGGTCCTCATAGAAACTTTCTTTTGTTTCATCGCTGTTAGTCAGTGTGGGGGCGTAAGCGCTGATGACTGTAACGTGGTGAGAGGTGCTGAGGGGGAAGCAGAGCTTGATCAGACCCTCACTGGTGCAAGTTGGTAGGTAAGGAAGCTGGTGCAGAAGTGATGTCTTGATGGTAAGTCCCACTCCGTGGATTCTGTCTTCATTTTCTGGCCTGCCTTTCCAGAAGAAGGTATAACCTTTTAGTTCACAGATGGAACCTTCCTCTGCCAGTCTGGTCTCACGCAGGGGGGCTATGTCAATGTTATAACAGGCCAGCTCTCTTGCTATGAGGGTCATTTTTCTCTCAGACCTCATTGCATTCTCCCTGTCCAAGAGGGTGTGAATGTTCCATGCTGCAAATATCACCTTTCTTTTCACTGTTTTTTGACTGCTGTGAGGGTAAAACTGCCAGCTGCAGCTTGCTGACCATTTTGGTTGGGACAAGCAATTTCTGGGACACTTTTTCTAGTCCCCTCCCTCTTTTTGAAGGTGAGCATGTTCTGTTACTAAAAAGGCCTGCTTAGTTGCCTGGGATGCCACCGAACTCGTCCGTTGTCCCGGGGTCAGAGTCAAGTGACCAAAGTCCACAGGCCGCCTACGGGCAGGTTTGGAGCTACGACTCCCAGTGGTCACCTCCGCCTGTCGCTTCACCCCTCTGCCATCGCTGCAGGACTTTGAGTGAGACAGAAGTGATGAGAATGTGTAAAGAACCTGTGCAGGAGAATGTTTAAAGTGGAAAAGCCGTTGCACAGGGGCAGTTCCACTCTCTTGAACTCAGAAGACTGGTTCCAGTGGTATGAAAAGTCGTCACGGCTGGGACTTCCTAGGCTGCAGTGGATGGCCATGCCGTCTTTGGTGCCTTGTCATGCCCTTCGCTTTTCACAGAGTGTTGCAGAACTGCCTTCCTGGTCATTGGATATTGCTTTTGAATCTCATCCGTCCAATCTGCTGGGGCTGACATTGCATGCTGGGATAGGCAATTCCCTATCTCACCACAGGTTTCAGACCTGCCGGCTACCCTCACCTGGTTTAGCCTGCCCGTTGAAGCGGTTTATCAGGGTATGGTTGCTGCATGCTACGGTTTCTTGGAGCCACAGGTGAGAGCTGGGTGCCAGGTGGGGACCAAAGGGGCACGAACTGCCCCTGAAGAGACACGACATGTCCCCACACCAGAGGTGCTGCCCCTTCCTGGACACCCCATATACCCCTGTACTTCTCTATTAACCAGAATATTTGCATATCCAAACTCCTGGTCCCAGGGCTGCCAGATATGAAAGAGTTTACAGTATATGTTGTGGAAGCCATCTTACATAGAAGCCATTTCTTGTTTCTTATTTCTGTGCATACACAAGAGCTTGAACTTTTCCTCACCTATTTGGGAGTGGTAGGGAGGATGAGCTAAGTGGAATACGTTAATGAACTGTTTGGATTTGGGGCTCTTACTCCCTAGTACTTGTTCCTCCTTGCTGATAACAGTTTTCTCTCTGAAAACGATTGATGTTTCTCTAATTGCTTCTGGACCTGAACTTGTTTGTGTAAGAGTATAAAATGCTAGAGTTAGCTGCGTCAAGCAGCCTTGCTGGACCTGATTTTACTGGCGTCCTGTTTGGCTCATCTGTTGTCTTATTGAATTCAATAAAGCTGAACGTTAGCCACCTAAACACAGAGAAGTCTTTTGCTTCAACAATATTATTGGCCTTGTATATATAATTTGCCCAAGACACAGGGTTCTGTTTGTCTGGATCTGTGGAGCACCTTAGGTTCCTGAGCTGCACGAGCAGGCTGTGTATTGCCGAGTGGTACATGTATATCCACAAGCAGAGAGAAAACACGGGTCACAGTTCTATTTTATTTAGTGCTTTTGCTACATTGTATTTCATTGGCATGTGTGACAGCTTGAAATTTTTGATTCTGTTCAATTTTCTTCCTTCTTTGAAATGCTACACTTTTCACCACATTTAAACACTAACAATTTTTATGCTGACTGTTTCTTTGAATTTTGGTGTGCCATGAGATGAAAACATTTGGGAAGCACTGCAGCAGAGGGCTCAGTTCCGCCCCGAGCTCAGCTGGGACCGTTATGGGTGGTGCTTGGGCATATCTCAGGACCAGCCTGTGGCCTTTTACTCCTCAGTCTCCTCTGCTTTGCACAGGGCTTGGAGATCGAACAGACTGCCACCTATGAGGACATTGCACCCCTGCGGGACATGAAAGCCAAGTGGATGATCGGGGAGCACCCGGGCCAGGAGTGAGGTGGTCTGCACCAGGCGACTTGCCTAGGTTAGTGGCACCACGTCCCACACTGCCAGGCCAGCGACTGCCCACTGACAGCAGAGGCAACAGGATTCCAGGCATCCTGCCAGGGGCCGCGGCTGTTACAGACTCACGTGTGGCAGTGTGAGATCCCGAACTGGTGGAGTACCACCTCTAGCTCTCACCCTTCTGCCACATGCAGCTGCCCCCCCCCCTGTAACTGTCAGCAGAGCTTGCTTGAGTTTCTGTATTGTATATTAGGTGCTTGCTTTTCTGAGTCTGTAGCTGGGTCTGGCCAGGAGCTGACCAAGATTATTTTAGTCTGGAAGTTGCTGTTGTTATCTCAACACACGAGCCCTTAGGGACAGGTACAGAAATGGTAGCAAACAGGCACCACCTGGCAGCAAACAGTGCAGTAACTTTGGGCTGACTCTGGTAACTCAAAGAGCTGGGTACATTTAAAGCAGCAGTTGCTTTCATCCCTGGAGAAGAGACAGCTTTGCCAAGCTGACATGTTCCCAGAAGCCGGAGTGGGGTCCCTTAACTTGTGCTGACTGAGTCTTACACCCCATGCAAAGTTATTAAAACTTCTTGTAGCCAGGTGCTACACAGCAAGACTGAAGTCCTGCTCCATGGTGCCAGGGCATCCCAGGCTGGCTAGAGCCAGCAAAGCATGGCAACTGGGGAATCAAAATGTCCACCTGCTTTGTAAAGTTTTAATAAACATGATAGATCAGTGTCCTTGTTGGCCTGGTAAACCCCCAGGAATCAGATGGGTTCCTTCCTGCACAAGCCCCGGATCTATGTCTCTAGGGGTGAAGGCCACACTCATGAGGCTGGGACGTGGGGCAGGTTCTGCACATGGGCTGACTGAGGTCATGTCCTGCTGACTCACTTCCTGGCTGTGTAGGGCGTGAGCACTTTGTCTCTCTTAATGCCATGCCTGTAGGGACAGAGAGAGAGCCAAGACACACTAGTGCAGTGGTCCTGGCACTGCACTAAGGATGCATGAACCCCTGCCAGTGGTTTGGGACAGGCTGGCTGGGAAGGGGACTCTGGGTCTGCTATTCTACCCGGGTCAGATACCACAAGTTAGCATTCCTGCTATGCATGAACATGAATGTCTGTGCAAAATTCGTCTCTGCTCCTGCCCTTACAAGAAGCAGCTCCAGGCTGCTGTGCAGACCCATCTTTGCCTCCAAACTGAGCAGGCCTGTGGCCAAGACAGTTTTGCTCGGCTTTACCCCAGGGACCCAGAATGCCCTCCTCCAAGCTGTGCGCCAGGAGTTCCACCCCAGCGCTGCTTCCTGGGGCACTGACACTATGGCAAAGTTAAGAGCATAAGAACAGCCACACTAGGTGGGCCCAAAGGCCCATCTAGCCCAGTGTCCTGTCTGCCAACAGAGGCCAATGCCTGAGGCCTCAACAGGAGTGAACAGAACAGGGAACCACGAAAGTGATTGCTCTGCCGTCATCCATTTCCAGCCTCTGACAAACACAGTCCAGGGACACCATTCTTACCCAGCCTGGCCAACAGCCACTGATGGACCATTGAACCCTGGGTAAAGTCCTGATTTTACAACATCCTCTGACAAAAAGTTCCACAGGTTGACTGTGTGAAGAAAAAACTTCTTTTTGTTAGTTTTAAAGCTGTTACCCATGAGTTTCATTTGATGACCCCCTAGTTCTTTTGTTATGGGAACAAGTAAATAACTTTTCCTCCTTCACTTTTTCCAACCGGTTGTTATTTATAGACCTCTACCTTATCCCTTCCCACTTTGTCTCCTTTTTTCTAAGATGAAAAATCCCAGTCTTTTTAATCTCTCTTCATATGGCACCTGTTTCAAACCCCTGATCAGTTTTGTTGCCCTATTCTGAACCTTTTCCAATGCCAGAATATCTTTTTTGAGATGACAAGTAACAGAGAGGTAGCTGTGTTAGTCTGTATCTTTGAGAACAACAAGAAGTCCTGTGGCACCTTATAGACTAACAGATATTTTGCCCACGAAAGCTTATGCTCCAACATATCTATTAATCTATAAGATGCCACAGGACTTCTTGTTTTTTGAGATGAGGGCCGTGTCTACACGTGCACGCTACTTCGAAGTAGCGGCGCCAACTTCGAAATAGCGCCCCTCACGGCTACACGTGTTGGGTGCTATTTCGAAGTTGAAATCGACGTTAGGTGGTGAGACGTCGAAGTCACTAACCCCATGAGGGGATGGGAATAGCGCCCTACTTCAAAGTTGAACGTCGAAGTAGGGCACGTGTAGACGATCTGCGTCCCGCGCTATCGAAATAGCGGGGTCCGCCATGGCAAACATCAGCTCAGGGGTTGAGAGACGCTCTCTCCAGCCCCTGCGGGGCTCTATGGTCATCATGTGCAGCAGCCCTTAGCCCAGGGCTTCTGGCTGCTGCTGCCGCAGCTGGGGATCTATGCTGCATGCACAGGGTCTGCAACCAGTTGTCAGCTCTGTGGATCTTGTGGTGTTTAGTGCAACTGTGTCTGGGAGGGGCCCTTTAAGGGAGCGGCTTGCTGTTGAGTCTGCCCTGTGACCCTGTCTGCAGCTGTTCCTGGCACCCTTATTTCGATGTGTGCTACTTTGGCGTGTAGACGTTCCCTCGCAGCGCCTATTTCGATGTGGTGCTGCCCAACGTCGAAGTTGAACGTCGACGTTGCTAGCCCTGGAGGACGTGTGGACGTTAAATAGACTATTTCGATGTAGTGTGCACGTGTAGACGTAGCCGAGGTGACCTCATCTGTGCACAATATTCAAGCTGTGGGCATACCATGGAGTTATACAGAGGCAATAAGCTATTCTCTGTCTTATTCTCTCTCCCCTTTTTAATGACCCCTAGCATTCTGTTTGCCTTTTTGACTGCTGCAGCACATTGAGTAGATGTTTTCAGAAACTATCCACAATGACTGCAAGATCTCTGTCTTGAGTGGTTATAGCTCCATTAGTCCCCATAATTTTTTATGTAGAGTTGGGATTATTTTTTCCAATGTGCATCACTTTACATTTATCAGCATTTTGCCATATTTTTGCCCAAAATGTTCATTGGTGCTGTTGCAGCGACTGTTGGGGCAGCTGGCTCTGGCACTGGCATTGGAACTGTATTCAGCAGTTCCTTAGATTTGTCGCCCATAAAGGATGGCTCAGATTTGGGAATCTCTCTAACGTCCTCAGCTGTGAAGACTGAAGCAAAGAACTCATTTAGTTTTTCTGCAATGGCATTATCTTCCTTGATTGCTCCTTTTATGTCTCTATCGTCCAGGGGCCCCACTGCTTTTTTAGAATGTACTTAAAAACATTTTACTATTGTTTTTTGAATTTATGGCTAACCGTTCCTCAAAATCTTTTTTGGCTTTTCTTATTGCATTTTTACATTTAATTTGGCAGTGTTTATGTTCCTTTCTATTTTGATCACTAGGATTTGACTTCCTCTTTTTAAAAGATGCCTTTTTTTCTCTCACTGCCTCTTTTACATGGTTGTTAAGCCATGGTGGCTCTTTTTTAGGTCTCTTACTGTGTTTCTTAATTTGGGGTATACATTTAAGTTGGGCCTCTAATATGGTATCTTTGAAAAGTTTCCACGCAGCTTGCAGGGATTTTACTCTAGTTACTCTACCTTTTAATTTCTGCTTAACTAACCTCCTCATTTGTGTGTAATTCCCCTTTTGAAATTAAATACCAGAGTGTTGGACTGTTGCAGTGTTCTTCCCAACACAGGAATATTAAATGTTGTTATGTTATGGTCACTATTTCCAAGCGGTCCTGTAACAGTTACCTCATGGACCAGATCCTGTGTTCCACTCAGTACTAAATCAAGAATTGCCTCTCCCCTTGTGGGTTCCTGTACCAGCTACTCCAAGAAGCAGTCATTTAAGGCATCAAGAAATTTTCTCTGTGAATCCCTTCCTGAGGTGACATGTACCCAGTCAATATGGGGATAATTGAAATCCCCCA